>NC_084810.1:26557423-27249923 GCF_963583255.1 Pyrus communis | reverse complement strand
ATCAGTCAAAACTGCAACCACAGAGCATACTCGGAATTTCAAGAGACTTTACAACCAATGCTCTACCAAGAACGATCCCTGACCGACTTGGCTCTGATACCAATTGTTGAATAAGAAGAGTATCCAAGATAACTCTAATGATCCCAAGAAGAAGAAAATAGAGCACACTCTTAAAGAAAGCTCACAAAACAAACTAATTAGCAAAGCTTTTCTTATTTAGCTCTACGCTTTGTTTTTCCTTGGATGATATACAATGTTTGGGGACTTGGGTATTTATAGCAAACCAAATGAAAGCTACACCACACACTTAATTAAACTAAGTTTATTTACTACCACACAAAACACATTAATTGCACCTAATTATGTTGTCTTCCACACAACCTTACCTAACTTTACAATTGTAAGCAATTACATCATCAAACTAGATATGGACTTGGGCTTTAGATTGGGTTGTGGATTACTTATTGTTTTGGGTTGACATTGATTCTCAACACCCCACGCCCATTCCTCCACCCTGTTGTCCTGACCTTGCGGCTGTATCAAGCAATGCCGGTCAATCATAATATTCTAGACACTGATGCTTCGTGTAGTAGGTTCAGGTTCCACCAAATTCCCATAATCTTTAAGGGACATTAACGTCCCTGTATAGCTTAAGATGCTTGTAATCCTGAAGCGCCTGGGTGGAAATAACTTTACATTATTCATGGAGCCAGATCTTAAATCCACAAAGACTGTAATCTTATGACTTTCTGTAATATCTTGTGAAGTGAAGAATATGCCATGCTCCCACTCACAACATGTCAAGTTAATAAGCTCGCCTCTGACAGTTGCAGTATCTATCTTGTACTCTAGCCTCCACTCTTTTGTATCATAGTTCTTCAACACCTATATCTCAATATAGTCATCTGATGAAGTGTCCATGATGGCCAAAGATCCTTTAAGATTAAGCAAGTGAAGACACAAAAAGACCAGATATTGCGGAATATACTTACTTTGCATGAGCTTGGGAAGGGGAATAGTCGAGTAAAACTCCTCTTTCTTAAAATCAAAAGAACATATACTGAGTACTCTTCTATTACTACAACTTGATTGATCAGGTAAGAAAAGCAACCGATGCTGGTCTCCATGTGCAAATGCATGGTTGTTGCTTAAATTACACGGAGGGACTGAGGGTATCTCTCGCCACGAGCCTGTGCCCAGTACATAAATTTGGGCCATAAGTTTATATCTTGTCGAATCTTCATCTCCAGAAACATGAACAATCTTGTAAGTGCTGGTTACATCATCAAATCCCATACCAAACCATTCCTTGTACGTTCCATACAAACTGTATGGAATTTGGATATCAATGGTTGGGAGCGGAAGAACTTCTCCCTTTAGAGGATTGAATAAGAAACATGGACTTCTATCATTCTTTTTGTACGGTTGAAAAATATAATCATGATCTAGAAAGAAAAACAAGTTATAGAAAACAAAACCCAAACAATATGAAGCACTAATCCTTGACCTAATATCAGAAACAATTGCATGGTCTTCGATCCTCTTCAAGGCCGCGTTGATGCCATTATATTGTAGTGGTGTAAATGCAAATCTACAATGAGAGTCATAGGAAAATTGATCAAGAAGCATAAGCAAAGGTCCTTGTTCGGAAGCAACAGTAGATTGCGCCAAAAGTAAACGTCGCATGTGTAGTGTAACAAAGCAAAGGCAGTCGACTATGTTCTTTGATGTCTTAGAGACACATCTGAGGCAAAAAAAAACAGCTTATGGGTAGCCTCAAATGGATGTGGTCAAGGATTTCGGTGGGTAGCTCCATCAGCCTTGCATTGTTCATGCAGCACTGCCCCAATCTCCTATGATTCCTCCTCACCATATCCATGTCCATGTCCATGTCCATGTCCATGTCCATTTCCATTTCCATTTCCATGTCCATTTCCATTTCCATTTCCATATGAAGAGAAGCAAAAAGTGAATTTTTATTGGAAGCTGAGTGTAAGTAGGTTGGCTGTTTACATCAGCAGTCTTGTGTCCTTAATTCAAGGGATGTAACAATCCGACCCGGGATTTACGGAACAAAAAATGTATTTTTGTATTTTCACTAAGTTTGGGGATATTTTTCCTTTTAAAAATGGATTTTGGGCCTTAAATGGTGTGCCCAAGGGGCCCACCCCCTGATTTTTTTGTCCCCCGAGCCTCTCGTCTCTCTCCTCTCTCAGTTCTCTCTCCCTTTCTCACAACTCTCATTTCTCTCACCCTCTCTCCCTCTCACCCGTGTTCTCCCTCCTTGCACACCCTCATCTCCCTCATCATCAATCACCACAACAACAAAACATCATCACCATCACCCGTGCAAACTAAGGATCAAAGAAAGAACACCGCAAACCCTTCTCTTCCTTTTGGCCGGTACTGTTCATCATCTTCTCCGTCGTGTTTCGTATTTTTCCGACGTTGGTAAGCTTCTAGAAACCCTTGGGGTTATGTTTTAGGGTTAGATCGAAGCTTGTTTTAAGTGGTGTATATGCGTGAATCGCAGAAAATAGCTCAGAGTAGCTTTTCCAAATTTTTCGGTAAGCATCGTCCCTTTTGAGGCAATTTCTGGACAAACCACGATGAGTTGGCCGGTGTGCAAGGTATCAATCTCTTCGTCTTGCTGAGTACTACAAGAAACCGGCCAAGGTATCAATCTCTTCGTTTGGCCAAACCACGGTGAGTTGGTCGGTGTGCAAGGTATCAATTTCGTTGAGTATTGAAGAAGTTATGAGCCTTGAAAAATCAACCTAGAAACCGGCCAAGAGCTTGGCCTTAAAACAGGTCAACCCAACCCGTCTGCCTTAAAACCCAAACCCATTCGGGCTGAGACCTAGCCCAATTACCCCAAACCCAAATCCTTTTAAGTCTAAGGCTTTTGGGGCATTCCTGTCGAGCCCAACCCAACCTCCTTTTATTTTTATTTTGTTTTTAGTATATTTTTATTATTTGTTTTAAAGGCCTTGGGCCTCATCTGTGAAGGCCCTGAATCCAAACCTATTTTTCCATTTCAGTTCTAAGATCATCTCCAATGGTTGGGCTAAAAGTCAAATTTTTTAACCCGAAAAATTTAGCTTTTAGCCCAAAAACAGTTTTTCTACTCCAACCATTCTACCTTAAAATTTTAGCTCGGGATTATTAAAGAATGAATTTAGGCTTTTTTTTTTTGTTAAATTAAATTTTTTTTAAAAATAAATATGTAGACTATCGTAAATTAATTTTATGAACATTTTAATCTAAAAAAATTTAAATTCCGATAAATATTGGGTAGAGTCCACCCCGATTTCTGGGCTAAATTTCAAGGGGAATTTGGCATTGGTTTAGCATTTAGCTCAAAATTCCCCCTTGGGTTGGAGTGCATTTGGGGGGAAATTTTGGGGGGTAATTTGGCTTTTAGTCACCATTGAAGTTGGTTTAAGGGCCTTTGGGCCAAATTGATTCAATTTGGTTGTTAAAAATGGAAAGTAACGTGCCAGAAGATAAAAATGGTTGGAAAATAATTTTAAGAACAAATACAGGGCATAGTGGAAAAATAATTTTCTTTTAATTTAGTGGGCGAGGCAAATGACCTTTTATCAAAAAATAAAAAATAAAAATATAAACTCGTAAGAGAACAGTGCGCTTGGGCCTTCAGTAATCGTGACTTTAGCAGTCTCGCCGACTGTCTCGCGAAATTCACCACCGCCGGTACGCGGGCGTGGTTGCTTGTCAGAGCACCAAAACGTTCAGAGCCAAAGCCCGCACCTTCTCTCTGACGCTCTCACCGGTTATGCAAGGCAAGTTATTAATCTCAAACTTGACTAGTATATGCTTTGCATTCTGCAATACGCTTCTTGTCTTTGGCTTTGTTTCCGTTGTGTCTCCAAACATTTTAGTAATTTTACACTCCGTTCGGAAGTTCACTCGCTGTTTACATTTTGAATGCATTCTAACTGTTTGTGAAAAGTTGCGAGTGGCAGGTGGGTTGGAGACCTTCGAGTTTCCAGTTCATTTTTTTAGATGAATTATGGGGCTGAGGTGTAGTGGGAGGCACCGAGGGTAAGGGGGAAGATGCTTGATCGGTTAAGTCGGCTGTTGCTTTTGCACTGCTGCTCCAAGGCCATGGCTATTTGTAGGTTTGAGCAATCCCCGCGATAAGTACAAAGGAACTAGGCACAATGTACTATTCCGGATTATACATTTAGTGGCTACAATTTGAGATTTTTAGTTTTCATGTTTGTTGTTTTGATAACAAGTTTCAGATTCTCCTTTTTTTGTTTGAAGCAGGCGAGGTTTCAGATGATTGATGCTTTTGCTGGTTCGCAAGGCATTGCAACGAACACGGTCCAATGCAAAGCTATACTTTGGCAAGGCATTTAAATCTAACCCAAAAGAGTTGGGGCAGCAAAATTATTTCTGAGTTCAAACCTAAACTTTCTAAGTTAAAACTTTTTTGTTTTAATCCAAGAGTTAAAAATGGTCTAAGATGAACATAAATAATTTAACATGAATTATTGTGTTTCCAATCCAATACACAATTGACGTGGCGTATCTGAGTAATAAAATTTTGACATGTAACAAATTTTTTTAAACATCTAACAATCTCAATTGCTTCAAAAAATAAAAAATAACCAATCGTCGCAATGTTACCTGTCTAAACTTCATTGGTCAGATAACCACTCCATTGAGGAATTTTTCAAAGTAATGGATAGACACACATATGCATGGTGTTCTCCAATAATCACTTATTGACACCTGTAAAAAGACCCCCAGCCTTTCTTCTTCTTCCCCGTCCGCGCCGGTTACCATTCCTCTCGTAAATCCATCAATCTCATCTTTACAATTTTAATCGTGCTTTATCATTTTTTAGATCAATCAAATATAAAAATAATTTAATATAACAAAAAACATGATTTAATTGATGGGGATTCCGCTGACCTCACAAGCCCTTGAATCAGAGGCCGTCAACAACAAATCTAAGGGTGCCATTGACTATCCTCAAGTTACATTTCGACATACGAGAGAGAGAGAGAGAGAGAGAGAGAGAGAGAGAGAGAGAGAGAGAGAAGAGGAGAAAGAAGGTATTGGGTGTCGCCGACAAAGTCATAAGGCGACGGTTGAAGCGGGTGGTTTGCTGGTATAACGTGGCAATTTTTCAATTGAAAGGGCTAGGTGACAAAACTTTGTACTTCGAGAATTCCAAGTCAACTTATATTCCAGGTACATGAAAAAATTTCTCCACTCCATTGGTGGGACAAAGACATCCAAAGACACAAAAATAGACTTAAATAAAATGACTTTTGAGTCCTTGAATGTAATAGAAAACGTGACACAAAACTGAACGCAGTGCCGTTCTAAAATTTATAGAACCAATCTCACTTAGTAAAATGAAACTTTGTTATTGTTGGAGGTTTGACGTAGCCTATTTGTTTGAGCAACACCAAGGAGACCTTAAATTTGAACAAAAGACCGATTTTTCAACATATGGTAACTTGAATTGCAGACTCCATATCATATACAGAACCATGCCTCTTTCATAATCCTCATTAGGAAACGTTGTGATCTGCGTAATTAGTACTGCCTAGAGTTGAAAAGAGAGCATAATTACAAAGAATTTTAGCTTACTTTTTTTATGAACAATTTTTAAGCTTAAAACATTGAAATTCCAATAAATACCGAAAATTTACACAACCCAACCTACCACATTCTTAAACACAACTTCATACACACATGCACCACATTATTAATAATAATTAATTTTTTATTCCAGTTGGCAAAGAAGTAGGCTCTACTCTTGCCACGTCATCATTTAACAGCCAAATTATCAGAAAATTTAATGGAGATCTAACATTGCAACAAATTCATAAGTTGAGGTATAACATTGCAATGTTTAAAACATGTGGTATAAGAATGTGATTCGACCAACCGTTGAGGTAGTTTTGTGTAATTTACCTAAATTTATTTGATAAGATAGATAGTCATCTAGCAGTAAATCAACACAACATATAGTATATTCTTGCTAGAATGTGTAGTTCACATTCACATTATTACATCATCATCATTGTACAAAGTGAAAAAAACAAATTATTGAAATTAATATTTCAGTGTAATAAAACAAATTGACGGTTATGGTGGTTTCAATTAATGTGATTGTGAGGGAAAAGGCGGATTGGAAGTCCTTTGGCAGGCATGGCCAATGGGTCCATTACAATTTTCTCTTGGGGAAGAAGTCTCTCACATTTGAACCTCTTGACCAGGTTGTGCATGAACACAAGTATTTCCATCCGGGCATACTCTTTGCCGGGGCACATCATTGGCCCTCCTCCAAATGGAACATAAGTGCATGGTGCTGGCCCGGTTCCTTCAAACCTCGATGGATCAAATTTATCGGGTTCCTGGAAATAATCTGCACTCTTGTGCGTTGTGATCGAACTCCAATATAATATCCAACCCTTTGGAATTGTGTATCCATTGAAGACAAAATCAGTTGCGGCTTCCCTGAAGGATCCTTGAATTGGTGGTGTCAATCTCATCACTTCTTGAGCTACATTCCATGAGTACTTCATTTTCTGAATGTCATCCCAGTTTAACAACTCTCCAGGGGCTTTCGAATTTGCAATCTCCATTTGCTCTGTAATTAGTATTTGATTTAGCATCCAACAACAATGAAACCGTAAGTATTATTTTTAGTAATTTGGATGTCATTTAACCCAAGTGCCCAAATTATGGAGCATCTGGTGCAATTACGTACCCTTGTAGACTGCATCGTAGATGTGAGGGAGTTCAGCAAGAAACTTGACAACGAAGGTGCAAACAGCACCAGTAGCTTCATAACCACCAATTAACAGCCCCATAATCTTAGTACTGATATCCAATTCCTTCATGTAGGTTCCATCCTCATCGCATGTCATGAGCATGTGTGACAAAATGTCTTGCGTCGGAGAAGCCTTGCCATTAGCCAAATCAGCTTTCCTCTGCTTTATTATCTCCGTCAACA
Organism: Pyrus communis; assembly: GCF_963583255.1. Classification (NCBI taxonomy): domain Eukaryota; kingdom Viridiplantae; phylum Streptophyta; class Magnoliopsida; order Rosales; family Rosaceae; genus Pyrus; species Pyrus communis. The sequence continues at coordinate 27,242,920 of NC_084810.1, read as the reverse complement.
TCCCATTGATGAGTTTGGAGGCCTTGATGGCTTTGCGAAGCGGGGTCCCAGGAAAGTCAATAGGCATCGATATGACTCCGGCGTTAGCCAGATACAAAGAGTGGCCCAGTTTGTCTATGTCCTTTTGGTCCTCGAGGCTAAGAAACAAACGTGCAACGATCGCCAAGGTGTAGCTGCAGTAGTATTATGTATACACAAGTAATAAAGCAATAATAGTAAGCATTTACTGTATATATGTGTGTGTTTGTAAGATAATTGATTAATTAGAAAGTATATTTGTGAGATAATTGATTATCACTTCAAAAATCTCGTTTGGCACTCCAAGAATACATTTGTGAGGAGTGTAGAATGAGATTTTTGGAGTGTTAATAATAGTTCTCTTGATTAATATGTTTTCATTATTTGACATGTTGTTTATATGTGTGTGTTTTGAGACTATAATAAAACAAATGATCATTCCTGCTAATCGCCCAATTAAAATTAATAGGACCTATATAAATGAAATTTCATCAAATTAATACTGATCACGAGATTGATATTTTGAATGATATAACAAAGGCTTTTTAGCCAAAATGGTCCTTGATATTTGTATAACTCCTCACTTTGGTCCCTAAGATTTGAAATCAATAGAAGTGGTCCCTGAGTTTGTTTATCATCAATTATTTTGGTCATTCCTTAAAAAATCTCCATTAAATAATGATAACATGACCAAAATACCCTCAACTTTTGTCAAACCATTTTTGCCAATGGTTTATTAAATTGAGGGTATTTTTGTCATTTAGTCATTATTTAACATAATGACCAAAATGATTGATGGTGGACAAACTCAGAGGGATTTTTATTGATTTCAAATCTCAGGGGACAAATTGATGAGTTATGCAAATCTCATGGACTATTTTGGCTAAAAAGCCTATAACATATTAACATGCATATATATATATATATATATATATGTATGTATGTATGTATGTATGTATGTATGTATGTATGTATGTATGTAAGACGACGTGTACTCTGCAGCTATATGTATGCATGTTATGAGATAGAGAAGAATTACTTACTTCTTGGCTAGGGGGAATACATGAACTTGCTGCTTGTTTTCCCAACTGTTTGCAAAGTGCTTCTGGGTAATAGCGTCCATGATGCCGATGTACCGTTTCAAAGCCTCAGGCTTCATGAAATTGGGAATCAGCTTTTTCAACTTTATGGCCTCCTTCGTTGCAGAAACGTCCGCGGAAGTTGGGAAAATCTTGTTGACGTGATCGGGCCACCAAACATTGACAAGCCTGTTCTCGTTGGAGAACAAGAACTTGTTGCCAGCCGCGCCGTAGAAGAAGGCAGCTTGCTTCCCAAAGAGGGATGTCTTGAATATTTGAGAAGAGTAGTTAGCGATGCGGTCGAAGAAGAACTTCTCCGGGTGACCTTTCCATCCCGCGGACACGAAATCGTAGCTCTCTCCGATCAAAGGGTACCCCACGTTGCCCGGGGGTAGGTTGTTTCCTTTGAACTGCGATCTGTGCCTGTAAAAGAGCACCAATGCTAAGAGAGAGAGGGATATGACGAAAACAATAAAGCCCAACAAGAAGTTGAGATAGAAGCTATAATGCTCCATCCCCATAGTTACACTACAGAGCCAGGGAGCGAATCAGATGAGGTTTTTCATTTCATTCTTTTCTGGATATAAAAGTTTTCATCAAGGTGGTTGTTCCGAGTGGACTTCCAGGCAAACTATTAAGTAAAAAGTCAAAGAAATGACTACATATCGCTACACCTAGTACTCAACATAACATATTCAATCATGCAAACTCGATATTGTTAAACAAAATCCAATAATGCAAACTACCTGTCGTTACAGCTAGTACTCAACATAACATATTCATCATGCAAACTCGCTATTGTTAAACAAAATCCTATAATGCAAACTAGTCAAATGAACTAATTAATGGGATCGATGGTGTTTAAATCACTATTAATTTACAAGAACACCAAGGTTGACTGGTTCTAATAATTTTTTTTATACATCTGATCCAGATTTGAGGGAAAGAGATTCTCTTGGGATCTCTTCCTCCCAATTCACCAAACCAACAAATCCGGACCCTTGAAATTTGAACAAATGGCTACAAACAGAAGACTTCTTTAAAAGTTATAATAATTATAACCATTGAATCAAATTTTAAATGTCTGAATTTGTTGGTTTGGTAGATTAAGTGGAAGGGATCTCTTCCATATTTGAAAACCTGTGAAGTCAGAGGTAGTGATTATTCCGGTATTTATGAGCATTATCCCCCACATCCAACAGTCAGAAAAAAATCCGATCACATGAGGCGCCAACCATCTCTTTGACGGACCCAATTTTTGAATGCAATTTAGACACCGATGCAATATTGTGGCAAACTTATGTTTTTGTTTTCTTATCTCTTATCATACAATTCCTAATCCACTTGCATTGTATATCATCATTCACGGACATGAACTCATGCTATGATTATCATCGTCGCTATCCATCATTGCCGCATCTTTAAGTATGTTTTCCCATCTGTGAGTTGTTGTATGAAGCTCTCAACGTATGCAGGGATGGAACTAGAATCTTTTTTTAACAGGATTGACCTTAACCTCCAGACTAGAGTGAAAAAAAAAAAAAGGGATGACAGAGAATGTCTTCTATAATAAACTTGCTTTTCTTTTCTCCTCAAGTTTCATTAAGTCAACTTCTAGACATCTTTTTCTTGGAAAATTTTATTTTGAATCCATATAATCTTACTCTACACCCAACTTAAATTTCAAATATAATTTTCTTTTTTACCCTATTATATAATTACTATCAAGTACAAGATGAAAATAACAATAAAATTAAAATTTATTAATAAACCCACTAATAATATTGTGGCTCTTGAAAATGATTAAAAATTATTTGATCGATATATGTTATATTTTAGATTAAAAAAAAACAACATAACTATATTGCAGTTGCAGAAATAGACTTGATGCTCCGCACATTCATTAGAGATCAGCCAAGAACTTGTAGGCTGCAGTAATGAAAACTAAAGCTCAATCAAGATTGAACACAATATTTGGGTAGAGTAGAAACAAAAAGTAGTTTGATTAGTGATCAAGCATGCCTTACAACAGAAAAACAATAAAACCAAGAATCATAACTTGCGAAGATCAATCCTAGCTTTCTTCGCAATAGCATTGATTGGACAACAAGGAGAGGTTGAGAATAGATTGGACAACATGGAAAGGTTGTCCAATCAATCATTGACAGGAAAATTTGGTATCAAGTTACACAAACCTACTTTGTATTAAGATTGAATGAGTTGCAGAACATTCATGGATGAAATGTCATTAGAGAGAGACTACAATATGTGAGTGATGGATTAGTCAAATAAGCCAATGAACCAGTTACACCTTTTGGATGATCACTCACATATTGTTGTAAACCTCATTGATTTGATTGCTCCTTTCACGCCTTAAATGAATTGCAAGACATGATCTTAAGTTTTTATTTTCTAAATGGGTGTAAAGATAAATTTACATATTGAATTAGATTTGTGAGAGTAGTTTAGGTAATAAATTTGGGTTTAAACTTTAAAGAGATATTGATAGTTTAATGGAAAAAAAATATGAATGTAGAAAGTAAGTTGGGTGTAAAAAAAAAAGTTAAATGGGTTCAAATATTTTTTTTTCTCTTCACAATAGTAGCGTATTATAGATACTATTTGAATATTTGAACTATTAAGTTAAAGTACTTAAATATAAAAAGTTTGTTGTAAACTTCCTTTTAAAGTGTGATTGTGTAAATCCTAGATTAGATTTGATTCTAGTTATCACTTCCTATTACAACTTGTATTCCTTGGGGATGAAGGATTCCTTCCCCCTTATTACTATAAATAAAGGCAGTACATATGAGGGATAACACATACATTCCCCTACAATTCTACAAACACATATCTTTCTCTACTTCCTCTCTTTACCACTGGCCCCCTTCCCCTTGTCAGTTAAAATAGGCTATAACATGTTATCAACACGCTCCTACCGCTGAGCTTAGGAATTTGATGAGGAGATTTTCTGCATCAAACCACTTCATCCATATGATCACACAATCAGGTTTTTCCCAAACAACTTTTTTATTTCGATATTTTTGCAGCCCTGATAGATTGTGTATGCATTATATTCATAATTGTTGAATTATGTGAATTCGATATTTGCCATGAATTGCATCAAATAAATGTACATGCATTATATTATTGAATTAAATATGCATATAATTGAATTTCATAATCTAAAGAAAACAAAAAAAAACACAATTTTTTTTGGTTGAAATCGCCATATGGTTTCTTCAAAGCCGTGACCCTGAGTAAACATGGAGCATCCAGCTTCTTTGGAACCTGACACCTATAGCATCCAAACCTAGAAAACCCACCTCGTCTGAAGCAAGATCACGACCTTGCCATCCAATTTTTTGACTAAATCTGACATGGTGTCGTGATTTTTGATCCAATATCATTGAAATTCTTGAAGAATTTCATTGAATTTGGGTGAAATTCCAGTTTAAATTTCATAGGAGATTTCTTTTGTACATGCATAATTTATGGAGATTTCTTTGCTTTCATGTACCTCTGTTTCTTTAGGTACATGTGTCTCATCAAGGACATGTTCTTTTTCTGAAAGTACATAATCATGAATTGTGGATTTGTCATCCATTTTCTCTTCTTGAATGATTTCATTTGGATTCAGTTGTGCCCTCGACTTTCTTTTTTGAGAGGCTGAATCTTTTGAATCTAGGGGTCTACCACGCTTCAGGCGTGCACCAGATGAATTATTCGTTGCCACTTTATTTTGTCCAACAGGGACATCAATTCTTGCATGTGCTTTTACAACTGCTGTATGTGATTTTGTCACTTTCATAGCATCATTAAATGCATCTGGCATTTGATTGGCAATACTTTGAAGATGAATGATTTTTTTCACTTCATTTTCACATTGAATGCTTCGAGGATCAAAATGATACAAGGTGGGTACAACCCATGTCAGCTCTTGCTGTTTTTCTGGAACAATCTTTTCTCTCCCTAACGACGAGAATACTGTCTCATCAAAGTGACAATCAGCAAAACGAGCTGTAAACATATCACCTGTCAGGGGTTCCAAATATCTAATGATAGATGGTGAATCAAAACTCACATAAAATTCCTAGTTTACGTTGAGGTCTCATTTTAGTGCATTGCGGCGGTGCAATAGGCACATAAACAGCACAACTAAAAACTCGTAAATGTGAAATGTTTGGTTGATGTCAAACACGAGTTGTACTGAGGAGTATTGGTGGTTGGCTATAGGTCTCAATCGAACCAATGATGCAGCATGTAAGATGACATGTCCTCATGCAAAACTTGGCAATTTTGTTTTCATGAGCAGAGTGCGAGCTATTAACTGAAGCCGCTTAATCAATGCCCAATGTCATATAGTAATAATCAAAAGTTTGAGACGTAAATTCACCAACGTTATCAAGTCGGATTGACTTAATGGGGTAATCTGAGAACTGTGCTCGTAATTTAATTATCTGAGCAAGAAGTCTCGTAAAAGTTACATTCCGAGTAGACAAGAGACAAACATGTGACCATCGGGTAGATGCATCAACCAAAACCATAAAATATTGAAATGGTCCACATGATGGTTGAATAGGCCCACAAATATCCCCTTGAATTCTTTGCAGAAATGATGGGGATTCAGCATCAACCTTTAGTTGTGATGGTCTAATTACCAACTTCCCTTGAGAACAAGCCTTGCAATGGTTATCATTTGAGATAACAATGTGTCTACTCAATAATGGATGTCCATTAAAGTTGGTACTGATTCTATGCATCATGCCATGTTTACTTTCAGCGCAATCTACTGTTGCTTCCAATCAAGTACCTCTGCTTATTCTTTTTGATCAATTTTTCTCTGATTCTCATTGTGGATTTGCCTTTACACCACTGAAATATAATGGCATCAACGCTATCTTGAAGAGGATTGAAGACCATGCAATTGTTTCTAGTATTATGTCCGCAAAGATTAGTGCCTCATATTCTTTGGGTTTTGTTTTTTACAACTTGTTTTTCTTTCGAGATAATGGTTATACTCTTCAACCGTATATACTTTCTTAAACATCTGACGGAATTATGTTATTGTACTTCTATTTGCAAAGGTTATTCATTTATCTAGCCTTGCTGTTTATGTTTATTACTTCCCCTGGGATTTCAATGAATATACTGAAATGGTATTTGTTCTGTGCATTTCATTCCTTCTAGCACACTTTCAAACCCATTCGCAATTCATTAACTGCTTCACTTTTGTATGTTAGAGGCTTAGAGCTATTAATGCTACTGGTTATGTAAATGTGACTAGAAGAGATATCAGTGCATGGTTTAACTTGTTCCTCTCTTTTGTTAAACTACAGACAGGACCCCTTGCTGCTTATTGTAAACTGTCTCTCAATCGCGTGCTTGTGGTACTTTCTTCTTCTGGCTTTTAAGGTTTTTTTGTACGCATAGCATCTTTGTATAGCTTTATAGTATTTATTTATTCTTTTATGTAGTTTCATGATGATATGACCTTACCTTGTGGGGTACTTCGTCTTTACGTACCCAACGGAGGTCATGTATACCACAATGGGTATGATCAATTTTTTTTATTTCGAGTTTTAAGCAGTTATGCATCTATGGAATTAAGCAATGATGAAAAGTGTCTAGCCAAAAATGTTAGAACCTGCCTAGACACTGGTGTTAACGTTGGTATAATCAAGTAGAAGAATCGTTGGTGAACTAATTATATAGGAGCTGCATATTAGGATGGCTCCTTTGTTATTACTTGACCATCACTACTTCTACCCTGAAGAATAAAGACCATGATTATGCGGTGTTACCAGAATTATTATGGTCAAGCTTCCCTTTTTCAGGCTTATCAACCAATTAAGCACTCGTATAATTATTGAAAATGTATTAATTTTCATCTCCATCTTGCGTGGCATTTCAATTTTGCATTTTTCTGCTTTCAAACTTAAGGATAATATGTGGAAGACCGGTGGATATCACTGGATTTTGTTTTGTTATTCAGACTGAAGAGTGCGATCTATCACTTTCGAGGGAACAGAGAATTTCCTTGGCCAAGATTCGGTGAGTTTGAATTTCCAAATTTCATGAATTTGAATGATCTCTTCCCAGTACTTGAAAGCATGTTAAATATCTTGCCAGGTATCGGGAGGCCACCAGGTCAAATGGATCCAAAAGCATTCTTGCTGCAAAAATTTAATGCAACAGCTCGAAGACGAGTGATTATATGGTGGTTGTGTGTTTGTCTCAGATAAACATTTCTTACGTTCAAGACATCCATATTCTTAGTTTGTTTCTCCGACTGTATAACAACAATCACCAGATGGCTTAAAATTTATAAAAAGTATATTTTGAATGATTCTACCACCGTTTGCTTGTTATTTACCGATTCAATTGTGGATAAGACGTTAATTAAGGAGGTGGTACTAGTATTGATGGTGTGCCTCTTTGACTAGATTGATTCTGCTCTGAGTCGAAGAATCTCGCAATTTCTAAAGTCTTCGTACAAAGTGCGAGATGCTTCAGTTCAAAGCAGAAATACAAGCACCTAAGATTAGAAACATTGCCAACATGAATTTATACAGTAACGTTTGTAAATGAGTAAATGGTTTTCTTTCGGGATCACTCTTGGGTTGTGATTGCTAGAATATTCATATGGAAATTCAACAGTCGGTGGATTTATAAACAAGAGGGCGCATGCGTGTTAATCCGTGTGATCGATTAGCAGCAATATAGTGTTCTAACAACTTACCATCCAAGTATTATCCTTCGTTTTGAGATGATTTTTTTGTACTATAAATGGAACCCATCAGCTTTAAATTTCATCCGTGAAGGTAGAGAAACTTGCAATTGGATCCTCTCATGAGCGGGAGATCAGGATCCTTTTGATCTACTAACATGGATTGTTGGATTTTGATATAATTATTATAATTTTTAGAAGGATTCTTTGTTTGTAGTCGTTGAATCAAAATCCAACGACCCATGTTAATGAGTAAGTTGGATCCTGATCTCCAGGAGAGGATTCAATTCCGAGAAACTTGATCTCAGACCCATCAATTTCTCAAAGTTTTGCCGGGGAGTGGGAAGTAGCAAGTCTCAGTGTCTCTGTCTCATTACTGGGGGTTGGGATCAGGTGTGTATGCGGTGCATGATTTAATCGTGAACAGAGAAAAATCCAGATCGTTGATTATGCGAAGACTTGGGAGTGGCACTGGCTGGTTATAATTTTTATTTAAAATTTTCTTCTGAAAATATAATATAGAAAATAAAAGAAAAAGGTGGCTGAGTGCTCTGCGGGTCCTACCTTTAACCATCCTCGCTGTCCTTTGCTGCTTCACTTCATGATTCAAACTCCCACACTCCCACGCGCATTCAACTAAGGTTAGTCTAAAACTCTCCCACACGCGGTGTAATTGAAAGAAATATAGAGAACTGAAAGTATAAACAAAAAAGCAAAAGGTTGTATGTTTGTAAGTAATTAAGATGATTAACTCATGCATTCAAGGTCTTTTGTTCAATAAGTGAATAAATTGATTAAAATCAATGACTGAAAGTCGTCATATAAGTGCTCAAGTCACTATTATTTTTTCGTAATTCAACTAATAAGAAAATTATAACCATAGAAATTACGTAAAATTTTGAGATATACATTAAATGTAAGAACTCCAGTACCATGAAACAATAAAAGTAAAAACATTGTGAGTGCACTAAATTGAGATCAAAATTTTAAACCAAATTTTGTAAATAGTTGTTAATGATTTAATTATTACTCAACTGTTGTTGATTAACAATTTTTTTTTTTTGAATGAAATGATAGCGTTATTAATTTAAATGTTAGATTAGCCACCGACAGGATTCGAACCTACGCCGTCATGCAAAATTGCAACACTTTTTCATCACTGTAGTAAATGATCACTTGCTTGTTGATTAATATTCTTATTTTCTATTAGTGAAACATCATTTTATTTACAAATCTGTTTAAAAATTTGGTCTGCTTAATATTATCATTTTTTAGTAAGGTCATCAAGTCGAGTCATTCATTCGATTCAACAAGAAATCACTCAGCTACGCCCTCAACACGTGAGGCTGAATTAACCAAAAGCAGCAGACAACGATATTTTTGTTAGTGAGATAGTGGAGCCAAAGAATATCACTCAGCTACCCCCTCAATTAATATAGCACTAATAATGCGAGTGGTGTTAAAGCAATAGAGTGGTGCGTGAGAGTGTATATTCAGCTGCCTATTAGAATATTATTACAACAAAACCCAGCACTGTGTGTCTCGGCTCTCCATCTCTCATCTCTCTCTATCTCTCATCCCCCATCCTCAATACCAAACAAATTAAAGATGCAAAACTAAATCTACCTACACACGCAGACACAGCATCTTAAAACCTCACAGAAGTAAGAAAAACAAGATCAGGTTCTCAAAATATCAAAATCTCCATTTGTATTCGCATTCGATCCACTCCTACTCAGAAGAAGAAGAAAAAACACTGAAAAAGCTTTACAATGAGGAACCCATCGCCTTCGTCGAAAGCAGCAGCAGCAGCAGCAAGTGCTAAGATGCAAACGACGATAACAGCGTCGTCCTCGTCGAGCAAGGCGGCTGGGGTTGCTGGAGGGACCAAGACGCCGTGTTGCGCAAAGGTGGGTTTGAAGAGAGGGCCGTGGACTCCCGAAGAGGACGAGCTGCTAGCAAATTACATCAAGAAAGAAGGGGAGGGACGGTGGCGGACCCTTCCCAAGCGGGCTGGGTTGCTCCGCTGCGGTAAGAGCTGCCGCCTCCGCTGGATGAACTATCTCCGCCCTTCTGTCAAGCGCGGCCAGATCGCCCCCGATGAAGAAGATCTCATCCTTCGCCTCCATCGCCTTCTGGGCAATCGGTACATTTACACACACACACTACATTTGTTAGATTTCAGAGAAACTAATTTGTCGCGATTTTCTTCGACAAACAATATCCATATATCCACCCTACAAATTTATCACCATTTTATTACATGTTTGGGTTTAGGGTTTCACTGTTGATATCCATTATATAAAATTTAGGGTTTAATTAATTTGGATGTGTGCAGGTGGTCTTTGATAGCTGGGAGGATTCCAGGCCGTACGGACAATGAGATAAAGAACTACTGGAACACACACCTGAGCAAGAAGCTGATAAACCAAGGCATAGATCCCAGAACCCACAAGCCTCTCAATCCAGATCATCACTCTGCTGCTGATGATGCCGACGTGGACAACACAAACAAATCAACTGCTGTTGCTTCTTCTTCCAAAGCCAATGATCGGTTCTCAAACCCTAACCCTAGTCCCCCTTCTGATCGTCTTGTCCATAAAGAAGGGGATCCAAATAACAGCCGTAATGGTGGAAACATCGCAATTGATGATCATGATCTGGGCACTATAGTCCATGGCTATGCAAATATGATCACGTCCATCAACAATCCCGATGCTTCTTCTTCGGCCACGGCAACGGGTACTTTGAGTTTGAGGAGCAACAACAGCCACGGTGGAGTACTACTTGGGGGAGGAGGAAATGAAGAGGACGACGACATCAACTGTTGTGCGGATGACGTCTTCTCTTCGTTTCTGAATTCGTTGATCAATGAGGATCCATTTCATGGACAACACCAATTGCAACAAGTACTGCAGAATGGGAATGTTAGTGCACACGCAGCTGCTGCTGGTTCCGAGAACCTTCCTTTGATTACTATGACTGGTGCTAGTACTACGGCGCCATCAACATTTGGCTGGGAGTCTGCTGTGCTCATGTCTTCTGCTTTCATCCAAAATGATCACCAGAGGGTTAATGATCCAACGGAGTAGCAGCTAGCCACCTGTTTGATTGATCAATCGCACTGTGCATGTTTTAACAAGCAATGCAGTTGCTTAATTAGTTAATTTATATGTAGAAATTAGTCCTAGCTAGGGTTTGAAATATCATATGAAATGTGATTTTGTGTGTGCTATCTCTATTCTTAATTATTCGACTACCCCAACATCGCTCTACGAATGGGGTCGTATATCAATGTATTGTCGATCACGTTTGTAATATCATCTATCTATCTATATATGTTACCGGTATTGTAAAACAAGCATAAATTTGATCAATGTTAATTAATTTGTATTTAGAAGTATGTAGAGTAATTTATGCGTGAATCAATTTCATGTTTTATACATCTGCCACATTTATCACTTTGCATACACATATAGGGTTTGTAACCCTGATGATAAATGCACAAAAGAGCTAAACACTTTGCATGCATACATCCATACAGTGTAAGATGCTTAATTAAAGTTAATCTTCATGGAAGGAAATTATATATCTGTTCATTCTTTCTAAAGTGTGATCTTCACCGCATGCACAAGTTCATGGAGGGGGATCGACATGTTAATTCAATGAAGAAGAAGGTGCAAAATATCCCGAAAGTTCTTAAACAGTGAAGCTTTCACTTTACATTCATTATCAATATTGGGACTTAATCTATTCTTTGATGTTTATATCTCATATATATACTAATTAGAAACTAATGATCTATGACAATCAGATATACATATATAGATGACATGAACATATAAAAATCTTCTTTTCTTAAATCCCAAATAAATCTTGTACTAATGTTTTTTGGTATATCTGCTTTCATTTTGTGCCCAAGCGTGGTAAATATTTGACATCTTTCTGAAATCTTATTACATGTAGCATATGATGCATCTGGGAGACAAAAGACTAGTTCTACAACCATATTTTAAACAAATTGATCGTTGAGGGTAAGTATGAAAAATGAGTAAATGAAGCTAGATATGAATCCAAAATACGTTACAAGGCAAAGATCTTGCGTGCATAAAAGGTTATAATCATTGTAGATATTAAGATGTCACATTCACAATCTAAATCATCAAAAACATTTGAGGTGATAACAAAAACATGAAACATAGTAGTGTTTATCATTTCCTTATACACGACTAGCTCCAAAAACTTAAACGGTTAGGATAGGGAATATTGCAACAATGTATCAAGGTTATAGACACAACTACTGATGTAAAATGAACAAGAGAAAGAGAAAGAAAGATTAAAAAGTTCTTATAAATGAAAGATCAATGCATGGTATTAGTTAGAAATATGTTTTGGTGCAAACTTTAGTAGTGAGCTCGTATTCTTGCTTTCTGTTAGGTGAATAACCGTTTAATTTGAACACAAGTACTCAAACCTGTTCATACATATACACCTTAGAAGACATTAATTTTATTAAAGGCTTGAAGTTCTAACCGTACATAACTTTAAACTCAAGCTAGTTATACTACGAAAAATCTGGGGTTAATTAAGCTACTGTTACTGATTCCTAAAACCACTGATAGCAGTGGCGATAGGCTAATTGCCACAGGCCAGGCCACATATCAATATGAAAAGGTACTTAGCATATATAACCTTGTGATCAACTACTTTATGAATAATTCGTCTGTTTTCTATTCTGGTATGCATTTTTGTAGCCATTTGTCTATTTGAAATAGTGTGCATGTATTTTTGGGCATTAGTGTACTATCGTAATCTATCCCGTATACATCTATGTGTTTGAGTGAAGTAGGTATTGTGAAGGTAACTGAGAGAACTAAAGATGGAAGCTATAGGAAACAAAAATGGCATTCAGAATACCCAGGTTGAAGATTCTCAAAGCCTATAACATAGGGACTTAAATATAAAGCGACAGTTAAATTGCCATGAGTTTGAGTGGTCGAGGGTAATTGATAGGCAAAGGTGGTATTTGTTAAAGCAGCACTCATATATATTTGAGAATTATACTGTGGTGCTGAAATATATCTCTTTCGTAGTAAAAATGCTAAATGCTAAATGATTTGCAGCATGAACATTTCCAGAACAGTATATTTTTGGGGTTTTCTAGAACATTTGGTATGCAGATTGTGTTTAGATAGAATTAGTAGGCAGTATGTTCAGTCCACGGACGATATATGTAGGTTCTCAGCGAACACCAATTAATCGAGAAGCTATATAATTAAGTCATCGTGCAATATTATGCAATATGCATACATGTCAAGGATGAAAGTCACTTACTCATAGCAGAACATGATATAATTCTTCAATGTGTAGACTTGATCATCTGTGGAACAAGATTTTGTTGATTACTTTCAATCGGTCTCCCTCCCAACATTTCTGATGCGATCGTCGTGTGAGCTTCCTGCAGAACCATGCATGGAGAAAAAAACGAAATCAGTGGAGTACACGCCCTTGATGCATATATGCATGTTAATCATATGCTAACCGTTGGATAACATCAACATGTTCGTTCTACTTATTTAAGATAGAAGATGGCTCACACACCTGACTAATGGCTTATTGCACCCTATCTCCCTCTATGACATCTCGTATATTTTATCATAGCTAGAACAATGCTAGGGAGGCCAAAATTTTAAACTAAATGATGTGTCACCAATAGAAAATAAACATGCTAATCAACACAAAGTCATAATCCAATCATCAACATTCACATCATTTGGTTTACAAAATTTGGTTTAGAAATTGAGTAATGATAGGGAGATTAAATTTGTAACAAAATTTTGTAAACTAAGTGACATGAAAATTGATAATTGGATTAATACTTAAGCGTTGGTAAATGTGTTCATTTCTTATTGGTAACACATAATTTAGTTTGCAAATTTTGTTTACAAATTTAACCTTTCTAGCATCACTCTTAAAAATTTAATATTCCTAATATTACATTTTTTTCTTAGTAGAGCAATGACACGACAAGTTTACCCCTCACCGCCTCAAAGCTTACACTTCGTTTTCTGAGACCCTAAATAACTTACATCTTCGCTTCTAAAAGCATATATTGTTTATAGAGTTACAATAGATATATTACAACAATTAAAATCCTAACTTTTCTTTTTGTTGATAAAAAGCCTAAATATTTTCACGAGCATCTCCTCTAACCATGTGGTCTCACAAACTTCATGTCTTTTAATATGAGCTATAAAATTAGTTGGGTTGGGTTGTGTTTAGATGAGGGACAAAGTATCAAGGCATTAAGGCTAAATTAGTAAAGAACAAAACTATAAACCGTTACATAAATGCTATGTTTGCGTGAGGGATTTCCAAGTTATAAGATTAAAAGCCAAATTACAAAGAAAAAGATAACAAAATGTTGGATAGGAAGGATTAGTTAATCCATATATCATTTACAAATCTCTCTTACATGTCTTTGTAATGCTCTACGCATGGTACATTTCCTAATCCATTATATCCAACATTTTGTGATCATTTTCTTTACAATTTGGCTTTCAATCCCATGACTTGGAAATCCCTTAACCAAACTTTGCCAAAGGGTATTACAAATGCAATCCATGAGAATTACGCACACATATATATCTTCATAATGATTATGCAGTACTTTTTTAATCCCGTCGAGGCACATGCAAGCATTTTATTTCTACTATCCTATAATAATTTTTGAAGAATTTAACCTGGTGGAGTTGGAGCTCTAGCAAACTGGAAGGGAAGGAAACAGAAGCCTACCTTGGTATTGGGTATGTGGCCTGATTTTAACAGCCATTGAATTCTAAATGGGCCGTTAGACATTTAGCCCTGAGGACCATTGTGGTGTGACCTCTTTTTTATTTATTTATTTTTTTTTTTTTCAATTTTTTTTTTTTTCACCCCACCCCACCCACACAGGCCTCGATCCTGGGACATAATCTACCCCACCCCTTACCCACTCCGGCACACCCTCACCACTAGGCTATTCCTAGTGGCTTCCATTGTGGTGTGACCTGAATATCCCAAAATTGTTGCATCTGACTCTCCCCTTAAAGTTCAAACTACCAGTCTTCTGCGATTGGTAGATGGTTGACCTGTTGCATACCAATTCAGTAGCTTCTACTGCAACTTGTTTGACTCTTTAAAACTTATGTTCTCTTAATTTCTATTTCCTCATGATATACATATATATCTAACACTCCATTGATGTCCATGTCCGTGAACATTGATACAAGCGTATCAACTACCAATCTAAGCTAAGCTAGCCATTCGTGTTTGCTCTTTAGATCCTATATCTGCATAGTCAACTATTGGGTGGGAAAGCTTCTAACAAAAAATGCGGTTTTATGATGATATTCTTTTTCATTGTTATTTACAGACTTGCAATTCAAGTGATTAAACAAATTTACTTTCACTACTCTATATTTGAGACCATTTGTTCGAGTCTTCCTTCTCAACATGGCTTGTACAAAAAATAGTTTACAAATATTATGGTAAATTGCAGTTCTTTATCATCATTAACATGCATCAAGGTGTAATCTTAGCAAATTGCAGTTTACAAATTATTTTCTTGGGGTACTCTTCTAGGAGTAAAGGGTTAAAAACTTTATTCAAGTCAATTCTAATTCATGAAGAACATAAAAAAGGAGTATTATCTTGTTTTGTATTAAAATTCGTGGGGTCAAAGGCGATAGATTTTTTAGTGTGTTGGGTACCCGAACGGTATACCAGGTGTAATAATATTATTACTTTAAAATTTGAATTTTTTTTTACAATCAATTATATTATGACACGAATGTACATGGTACTATTCCTGACATATTGAATTATTTTTATCGAAGGCGACAAGCTTTGAGAATTTGCCTTCTGGTGGGTCATAATTTCAAGGGGGTCTTAAATGGACACAATTAATGGTGCATTTTTTCAAGCTATAATAACGTTTTTTTCACAGGACAAATGGTAGAAAGCATCCCAAAAATAAAATAAAAAATGTGAAAAAAATAGCTCAATGCGTACTTTTATCATGTGTGTGGTCGTGATATTGATTTTTTTAGTATGAAAAAATGATTCCAAAAAGGTGATAAAAATGTAATTCATATGGTAAAATGAGATTGAATATTTAGTTTCCATTCAAATATTTGGTACTAGAATGATATATGTATCCTTTTCGAACTATATTTCTTATCTAACAAGCGCATGGTGAGGCTTTTTCTCTTCCTAAATGCTAATGCAAATAAGTCTTCGAAATTTAAGAAAACAAGGTAAATCCCACAAGAACTCTTAATCTCAAATCTTAAACTTCTACAACCACCAAAGCAAACAAGAAGGAACATATAGACTATGGAATGCGTCGCAAGAGTTTTCTCGTAGCTAAAAAAACATATAAACATGAAAAAACAGATAAAAGAGAGAAAACACAGTAGGAATTTGCTACAAATTTTGAGCCTCATTTAACTTAATGATGATATTAACGTTGTTGGGCAGGCTGGCTAACTTAGATAATAAGCAAAAGCATACCATGTCCACGCATAATCCATCCCGCTTCTCAAAAAAGCACTTAACATTCACAAACTTGAAGAAAACAAGTATCATCACAAGATGAAAGCAAAAGACCATTGAAACAGAAAACAAGAAGCAAAAGTTTTTCATGACTTACCAAAACATATTTGTCCTCGAAAACTGGACACGATCTCCGTCGTTCGAGACCTTTTCGCCGAATGGATTGCTGCTCAACGAGACTGACGTAATGATCAAATGGGGTCATGGAAATCTCAGTAACTTAAAATAAACGTTGAAACTGGAAAAAGTTGTAAGAAAGAAACTTCGTGTTGTAGAAAGCTCTTACAATCATTTTTCTTTAAGCACCCAGTTTTTGCAGTTTTTGAGAGGGAAGTACACGCGTCTTTCAGGTGTTGCTGGCCAAAACTTGCAGCTCACTAGAGGCTAGAGCCAGTGCAATGGGGGCTTATAGTTGGAATGGTATGTCTGGGATTTGACCGGTAGATTTTGTCTTGTTTACAAGAGGATTACCGGCTAATATTTGGTGAGCAAAATGTAAAACCCAACCAAACGTTCTAACACAAAAGAAAAAGGTCAGAGTGTTTTGTTAGACGGACCAAACTTTCTAGTCTAAATTTTTGCTGCCAAATACTTCCTTTTCCTTCTTCCATCCTCCTATCAGCTCACAGTCTCTATCTGCATTTTTTTTGAGATCCTAGATTTTAACATCTGCTTGTAGTATTTTTGTGTACTACGTTGGAGGGATAAACCTATCTCTGCAGTCCGCACTAAACTGCTCGATTTGAGGATTTCGGTGCCGTAGAATTTAGTGTAATGAACTCTACAAACTTGTCAAACACTTGCCTCAACATTTAATTCTAGATTCCATATGTGTACCTAACTTTCAAATATGCGCATGTGTTAACCTAACTAGGTTTTTAGCTAATGTAGCGGTTGTTAGCTTGATATACATTATTGACTCATTCTCTAATAAGGTATTAAAGCTTTGGTTCCATAAAGGTCCTAAACCTCCAACCCCTGCGCCCCAAATATTTTCAGTTATCCTTCGAAGGGTGGGGGTTGTACTTATTCCATTGTGTATGTTTGTTGTTTCGATCTCCAAAGGCATAATGGGTTTGGATGCGAGGGAGACTGTTAGCTTGATATACATTACTGTCTCATTTCTTGACAATTGAAAATTTTCAAACCTAATGGTTATTTAATAATAATTACGCCAAAAAATCAGAAACAATAATATCGCGGCCTTACGACTGACAACTAAATATGTTTAATGTGGAATGATTTAAAAGTTCGAAAAAAAAAAAAAAACGAATGCTGATTATAAAATGAGAAAGTAAATTAACTTTTGGACAAATTAGAGTATTATGGACCCAATTGCTGGAATACTTACAGTTAAAGAGCAATGCTCCAAAAATTGGCTTGCCTATAGAAAACTGCATGTACTGATATATGTTATAACCAATTAGCAGCCGACGGTCAGAATTTTATTTTTTGTTCAAAAGTCAAACACATCTAAGCAAAGGACATGGAACCTACCATTCTACAGCTCAACATACAATTCCCACTCAGATACGAGATGCCAAAATTTGATGAAACATTCTACATTCTTACGATCTATGTTTCAACCACAAATCCAAGCACTTACCAAACTAGTTGGTTCTTCGTATTTTCTAAATTTTTATCCAATTGCCACCAATTTTAGAACCCAACTCAACAATTGTCCCCCTAACAGGTTTTAAGATGCGATATTGAAAGAGGAGAAACTGAAAATAATTTTTATATAGAGAACATTAACGAAAAGCTTTCGGTACTGTTCATTTTAACGAAAAATCATATTTTTACACTAAAAAGTCAATCATGTTACTATTCATTTTACCTTTTATTTTGTCATTATTATTAAAACTCAAAATTTTCAAACCTTTTCTTTAGTTTTCCTTTTTATATATCCTTTGAACTAGGTATTTAATTGAGCTATAAACTCGTTTCAAAGAAATTAAAAGTACATAATTCTCAGATGTGTGCTATGTCGACTCCAAAGTGTGGATTCATCAAAACATTTACATAAGTACAAGTACAACGTTACTTGACAAAGCTTGTAGAATTTTATATGAATAAAATAAGTACACAACTTGACAAGTATAAACATTTCAATATTTTGTTAGACCAAACAAAAAGCATTTTAGTATTTTACTTGAAAAATACAGCTGTTGAGAGTAGGGAAAAAAAATTAAACTTAATTTACATTCTAAAATAATAAAATTATTTTCACATTTTTTTCGCTCAAGAAAATATTTTACATTGCTCTATAAAATGACATGCTTTCATATCCATCCGATGTCTTATCTTTTCACCTACTGCATCACCCTTGTGGTCGACCGTGGAGATGTTTTGGATGGTGTTTGCGGTTTTGCTTCTTTCTAGTTTAATTACATTTAAATAAAAATTAATAATAAAATGTTATTTAAAGAATTTAAAATAGAATAAAAAACATGTTACAAGAGAAGGATATGATTGGGTGTTTAAGCGGCCAATAATTGGGATCGGATGGGGATGCCAGTGAGCAGGATGTTGGGGCCTTGGGGTAACGGTAGTGAAGATTTTCATTTTAATGAAAATACAAGTGGTATATTACGTGTTTTAATAGAAATAGTAAAAATTTTTATTTTTTAAGTTATTAATTTTGTAGCACACATATTACCTTATTTGTATAATGACACGTGATGTGTCACCCCGTGTACCAGTCATATTGTAAAATCTCTAGCAATGATGGGTGGGAAAAGAGGGACCAGGATCCTCTCCTAATTTAAGGATGAGGATCCTCGTGACCAAGGAATGTGGACCTTAGAATTTATATCCAACGACTATAAATAGACGGATCTCTTTAAAATTATAATAATTATAACCGTTGAATTTTTATCTAACGGTCCACATCTCTTTGATTTTTTTTTTTTTTTTGAACAAAACAAGAAAAGTAGTTTTGTTTTCACATTTTATGGTGAGAGAGAAAATAAAGACGTTGGGTGCGTATAGCAGCACTAGTAAAATAATGTCACAAAAATTGAACTTCCATATTTGCCCATGCGTGCGAGCGCGCGCTCTCTCCATCGACCCGCCCCCAATTCCGATTTCTCAAATTAGGGATTTTAAATTTGAGATGCGATTTATCAAATTCACCGAAGCCTTCAGCTTTTCCGATCCAGCTGCCCTGTAATATTCAGGTAATTTGGCTTCTCTCGTTCTCTTTCACAAATCCCATTTCATATTTTTAAGCTCATCGACTAATCAAAGCTCAGAATTTTACAGAATTTTAGCAATGTAGTTTGCCATATATTTTATCTGGGTTCGGATCATAACAAAAATCCATTATTTACAACAAGCGGTAATATCTTTTTTCTCATAAAGATTGATTTTTTTTTTCTTGTTGAATTAATTGCAGGAAATTGAATTGAAGAAATGGGTGAGAGGAAAAGGCATAGAATTTTGATGGTCTCTGATTTTTTCTATCCCAATTTCGGTGGTGTGGAGAATCACATCTATTATCTCTCACAATGCCTTCTCAAGCTCGGTCACAAGGTCAGAACACATTGTCACTTCCACTTTCTGAAAAGCGAAAGTTCGAATTGAAACTGCTGTTTTGATTTATTTCACAATGCTATCAAGTTGGTTTTGCTTCACATTGATGTCAGAGCTCCCATCTCGGTAATGGGGGCATTGGATGGAACTCTGTTTTGTTTAGAGTAACGATCGATGGAATGAGAGGCGGCTGGTGTCAGCTTATATATCAGATACATACTTGTTATTTTTTAATATGTTCCGAACATTGTATCTGCCAAGTGATAGTAATGAAGTTCTTTCATGATACAAGTCAGCTTCCTTTGTTCGATTAGTTGTTGACTAGTGAAATTTCATTGTTTGATTATTTAGGTGGTGGTAATGACTCATGCCTACAACAACCGTTCTGGTGTGAGATATATGACAGGTGGTCTGAAAGTGTATTACGTACCATGGAAACCATTTCTCATGCAGAATACTTTTCCCACCTTTTATGGGACACTTCCAATTGTAAGGACCATCCTTATTCGAGAAAAAATATCGCTGGTCCACGGACATCAAGCTTTCTCAACTCTTTGCCATGAGGCTTTGATGCACGCACGCACAATGGGGTACAAAGTCGTATTTACTGATCATTCACTCTATGGTTTTGCTGATGCCGGAAGCATACACATGAACAAGGTATTGCAGTTTACTTTGGCAGAAGTAAGTCAGGCCATTTGTGTTTCTCATACAAGCAAGGAAAACACAGTGCTAAGGTCAGGTTTGCCACCAGAAAAGGTCTTTGTAATACCTAATGCTGTTGACACAGCTATGTTCAAGCCTGCACCAGAACGACTGAGTAGTCATGAAATTGTAATTGTTGTTATAAGTAGATTGGTTTACCGAAAGGGTGCAGATCTACTTGTTGAAGTTATTCCAGAAGTATGCCGTTTATATCCCAATGTGAGTTTATTTTAACATGGCATTAGATGAAATATTTGATTTCTAATATTTTCCCCATTTGCGTATTGAAATGTTCATATATTTATAACTTGTCAGCATTATTACCTGTAAAACTACTTTGGTGCATGAAGCCGTAACCTAAAGGAATGTTTTTATTATAACGAAAATGTTGAGGGTAGTTTGAAATTTGAAACTTAGCATTATTGGATGTAATTATTGGCATAGTCATTTAGCACTCAATCATCTCATTCAGAAATGTGTGGTTAGGTTCGTTTCATTGTTGGAGGAGATGGACCTAAACGTGTGCGGTTGGAAGAAATGAGGGAAAAACATTCTCTTCAAGATCGAGTTGAAATGCTAGGTGCTGTGCAACACTCTAAAGTACGATCTGTCCTAATTTCTGGCCATATATTCTTAAATAGGTACGTGTCAATATATTCTTTCACATGATTCCTCTCCTTTCAAGAACTGTAGAGCAGTGTCTGTAATTTCTTTTGTAACTACACCAAATTATGTGAAAAAAAATTAAATTGTTGGGATTTGGTCGTTTACTTGTACCACTAGTCAAATTGGCTCACTTTCTTTAATAGAAATATCACAACAGCTATAATTCGATTCTATCTGAAGTTGAACACTGGTGTTTCTAAAGGCAGTGATCCTATCAACAAATTGAAACATAAGTAAATTAGGAGCTGCAATAGCGTGCAAATGATCGCAGCATAGTTCTTTTTCTGACTAGCTTACCGTGGAAACTCTGGAGAAACGCCACTCAGGCCGACAAGTTGTAGTTGTGACTGGCATAGTTCTCATGTGATGCGATTTTTACCCTCATTGCAGTTCTTTAACTGAAGCTTTTTGCATAGCGATCTTAGAGGCTGCCAGTTGTGGATTATTAACAGTCAGTACACGTGTAGGAGGTGTCCCAGAGGTATGAAATGTGAAATCATCCATCTCTTAGTAGAATAGTGTTTGTGGAATCTGGACCTTTTAGAGCTTTTAGCTAACCTCAGTTCTGTACATAGGTACTTCCAGATGACATGGTTGTACTTGCAAAACCAGATCCTAGTGATATGGTTCAAGCAATAGAGAAGGCAATATCTATACTTCCTACAATCGACCCACAAGAAATGCACAATCGAGTGAGTGCTCTTTCATTGATTGTGATCTTTAGACAAAGATTACTACTTGTACAGTGGTTAAAATGTGCTTCTTTATTTCTAGATGAAGGAACTGTACAATTGGCATGATGTGGCGAAACGGACAGAAATTGTTTATGACCGTGCTTTGAAATGCTCAAATCAAAATCTTTTGCAACGACTCTCACGGTGTGTTGTCAGAATTTACATCTAAATTGCATGCTCATAGAGATGTTTGGCTGAGTCTTGTTCTTAGAACTTCATTGTGCATAGGAATGTGATCATTTATTCTCTTCATCACATCAATGGCTGTAAAAGCACAGTGATCTGCTTGAGTTTCTCTTCATCGTTTTGGGGTGAAAAGGATGCACCATTGGTTATTTTTGCATTCCAAAGACTGAATGTTGTATCTCTAGATCCATTAGCTTAATAGTGATTGCAAGCATAGGAGACGGTGTTTGTGTACTTTCTTGTTATAAAATGTGACACCGGTTTTTAGTTAAGCTGCCTTAATTGGATGCCAAGACGTAAACTTGATCAGGAGGCAGTGATGGATTTAGAACTTTGTGTCATTATTATCTTGATGTCTCGAGAATGCAGAAACATCTTAGGGGCGAGGGTTGCTAATTACTTAATTTGTTTATTGTAGATACCTCTCGTGTGGAGCTTGGGCTGGAAAGATTTTCTGCTTGGTTATGATCATTGACTTTCTGTTATGGCATCTGCTGCAACTATGGAAGGTTGTAAAGTTTCTGTGCAAGTTCTTTGAATTTCCGCATTAACACGATTTCCGTTTTTAATTACCTTCCTTTCATTGTCCATCAGCCTGAAGAGGATATTGAAGAGGTGCCCGATTTCGTTCTGTCCCATGATCAAGATGAAGGGATTTCGCTGGACAATGCGAACCACAGCTCGAGATGACTGCATTCCAGATTGACATTTTTTTATTTTTTGGTAGGGATGCATAGGATTGACCTGATTCTTCTTTATGTTGATTTCAGTTGGTAGCATCAGTTTAGTCCTTGCATGTAATCAATTTTGTTCAAGATTTCGAATTTACCAGACAAACGATGATTGTCTGTCGCTTGTATCGCAACTTTCTTACAAGTTTTGATGGATATTTTATATTTGAAAGTTTATACAGCGCCAAACTTGAAGGCTTAGTACTTTTCTTTTGATGAGCTACTCTAATTTATAGGAGAGAGATTCGACGCTGGTGTAAGGGGATGGAAACATTGCCTTGGCTAATTGGCTTGATTTACACTCACAAATTTATAAACCTGTAACTAATATAGAGTTACTTGATATTACTAATTCATTTGTTATAAACTTATAGTATAAATAAATGACAAAATAGATATTGTACAGACTTAGATAGTGTTCAAAGTTGCTTAGTAACGCATCATGGTTTCTAGGCGATTTCGGAAATTTGTGAAAAAAAATCATTTTAAAATCTACTTGCTTTCACTCTCACCGCACCGTGAGATATTGAAAATTTATGTAAGACTTTTTATTGATTTTCAGAGACACTGGAGGATGACTATGTTTTTCCAGCGGGGTTGAGGTGGTTGTGCCCAGAGGATTTTTGGAAATTCAAATTTTAATGAAAAAAAAAATAAAGTTAACATTGTTAAGTTTTTGTCAAGTTGAAAGACACGTGTTAATAAATTATAAAAGAGACACAGAGAAGACAAAAAGTTTAGAAACAACAGACCTATGACTGTGTCATTATAAAACTAATGAGATAATTGTGTTAAAAATTTTAACAACTTAAAAATAAAATTTCATTCCACTAACATAATTACACTTTGATATTGCCCATATTCCGAGCACAATCAAAAATTTATAGCGGACGATGAAATCAAACTTTCGAGAATAGAAATGAAGAGCCCAAAAACTTGCATCTTTTAAATATAAGATAAGGACAATGGCATTGGTACATGGCAAATTGGGTACGTGGAGCGAGCCTAGACAACCGTTGGCTTTCTGTCTTTCACAAGAGTCAATCATCTATGTCTGCCATATGAGCTTCATATCTCAGACTCTCAGTTGATACTTCATCACTCTCTCTCTCTCTCTCTCTCTCTCTCTCTCTCTCTCACATCAAAGCCATGGCAAGCACCAGCTCTCCCGCTCTATCTTTGTCAAAACTGGATTTTCCACCATTTTCCTCTCAGAGAAACATGCAAAATCTCCATCAAGTTAAGATTCCTCGTAGGCTGTCGAATTTTTCTGGAATTAAATCAAACGGGTCTGTCCTGTTTTCTTCTCTGAATGGTCAAACTGGTGAGACCAGCCCTCCAAGTGCTGAAGCAATCACTTCAGTAAACAATGTGTCTGACGTCCAAGTTCAAAGCAGGTACCATATTTTCAGTTTCTCTTACTCATTTGTTTCATGGTTCTGTTTGGTTTCAGAAAGGAGGAATACCTGAAGCACTTGTGAAGTCCTTCGTTTCCCGTTTCTTGGGAACCAAACGGAACTTTGGGGATCAAATCATCAAATTATACGACTTTAATTTAGCTTAGTTAGGGAACTATTTTGTAGGCCGCAAAAAGCCTTTGTACGAAATTTCTGAATAACTTTTGACTGAACTTGGTATAAGTTATACTCCGATTTATGCATATTAAGTTTAATTGTGGTAAAATCGGCATACATAGCTGTATGAACTGAAAAAAGATGAGACAGAAGGTAGCTGAATCTTAAACCATCATATGCAAACTAAGTCGAACCATGGTAAATGGAGCTCATATGAACTAGTAGAAGTGGGAAGAAAGGAGAAACTTGGATGAGATATCTCTGCCTCATGTTGGAATTCTAGTAAGACTTGAACCCGGAGTTGCTCGTGAACCCGGATCGAGTTGCTCGTATGCTTTTATAAAGCTTGTGTTCTTGATCCCCCACTTGATATATGGCACAATATAGGTTCCGCCAATGAGAGTTGAACACAGATGTTGCCTTAAAGAGTATTCCAGTTTCGGTTGCCATTGCATTGTATCTTTGATCCCTTAATTCGTGAGAATTGTAATTGATATGAACTATTTGAAATTTTTATGAATATATTTCTAATGTTATCCTTCTTCTGTGTGCCGTAGTATATGGAACTGGAGGGGTTATTCTATCCGATATCAGCATGCTGGCAACAGTGGCCCGGCATTAGTTTTGATTCATGGTTTTGGAGCAAACAGGTCCACATCATCCACATATTACTTCTCATAAGCAGACAACTAATTGCTATAGGTATTACATGCACAAATTGCTAATTACAGTCATGATTTCACACACAGAGAGACAAGAGACATATCTATTTTTGTTAGCTCGACGCATGGTATGAGGTTTCATTAAATTTACTTGTACATGGTTTTACCATTTACATTGGTTGCCTATTAGTTTGCTAGTAGGATTATTTTGTACACAACTGGGGGAGAGTTAATTCGTTGCTAACTAGATTTAATAAGTCAGATCATTAGCTGATGAAACTGTCGTTAATGCTTAAGAACAAACCAACAGACCAAACTCTGAATTTCTGGGTTCTGTTGCAATCTAGAACTTAAACCCTCATCTTGTGCATGATCTCTTTCATCCCATGCTTTAACTTGTCAAGTTCAGTACATATGATAAGCATTTTATCCTTTACAGTGATCACTGGAGGAAAAATCTTCCAGTTCTTTCAAAATCACACAGGGTATACTCTATCGATCTTATTGGTTATGGGTACTCAGACAAACCAAATCCTCGTCAATTTGGGGAAACTTTGTTTTATACATTTGAGACATGGGCCACCCAGCTAAATGATTTTTGTACTGATGTTGTCAAGGGTGAAGCATTCTTTATATGCAACTCTATCGGAGGTACAGATATTTGGAGCCTTCGATCTTTCTGAACTTTTCCTTTTGAATGATATCAAAAAAGATCTAACCTTACAAGTGCTTTTCATGGCTTCACATAGGACTTGTCGGTCTTCAGGCAGCAGTTATGGAGCCACAGTTATGCAAGGGCATACTGCTTTTGAATATTTCTCTTCGTATGCTGCATATTACAAAGCAGCCTTGGTACGGGAGACCATTGATCAAATCCTTTCAGAACTTGCTGAGGTAAAGGCGGATTAAGTAGTTTGCTTTCCATATTAGAGTTCGATAGTGTAAAAAAGGATTTCAAGATAGTCATGCTGTTGTGACAGAAATACTGCTGTGGGCAAATACTTCTTCAAAACTGTTGCCACACCACAATCTGTCAGGAATATCCTTAGCCAGGTATTTTTCGATATCGAGATTGTATTTTTTCATAAGCTTATAATATACGAGTGCATTAACCAAGGTGATCTGATAAGCAAATATAGTTTTGTTTCAATGAGTCTGTCATGGTTGAGAATCATAGATTCATAGCATATGACTGGAAATTTTTAAGTAGACAACGGGAATTTTTCAAAGAATGTAGTCTTTGTACTGCAACTTTGTTGCAAAGCGAAAACAGATATGTGCATATAGACTCTAAAGCAACATGTAGCTGCACAAATTGTACATCTCAGAAACTTTCATCTGCCCTTGGGAAACCTGTTTCCAAATTATCTAGAGAACCTATAAAGTTAGGAACATGCACTCTTGCCATTTTGGCTTCGATTATGTTACTGATACAGAAACTTTCATTTCAGTGCTACCACGACACCTCCCAAGTGACAGAGGAACTAGTTCAAAAAATCCTTCTTCCAGGACTTGAGCCTGGTGCTGTAGATGTGTTTCTGGAGTTCATTTGTTATTCGGGTGGCCCCCTTCCTGAGGAACTATTGCCTCAATTGAAGGTTAGTCTCGTCAGATGATTAAGTGTGGTACCAACCGTCACACCAATCAAAGTTACCATTACTAACACGTATGGAGCTTGTTTTTTCCACTTCTCTTTACAGTGCCCTGTTTTGATTGGCTGGGGTGACAAGGATCCGTGGGAGCCCATTGAACTCGGACGTGAATATGGAAAATTTGATTCTGTAGAAGACTTCGTTGTTCTTCCTAATGTTGGCCACTGCCCTCAGGTCTCTCTCTCTCTCACAAACATTCTGATGTCATAATTTAGCTCTTGGAAAGTTTGCATGCATGAAGGTTAATGGAGTCATTTAAAATGTTTTTGTGACGGTTCATGGACTATGCAATGTGGTTCTGTATCGCATGCTAAAATCCGAAGGACTTGGAGAAACTGTTTTTGGTAGTCCAAATGTAGATGCATAGGGAAAAGACTTCCTAGCGTTTAACTATTAGCAGATATAATTAATCACCCACATAAGACCTTGATTAGAAAAAACACTGACAATGTTCCCATTGACAACAAATACTGATTTTGTAATTTGTTAATGTGTCTGATCTGAAGGATGAAGCACCTGACCTTGTAAATCCGCTGATTGAATCATTTGTGGCACGCCACGCTGCGCTCCCTGCCAGCATTTCCACGACTACCTGATGCATAGCGTGTCACCCCGTTGCAGTTTCTTTGTGTATCAAAGATGCTGATTTTTTGGAGGCCATTACTCCCCAGAAGCAATAGCTGACGACGTTGATTGCAATTGATTTTGACGTTTTATTAACGGGGTCATGGCGTGGCATTCTAATAGAGTGTTGCTGGAACTCGGCATGCCACCATTAGTGTTTACACTTTCAAGTTGTACAGTACTCTTTACCAAAAATGCGAAGTTTTCATTAGCTTTCACTCTTTGTAATAACATTTGTAAAATGGCTGTTTACAGCTCTTCAGTCAATGATATAATATCAAGATTCACATTAAGGGGTTTTTTGTGTATATTTTACAATCACATTAAGGGATTTTTTGTTGTTCTTTTTATTTCCAAACAATGTTGATAGGTTTGCTTGAATGTCATCTGTAGGAGAAAAAAGTATGGAGTGTCGTCGGGCGATGACACGACAGAATCTCTCCTGCAGAGCCGTTCATAGAAACAAAATAAATGCTCATTAGCACTCAAATTAGTACCCGATTGTTAGTCCCTAACATGATGATTTGAACACTTGAAGAGTTAAGATCATATTAGGATGCATATATCTGGCGTTTTACTGTTTCTGTCCTGTTAAAGCATGGCATCTTGGACTCACAGGACACAAGAGTATAATACAATTAAGACAAACTGAGTCATTATATCAATCATTCGAATTGCATTGATCCTAGTCTTTTGTGCTTGCTTTTTACTGTCCCCTCTATTATTTTCTTTTCCCACTTGAAAACTACGATCCATGCAGACTCTCAAGGATTCAAATGCCATAAAGTCAGCAATAACGCTTCATAATAAAATGAAAAAAATAGACAAAATTAAGCCAGAGACATTTCACCAACATGTCTTCATGTGTCCTTGTTTTTACTGTATGTCTTCCAACCCCAACTAAAAAAGATTGATCATGACTCATGAGGAGGCCGCTCATGCTTATGACGGTACTCCTCGGACAGACCTGTGAGGACGTGAAAAGCTGTTCCACGCCGAAAAATTGTCCATTTCATTGTCAGTTAATGACAATGAATTTGTTATGGAACGTCGACTTCCACAATCCTAACAAAAAAGAAAAGTGAATTCTTTTGGTTCCTGCCTTTGTTCTTTGTTTTACATTTCTTTATAGGTAGCCTGCCAGAGCCCAAAGGCAATTCAACATGATTAGTCAAGCATCATAATCATAATAAAGCACAAGAGAGATCTGTTTTATTTGGAACCGGATCTCCTCCTGATCTTAGGAGGCAAAGCTTCTTGAGCAAAGGATCTGAACCGTTGAAATTTGATTCAACGGCTACAAAAAATGAGCTCCTCTAAAAGTTATAATAATTACAGCTGTTGGATCAATTTCAATGCCCCAGATCCTTTTGCTCAGGAGGGGATCCAGTTCCGTTTTAATTAGGAGGCCATTTTTGCCACTATCCTAATTAAGTGATGGTGATGCTCATCAAACGATAAAAAAAATAAGATAATGAGCATCACCTTCACTTTAGACTGGTGAGCAAAAATATTTTCTTCAATTAAATCCCCGTTGTGGGCTCACGATGATTGTACATTATCATCATAAATAATGCACGCTTGAACACCATTTGAGGGAAAGAGATCATCTCTGAATCTCTTCCACCAAGGTCACCAGATCAAGTGATCCGGGCCTTCCAAAATTCATCCAATGGCCCACCTGTTTTGATCCCTTAAAAGCTGTGATAATTTTTGGCTGTCGGATGAAATTTGGAAGGACACATAACCCTTTGGAAGGACACAGAACCGAGCGCAATAGCGTTCTAGGATTCATATAGCCGACTCCATTTAATGGGAAAAGACTTTGTTGTTGCTGTTGTTCAATGAAATTTGGAAGGCTCAGATCATTTTATCCGATGACCTTAGTGGAAGAGATCTGGAGAAGATCTCTTCCCCTATTTTAATATCATGCCTATCGTAATTAAATCATGGATGGTCAAGGCCCAAGTGTGCACCATTGATCATTTAGTATAAGATATTAAAAGAAAAAAGTTGGTAAGTATTTCAAGCAATGGGAGCTATATGTGGTTCTTAAGGATTCATGAGAGAAACTTATCTATGCATTGGGTAAACTACTACTATGACATTATGATCGATGTAAGTTGCTCTCCATATTCATAACAAAAATTTCATTTTTGCTTCAAATTACCTTGCCCTATATTGGATTGAAGAAAACATCTACTTGTGAGAACCATGCATGCATTGCAAATTATACAACGGGATTAAGCACCATAATCATGAAGTTTATCAAGTAGGATTGAAGCATGATCATAACTAAACCCAAAGTTGTAACAAGCAATAGGATGAAAAACTAAAAGGTATTAAGGTATACCATTTAAACTAGTTAATACGATTGAGTCAATATGTTTTTAGCCAGTAGATGGGTCTGCCAAAAGACCATATCATATTAAAATGTAATTTTATAAATATTTTCATTTTTATATAAGCGAGGCGAAAGAGGGTACGACTTAACTATCACCAAATAACAAAAGAGATTATATTTTTTTCTTCAATTAAGAGTGAGTTTTCTAACTTCAAACATCTTCCAATATAGTTGATGAAAAGAGAATCAACGAGTTCAACATTTGGTATTTGAATACAATAAAAGAGCTTAATTAGTTGATCAAATAAGATTTTTCCAAATCAAAGTACGCGATGAATCTCCTCTACATAAATTCTATGAAGGTGCAGATCGAGAAGGGAATATATTATTGGTGCACCCACCAAACACAAATGAGATATAGAATACAAGAGATTGAAAGAAAGGCAGAATCTTGTTTGACTGAAAATTGAACAATACTTGCATTATTTTCATATACATGGGGCCTATATATGCACCAATCAGTTAACATCACCTCTCACGTGTCATGCAAGTTCCACAGTACAGGATTGTTAAATCGAGTATATATATGTGTGTGTGTGTGTGTGTGTGGAGATAGGTATACTTCTTATTGTTAGAGGGCCTGCGACTTATTCAGCAGAAAGAATTAATGGGTAAGTTCAAAACGGTGTGTGTATTTTGTGGGAGTAATTCCGGGCACAGAAAGATATTCAGTGATGCAGCTCTTCAACTTGGGAAAGAACTGGTTGGTACTTATAACCTCGATATATATAGCTGATAAAACACACTGGTTAATTATTTAATTAAATTTTTTTGTGTACTTATTGTGAATTTGCTTGATGGATTTGAGGGTTTTAACTGCAAGGGTTTTTAGTTAATCGATTAATTTTGTAGGTGGAGAGGAAGATGGAATTGGTGTATGGAGGAGGAAGTGTAGGGTTGATGGGGTTGGTTTCTCAAACAGTTTATGATGGCGGATGTCATGTTCTTGGGTAAGAACTAACCAATGAGGATGATCAAGTAATTAACAATAGTCCTTCATAATAACTACCTCAAACTATATTATTAGCATGAAAATTATAAAAACAAGAGTTTGGATTTTAAAGATATGCTTAGCTAGTACAATTTGCGAATCTTTAATTAATTAATCAAGTGATTAATGTTCTTCTTTTTGGCTTTGGCTAGAGTAATCCCAACAGCCCTAATTCCACTTGAGGTTCTCTCTCTCTCTCTCTCTCTCCCCCCCCCCCCCCCCCCCCAACTCTCCTAGTTTTTCTGTGTGCGTATAATACATATGCTAACTGATGATTATTGTTTTGTGTTGTGATTGAATGTTATTTAGATATCAGGCAATTCAGTAGGAGAAGTATTGGTTGTATCGAACATGCATGAAAGAAAGGCTGAGATGGCTCGTCGAGCTGATGCTTTCATTGCATTGCCTGGTAAATATACACATATATCATGTGCTTTCCTTCATTATTAACAACTTTAATTTGAATTATAACCAGCAACAAACTAATTAAAGTTACGATTACAACAGTATCTCTAAACTTCTGGTAATTAATAAATTAATTGTTAAACTGTATACATGATATATATATACCATGCATTTCATTAGTAATTAATTCTTTATTTGCCTGGATTTTGGATATCTGCGAATAACTAGGTGGGTATGGAACCATGGAAGAGTTGCTTGAGATGATAACATGGTCTCAGCTTGGAATCCATAATAAACCAGTAAGTTTAATATATATTAAGTGTTTCCTCTTATTATTTTAGGGCAAAAGGGAAAATGCTAGGGAGTTTATTTATTTAGCCCACATTTGTAGATTATATGTTGTGTAACTAATAGAAATAAACTCGTTAATCAAACACTTACGTAATAATTCAATTATAAAGAATCATTTCACGAATTTGTTAAATATAATTTAAGTAAATAGTCTCCAGAGTAGTTAAAAGTCGTAACTTTTTGTTGGGATCTACTAGCTATCTAATAACCTAAGAAGAATTATTGGATTTAATTAGCATATATAATTGATTGCATGAGCCATAGGACGCGAATAACCCTAAAAAATAGGCATCCTCAATGATATTATTGTTTACTCAGATATTTGGAAAATTTAAATAACTCGTACAAATTTTCAACTTCAAAATGATTGTAAAAAACAATTAGATTCCCCCTCGCTATCTTATCGTACGCACGAAAGGAATTCATGTAAGCGTTTAAAAATCTAGTTATCTTTATGAAGTAATTTTGTGTTAAATTAATGTTAAACATAAGAGAGTTGAACTCTGAACTTGCTTTAATCTTAACCATTATCCAAATTTTCTCACCAAATTTGGAAAAAGAAAATAGAAATTGGTATGTTCTTTTTGTGACAAAGAACCGTATAACATTTTATTCATCGATATAATGTGTTAATGTAAATTTCAAACATGTGCAATCACTTGCAAGTCACATTTATAATTGTATTAATTAATCAAGCATGTGGAAGTTCATTAAAATTGAAAATTTCTTGGTATTATATTAAGTTTTTTATTTGAAATGATCATAAAAAGGGTCATTCTAATGGTCCTAACGCCTAAGAACCCCACACTACACATTCATGTAGTGCATTAACCACTTTGCATCCACCACAATGATGCCCTCCGCTGCCTAGCTAGCTCTCCCCATCTTCTTTCAACATGCATATTCACCCCGTAAGCTGCTAGGCTTCTTGAATTGAAAATTGTATGATGGCATCCAAGTGAAATAATCTATTGATCTGAGTGGGAAAAATCATTCCGCATTCTATGCAATGGAGGGAACTGGATCTTAGGTGATAGAGCTTTCAATTTCTCGATGAATTTTGCTGTGGTTAGTCGCTTTTGATCTGCTTACAATTGCTAATAATTTATATTTTCTTTCAATAGTACTCTGCATGGATCTTTGATCACTTCATGTTTTTAACATACTATTTTATAATGTTGGTATGAAAATTAAAGTTAAATTGTGAGGTATCAGAGAATTACATTTTAAAAATCTTCTTATCATTTCTCTAGAGTCAAAAGGTGCTCACGCGCAAATATTTCACTGTCTTATCATTTGTGATAAAACAATAGAATCTTCAAAACTAATAATAAAGCTTCCAATTTCTAAATGAATCTTGATTGCTTTGAATGTGTGCACAATTTCCAATCATATATACGCGTCAGTTTTACTAAAAGATCTAGGTGCATCTTAAGGTCAAAAACTACTCACGTGCCAACGCGCCACTTACCCTAATACTCCTCTTTCTTAACTGTCATCCATCCGAATTAGCTAGCAAGTACTTAGCTGTATGTGGGTATAAGTCAGATCTTTGTTTTTAGATTGATAGCCATATGGATGTGTGACATGGATGGCCATGATAAGACTTGGTAACCATTTTTAAACCTATATATAATATGATTGAGGCTTACTCTTTCCCTTGACAAATCGTTAGAAGCACGCCCTTTGTCATTACAATCGTTTCACACTCGTATGTTGTTGTAAAAATGATGGGACAAAAGTTGAAAAAAAAAAAAAGCATTGGGAAAAGGACATTTCACCTTTTAAAATCATATTAATCCACCAACTTTATGTCACTTTTGAGTTTGTAACTTGGACCTTAACGTATGAACCAATTTTCTAGAAAAAAGACATTAACATTTTAACCACTATACCACATATTTTTGTCTGCAAATCAGGTGGGTCTTTTGAACATTGATGGGTATTATGATTGCTTGCTTCGTCTGTTTGACAAAGGTGTGGAAGAGGGATTTATCACTTTATCTGCTAGGAATATTGTCATATCTGCAAAAACTGCCACAGAGCTGATACAGAAGATGGAGGTACTGATATCACTCTCTGCTTTTAAACTGTTCCATATCAAATTCCTGTTTTAGTTTGCTTTTGTAGAAAATACTTCTGCTCATAAATACTTCTCATAAAAGCTCAACAAATATTTAATAAATAATATCGGAAGTACTTCCTTCTTGGTGTTTCCTTGTACAGCGCCAAAAAACCACTTTTTTGATCATTTGAAAGCACTTTTAGCCCTTACAAAATCATTCCCACCCCAAAACTACTTCAATGTGAAAACACCTTTGATGGGAAAATGAAGTTACAAACATAGCTTGTTTACATCGCCTTTCACCCTAAAAGAGGTTCATGTTTTTATTTATTTCTGCAGGAATACATACCTTTGCATAATCAAGTGGCTCCAACCCAAAACTGGAAAGTCGAAGAAAACCATGCAAATGATCTATGACTGACTTTACAAATGAATTGGTTTAGATAAAAAGCAAGGGTTGAATTTAGTTATATTTGATTTTCTGAAATTTAATCTTCCTCTTTAAGATTGGGATGTAACTGATATATATATATAGTATTTCCTACCATATGCAGTAACAAATGTGCCTCTTAAACCATAATTCTTCATTCCCGTATGCATAACACTATAACCTGTTTAAGCATTCTGTAAAACTATGGACGCCAACGATGGCTTTAAGGAACGATATGGCATTGAAGAAAAAAGTATAGCATTTAAAGCTACATGAGGAGTTTTGGAGTTAAACCGATGAAAGAAGTTTCAAAATCTGCAGGTTGAAATGAAAATCTAAATGTGTTGCATCGATCTAAACCTTCGACTCCACTTTTCAATTCAATTTTTTGTTCAATGGAATCGACTACAACTTGTAAGAGATAAAATTGATGTGAAAAACAAAATGAGTTGAATCTATTATACAACATATATAGACTTTTCTGTGATCAATAAGAAATTCCAACATCCAATATAATAGAAGAACAAGCAAATAACAGCAATAAGCCTCACACGAATTCAACTGTATCATTCAAAAAGTGAATCAAAATATGGAATAGGGAACTAGATGTTTCTCCAACCTGGTCAGCATGTGTTGATTCCGTCCTTGCAATCTGCCGTCAAATTATAGAATGTTTCCACACGCGTCTTTGCCCTGTAAAGAACCTCGGTATCCACTTCAACCCTCATGTATCCATCGAACTCAACTGGTCGCCCGTTGTTTAAATTGCTAGTCTCATTGTACCACTCACTCGTGTTACTCCAAAGTTCTTTGTAGTCATCAAGCAAATGAACTTTGTACTGAGACCTCAGTTTATCAAAGTAATTGTAGAACCGTTCGTTAGTGGCTATATACAGATTCCTCCAAGGCTGCACCATCGTCTTGACCTTGTTAAGAAGCATGTCTGGGGACGTATCATAATCAAGGTGAGGCCAAAGCTGCTTATTCTGCGCCTTCTCTCCTCGCACAACATGAACAGCATCAAAATCCCAGTCCATCCGCCCGCTGATCTCCGTAACAATATTCATCAATCTCTTCGATTTCCACAAGGCATGCCACGGCCTCTGAACGTACTTAGCAGCCTGTCCTTCACACACCCTGTACCAGTAATTTTCTGGCTCCGGACCATCAAACTGCCTCCATATAATAGTGCTCCTCTCTTTCTTGAGCTGCATTGGCGTCACCTTATGGCTCGCGACCTTCTTAATGGGCACTTTCTTCTTATGGATCCGATCCCACTTCTTCCAATCCCGCAGAAATTCATCCTCATCCACAATTGAGGCGGTTTCCTTGAGATGTTCATAATCAAAGTAATACCGAAAATCTTTCCCTTCCTCATCTTTATTACTCAGAGTATAACTCCCCGCCAAGCAGACACTCAAATCCATCACAAATGTCCTGTTCAAATACATAGCCTCACCTAAACCACACAAGAAACTCCATTGGAACTGGTTCATCCCCTTGCAATAATCCCCTCCGCGCGAATAGTACAAGTACCTCCCCCTCCTAAAATTCTTATCCGATCCCAAGCTAGGGATCGTATCATTGATCTGTTCATCACGAACTGGTGGGGTGATTCTAGCCTTCCCACCACCCCTGGTGCCATTACTACTAATCCTGCTCGCTCTCCTCCCATTAATACCCGAATGCCACCTTCCGGCGTGCACCACCTTATAAGTACAATTCACCCCGAATCCGAGCTTAAACCTCCTAAAATCCCTATACTTCCTCCA
Organism: Pyrus communis; assembly: GCF_963583255.1. Lineage (NCBI taxonomy): Eukaryota > Viridiplantae > Streptophyta > Magnoliopsida > Rosales > Rosaceae > Pyrus > Pyrus communis. The sequence continues at coordinate 27,207,012 of NC_084810.1, read as the reverse complement.
AGACTTCTCCTTTTTGTTCCTAAACTTCCACAACACATCGCATTCATCCGCTTTCGACCCATTAACCGGCGTTTGATACTCCAAGAACACAATGTTCTTAAACCACCTCAAATTAAATCTCTCCACCGCAATCAAAGCCCGTGGGTCAGAGCAATTCACTCTCTCCAAATCCTCACAATTCAACCCGTCCGACAGGGTCGAATTAGTCGAATTAGAGACCTTGGCCTCGGCTTTCGCAATCACAGACTCCGTAATGACTGCAAAACCCGAAGAAACCGGGGACACGGCGGGGGCAAGAGGTAAATCCTCGCCGGTTGTGAGGACAGAGTTGTCATCTTTGAAAGTGGCGTTCTCGGAATCGGTGAAGAGTTTTGTTAAGGCCGGAGCTGACTCCAGCCATGGATCTGGGGGTTGGTAGGTGATGGCAATTACAGTAATTATAAGCACCGAAAAGACAAAAACTGAGAAACAGAGATTGCTGATGAGTTTGATGATGTTTTGCCCGAAGGGCTCGGTGGCCGGATTCGATTCTTTCATGAGTTCTCGAGAAAACCCAGGTGGGAAAACCGATCAGATCTTATGAATGCATGAAAAAAAAATGATGGGTTTTTAGAGAAAGTGGAAGAAAAATGAATGGGGAAAGAAAGCAGAGATTTGGAGCTGGGGATTTACTTACAGTTGATTAATGGAGATCTGCAGAGATAGACACCAAAGTGTGTGACTTTAGTTTTACTTCACTGGTTTTTTTGTTTACATTTGTTTTGAGGACGGTGGGTCGGCTGTTAATGTCGCGCGTGACAGATTTGGAGTGAGGAAGTGAATGAGTGCGTTGGACTTGCGGAGCTTCAGTTGCAAGCGACAGGGATGAGAAATTTTTCGTTCTGACTGTAAAACGGTGGTGCATTGTATTTTTATATAAATGGTTAAAAATTTTAATTTTAAAATTATTAATTTTTTAACATATATATTTTATTATTTATATAATAACACGTGATATTCTATGTACCGATCACATTGAAAAACTTTTAGACAGGAAGGGAGCTGTTGGTTAGTTTGCTTGTCTTTGTGAATGTTCCACTTTGCACTGCTCTGCATTTGCCCGCGTCGGTCGTTTCGTAGGACAAGTACTTTTGTTAGGGCCCTTTTGGATGCATGGATTTGAGAGGGCCTAAAATTTAACCATACTTTTTTGTTTGGGCCTAAGCAAGACCTCGTAAAATCGTGCAAGATTTTGTTCAAAAAGTGTTGGTTAAAGTCGAATGCTCGACTACTAAACGTCACTTGACTATCCAAGATCTTCCCACGGAATCGGTGATGTGAGATTCGGGGTATATGAAACGAGACGTTCTCCCGATACGGAATGCAACCATTTACCAAACTGAGAGATGATCCACATTACCCAATAGAACATTGACATTAACATGATACTTTGTATAGTGTACAAACTCATGCTCAACATTGTTAAGTTTACATGCATTCGGATCACATATGTATCATAATTACATTACCCCACGCCCGCGGGGTGTTTATTGTCGTATTAAGCTAAATGCACGGTGAGTGAAGATAACCAGATCACCGGAAAGCATGGTTGTAGTCATGAAAGTGAAACTGTTTGTAGATAAAGTAAGCCAACCATTTTGAAGCTGCAAATGATAGTATAGCTGCTGCAACGAGCGTAGTTCTTGCAGCCACTGATATGGCAGCCTGCTTGGTTGCGGCAACAATTCCCACTAAAGCAAAAGCAACAAACTGCAATACAACTTCGAGCACTTTCAGACCTTTGTATCCGGCACTGCAACTGCTGCAATTTACCACATGGGACCAGTACCTGAAAAGGTTGTGCAAAAACCTGTCAGTGATCATTCAACAATAAGAGGACTTTTAAGTTTTAACACTCTCCAACTTAGTTCTTATGGCCATGACACAACCTGGCAAGGCAAATGCTTGCATTCAACTAATAAACCCAAAATTTTCGAATGTGTGCTGGAAATTTCTATATCTTTTGCTGGCCTGAACATTCGAAGAACAAACTGAGAGATGCTTGAAGGTGTGTTATAACAGATCTGGTTTGTAAAAGTTGCAGGAACACCAAATTTTAGCATATTTTCAAGACCGCTATGATCTACTTTGATGCCATCAGAATTTCCCATATAAACTGTTCTAATTTTCTGAAACTAAGTAATCAATTTGTTGTTTGAATCCTGCTTCAAAACTATGTGAAAGTTACCTGTCCAGCAACTGTTCTCTAGGAGGAGTGGGGGGAAGAGCCCCACTGAACTTGCCTCTCCAATCTACCTGACCGCCAGCATACTTGTTTAACCATTTTCTGAAACCAACCACAAGGGCATCTGACTTTGTTGGCACAAAACATGCTTTTTGCCACTGGGCTGGGCCAGCTTCCATTATCTTACGTTCCTGTACGAAGAACTCAAGACTCAGGCAAGAATAAGTGCGATAAGAGATCCACTAAAGACTCTTATTCCGTGGTCATGCAGCTGCACACTTTAACTCAATAGAATGTTTTTCTTATTGTTCAGAAGAAAAGCCTCAACTGAAAAAGTAACATCTTACACATTCAGCAAGTGAAAAGCAAGATAATTTTTAAGGAAAACTAATGAAAAGGACTTGAAAACTTTGAGTTTTAACGAAAAGGACAAAAAGTTGTTGTATGTGAATAGTACTAGGATTGACTTTTAGAGTAAAAATGTGGTTTTTTGTTGAAGTGCACAATACCGGGAGCTTTTGGTTAAAGTTCCCTAATTTTTAAACCTACCATCAAGAGTTAAAAGTCACCTCAACATGAAGAAGATATAAATCGGAGTCCAGAATCAGATTTTGTCCAATATGAAACATCCACCGCGGAACAATCTTATCAATCCAAATGCCGAAGTTTCTTGGGAAGGTCCATATCAACCTGCTATTACCCGGACTAACTGGGATACAAATAAAAATTAGAAGAATTCTCCGCTGGGCCGATGACACCTACACAAATCACCATACACATAAAGAGATGTACAAAAGGATTAAAACATAAAGGATTTGAACAAAAACAGAATGTTCTACCTTTTTGGTTTCAGCTGATGATGCAGCCCCATTACCCTGGTCAAGCGGAGCAAGTGGAGAAGCGTAGAACACACATGGTGGCAAAAATTTACTCCGACCCCATTCCTGCTTTGCGATGAAACCATTAATGTCTAACTTCTCAACACTCAAATCCAATGGTCTACCCCCTTCTCTGTCAGCTTTCTCTGTAAAGAAATGAACTGTAAATCATCCTGAACCTCCTATACAAAGTGAAATTAACTTCATGAAAGTGATGCATAAACTAGTATTTGCCTTTGGGTTGTCTCGTTTGCATTATTCCATAATGTGCATATGGAACATGAGCAGGGTCCATAAGATTTTCAATCAAGACCTCGTACCTGGAATTGCAATATTGATATTAAGCAAAGTTATTAAGAGGAAAAGCTGAAAAATGAAAATTCAATATTTCAGATCCATACACCTAAAAGTTCTTGGACATGAAATATGAAATAAGACCTGGATGCAGATTCACAAGGTTTCTTATAAAGGAGCATTATGCCTCAGTAGAAAAATAGTTTCATATCAGAACTGGTAGAAAAAAGTATCTTTACATACCCGTAAGGAATCTCTCTGTTTCCCATTGGACCACTATACGATGGATCATCTAGTTCGGGTATGTAGGGAGGTTTTTTCTCTGCAAGAACATCTTTGTATTGAGGATCGGAATTTGGCCAAAACCACACAATGCCATTTTGCACGGTGGTTGGATAAGCGGCTACACATGCTTTCTTATTCGTGTGAATCTGCAAGTTGAAAGTGTCATCCCTATCATCTCATTTAAACTACAAACCATGCACAGCATAAAGTTTATTGCCATAGAACCACTTCTGCAAGAACAAGAGAAGAGTTTCGATTCAAACTTGGATTACTATTATTTATTTAAAGTTCTTTAAAATTGGTCCCAATAGTTTCAATTGACGTGATTTAATCCCTATAGTTTAGGAAGACCACAGTTCGTGCCTAGGATTGGATGATAACTCGCTAGATTCTACGAATGCTGAAATAAGAAATAAACCCCAACTTCCAACTTTGTCATAGTCGAGGAATTAGATGGATTAATCACGAAGGAAATTATCCCTTCCCGTTCTAGGCACCAAGAGTAGTGTAATTGTTACAATTGAAGGCCAATGACTTTCATTGTGTCCTTTTTTCGACATAATTAGTATACAATCGTCATATATAAAGGAAAAATTAGACTTTTTGAAGGTGTTTCATGCGCTAATTCCGTTGAAAATCTAACATAATTAAGCCATCATCCTTGAACTGCAACAATTAGTAAAACTACAACACAAAGACGTCAAATCACAACAACTGAAACTACAGGAATCAAAGTGGAAAATTCGCCGAAACTACAGTGACCAAAAGCATACTTTTTATGCAAATCTACGGTACTGTTTGACATCTCTAGCAGTCTATCTAATTAACTTGTACAAAGGTTTACCATAACAACTAGCTGTACCTATATCTATATCTTACTTGCATGAAGGTTTTCAGTCAAGGATTATTTACCGGAGGGCCATCAGTCGGTGCTTGAGGGATGAACTTGCAGTCGCCGGAACCATTAAAACACCAACCGTGATAGACGCACTGCAACCTGCCCCACTGATCAATCCTCCCTTCCGACAACGGCGCCAACCTGTGCGGACAAGCATCATCGAACACCTTCCAAGCACTCTCGTTCCGGTCCCACCACACCACCACGTCTATCCCCAAAACCTTCTTTCCATGAGGGACCCTCTTATCGAGATCACAAACCGGCATCAACGGATACCATTGGGCGTACCAGTCGAATTTCTCCTCCTGGGTCGGGTTTTGGAGTGATGGGTCGGGTGGGTTTGCAGGCTCGGTCGAAACAGAGGATTGTACGGCGGTGAAAGTCTTGAACGCTGATGATGCGGTTCTTTGAAACGGCGAAAAAGATGAAGTGGGGTGTGGGTTAAATCCAGATAGAGTAAGTTTTCTGGGTTGGGATTTGTCAAATTTGGTGGGAAGTTGCAGTGAGGGAAGAGATAAAATTCTCAGAGCTTCCATGGCTGCTGCCACGTGTGGAGCTCAACAAGGTAAGAACTTGGAGGCTCAAAAGTGTAAAGCTTTGAACTTGGCATGCAGTAAAAAGAAACTTGAGGTTCAGATTTGGGATGAGAATTTTGTCTATTGAAGTGGATAACATGACAAGTGGTTCAAGGCTTAACCGGTTATAATGTTTCAGTTTGCTATTCAATGCATGCCCAACCACATAATGTTTTGTTCCTTTTCTGTTTTTCCGTATTTCTTTTATTTTTTAGGTGATGATTTTAGCAAAATAATTAACTCTATGCAACGAACGGTACGGAATGCAACCATTTACCAAACTGAGAGATGATCCACATTATCCAATAGACAACATTGACATTAGCATGACACTCTTTGTATAGTGTACAAACTCATGCTCTACAGTGTTTAGTTTACATGCATTCGGATCACGTATGTTTCATAATTACATTACCCCGCGCGGTGTTTATTGTTGTATTAAGCTAAACGCACGGTGAGCGAAGATTAACCAGATCACCGGAAAGCATGGTTGTAGTCATGAAAGTGAAACTGTTTGTAGATAAAGTAAGCCAACCATTTTGAAGCTGCAAATGATAGTATAGCTGCTGCAACGAGCGTAGTTCTTGCAGCCACTGATATGGCAGCCTGCTTGGTTGCAGCAACAATTCCCACTAAAGCAAAAGCGGCAAACTGCAATACAACTTCGAGCACTTTCAGACCTTTGTATCCGGCACTGCAACTGCTGCAGTTTACCACATGGGACCAGTACCTGAAAGGTGGTGCAAACACCCGTCGATGATGATTCAACAATAAGAGGACTTTTAAGTTTTAACACTCTCCAACTTAGTTCTTATGGCTATGACACAACCTGGCAAGGCAAATACTTGCATTTCAACTAATAAACCCAAATTTTTCAAATGTGTGCTGGAAATTTCTGTATCTTTTGCTGGCCTGAACATTCGAAGAACAAACTGAGAGATGCTTGAAGGTGTGTTATAACAGATCTGGTTTGTAAAAGTTGCAGGAACACCAAATTTTAGTATATTTTCAAGACCGCTATGATCTACTTTGATGCCATCAGAATTTCCCATATAAACTGTTCTAATTTTCTGAAACTAAGTATCAATTTGTTGTTTGAATCCTGCTTCATAACTATGTGAAAGTTACCTGTCCAGCAACTGTTCTCTAGGAGGAGTGGGGGGAAGAGCCCCACTGAACTTGCCTCTCCAATCTACCTGACCGCCAGCGTACTTGTTTAACCATTTTCTGAAACCAACCACAAGGGCATCTGATTTTGTTGGCACAAAACATGCTTTTTGCCACTGGGCTGGGCCAGCTTCCATTATCTTACGTTCCTGTACGAAGAACTCAAGACTCAGGCAAGAATAAGTGCGATAAGAGATTCACCAAAGACTCTTATTCCGTGGTCATGCAGCTGCACACTTGAACTCAATAGAATGTTTTTCTTATTGTTCAGAAGAAAAGCCTCAACCAAAAAAGTAAAGTCTTACATATTCAGCAATTGAAAGGCAAGATAATTTCTAAACCTACTATCAAAAGTTAAAAGTCACCTCAACATGAAGAAGATATAAATCGGAGTCCAGAATCAGATTTTGTCCAATATGAAACATCCACCGCGGAACAATCTTATCAATCCAAATGCCGAAGTTTCTTGGGAAGGTCCATATCAACCTGCTATTACCCGGACTAACTGGGATACAAATAAAAATTAGAAGTCCCCGCTGGGCTGATGACACCTACACAAATCACCATACACATAAAGAGATGTACAAAAGGATAAAAAGATAAAGGATTTGAACAAAAACAGAATGTTCTACCTTTTTGGTTTCACCTGATGATGCAGCCCCATTACCCTGCTCAAGCGGATCAAGTGGAAAAACATAGAACACACATGGTGGCAAAAATTTACTCCGACCCCATTCCTGCTTTGCAATGAAACCATTTATGTCTAACTTCTCAACACTCAAATCCATTGGTCTACCCCCTTCTCTATCAGCTTTCTCTGTAAAGAAACGAACTGTAAATCATCCATCTGATGAGAGGCCTCAAAGGCTACAAGGGAGAAATCAAAAGGAAACTGTATCCAGCAAATAATAGGGAGGCGCATAAAGTAACAAATAAAAAATTAACTTCATTATTATAAACCAAGTTATTGAATATTTCAAACAAATCCCGAAATTGGAAACTACCTGTTATCCAATAAAAACCAAAAATTCCTAATAATAAACCAAAATGATGAGGATTACTAAGCTGACACGCCGGAGTTGGCACCCTAAAGAACTCCCTGGCACTTTATCCCTTAAAAGGATCAAACTACACAAAGTGAAATCAACTTCTTGAAAGTGATGCATAAACTAGTGTTTGCCTTTGGGTTGTCTCGTTTGCATTATTCCATAATGTGCATATGGAACATGAGCAGGGTCCATAAGATTTTCAATCAAGACCTCGTACCTGGAATTGCAATAAAGATATTAAGCAAAGTTATTAAGAGGAAAAGCTGAAAAATGAAAATTCAATATTTCAGATCCATACACCTAAAAGTTCTTGGACATGAAAGATGAAATAAGACCTGGATGCGGCTTCACAAGGTTTCTTATAAAGGAGCATTATGCCTCAGTAGAAAAATAGTTTCATATCAGAACTGGTATAAAAAAAAAGTATCTTTACATACCCATAAGGAATCTCTCTGTTTCCCATTGGACCACTATACGATGGATCATCTAGTTCGGGTATGTAGGGAGGTTTTTTCTCTGCAAGAACATCTTTGTATTGAGGATCGGAATTTGGCCAAAACCACACAATGCCATTCTGCACGGTTGTTGGATAAGCGGCTACACATGCTTTCTTATTCGTGTGAATCTGCAAGTTGAAAGTGTCATCCCTATCATCTTATTTAAACTACTAACCATGCACAGCATATAGTTTATTGGCATAGAACCACTTCTGCAAGAACAACAAGAGAAGAGTTTCAATTCAAACTTGGAATACTATTACTATAAATAATGTTTAAAGTTCACTAAAATTGGTCCCTGTAGTTTCAATTGACGTGATTTAATCCCTATAGTTTAGGAAGGCCACAGTTCGTGTCTAGGATTGGATGACAACTCACTAGATTCTATGAATGCTGAAATAAGAAATGAACCCCAACTTCCAACTTTTGTCATAGTCGAGGAATTAGATGGATTAATCACGAAGGAAATTATCCCTTCCCGTTCTAGGCACCATGAGTGGTGTAATTGTTGCAATTGAAGGCCACTAACTTTAATTGTGTCCTTTTTTCGACATAATTAGTATACAATCATCATATATAAAGGAAAAATTAGACTTTTTGGAGGTGTTTCACGCGCTAATTCTGCTGAAAATCTAATATAATTAAGCCATCCTCCTCCTCCTTGAACTGCAACAATTAGTACACTACAACACAAAGACGTCAAATCACAACAACTGAAACTACAGGAATCAAAGTGGAAAATTCGCCGAAACTACAGTGACCAAAATCATACTTTTTATGCAAATCTATGGTACTGTTTGACATCTCTAGCAGTCTATCTAATTAACTTGTACGAAGGTTTACCATAATAACTAGTTGTACCTATATCTATATCATACTTGCATGAAGGTAGTCAAGGATTATTTACCGGAGGGCCATCAGTTGGTGCTTGAGGGATGAACTTGCAGTCGCCGGAGCCATTAAAACACCAACCGTGATAGACGCACTGCAACCTGCCCCACTGATCAATCCTCCCTTCCGACAACGGCGCCAACCTGTGCGGACAAGCATCATCGAACACCTTCCAAGCACTCTCGTTCCGGTCCCACCACACCACCACGTCTATCCCCAAAACCTTCTTTCCATGCGGGACCCTCTTATCGAGATCACAAACCGGCATCAACGGATACCATTGGGCGTACCAGTCGAATTTCTCCTCCTGGGTCGGGTTTCGGAGTGATGGGTCGGGTGGGTTTGCAGGCTCGGTCGAAACAGAGGATTGTACGGCGGTGAAAGTCTTGAACGCTGATGATGCGGTTCTTTGAAACGGTGAAAAAGATGAAGCGGGGCGTGGGTTAAATCCTGAGATAGTAAGTTTTTTGGGTTGGGATTTGTCAAATTTGGTGGGAAATTGCAGTGAGGGAAGAGATGAAATTCTCAGAGCTTCCATGGCTGGTGCCACGTATGGAGCTCAGCAAGGTAAGAACTTGGAGGCTCAAAAGTGCAAAGCTTTGAACTTGGCATGCAGTAAAAAGAAACTTGAGGTTCTGATTTGGGATGAGAATTTTGTCGACTGAAGTGGATAACATGACAAGTAGTTCAAGGCTTTAACTGGTCATAATGTTTTAGTTTGCTATCCAATGCATGCCCAACCGCATAAAGTTTTGCGTGTGCGTTTTCCGTTTTTCCGAAAATAATTGACTCCGCGTAACAAATGGACAAATTACAATTTGATATGTACGTAAATATTTGATTTTGTAATTTTAACAGATTATTACGTGTAATTTCAACACATGATAATGTGTTACTTGTTCGAAATATCGTAAGTTGACAGAGTGTACGTGAGTTCTTGGTGAGAATGGTTTGTACAAACATTGGAGTTAAGCAATGGGCTTTATTCAGAGTAAAAATAGAAGACAAAATGTTCTACCGTAGTGGTGCGAAAAAATAATGTTCATGCATTTTGATAAGAGTTCGATCTCGACCGATTTCCATCCCTTTAACATTTAACGATTTAATCCATTAACGCTATCATTGTAAAAAATAAAAACCTCTAAGATCTAAATGAGTTTTGAACAAGAACATTAACACATTTCATGATTAGTGTCAAACACAACTAGTCAAGAAAAAAATGAATAATTTGTATTAAAAGGGCGTCAAACCCACCAAAATTATAGGATTTGTCGTCTCCTTTTGTACAAGATGAACTAATGAAAAATAAATTTATACATGATTTGCGTAGGAAAAGACTGATAAAGAATTGCTTAGTCATCTTTTCTATTCACAAAAGAATAAATAAATATATGAATCTACATTTTTCAGTCATGAGACATTAGCAATGGCGGTTGCTGTACTTCCTGTAGATAGTTGGGATGACTGAGTTCTAGAAAGGTTAATGCTTTTTAAAGAACGCTTCACTCTTTCAAGTGCTGGGGAGCTTATGCGTGCTTCCATCTCCCCGCCACGTTGTGCCGGTGTCAACACCCTTGGACTCAGCGCGCTGGTGGTCCGAGGAGAGAAGTATGACCTCGAACGGGCAGCACTTCTTGGAGACAAGTTCACATGCTCCAAAGCTCGGAACTGGAGCTCCGAGGGATAGTCCCTCACACAACCAATGCGAGGTCCAGCTCCCGTTGTCCATTTGCATGACAACTGCCTTCCCAGTTGGAATGATTTCATTCCTTTGTGTGAGTTAATCCTTTTGAGAATTGATTCTTGAGGAATGGCTTCTCCCTTGGTCTCATCATTGTTTTCGTCAAACAAGTTCTTCTTTGAAACCATGTAATCCTGTTCTGATGGGAGAGTTTCATCCACCGTTTCAATACCATCAACTGGAGTTTCTACTGGAATACCGCTGCAACTTGAACCAGCGGGTTGAGTTGCGCTCTCTACCTTCTCCGAATACCTTTCCCTGTTTGGTATTGCAAGATTAGACAATTTTCTGCTAACACAGCGGAGACGACTTGACATATGAGATTCGATTGCAGCAGCTTGTCCTATTGAATCAGTCTCCTCCGGAATCAATTCTTCGTCAATGGTCTCTTCAGCCTTTAAATCACATACATTTGGGATCAAGTCCTCTTCAGATGAGTTGCATCTAATATGAGCACTGCTTCTTTTCTTGCTAAGTGAACTCTCCTCTTCCTCATCAACTGGACTTAACTGAAAATACAGAAAAGCGAGCTTTTTAGGATAAATATTCCGATAGTTTTCTCTTGAAACCTATTAAATCAGAACATAAATTTTTATTTTTCTTAATTTATACCTTAACATCTTTGAGATCCACATTGTTCTCTTCAAGGAACGAGACAAAGTCTCTGAAATTTTCTTCTGTAGGCCGATAGTGACCACTGTGAGGCCAAACTGCCTGTAGAAATTCACAATAAATCAACGTTACAAACAATCAAAATATCTAAACAATGGTATGTATGCAAAGAGAAGGAAGATTTTATGAGTAGTATGTATTCTAGCCATACCTTAAGGATGCCGTTTTCAACAACTAATCTCCCGGCAGCAGATGTGGCTCCTCCAGCCAAAAAACTTGAATGTTGAAACGTCCCCTTCTTTTTCTTGCCAACGTATAAGGATCTAGAAGCACTAAGAACGAAAATCCATTTGGTATCATCGGATTCTCCGGTTGTATGGAGAAGCTCCCCTGATTGTTTGTAGAAGAATTTTCCATCCTCCACAACAACTTCATAGGCCATTCTTTCCATCTACATTGAGCAGAACAAAAATCAGTAAACAAAATGGGAGAAGAAACAGATTAAAGGATTATCAATAAGGATTAAGGACATAAAGCTCACCGGTCCAAGGTACTTGATACACTGCTGTTGCAGTTTCGATCGAGGGCATTTTTCAACAAGATTTACTTCCTTCCCTTCACCTATGTCTAGCCAGTAGAAGAACGGTTCTCTACTCTGACAGTGAAGCCATTCAACGTAGTAAAAGTGCAGGTTATGTCCATACCGATGCCTTGGATCAATCTGTTGTTAATCAATAACAAAGAATCGAGATCAGTAATGGCTCGAGTCATAACAGATAGAAGAAGAACAAAATTGACAGTCGAATGCAATCAACTTACCGCCTCAAGCCAATGCTGCAAAGCAAGCTTTTGTGCCTTTTCATTCTTTGATAGACCTTTCCCAACCTGCAGTGACAAAGAAATACTTAGTTTTTCTGAAAAGATTATGAGAAACTCGAAGTGTAAGAATACAATCTGTTCAAATTTTACCTTGGCGGCTCTGGTCCTTGCTCTAGACCAACGCGACATGGCAGTTTCATTTTTCTCAATTTCAAAGAATGATATAGAACTCCGCTTGAGCTCAGCAAAATCTAATAGCTTCCACCTATATTATTTCAAAGAATTTAAACATTAATAAGATAAAAGCACATTAATTTTTTTTAATAAAACAGAAAGATTAGAGCATGGTGATAAAATGCATACCAGCTCTGTTCAACAAGAACTGCACAATCTGCTAACTTTCGTCTGGTTCGAAAACTTTTGTATACTTTCTGCAATTTAATTGCGGCCATGTGTTTGGGGCTGGCGGGATCCAAAAGTTGCAAGGGCCGGATCATCACCAGAGGACTATCTGACCTTGGGGAGGGAACGTTCATTTCTTTGCTGAGAGGGCTGACTGACGCAACGGTCATGCTCTTTTCTAACGAAGGAACCTTGAGCAACATCATTTTCTCCAAGTCTCTGCCTTTAAAGCTAACAGAAGTTTCAAGTGTCATCCTTCCGGAACCCAAGGATTTCATTATTGTGGGTTCTGCATCACCACCATTGAAACTAACTGATCTGGCCGGAGTTTTATCTTCATTGTCTCCAAAGCATATGGACTTCACAATTATCGAATCCAACCCACTTTCCAAATCACTGTGCTGCGAAAATGGGCAAGAAAAGGAAATTCCCATTCGGTTTTAGCAACCCAGACAATTCAAACTCCTGAGAGAACAAAAAGAACGAGCTTTAGTTTCATATCAGTTGACCCATTATACAGCATAAAAGCATGAATGAACGTAAATCGAGCTGTTGTCGGTGTAAGAATGCAGTTAAATTATCCCAACATGAACAAGAACCCATCAGACAAACCCACCATGAGATCAGATCCACAAAAACTACAAGAATATTAAGTATACAACAGAAAAGGTCACAAAATCAATGAAAAAAACAAGCACATCGCCATGAAATCAAGAGCAAACCCAGAAAACCCATTTCATCAAAACAGCATAAAAATCCTAACTTTCCTCCAAGAAAGAGACTTTTACCATTTTTAACTCCTTTTTACTGACCAAACAGCAAACAAACTGAGAAGTAGAAAAAGAAGAGCAAAAAGGGAAATTATGTATAGAATTAAAAGCGGGGCATTGTTACCTTAAAAGGAGGATTTTGCGAGCCAACGAAGGAGCAGAAACAGATTTTTGTGTAAAAATAGAAGTGAATGCTTGGAATTTGAATGGTGAGTGAGAGGGTTTGATTGGTTTGGTTTGAGAGGGTTCGTTTGGATTAAAAAGGAGTTAGTTTCTCTCTTTCTTCCTTGCTTACAAAGCTCTTGTGCTTTTCAAACTCTACCTTCCATTGATGCATGATATATAGGGGGGGAAGAGAGAGAGAGAGAGAGAGAGAGAGAGAGAGAGAGAGAGAGAGTTTACACAGAGGAGAGAGGGAGTGTCCATTTTCCAACCACGTGATCATGGGGGGTTTACTGGGAAAAGAACCGAATTTTGAAAGCATTTTCATTTTCTTCTAAAACCTTTTTTGTTCTACCCAAAACCTTTAATTTATGTCTTTGTTTGTTTGTTGTTTTGGTTTTTAGACTTTATATTCTTGTGATAAAACATTAAACAATTTAGTATCTCTATTTTCTCTTCCTTCTTCCCTCTTTCTAAGAAATTGTAAGAATTCATATACAAATAATAATTTTGATACTTGACCATGTAGGCAAATATTGTATGTGCCCCAAACTCCATACAAATGACAAAATAAAACAACATATTACTCGTTCTAAATCGACTAAAATGAAGGTCACGAAGAAGTTACATATACATAAACAAATAAAACAGTATCACGTCAATTAGAATAAAAAAAAGTCTAAAAATTGTTTCGATTAATATCTACTATTTTATTTTTTTCATGTTAGTTGAACTAACGTTACTTTAAGTTTTTGATTTCATAACCACATCAAGTGGTCCAGTGGCAAGGGCGCGGACTGCGACTACCCAATAGACAAAAAAACTGTGGGGGTTCCGGGTTCGATATTCTAAGCTGGTGAGTTTGCTTGACTGTGGCCACGGGTAGGGTTAAATTCATCATAGCCTCTCTGGATCCGAAAGGGGTGGATAACAGTGACTTGTCACCTGTTATCCTCTTTTTTCAAGGAAATATGAGTCTTTGACTTCATCCTAACTTAAACAAGCCCTATATACGCGTAACACAATTTTCCGACATATATAGTTGTTTTTGTACAAATTAAGTATTAATTATATTTAAGAAAGATTACTTGTAGACTTGTAGTCATAGTGATGTTTCGATCTTAAATATTGAACAATTGGTTAAGTTAATCAAGCAACACGGTGCAATCTTTTCTTGCACTCTTCCATTATAATTAAGTAATTAGTTATAAGAACTATATATTATATATAACCTAATTTTCATGGAAACTAACACATAATTTATTGTTTATATACAATATATCAGTCTGTTTCACTTGAAATCATAGTTAGTTTACAAAGTGGGAATGATTTTCACATATAGTCGACAGCACTTATGTCATTATATAGAACCGTCGTACCTCCAAGTAATATGGGTAACGTTGCTTAACTCTCAAGCTTTTAATTGGTGGCATTTGTTAATACGTGCTTTAATATGGTGAATTTTTTCGTTGTATATTAGCGTGTGTTAATTAATGTGTTTCTAAATAACATCGCTCTCTATCTAATCATACATAAATTGTGATGGTGATTAATCAGAGGGAGCTAGCTAAGTGGCATTTAATTAGTTGGTTTGATGGATGATGTGTAGTGTTTTGGATGGATATGATGAGTTGTTAGACTATATTAATTTGCATTGTTGTGTTAATCATATTGGTCTCTATTGAATTTGTTCTATATATATGTATACATATTTATTCGAAAGTGAAAGCTCAAAGTCTTTGAAAGTTCCATGCATTCGCTTCTTAAGTTAGAGCTATATATGTCCCACAAGTTGACTTGAATATACCAAAATGCAAAAGGGGTTTGATGGTTTAATAACAACAAAAACTCCCTTCAAAAGTCTAAAGCTTGTGTTTTGTTTAATATCCACATATACAAGAAGCAGTCAAGCTTATGCAATATATGGATCTTTAATTATTACAAATACATATATATTATCTGTCCAAGGATAAAAAAAACTAAACATAGATAGGCTGTCTGTGTGAAAAATACATAGATGATATATGTACGATATTATATGTATTTTGCATGTATTTTGGTACGATACATTTCTATATAATTTATGCCAACCTACTTTATACCCCACTAATAATCAATGTGAGATACATATAAATGTGTGCTCTTTGTGTTGTATTTACTTTTTTTTTTTTTTTTTGAACAAACGATATTATTTATAATAAGGAGAGGGGGTAGGATGTTGCATTTACTATTTTAAAAAAGATTAACAAGGATATACGTGTTTGTGTATATGTATACACCATAATGTTCAAGCATTAGCTAGTTAATTATTAATAAATAATTAGTATAACACTAATCACTCTTTGTGTCTTGAACGATATATATACAATGGTTCGAGCCGTAATCTTGTATTGAAACCTGTGCTTTCCAAATCAAAGTCATTTCTTTTAGGATAGTATTATCCACACACTCATTTTATTCCACATACCGTTATTGATTTTTTGCTATTAATCTTCTTTAACTCATTTGATCTGACGGCCGAAAATTGAGAGATATGTGTGAGACGTAAAAATAGGTATATGAATAGTACTACACTTTCTTTTATACCAAAACGATTGGAAGAAAAAAAGGAAACAGTATGTTGTTGCCATGGATAATGAAGCCGAACTTGTGTGCTAATTTTGCTGCCATTGGACATATATACAACTTTTGAATATCTGCCCTCTAATGGCCAACAAAAGGGATTCGTTTAACTGGATTTTATTAATTCAATGAGAAGTACTATATATTTTTAAACTTCTATCCACATCAAAGTTTAATTATTTGATTGCATGCATACGTAGAATAACCATGTAAAGTGCATATACGCGTAGCCGAAAAACCCTAGTTTATATACATGTGTGTGTGTGTGTGGGAAAGTAGTCTACAAAAGCATATGAATTAGTAAAGTATCATACAGCAGTAGGCTGTACGTACTATCACCAACAAAAAATATATATATCTCTGAAATATGTTATACCCATTGACAGCTAGGTATACGAAGTTCATGAACTCAATACAAAAGTTCGGTATGAAAACTCTAAAAAATGTTGCTTTCAATGAGATGAAATTTAAATGTTCACAAGATCTGCCCTTCCCAAGTCTCAACTACTTTGTAGTAGGAGGTCGATGCGATCGATGTAACCAAAAGAAAAATAAAGGGTTTGATTAGGGAAATGTTATTAATTATCAACATTTCAAATCATTTTGTAGAGCATTGTTGTGTTTTTCATTCAAACATGGGAACGAAAATGCTTTCTCATTTTCCACATACCACAACCTTATAGTTTAATACTTGCACTCAATTTTTTCTGAATAATTCGCCATGATATATCTGATCCATGCATAATATTATGAAAAATGGATACAAATTTTTGGCAAGTTGTTTCATTTATGCTCTGCAGAAACTCATATGGAAGTGTTAAAGTCGATATATCCTATGTCCTCGTTTGGTTTTGAATGAGCACTGCATGAAAGTATACTAGAGCAAAAAATGGATGCCAACTTTTAATTTTTTATTTTTTTTTTAAATTGAAGGTAAAAAATGAATTAGAGATAAGAAAATTTTCATTTCCAATCTTATTAATGTGGAAGAGATAAATTTATGTCATGTCTATTTCATCTTATAACTTCAAATCGAACAAGATTTGAAATCCAATCCAATACAAACCACCAAATAAGGCAAATACTTGGGGTTTCACCGTGTATCATCATAATCAATGGTAATATGAGACACACTATCAACAATATATTATATAAGATTTATGTTCTAACAAATCCATATGAGATCTGTGTATTTCAATTCAACGCAAACCGATATAGATTTTTTTCCTTCCTTCTGGATATGGAGGTTTTAAAATATATGTACCATTAGTTTGGCACATATATATCTGATCTGTAAAATGAACATAAAATAGCCTTGTAGAACTCACTTTTTGTAATCGGGAACGTGTTTGTCAGAAAATGGAACCACTTAACAAATCCTCGTCCTTAAATACTGCGCAGTTGTTTTTAGTTTAGTTTTGTACTTGTTTTCGAAACCCTAATAAGTCAAAAGTCACCCCCAACCCCAAAATATAGCCTTTATGAATTTGGTCCGTCTAAAACCCTAGCTATTAGCTAATTAAGATTAAATTATTGAAAAATCAAAGTGAATCAGACATAACATCGTCACCTCCAACTGTCATCACTTTCGGATCTCCATGCACATGCAAGGTGAAGGGTACTTTGCACCGTACAAGCTGTGGACTCGCCGACTACTGGTGCATCAAGTACACTTGTTGGCTTGATAGTCAACCACGATGTGCTGCCTGGTATGAGTGGTACACACATACCCAATACCCAGACAACTAAATCCCATGACAGTGCTCCCGAAGAGATTTTTCAATATGCGGAAAGCACACTATAGTACACTAAATATTATACAAGTGGATTGTGTTTCTATCATACTAGAAAATTTTCCGCCTTCCCAGTGTTGTACATATTAATTTTGTAGCTAATTAATGTTTATTTTCACTCTCCATCACTTGTTTTGCAAATTGCAATCATATGTAGATCAATGTAGCTACTACATTGGCTATAGACTATACGCGCGTCCACCTTATTTTCTTGTTAAGGATTGTAATATATGATCACTTAGCTCGCCTAATGTTAGGGATCTAAATAATATATACATGACTGGTTTCTGATCACACATGCATACATGTATATAAATTCCACAACTGAACTTTCATACAACAACAACAACTAGAGATATGTCATTTTTCCATGTGTTATGACTCTAAAATCTTAGAGGAAGTAATACTTAAGCCAAAGCTTAAGCTACCCTGCCCTAGATAATCATAAAGATGCCTAAAAATGCTTAAGTACATATATGTTTGTGGGTTATAGAGTATTAGATTTAATTTGTAACACATTGTTATAGAATTATATACCAACAAACCTTTGCGGGGTAAAATTTTACGAGTCTTATTCGTCACACTGCAAGGGTATATATAACGTATGCAAAAAAGCAAAGTAACCTAATACAATTAACTAAGAATCATAATAATTACAAAAAAAAAAAAAAGTTATAAAGAAAAGTAAATCAATCACATTGTCTTAAGAATTAGGTATACAAGTAATTTCGCTTTGGAATTTTTTTTCTTACTAACAATAGCTTCCATCTCCTTCTTGATTAGTTACAAAGTTATAATTAGGTGTCACTGTAATTATGAGTTGAGATCTAATGAAAATGGTATATCTCCATTTCATACCAACCATAAAACTGTGTTCCTTTTCATTTCAATGGAGTTGGGGTTACATAGGAAACTATAATTAACAAATAAAAGTCTTCCTATTTACTAATCTGATGAACAATAATATAACATCTTCCTGATTGCTATCCAAATAGCAATAATACATCCCTAATTAAGCTGAGGTGGTAAGTAACCGTCATAGACCATAACAACATAGCTGGAGAGCACGCGGGTTCAATAAATATTATTTGACAGCTGCTCTCTCTCTCTCTATATATATATATATATAGCTATATGCTGCATGCTACATACAGTACATACATACTCTATCTATATATATACACACACACATATAAAGCATTTAAATAAGCAAATGATTTCAAATTAAATTGAATTTTTGTAAAGATAATCTATGAATCGAGATTTACAAAATAAATGATTCTGGAAGTTCGTTGTAAAGTAAGTCCAACACCTAAACTCCATTTTTTTTCAAATAAATAAAAATCACTTTGCATAAAGGGCATATATATATATATATATATATATATATATATTGCCAAGCTTTGACTGCTTAATTGTTTGTGCCCTTTCAGCACTCCCAGTAAAATCTAAGATCCCCTCCCATACTTTTCAAAAGTCCACTTTTCAAAAGTCCCAAAGAAACAAAGAAAAAAAACGCGTTTCTAACTGAGTAGTATTTGACAGCACCGACGTATTATAAGTATTGCTGCATCAAAACATTATGGTGGTCTTACGTGGCAGTAGGAGTGCGGACCAAGTAAAAGTCAGCTCGACTTGTAAATTATTCTGCCTCCGCTTTTCGATGATTAAAAGTGATTGTTTTAGGTTGACGTTTGCTGGATTTGGCTTTTTGAAATTTGGTGGGTCATGGTTGATCCTGCCGGTCCAACCGGTCCAGAAGCGCACAGGCAAGTTTGACCATAAACACATTACCGATTACTTACCACATATGACCTACGAAGAAAATATTCTCATCCCAATATGCACATCATCACACACACACACACATATAGCTTGAACTTATTAATATTGGACGGTGACTAAAGCAAAATATGGATTAATTGACTTGGACCACTGACTGGAAATATATACAGTAGGATGTGATCTTTAGATGTTATTAGTTCACTTACTATATTACAAGACACGCATAATTATTCATTCTATATTATTAATGCATAAATTAACAAGGGTTAGTGCTATTTAGACATCGATTTTTACTTCACACACAAATTTCTCAATTTTAGTTGTTAAATTAAATGAAATAGAAAATCATTGACAAAAACTAACAAGAATGCGTGAAAAGTAAAAATATATATGAATAGAACAACATTAATATTATATTTTGAGCATAATTTTTCGTAGCACCGAACACAACACAGGAGTTCTTATCCATCTACATGGTAGTCGGTAAGGGGGTGGTGTCATGATCGTTGACGTTGTTTCAACCTCTTCAATGTCATTCATGGGGACCCATCTGGTCTTGGTTAATTTTCAAGTGTTTCTATAATTTTCAAGGGTATTTACCAAGAAACTAAGTTTCAATGTCTGGGAATTAGATTTAATCCCAGTTCATTTTCCAATCCATAAACACAATAACTTGTCAAGCAAGTCAGCATGTACGCATCAAAGAGCTTGTCAAAATCGCGACCAAGTCAGTTTTTGAAACATAAACCAAGTAAAAGAGTAAAAAAAGGGTTCTCTGAAAAATTTCGAACACATGTACATGTTGAAAATTTTGAGTAGAAATCTCATTGTCCCACATTGGCCATTTCTAATTGGTTTCCTCACTTTATAAGGTTTTGTCTCTTATAGATAGTGATTGGAGTAATGGACATTTGATAATGAAATTGGGCTCAACCTTGGAATTGGGCTTTGGGGTATACTAATTAATTGATAACTAATATTTGAAAAATGGAGAGAGCACATCACCCCTCTGAAGAGATGTCTCCCAACAGTCACATCCCATTCTCATACCTGTTGCGAACAGACATAATCCCACTATTTATACATTCATCTGCATGGCATTTAAAACATAGAAAAATTATCAAATTCCTCTTCTACATTCCTAAACCTTATTACTGAGAGAATCACACATAAATTCTCCAGAAGTTAAGTTTTCCTGTGCTGGAATTTTAACTTGATCGTTGAATCCTGGTGAAGCAAACGTCCATAGAACTACAAGCACTGAGTAGGGACAAAATTTCTGTTTCAAGGACATTGCGGTACGCAAGCCTCGATCTTCAAGTTGTCTGTTTTATATTTTTGTTTTGTTCATACTCTGTTAATTTCCTATTCGCATTTATTATTTATTAGCATATTTAATTTTATCACAGATTGTTGACATATATCTAACAGTACACTGTAATGTCCTCAAAGAGACCATGAATTTTTTATTGTGCTCGAAACACGAGTGGTATACTACGTGTTATTATATAACTAGAGGAAAATTTTATTTTCAAGTTAATTTTTTAACACAAGTATCTCATCACGTGTATAGTGACACGTGATGTACCACTCTGTGTTCCACACTAAAAAATCTCTCCAAATGGACAACTATTGACAAGTATTAGCTTGTGATTGAGTGGTTAGATTATAAGTGAATTGGATTTGATCAGCTCAATATGTATAGGTTTTTGTTAGTAAGTTTATTATAGCAGATGATCTAGTGCTCTCTAACTTGTTTTTCTCCGTAAGTTTCATTTGTAACTTTGAGACGTTCATTCTGTATTCAATACACAGATTTCACTCCTATTCTCTTCTTCGTTTTCTTTTAATTTCTCAATTGCTGCAATGTAGTTAATAACAACTAGCTAGGAGAAAAACCCCTTTGTACTTATACATAATACATATAAAGTTTATCTACGTTGTAGTTTTTAAAATGCCAACATGTCATAAAAACAGGCTAAATAATAATTAATATCTTGTCAGTATTATTTCATTAATATAAACTTACAGATGTCAATATGTAGTTGCATATAGTTGTGGATAATATCGTCAATATTTTGTCCACCACTACAGTTAAACGTAACGTAAACTAAAAGAGCCAAATGAATTAGCAAATGACATTTCTAAAGAAAATTTCTGCTCAACTCTTAGAGATGCTATAAGCTTATGCTCGACCCACCCTATACGTGTGTGTGTTTGCTTGTCATATGCGTGGTGACAGTCTTGCAGAGACCCCACAGCCACTTGCTTCCAAAGTTATCTTTATAGAACTTGATGATGCATGGCATCATATAGCTCAACCCTTCAAACAAGTTGTGTTTGTTGGTTGACATTGAATGCAGCCAGTGTCATACTGATAATATTGCAAATAGTCACCCAAGTTGATTTATTTTATATATACATAGCTTATGTTTGACTTCAATCTTATAGAGTTTTTATATTAAGTGAACGGGGTTCATATAATTAATACTCCTCCACTTAGAGTTTTTTTTTTTTTTTTTTGATTTTTTGGGGAACCGAAGCGCTAGCGATAATCCATTAAACAAAGGCACAATTACAACCCGATTACAAGGGTGCCACTTAAAATTTTTAGATTCAATCTAATAATCATCCAATTTTCTTTGACGATGGTCAAAATTTGATCTTAGGCCATCTCCAACCGATCCGGTCAAAGAGTTATAGGGCTAAAAATAGCTCGGAATGACATGAAAATTATCTCCAACCGAAGGCTATACCAAAAGGCTTGTGGGGCCCACCAGGGCAAACCCTCAAATCAGGCCAGCCCAACCCTCCAACGCCAGAATGTCAAGCTTAACATTTTACTAGCCCTCCAGCTCGGCCCATTTAAATGCCAACGGCTACTAGGCGTCAACTAGCAAGCTGTCAGGTTACCGTTGGAATTTGAATTTTTTGTATGACGAATTTAAAAAAAAAAATTCTAATTTTTTTCCTATAAATACCTAAGTCATTCCTACACCATTTCTCACATATTTTTCACTTTAGCGACACGTGTCACTCGAAAGTCCTATCCGAAAAATTATTGAGATTACATAAAGATAAGAAATTGGGAGAGTTACTCATGTCAGCAACATGTGTCACTCAAAATCCTATCCACAAAATTATTGAGATTATATAAAGATAAGAAATCCGAAGGCTTATTCATTTGGCGACAAATGACACTCAAAATATGTCTGAATACCTTATTTTAATATGTTAGTTTAATTTAATTAACCATATTAATTCAATTAAAATAATAAATTATGCTTGACCTATGACCCTTTGGCCCCTCTCGGTTAGAGATGGTATGAAATATGACATGACACTGTTCATTAAAATATAATTTCTTGGAGGGCTATAGGGCTAAAGAGAGCCCTTAAATGAATTATATATTTAATGAATAGTGTCAGGCTATACTTCATATCATCTCCAACTGAGGGGGCCAAAGGGCTATAGGCCAAACATAGTCTTTTGACAAAAAACCATCTCCAACCGAGGAGGCCAAAAAGGGTCATAGGCCAAGCATAATTTATTATTTTAATTGAATTAATATGATTAATTTAATTAAACTACCATATTAAAAAAAAAAATTCGGACATATTGGAAGATTATCGAAAGAGGTGGCCATTTGAAAATTATTGAAAAAATTAAAGGAAAGATTATTGGAAGAAAATAAAATGTGGAGAATTGAAATAAAATGAGGTAAGATAGTATGGAATGATGAAAAGTATGTGAGAAATGGTGTAGGAAAAAAATAAGATTTTTAAAAT
The DNA here is from genome assembly GCF_963583255.1 of Pyrus communis. Taxonomy (NCBI): domain Eukaryota; kingdom Viridiplantae; phylum Streptophyta; class Magnoliopsida; order Rosales; family Rosaceae; genus Pyrus; species Pyrus communis. Next base: position 27,183,760 of record NC_084810.1, on the reverse strand, counting down.
AAAAAAATAAAAGAAAAAAAGTGGGCTAGGCTCATCGGCTTAGCTGGAGATGGTTAGTCCGTTGGCCTGATTTGGTGGTTTTGGCCCAATGGGTCCACAAGTCCTTTGGCCTAATCCTTGATTGGAGACGTTTTTCGTGTCATTTTTGGCTATTTTTAGCCCTATGACCCTTTGGCCAAATCAGTTGGAGATGGTTTTAGGGCTCTAGTTTTCTTTGATAGTTGTTGGACTGGATCTGTAGAGTTTTTGCATAATATAATATAAAACACATTACATTTATGTAATAGGTCAACCAATATTATCTGTCAAGTTTTTTAATACAAAGACATAGTTACACTATGGTGGAATAAATTAGTTTCGAACTTACCATTCACGAAATTAGAACTCAAGATCTCTCAGTAACAAATGAAGGAAAATATCATTAAAATATTATCGGCAAAGTTATGCACTTAAAAGTTCACATATATGGCTAGCAAAAAAAAAAAAGCTAGCAATATGCTCATGCAATTTGTTCTTCAATTAGTACATGTGTTTATTATATATATATATATTATCAAAAGGATATAAGTTTATATAGATGTATGCATGCGAGAGTAATCCCATCGCGAAGTGATCATTTGGCTTATAATTGAAATTTCCATATGCTCACGTATGTTTAGTGTGGTTGAAAATTTGAAATCTTGAACTAATTATAAATGCTAATGGTGTCTTCTAAAATTACTTTTTTTTATATTATTTTTTTATTTTTTATATATAGAAAAACATTGAAAACTAAGGGAAGAACAAGAAATTGAGGTAACGTACTCTATTATTTCATAGTTGTACCTGCAGGCTGTATCAATCAGAATTGCACATGATCATGATCCATGCCTAATCCCGTTTATAATTCGTTCATGTCTCTGAATTAGTTGGGGGAGATAAACTAAGGACACTACGAGTAAACATGGATTACATGACGATAGAAATTCATCACATCTGATTATATGTGACCCATTTTCAATGTCATCAGCGTCACCTATAATTCACGTAACGAATTCTAAAATCGCCACATATTTTTTGCATATGTGGCGCATTCATCACTTAATAACTGTATGTGTACGTAACAAATTAAGCGTCACAAAACATAAAGGTCAATGACCTATAATTTCGTCACCTATCAAATATATAAGTGATGAATTTATCGTCTCCCAATCTCAAAAACTGTTTCAACTTAGTTGAAATTTGTAAATTATGATTGGTGGGAAATCTTCTTTTTTATTTATTAATAACCACATGTATGAAAGAAAAAAAAAGAGACCATTAGCTAGGTTGCATCTAGGAACAATTTTTATTTTCGTTCTGAATAACTACTGTTTACGTTTTTAAACTTCTCTCAGATTCTTATTTGGTTGGCTTCATCATCGATAATGCCTCAACATTATCGGTAGAATGACTTGATGTGCATCACTTGTTTGCCAATAAATTTTGTGCATCTCTGGTTATACATCTGTTATATTTATCATTACTGACAGATTTGTTTCATGTGATAGCCATATACAGATATGTTTAACTCTCTTTGTTGTGCCCTCAAATCAAAGAATTGATCACTTAAATAGGTGTACCATGTTGACACCTCTTGTAACTTTTTGTTCCTCAATGATTTTTTATTTTTTTATCGATCAGATACTTTTTAGGATGAGAATTATTGAACATAATGTCTCTACGACCGATCATTTAGAGATGCACAAAAATTTGTATATAGGTAGTGTTAGGGAGATTAAATTTATAGATAAAATTACCAAATGACATGTAAATTGATGATTGAATTATTACTTAACTATTAATTAACGTGCTTATTTTTTATTGATCAACCAATCTCTATTGCGCAGATGGTGTAGGAATTAAGAAAATATCTCTAAAAGAAAATAAAGAAAAAACGATACCGTGTGGTTTGGGATATCAGATGATTCAGATTGCATGGCATGCTTGGAAAGAGCTTGGAGAAATTAATTAAAAGAATTGCATGCCCTCAAGATAGCTCAGAGGATGTGGATGTGGTCAACACTTGCAGATCGATCTTACCTACTGAGCAAGCTGGCATGCTTCATAAATTAAACCACCAACCATGCATCGATCCCATTCCCATTCACACTGCATGGAGACGGAGATAATAAAACTCAAAAATTTGAACAGTAATTAAAAGATACTGACTAATCACGTTAACGTTATCGACAAATTGTATTATTTGATCACAAAAGACTTCAGTACAATTAGAAGTAAAACTATTCGTTATAGATATTGTATTTTATCCCGTTTGTTTTCCAATGTGAGACTTTTGCAATTTTCAAGATTTTCAGCATGTATGGCAATCTAAACATATATGTATCACGAACTTTACCAAATAGTTTGTCATGCAGTGTCGTTCTTAATTAATTATATATTTACTTTCTTACTGCCTAGGCTTATACTGTTATACAGTCTCATGTAATTATTCTAATCACCACCCTAAAAAGTAAAGGAGAAATCTTAATTAAAGGTAATTACAGGATGTCTTACTTGTTTTTTTTTTCTTTCTATTGTTTGGTTTCGAGAAAAAAGTAGAGCATGACACATTGAAAGTTAGGAATTAATGAGCACTGTTTCTGCAAAGGAATCCGAGGTTTTGTGTTTAAGTACGGTACGAGATGAGGTACTACGGAAAATCAGATCTGCCATTGCAAAAGAAATTAATTAAAGTTGCTAATAACTAGGTTTGTGATGTGCATATGGATCACCTGGAAATAATGATAACTATGTCTTAAGTCTTCATGACAAGCTGTATGATTTCCAGCAATTTGCTCAGAATACTAGCTGGCTCTGCAGTCCTGCTCATGGAGAAGGTTCTGGGGGATTTGGATCCTTTCCTAAGCTCAAGGTAAGGATCATCCTGATTAAAGAGTATGGGTCGTTGGATGAAACCATTATAATTATTATAATTTTAAAGGGATCATTTTGTTTGTAGCCGTTGAATTTTCATCTAACGATCCACATTCCTTAATCAAAAGGATCCTCACCTTGGACTCAGGAAAGGATCCAATTCCGATTTTGGGTGTGGCTACCGTTGGTTGGTGGGCCATTCTATGTTGTGTGAGGGGGGTGAAACATAAATGGAGCCGGATGAATATGACAAAATAAGGGGGGTGGGGGGTTATGGGTGATTTTGTATGTGTCAATATGGGCATCTGATCTGGTCTTAGGACTGAAGAGTTCTTTATAAATTTTGTTCTTTTTTTTTTTTAGGAACACTACTCCTTGCTGGTAAGGAGTCATTGACGCATGTACGGATGTACCAAATCGACTTCTTATAGAAACAAAAAGAAAAATTTATGCACGTGTCAAACTGTGAGGATGAAAATGCTCTTATACATATAATGAGCAAAGTATTCTACTTTTGTTGCGTGATAACATGAATTAGGGTTTTGAATGTGCAGATCTAATTACTATTGCATAAATATAAAGGAAAACTAATGAAAATGGCTTGAAAACTTTGAGTTTTAACGATAAAGACGAAATAAAAAGTAAAGTAAATAGTACCAGGATTGACTTTTTAGTGTAAAAATTTGGTTTTTCGTTAAAGTGAACAGTATCGAGAAGTTTTCGTTAAAGTTTCCTAAATTTAATTCTCATCGATGAGAAATTATTGCATAGGGCCTGCCCTATATGGCCTACCATTTAAATTTAATGTCATCCAAACATGAACAGCACAACGCACCCCAAATGTCCAGCCCCAACATGCAACTGGCGCACATATAATATCTCCCGTTATTGTTTCCTCTTTTTCCTTAGTAGTTAAGGTTTTCCACTTCAACTTATTGTGTCTCGAATTTGAACCCTCCCCCACCCCTCATTGTAGTTTAGAGTACGAAAATCGATTGTATTCAAATGATAAACAAAATCTATTAACAAAGTTGTATAAATACAAAGTTGTGGACAAGTTGTCCATTGCATAAAATACAAACCCTACAAATTACACAAGCATTTCTTTTTTCAGATTTTCCGAGTGACAAAACCACCATGATAAGCATCCCTGTAATCTCGGGTATGTTTTCAGCAACCGCATCAAGCAGACTGAAGGGAAAAACATATCCGCAGGAGGCGTTGGATCAAATTGAATCGTCGGATTCATCAGAGTCACTTCTATCGGGATCCCCAGCATTTGTAGCTGCCTCTGGAACATCAGGTTGTGATACAGGTTCTTCAACAGGCTTTTTACTTGCATTACGAGCATTTCCGTCTCCATCCTTTTCTTGCTCAGCTGCTTCAACATGTGAGCCCACTCAATTAAGGATAAGCAAAACAGACCATGCAGACAGTGCACATATGAAACATATGTACTAATCTAGTGTGTCGCAACAAGACATGGTCGAATCCTTCATTCACGGATTGGAAAAGAAATTTCTCCATTGACAATCCAAATGTGTCACATGCTTTGACATAAAAATCTCAAATTTGTAACCTAAACAACATGAGAACATTAAAAGAAGTATCATTGAAAAAAGGAAATAACAGAGCAGTAAAACGGATGTCAGCAATTTAAGTAGCCTCAAACATCAGAAAATGGCATTCAATCAGGCTTAAGACTAGAACCAATAGCAGTAGGGATCCTATTTCACACTTGACAGAAGAATTCTATATTGCCTTTTGCACAAAATGATAACAAGAAAACAATGAAACATAATCAGTGAGGATATCAATATTATCAGCTGGTCCGCTAGTACTAATATTCAGTAGATCTTCCTCAACACGCCGGACAAGCTCAGGCTGGAAAAATGCAAGAAAATTGCAATCAGTAAAAGCATCCAGGTATGAAAGGACATCGCAATAAGATAAAGCTGAAAAAAATTCCAATGTAAAGAGGCTAATGATACATTTAGATCAGGCTCCCTGCGAAATCTTCGCTTTCGAGCATCCCTCATTGGAGGGGTGAGACCATGCCTGTACTCCACTGTATCTGGAGCTGGATCACTCGGATCTCTAACCATAATCATCTGTTAAAACCGCAAATGTTCGGATAAATCTTTTAGAAATCAAGCATTGATATATTTAACTGATTAAATAGTGATAAACAAGACACACCTGACCAATGTCTGCAGTCTTAATTAACACGCTATCATCATATGTTTTGAAGGACTCCACAACACAAGGAAGATCAAACAGTGATGCAGGGAAACGGTCATTGCCAATGAGAAATGTGCCAGTCCTACCATCCTCTGGAAGATATTTCAAGTTTACAAGTGAAACATTCGGTGAAGCAGGGGAAAAAAACAAGTATTAAACAAATATACTAGAATTCTCGTTGTTACTTGTTCATCACTAGTTGTGCCATGTCCATAAAACATACTAGAAACGAAAGTTGATCAGGAAACTGTTTTAAAAAAAAAGAGCTACAGTGATAAGAAGGCAAAAGATTGAATAAGGGCAGGTTCCTGAATGTGGAGAATGAATTTGACTTATTTATTTACATTTTTCTTTCCACACATGCCAAAATACTACAACTTCAAAAACCCTTGAACAAATCTCACATATCTGCTCAAACTAAACCCAAAAGGTGTATGATACATGGCATGAATCTGCATTGTACTAAAAATGTTCACGAGTTCAGAGAAAAGATTAACACAACCAGGCATCACGCAAATCACAACTAAGAATCACATACCACAATACAATGCATACCAGATGGCTGTCAAATGCCACCATCAAAGCTACAAGATAACTAAAGAGCTTCAAACCAATATAGCATTCTTTTTGACAAACCTAGGGCTTGATTGGGACTGCTCCCCGTAAGAGCTAAAGCGCTTCCTAACTTAGTAGTGTTTGTGCGTCGTAGAATCACCTTCTGGGGAAAGCAAGTTCTTTTCCAAGAACTTGGAATTCTAATAACAATTTTGACTTGTTTATTATAAAAGCGCTTCCTAAAATGCGCTTGTGAGCAAAAGTGCTTATTACCCCTCAAATCAAACCCCCAAGACAATCTCTAAGGAAGCCACTTAATAACAAACATCTTAATCCTTAAACACTAATTAATTACACTGATTAATCCTTAAACAACTAATCTAACACTGACGGCGGGCGGTCGAAGCTCTCTGTGGCTAATCTAACAAAATCTATCGTTTGCAAAAAAAAAAAAAACAAACAAAAACAAAAAATCCTTAAACACTGATTAATTACATATCAGTTGGCCCTAATTCATATCAAATGGCCCCCATTAACAAAACGCATTCAATACAACAGATTAATTTACGACTAATTGATACCAAAACGCAATTCAATCCAGCAAAAGGGAGTTTCTTTCTGACCTTCGAATGACAAATCCAACGACTTGTCGTCGGTAGAAGCGTTTTCGCCCAGAAGGCGGTCCAGTCGCTCTGCAACAGAAGGTGGGACTCTGAGCACGAACTGCTCCTCCATCACTGCGACAAAACGGCACCGGATCAGCATGAATTACGAGCACAAAAACAGAAACGAAACCCTAGATGCGAAGTAAACGACAATGAATTCAGAAATTCAATCCTAAGTTCAATGCCTGAGAGATTACCTGAGAGAAAATCAATGTCAGAAGGAAAGAAATGGGACTGCTCTGCTCCTGGCTCCTGTACGAACAATAAGGATGGAGGAGATTATGAAACGGAGAATTTGGGAAGGGTATTTTTGGAATAAAAATATTTAAGAAAAACTGGTAAAATACTCAAATACAAGGGCCCCGTTTAAGGGCTTTAGGTGCGTTGATGTGTATAAAAATAAAAAACAAGAATCGTGATTTTGATTTGTATGATATTATTTAAGGTCCCAGGTATTTTTGTTAAAACGAATTTAAATTGTATTATTATTAGTTTATTGTGAGATTTAGTTCATCATTCTAGTATTTTAGTGTAGATAATATTGTTTGTTAAAAAAAAACACTCGTTAAATTTTTTCTTTCTCATTTTATAATTAGTTATTTTTTCTATCATTTGTTATATAGACATTGAAATCCCGACATCAATATATTGAACTAAAATAATAAAAATCTCTCTTATTGCAATCATTTTGAACACCGTTTGATTCTTATATTAGTAGTATTACACTCAATTTTTTTAAATTGAAATTTTAAAGTAAAATTTTATGATAGAAAAATCATTGATTTTCATATGGGATTACAATTTGAGTGACTAGTGAACTCTTGAATGCCCCTTTACAAAGAATGATAAAAAAACCCACTCTATGATCAATAATTAAAGAAATTAACGGAAAAATGAATAAAGACTTCAATTCTTACTGACTTGATTTTGTTGCATTGACAACAACGCATACATGAATCATTTATTTTTAAGAGTGATATTTACACACCTCGTTTTATTTCTTATACACCCCTTATTAATTCACTGTTGATTGTCGATTGTCGATTGTTAGTTGATTTGAGTCATCTGACTAGAAACGGAATGTGAAAACAAGATAGGGAGTGTGAACGAAGAATTTTAAATGAAGGGGTATTGTTGGGATAAAAGCTATAGAAGAAAACGGGGAGCATGGCAAAGCACGCGCGGCTTGGGTTTCGTTAATTGGTTAACCCTAGACACTTTTATATAAACGACTACGGATATCATCTTCTGTAAACTTCTTATCACCTCTATCGACGCCGTGCCTGGGCGTTTTCAGAACCGAAGCAAGACCAGAGCACCGCTGTCGAGTTCCACATCCGCAATCCATCCTCTCTGATTCTCGGCCTTCAGGTCTCTCTCTCTCTCTCTCTCTCGTTCAATACTTTTACACATTGTTAGGGTGAGGGTTAGGGTTAGGGTTCGGGAGTTTATGTTTGTTAGGGTTTATGTAATCGCAAGGAGTTTTGTCAAATTGGTAACTTTTCTCTCAAGTATATGGTTCTAATTCGTGATTAATGCAGCCAATTTCAATTTCGATTTCAGTTTTTGAAGAAAAGATCTAAGTAAAAATTGGGGTTTTTTTCTTCTTGGAATTGCTGTTCTTGTAGTAATTTTTTAATGCATAGCCGGGCTCGAAAGTTTGGATGTTTTTGCCTGAAAATTTTATTTCTTGATAGTAGGACTTATAGATTAGTGGAGAACTTTTTTCTTTGGTGTTTCTAATGAATTTTTGAAAAATTTCAGAAGGTTTCTGACAGTTATATAATGAGGGGACGGAGTTACAGTCCATCACCACCTCCACCACCCCCAAGGGGAGGATATGGTAGGAGGGGACAACGAAGTCCTAGCCCCAGGGGTCGCTATAGCGGTGGTCGCGGTAGTGGTAGAGATCTTCCTACAAGTCTTCTAGTTCGTAACCTTCGCCATGATTGCAGGTTTGTTGTGGTTAACCCATATGTCATCTCTTTTTTTGGTCGAATGGTCAAATTGCATCGCAAATTTTGCGTAAGGGAGTGTGTTGGCTGTTTTAAAGGGGAAAGCATGAAAGGGGCAAGTTATTTGAACTTATGAATTAATGAGCTGTTGTCGTTTTATGTGTTTTATCACAGGCCAGAAGATCTCCGCAGGCCATTTGGGCAATTTGGCGTGCTTAAGGACATCTACCTGCCAAAGGATTACTATACTGGGTGAGCATATCAGAGTAACTTTGGTCGAATATCTTGTTGAGATAATAATTTTGTTTTTCTGTATATGTTAAACTATTTATTTTGTGTCCAGTGTACGTATACTTCACCTTATGAGTAGAAATTTTATAGTTTTCTGCTTGCTTATTTTTCATGATTTCTGAAACTATGGCATGATTTGACAAGCTTTTGCGACACTGGTTTAGCAAATTTAGTTTAAGTTTAGATATATGTAGATGTAATCACTAGGGTTGAACTTCTCTTGCACGTACTTGCTATGATGGCTTTTTGCATGCTTCTGTGCCCACATTTTATTTTAAAGAAAAGCATAGCTTTTGAGAACATGTTCAATGCTATTTTCATTATTTTCTAAAGGAATCAATTCAATATTGGAATACCTACCAGACCTGCTCTGCTCCTTTTTAGATACTGTCCTTAAGATGGGGGCTTCTTTTACGTGATCTTTTCTAATTGCTACCATTGGTTGGGTGTGTTAATTAAAGTTTGTGAGGTTTAACAGTGAAATTAAAGTTTTGAAGACAAGAATCAAGTAATTAGAGTTCTTTTGAAGATGATGTTAGTGGTAGTGAAGATTTGAAGGAAGTTGGATTTGAGTACATTGTGAAGATGTTTCAAGTCTTGAAGGATTTCAACTCATCTTAAAATTGACACTTGCAAGGTCAGCAGCCAAGTGCTTGCTTATTTATAGTGACCGTCCATATTTTGGCGATTATTTCGACAAATTTATGAGGAAAGGTTTTGGGTCTGTTTAAGTATTTGCATAATTTTGCTTTTCAGTATAGCTCCTTTTGTGACTATTGTTGTTTTTCTTCTCTTTCCATCTATTTTCGCAGGGAGCCTCGTGGTTTTGGTTTTGTCCAGTTTGTTGAGCCTTCTGATGCTGAAGAGGCTAAATATCAAATGGATGGTCAGCTTCTTCTTGGTCGGGAGGTAACTGTTGTATTTGCAGAGGAGAACAGGAAGAAGCCATCTGATATGAGGCATAGGGAGCGTGCAAGGTAAAAACCTGCCTATTGCTTTTTTTTTATATTGTTTGGGAAGTTGCTGTTTAATCCAATTAATATATCTTCTGGATGTCTATCTGCATGTTCTTTTCCTTCAAAATTTTGTGTAATCAATCTTATGTGGTTGTGAACTTGTTAAAAGAACATAGAAGTCACTGGTACATTCCTTGTCAATGTATATTAACATATACCAAAGTCTTTCAACAAAAAAAAAAAAAAAAAAAAAAAAAAAACCCAGGGGATTGCCAATCTGTGTATATCAATTTAGGAAGTGTAAAAAATGCCCATATTCATTCTCAATAATGGAAATGATAGAGCTCATGCATTAGAATATACATAGTATATTGATAATCATATGTAAATATTGGAATTAGTTATTCTAGTAATTTTGCTTGCAACGGTTCTGCTATCTAGTTTGATTCAGCACACATTGTGCAATGTGAATTGAGATAGTATTTGATAATGTATAATTGAGAAACTGATACGATACTTTTTCTGCTTCTGAGTTGCATCGTCATCTAACTTTTCAAATCTTTTCTCTCTTAGCTCCAGGACTACTAGTCGATATCGTGATCGAAGACGGTCTCCTCCTCGCTATTCACGTTCTCCACCTCCACGGCATGCAAGATCTCGATCTCACAGCCGTGGTTATTATTCTCCTCCAAAACGAAGGGATTATTCCAGGTAATAGTTCTGTTTCTTCTTAGCTGTGTCTTCTTTCCGGTAAAGCCATTTCTTTTTGGTTTTTGAAACTACTTACTCATGTTATGCAACCTGCTGTTTATTATTCCTAGAGTCCAAATAAGATGCATTAGACTTTTGAGATAGATATATATTTTTCGGTTTTAGGGTTATGGCTAGTATTCTACTGTCCGTTGGTGTTTTTTAAAAATAAAGGGTTCCGGTGGAATCATTCATACCGATATTGATTGCTTGTTGTATTTCCTCCGGACGTTTGATAAAAAATGCTGCTTTAACATTTTTATATGGTAGACCTCTTGTATCTGAATCCCTTTCATATTGTATGTGTATTTACTTAGATGGTTCTGTCTAGTGATTCCTTCTATTTATTCTGATGTGTGGTTCCTTGCGCGTCCTGCTGCTTCTGTATTTTTTTAGATCTGTCTCACCCCAAGAGAGAAGGTACAGCAGAGAGAAGTCGTTTTCTCGATCTCCTCCACCATATGAGGGGTCAAGGAGCCGTAGTCAGAGCCCAGTTAGGGGTCCAAGCTGGAGCGGAAGCAGAAGCCATAGTCCAAGGCGGAACATAAGAAGAAGCCGAAGCCCTATCAATGAAGGTCACCCGAGGGCACCAAATGGAGACAGATCTCCTAGTCCATGAAAAGTAAAAAGATAAATTGCTCTCTTTAAGTAAGCGGAAAGTGACTTGTTATGCCATCTGTTGTTGGAGTTCGTATAGTATTCTGGTCAGTACGATGTTGACGCTACTGTTTGATGGGGTGACTATGGTAGTCTTTCGGATTAAGATATGTAGGTTTATGCTTTTATTTGAATGACATGTATGACAGAATTTTGAACTCAAATCTTATCTGTCTCGGCTTCTTTTTGTTTGCCTTAAGTTTCTGGTTATCTTATCGTCATGCTTGCGATTTTGCTCCATTAAATTCTTCTGGTCTTTGCTAAGTCTCTATTGAGAGAGCCTTTCTCCCGTGGCATCTCTCTTTTCGTGAGAGAGAGAGGTGCAACTAGGAATAGCTGTGAATCTCCGCGTCTTGCATTTCCCATTAAGGCTTTGGTGTAATAGGAAGAGGATCTTAGGAATCTTCATATCTTAGTTGTTTATCATGCGGTTAGTTTTTATCAGGTACTATTTGTGTTTAATTTTAAATATGTTTAATTTTAAATAAAAAAAATCAAATGATTTATGATTGCAAGATGCACGATAAATGGTGCAAGGAACTTAGATCCTTACAATTTGAATCCGGATGAGATCCAAATCCGGCGTAATATGTCTTGCCAGTGAGCACAGAAACTGTTGAAAAGAAAGCAGACAACTTTTTGACGATTGCGATCTCAATCCATCGTCGCGTATCATGTATGTCTAATTTTGAAGTCGACCTTATGCGACGTGACAGTATTTTCAACTTTATTTTTACAATCGTCTGCTTTTCGTTTTGAAAAATTGCTTGGGAGGTCATGTTTTAAGGTAATAGTTTGTAGATCATAAGAAGTGGCTGCTGTTGGTGATTCTTTCTTTAATAATTTAATATAAGAGTCTAATTATAATTTGCAAATATTATTCAAATAGATAATTGTTCTAGCATCATCAGTTATTTTTTGAATTTTTTACGGATATGAATTCAAATTAAATGACACAACAGATTAATCATAATTAGTTATCAAACCCAAGAGTCGAATTGACACCTCTCAGCCATAATTGTAGTGCTAATGACATTATAAGTCCGGTTAAAGGGCATTGAATTTTTAGTTCAAAACTGTTCATCTCCTTTGTGTCTATCTTGTACTTTGGGCCACTGCCGCGTACATTTGCCTTTTGACAAAAAAAAAACCACCATTCATTTTCACGCGGCTAATCTGATGACTTTTCATCACCTTTTTCATTCTTTCAACCTGAGAAAAATGGCTTTTGGAGGGAAAACCGAATAAAATCACCGACATATTAAATAATGAGAATATTATTAACATTTTAAATTTTTTATTTTTTATTTTATATTTAAAATTTTTTATATTAAGAAAAAAAAATATACTTGCAAGAAGTATAAAATGAGATTTTTAAAATGACAACAACACTTATTTAAATAATTAATTAGAAGAAGATTGCACCGATCCCTGTGACTCTCTGAACAAGAGAATATACCTCTTCTATGTGAAAAAGTAAATCAAAATAAAAATAGAAAAAGAAAAAAAAAAATGCAGAAAAAGACAAACCAATGAACAAACAAAGCAACCAGAGCTTCAAAGACTTGGCTTCGGTTGAGTTCTCACTTCTCACTCTCTCCAGTGGCTGCTCATTTGCTACTCAAGCTTCCGTTTGCAGGTCCTCTCTCTACAACCTTCCTCTTCCTATTATTTTTTTTTATATTATTATAGTTGTTTTTTATTTGCAAATGAATAATGCTAATATGATTGGACAGGTGGGGGCAAATTTTGTCAGAAATTATCGTGCTTGTTTTTTTTCCTGGGATGTAATTTGTGTAGGGTCTGGATGCTAGAAATGTGTGTTTAGTGCTCTTCTGGCTTCCACATTTGAGGGAGTTACTTTTTTTACTTTAACCAAATGAACAATCTTTCTTAGATCCTTGGTTCTAGGCGCTTCAGTTTCTTATGTGCTTTACTGTTTTTCTTAGCTGGTTTGAATCGTTGGAAGTAAACTTTGTGGTTGTTTTGCAGCTGGGGAAGTTGAATCGGGTACTGCTTTTCCGGTCATTTTTCTTTGAATTTCAGTTTCTGGGTTCTTTTTGTTTGTGTTGTTTGTGGTCGAGTTGCTTCTGCAATGGTTTTTTTCATGGTTTTCTGCATCTGGGTTCTCTGGCTAGTCATTTCTCGTGCTGTGTTTGTGCGAAAAATCGAAGCTTGTTCAGTTTTATGTGGAATTTAGTTTGCTCAAGCTGATAGCTTGAGATTACAAGTTTTGGTTCGGATTTCGTTTCAAAAATGCTAAAGAGGGAACTGAGAGAAGTTCGAGGAATCAATGAAATGTTGCTTATGTACTTCCCTATTGTCTGTCAGCTGTTGAGACTAAAAGTATATCGTGTTTAAATTGGAATTTTGGTTTTGATTTTCTGGTTTTAGTGGTGCGATTTAGCGTCTACCATTTTGTCTTGGAAATTGAATTCGCTGCTGATGAGCCAATGTTGTTGAATTGTGCTTACGAAATCAACCTGTTCTACTCTTTTTGTTATTCACTTTTGATCCGCTTTTCATGTTGTACATCACTTGGCAATGCACACTATAGACTACAAAGGCCTCTGATACCCAAAGCTTTTGCTGAAATTGGCTTTGTTCATCATGATCAGGATCTCATCGCGTTTTGTATATGGTTCTTTTTTTGCAGCTTAGTACTTACAGGCTAACCGCAAGACACTGGAGGTGTAATTTGAAGTTTTATTAGCACGAATGATGCGTGAAAAATGGATTGGAGGCGTGCTTCTCCTTCTAGTTGGCATGTTTACCAATGTACTAGGTAACATTATAACCTTGTTCTGTTTTCTGTTGATTATATATATTTTTTATAGTATAAATTCGAGCTCCAATCTGCCTGGAATTCCTCGTCGTGAGGTTTTGGTCTCTTATCGACTTCTTCAATATTTCATTCCCTACATCATGTTTATGTTACTTAAGCGTTGTATCATTTAGAGTGTTGATTTGCATTCCAAAGTACATCCTTATCTCGGCTTGTGATAAGTGAGTATGATAAGAAACAAATTTATTGCCCTTGTTATAATTGGAAAGCATACATCTACATAGTGTTTCACTTATACTTGCAAAGAATGCCGTTTTCACTTTACCTTCTCTGATTTGGTAATATGTCTTTCTGCTTGTAAAATGTTATTTTCCATGCCTGCCTTGTTCTGGAGGCTTTTCCTTTGTAGGTTTATGCGGTCTTAGGAAATTTTCGAGTATGTCCACATGATATCTAGATTATATGTTTTCAGGATTTTTAATATATTAATGCCTTTAACGGAAGCACACCGTTTGGAATTTAGACATGCCTATGTTACTTGTTGTAGTGTTATCACTCTAGCAAGTTACTGAACCCACAATTTCAAATTTATAGGTGCATTCATAGGGATAAACATTGGGACCGATGTTTCGGACCTTCCATCTGAGACAGATACAGTAGCACTCCTTAAAGCCCATCAAATTACACATGTGCGCCTCTACAATGCTGATGCTCACATGCTGAAAGCCCTTTCAAACAGCGGAATTGAAGTAATGGTAGGTGTCACAAATGAGGAAGTCCTAAGTGTTGGAGAGTCTTCATCAGCAGCAGCTGCCTGGATTAACAAAAATGTTGCTGCTTATTTGCCCTCAACCAATATTACCGCCATTGCTGTTGGCAGTGAGGTCATTACCTCAATTCCTCATGCTGCGCCAGTTTTGGTCGATGCTATGAACTACCTTCATAAAGCCTTAGTTGCTTCAAACCTAAATTTTCAGGTCAAAATTTCAACTCCACAATCCATGGATATAATCCCAAAGCCTTTTCCCCCGTCCACTGCCACCTTTAATTACTCATGGGGACACACCATTTACCAAATCCTTCAGTTTATTAAAAACACAAATTCCTATTACATGCTAAATGCGTATCCTTATTATGGTTACACCAATGGGGATGGAATTTTCCCGCTTGATTATGCTCTTTTCCGACCACTTCCCTCTGTCAAGCAGATTGTTGACCCGAACACTCTTTTCCACTATAACAGCATGTTTGATGCTATGGTGGATGCCACCTATTATTCTATAGAGGATTTCAATTTCTCTGGGATCTCTGTTGTTGTCACCGAGACTGGTTGGCCATGGTTTGGTGGATCCAAAGAGTCCGATGCCAACACAGGAAATGCTCAGACCTACACCAATAATTTGATTCGACGAGTTTTAAATGATTCAGGTCCACCCAGCCAGCCAAAGTTGCCCATCAACACGTACATTTACGAGTTGTTCAACGAGGACAAGAGGCCTGGGCCAGTGTCAGAGAAAAACTGGGGTGTGCTATATACGAATGGGTCTGCTGTGTATCCCTTAAGTTTGAGTTCCAGTCAAATTACTGGGAATTCTTCAGGGGTTTTCTGCATGGCGAAAGCTAATGCAGATCCAGATAAGTTGCAGGATGGCATAAACTGGGCTTGTGGGCAAGGTGGGGCTAACTGCACTCCCATTCAACGAGGGCAGCGGTGTTATCTCCCCGATACTATTGTAAATCATGCTTCATATGCTTATAATGACTATTATCAAAAGATGAAAAGTGCTGGCGGAACATGTGACTTTGATGACACTGCCATAATATCTTCTGTTGATCCAAGTAAGTTTCTGTCAACATCTTGTTATCCCTCGACTATTGAGTATGTTTGAAATCTGGATGCAGTAAGCACTATTTTTGTGATAGTCTTAAAGACAAGTTTTCTGAAGAAAAAGAAATGTAGTTTGAATTGCCTTTCATTAAGCTACGCTGTTTTATCAGTTGGAAACAGGCCTAACTGCAATGTCGACAATCATTAATTTTTGTTTCTCTTATTGTTGCAATGAACCTCATGCTTCTTATATTGGTTTTCTGGTTGAACAAAACAATAGTTTAGTGGCTCACAGAACCTTTCCGAGAAAAGTAAGCTTGTAGCAAATGCAGCTTTAACTAGTTTCTACGGTGTGGTTTTTAAATTAGTGCTACTCTTGCATCTGAACATGAAAAATGGTTTCATGTTTCTGATTGTAATATTGATTATTGAGGTCTGCTTGTCAACCCTTGAAGTTCATTTTTTTGTTTCTTTTCATGGTTACTTTGTACATTTCTACTACCTCTACAGTTAAGCATATTCCTTCCATTGATTTTCTCTTTATCCTCCTAATATTCGTTTTGTTGGGCATTCGTTCACAGGCTATGGCGCGTGTAAATTTTCCGGAAGGTGAGTATCTCACCCTCTTCCAGATATTCGTAATTATAACTTTAGAACCTGTACAATAAATTATGAGTTTGGCTCTAAACTTGCCCTATTATGATACAGTTCTAATTCAAGCAAATTTGCGGGACTTACACCAGCATCAGTTGCACCTTCAACTGCTGTTGGAGGCTGGAGTTCGAATCTACAAGTTTCCAATCTTCAATATCTCATGCCGGCAGCATTTCTTACATTGCTATTGCTTTGACTTGAGGTTCCATCGAGATTTCTTTACCGTGTAGCGTAGTTCACCACATTCGACATATCAAACGGATTGAAGAAGACCCAGGAGCTGTATGGCAGCACAAGCTTGGTGACACAATTGGAAACGTCCGTGCATTGTTTCATCAATTTTGCCAATGTTTCCAACTTCTGAGGTTGTCTCCTTCACCTCTGCAAATTATGGGGAGTTTTGTGTAGTTCGTTTTGCAGGCATTTCTGATGAAGTAGTGGCTAGACCTTGACTTTATTGGACCAACTTAACTAGAACTTGATTTGTACCTTATCAACCAAAAAGTACTTCGATCTTCCAATGTACTTTTCATCGTGTCGAATTATATGTGCATGAAATTGGTTACGAACTCACAATTTCTGATATTTGAATTTAAGAGTTTTCATTTATAAATGACTTCCTACTAGTAGTTTAGATTATTAAATTTGTATTTATTGGTCGAATAATAAAAGGAAAACATTCTTTTAACGCGTTGTATCTAAAATTGTTCCCCAAGTTGGTAGTTTTATGTTGTTGATGAGCTTGAGTTCATCTCTACCACTCTAAGAGTGCGCAATATATCCAAAATGTTTTCATTATGTAACATATTTCCGCCTCTACAATCAGCAAATCAGAGTGGCGCAGCGGAAGCGTGGTGGGCCCATAACCCACAGGTCCCAGGATCGAAACCTGGCTCTGATAATTTTTTTTTCTTTTTTATTTTTCTGTTTCCTCATCTTTCAACTCCTTAACTCACAATTTGTTTCAGCCTTCTGCCAAGGTCTTTTTATCAGTATTAGGTTTCTGGTGTGCGCATCAAGCAAGCTTAATCATGTGTGGCTGCAATTTGTTTCAGACTTCTGCCAAGGTCTTTTTATCAGTATTAGGTTTCTGGTGTGCGCATCAACCATTCTTATTCGTTTTTCAACCCATTATACTTATCATGGATTTGTAATTGATTGAGTTTTATTTCGACTGCTGAAAAGGGGTTTTCATAGGCATGTTTAGCGTGATAAAATCATGTCTTTTGGATTATGGTGTTTATTCTGATTTTTATCTGTAACTGTGAGTGATATATCATTGTAGGCTTGTGGGTGGTAGGTTATGTAGTCTTTTTCCTCAAAGATAACTGAGCACATCCTAATAGCTGCATCCCTTGCTTTGTGATTTTGTTGCTCGATTACTGAGGTTTATTTTTGGATGTCTTTTAGCATGGATATCGGGTTTTTTTTTTTTATTAAAAAAATAAAAAATAAAAAACTCAAATTTGCAGACAGTAGGTTGAGTTTGAAACTCAGAGGTTGGCTCCGATGCAGCATGTTGGAATTTTTAGATCGACAGGCTGGGGGGCCTTACTCTAATGAGTTAGATACTGTTTTCAATTTGGTAATTACTATGGCGCAATCCGTCAAGGGTTTTATGAAAAAGAAAATTTTTGATATTAGTTAGAGTGGGGTAATCTTATTTAAACCCATTACTTTTCTTTTCCCCCACCGATGAGGGATGGCCAACAGATTGGAAACCCATCAGTTCTTCGTTTTTCGTGTATTTGGACAATGCTGTTTTATGCTCTTGTCTGGTTTTGGGTAGTGTTACATTACGGATATGGTTTATGTTTTGAATGGAGTTGAATAGACTATCCATTGATATGATTTTGACCGGCTCTTCGATTTATTTTTCTTTTTAGGACTCCACATCCACATATCTCATCAAAATATTATGTATATGTATGTATGTGTATATATATTAAAAAAATTTAAGTTTCGTGCGGCTTCGCCTCACACCTTAAGGCTTTCGTCTAGACGGAGCTATCCATGACACACCTCGCCTACGCCTTTGCCTTTTAAAACATTGATACATACACACAAACACACACAAGAGTTGAACCAAAATAATATAGAAGAGTTGTACCTTCACCTGTTCAAAATCAAATTGGAGTTATAAAAGGCTATTTTTTATCATCGTTACTGACTTTGTCGGTGTCAACTCAATCGAATATCTTTTTCAAACCTCACCTCAGAATTGTACTCCTAATTTAAAGATGAAGAATATTAATTTTATAGAGTGAGAATCTCTGAAAACAGGCAAACTGATTTTTATAACTCCAACAGAACCTAACTGCTTAAACCATGCAGGAATCTTATTCGCCCCAGATCACCAGAGAAAAACTCGACGACTTGTGATTGAGGGTGGTTGCCAGCCGGCAGCCACCAAGTCGAGTAACACTGGAATTCCAGCAACCGGTGCCAATAAGCCATGCTCTCTTCAACCATTGTGTTTGTATATGCACCTACCCAAAGATGACAGGCCATATTATAGGCTGCTTCATTTTAGAATTTTTTTTGTCATCATAGTTGCCGTCACAACTAAAAATTTCTCGCCGTCAGGGGTGAAGCTAAATGTAAACTGGAGGTTGTCATAGCCTCTTAGTTTCCATGTGGCTCCATGTAATTGGATGACAAAATTATGAACTTCTGTTTAATTATATTAGAACATGGTTAATGAATGTGGTATTGGCTCTCTCAAATTCTTTTAGCCAGCTCCACCCCAAGTAAAGACTAATATAAACCTCACTTCTAAACTCTTTTGTTTTAACTTTTGAAGAATTCTAGCTACATTCTCCTCTGTACCTTCTTTTCTATTTCCTTTTTTTATTTTTAAGATTCTACATTATTACTTGATGATCCAATCCATTTATTTTCTAACATTTAAAAACCATATCTACAAAAAATTAGCTAAATCCAAATCTATTTAGTTATTTAAGGATTATCTAATAATGGATGAACTATGTTTTTCAATTAACTAATGAAATCATGACAACGTCTATAGAACGGTAAAACGATTTCCGATTATTTACTTTTTGCATTCATCTTAACTTTTTACTTTATTTTGCAATATCATGCAATCACTACATGTTTAAAGTGCCAGCAATAATATTAATTTCATATGTTTAAATAGCATTACATATTTTTGTAAGAAAAAGTGTATGCAATAATTTTCATTTGATTTTATAAACACAAAATTAATCGTATAGAAATAAGTTAGCAAAGTTTCAAGGAGTCCGAGATGCTGTGTTCAACTTCCACTTCCAGTATTATGTTTATTTTATTGTTTAATGCAAATGATATTCTACACTAATTATTACATTAAAGGGATCAAGGAGGAAGGGTTCAAATTTTAAACCTAAGACGTATTGGATTGAAGAAGAAAGCCTTAAACTATTATGATAATTCACTACTTGCACTTCACGTATGTATCATTTGTCTAAAGAAAAATATTTGATAAACCACATATGGACAATCATTAATATAATCAAATTAATAAAGAAATGCTTTTTAGCTAAAATAGTCTTTAAGATTGACATAACAACTCACTCTGGTCCGTAACAATGAAAGTCGATAGAAGTAGTCCCTGAGTTTGTACACCGTAATCATTTTGGTACGTTTGTGAAAAAATTGTCAATATCCTCACTAAGTGGAGGGGTTGTCTGACAAAAATACCCTTTAAAAGGTGGTAACTTGGTCGTTCACGTGATAATTTAACGAGGATATTGACAAATTTTTCACTGAAAGACCCACATGATTTATGCTAGACAAACTCAAAGATCACTTCTATCGACTTTCATTACAAGGGATCAAAGTGAAAAATTATGCCAATTTCAGAGACTATTTTGACAAAAAAGAGCCATAAAGAAAACTCGGTACCAAATTCAAGAAGTCATTAACCACCAATTTACTAGTTTTTAGTTGTTACCATAGTCGGAAGCTAGCCACGACTGGATGATCATCACGTGGGTTAACTGTCGTTCACATCCCTCACCTACTCCTTCAATTAGGCAGACAACACAGAATGTTCAATCACCTACTCCTTTAATTAGGCAGACAACACAGAATGTTCAAAGTTTAAACACAATTACTTAAACACATGCAAAAGCCTGCAAAACCATACACACAGAGAGAGAGAGAGAGAGAGAGAGATGGTGAAGAAAATAAGTGAACTGTGAGTGGAGGACTTTGTTCTGGCAGGGCTAGCTAACCGTTGAAGACGCCAAGGATTTCGAAACAGTCCTAAAAAATATACAATCTCCCGCACGAAAGCAATGGACCCGAACGAGATATGGCGGCATATAGTGGCTGAGAGATTGCTGAAAGCATCACACACTCATTAGATGCACCAGTTGATCTACTACTCAGTCTATGCCAATTGAGATGCCTTCACCAAAGGCCCTCCTCTCTACTGGTTCCCTTCTCTGTAATTCAATTTTCTCCACTTTCCCATTTTTCTTTTGCCATTTCTTTCTCTGCTGTATTTGATTTCTTTCATTGTTTAATGGAAAATACTTGGCTTGCTTACTCCCTATCCTTTATGGAAAAATTTGATGTTAATCCCATAACTCCTCCAGTGTTACAGATATTCTTGCTTTGTTTTTTATATTGTTGTATAGATTTTGTTCCTTTTAACTTGGCATGTGAGGAACGGATCTGAAATCTGTAAGTTGAGTACAAGAGGTAATATGAATAAAACCGGTCAATGGATTAATTCATGTATTATAATATCAAGCATATGAGAGATCAATTCTAATTAATTCAAATATTTGATGCTTCTTTGTATATATATTTTATCGAATGAAATATGACTGTTAGCACATGGAATGACCAAACTTGACACATTTTGGCATAAATGTGTTGATCTTAGAGAAATAATTCTACAGATATGGAATGTCTTCTTGCTTCTACTCTTTAGTTTTATTCTGAATCCTAACTGAACCTGTTCTTCTCTATTGTAAGATACCAGTCGAGACATACAAACTTGGGGCGATTGATGGAACAGTATGGTTCAGAGCTTTTAGGAACATCATGTAAGGATCCCATAACAAGTTATAGCTTCTCCCAGTAATTTTCTGTTCATAATCCCGAGGTAAGTGGTCATTCATATCCATGAGCTTTGCCTTACTGCATATGATTTTAATTGAATGAACTGTGTTATTATTCTAGTCCTACTGGTCAGTTGTTCTAAAAGAGCTCTCAGTTTCATTTCGAGAAGCACCAAACTGTATTGAGGCATGAAGGCTGCGATGATGATTCTTTTGTTAATCATATGACATTAAAGGAACTTCGGGAACAAGTAATGTATGCTCTTATTTGATTTCTCTTCTGATTGTTTTTGTGGTTTGTTACATTAGAGAAAATACATCACGTCCAACAATTGTTTTTCAGCTAAAATTTTTCTAAAACTTATCTTCATTCCACTTGTTTAGTCAATCTTGGTAGAGTGCTCTTTTTTTTTTTCTTGTATGCATAATATCCTTGAGCTTTTATCCGTTTGCTGCAGTTGTCTACGACATAATTGACAGGTTGGTGGCTAATGCGCTGGATACAACCTTCTCAACGGGTGATGCAATTGCTATTGACATGTCAATGACAGTCAATAGCAATCGTACTAGCAGGATTTGCTGTTGTCCCATTAGCGGACAGTTTTGCTGTGAACAAAAGTGCAACTCTGTCTGCATGCGTAAAGCAAAGGGCGTCTTTATAGGTGAGTTCTGTGACAGGTTAAACCTTGAGTTTAAAGTAAAGGCTAGCAAAGGAAGTAAATTGGATCGCACTGATTAGTATCTGCTGGGAATTTTTTATTTGCTAAGGCATACTGATGAAATGTCAGTAGCCTCAAAAGCGCTGAAAATTCATGATATGTTTTTCGCAACTTTAAGCTTTAAATATATTTCTTGCCGGTTTTCATATTTTGTAGTGTGTTTTTATAGCTACTTTTCTAGGAAATGACTTCTACTTTCACTATGTATTCAGGATTTCATACTAAGAGGAGGTCAAAGGTTTCCTCTCTACAGGTAGATACTACTTCCTTATCACCATGACAGATGCTAACATCTCTCTGCTTTTTCAGAGATTGAAATATCAAAGTGTTAATTATACATATAAATGCTAGTTTAATTGTTACGTTTGTGAATGTTGCTTGTTCATGTTGCAGTCGAGTTGCAGAGGCCGCTACACATTTAGCTACTTCAGCAATCGGAAGCAATGTAGGGATTCAGTTAAGAGAACAGGATCTATCCTGGTATGATTTTCTTTCTCGTGTCGATGACCTTCCAAGGTAATGAGTATACCAACGATATTGATTGGGCCTCTTAAGAGTTTGTTCTGCAATGGAAGAGTTGCCTTGTTTCTCAATCGATGTAGTTTCAAACCAATATCTGTATCCGTGTAACGTTATTCTCTTCTTTGCAGAAAGAATTACTGCTCTCCAGTCTACAGACAATCGATTCCGTGACTAATATTCTCTTTTCATCTGGAACCACAGGTAAGAAGTTGCTTTAAAAAAAACTTTTATTGTTAGCTCTAATTTGTAACCATTTTCATACTTTAATCTTAGGTTCATATTTAGGTGTTTACCAGGAGATCCGAAGGCTATTCCATGGACACAACTTTCACCAATTAGATGTGCTGCTGATACATGGGCTCACATTGATACTCAAGTTAGGGATGCCTACTGCAGGCCAACAAATTTGAGATGGGTTATGGGTCTAATCTTTACTCAGGCTTTCTAACCGGTGCAACTCTTGCTCTGTATCACAGATCTCCTCTCGGTCATGGCTTCGGGAAAATTTGTTCTGGTGAAACCTATATACTTTTTCTCAAAGTTCATTTTCTGAAAGTATTTGTTTTCGTGTCCGAGCTTTGCTTCATTCATTTAAAAGATGTAATACATGAACTTTGTGTATGACAGACGAAGAGTGCCAGAAATTCATGTATTATAACTACCTACAAGTAGCATGCTTTCGAAATGCCTCCTTACCTTTAACTGTTGTATCTTTTCAGGATTCAGGGGTCACTATATTGGGAACAGTTCCTGTTGTGCGGAAGCGTCAACCAAGTGTGAGTGAAAATAAACCACAATAACTGACAAAAGATAAATGGAACAATACCAACAAGAACACCAAGATTTATACTGGTTCGGCAATGCCTACATCCAGTTTGGAGACGACGGAGTATTCCACTATAATCAATGAAATTTCAAAACCGGTTAGTACACCTCTTGCCCCTCATTTCAAACTTAGTGCTTCTATGTCTCCTAAAACTGTTGAAGAGAGTTAGTACATGGCTCAAATTCCTTATGCAAATGTTGTTGGTAGTTTGATGTATGCTATGGTGTGTACTAGGCCTGATATTTCACAAGCTGTTAGTATTGTTAGTAGATATATGCATAATCCAGGAAAAGGGCATTGGGAAGCTGTGAAATGGATTCTACGGTATATTCTGGGTACTGTGGATGTTGGTTTATTGTTCTTGCAGGATAAAATTACTGGTCAATGTGTTGTTGGATATGTGGATTCTGATTACGCAGGTGATTTGGACAAGCGTAGATCCACTATAGGTTTTGTATTCACTATTGCTGGAGGTCCAGTAAGTTGGAGGTCGACTCTGCAATCTACAATTGCTTTGTCAACTACTGAGGCAGAATACATGGCTGTAACAGAAGCTATAAAGGAAGCCATCTGGCTTCAAGGGTTGCTTGATGACTTAGGGGTTCAACAAGACCATGTGGATGTTCATTGCGACAGTCAGAGTGCTATTCATTTAGCAAAGAATCAAGTTCATCATGCACGTACGAAACACATTGACGTGAGGTTCCATTTTGTTCGTGAGATTATTGACGAGGGAGATATTCTTCTTCAGAAGATTGGGACCGCTGACAATCCTGCGGATATGTTAACAAAGCCAGTTTCGTTGCTCAAGTTTAAGCACTGCTTAGACTTGATTGACATTTGTAAAATTTGTTGATTGCCCCATGGGGGAGTGGGAGACGACTATTGGGAGTTCTACTTAGAGGGTTTGCGCCAAGGTGGAGATTGTCGATTATTGGCTCAAACAAAGTAGTCTAAAACCAACAAATGATTTCGGCTACTTTTGTGGTCAAAATTGGTGGTTGGCATGCTACATGTGGGAAACAAAAAATGGATGCTCTTATGCCTAATTTGTGGTCAAAATTGGATGCACTTATGCCTAATTTCTTTCTTCCTTGTTGTTTTTGAGTTATGCCTACACCTCCTTTTATAGGCCAAAGGCCTCTCATCAAGTCAAAAAGAATTAGGCATAAGTGCATCCAATTTTGACCACAAATTAGGCATAAGAGCATCCATTTTTTGTTTCCCACATGTAGCATGCCAACCACCAATTTTGACCACAAAAGTAGCCGAAATCATTTGTTGGTTTTAGACTACTTTGTTTGAGCCAATAATCAACAATCTCCACCTTGGCGCAAACCCTCTAAGTAGAACTCCCAATAGTCGTCTCCCACTTCCCCATGGGGCAATCAACAAATTTTACAAATGCCAATCAAGTCTAAGCAGTGCTTAAACTTGAGCAACGAAACTGGCTTTGTTAACATATCCGCAGGATTGTCAGCGGTCCCAATCTTCTGAAGAAGAATATCTCCCTCGTCAATAATCTCACGAACAAAATGGAACCTCACGTCAATGTGTTTCGTACATGCATGATGAACTTGATTCTTTGCTAAATGAATAGCACTCTGACTGTCGCAATGAACATGCACATGGTCTTGTTGAACCCCTAAGTCATCAAGCAACCCTTGAAGCCAGATGGCTTCCTTTATAGCTTCTGTTACAACCATGTATTCTGCCTCAGTAGTTGACAAAGCAATTGTAGATTGCAGAGTCGACCTCCAACTTACTGGACCTCCAGCAATAGTGAATACAAAACCTATAGTGGATCTACGCTTGTCCAAATCACCTGCGTAATCAGAATCCACATATCCAACAACACATTGACCAGTAATTTTATCCTGCTGGAACAATAAACCAACATCCACAGTACCCAGAATATACCGTAGAATCCATTTCACAGCTTCCCAATGCCCTTTTCCTGGATTATGCATATATCTACTAACAATACTAACAGCTTGTGAAATATCAGGCCTAGTACACACCATAGCATACATCAAACTACCAACAACATTTGCATAAGGAATTTGAGCCATGTACTGACTCTCTTCAACAGTTTTAGGAGACATAGAAGCACTAAGTTTGAAATGAGGGGCAAGAGGTGTACTAACCGGTTTTGAATTTTCATTCATCCTGAAACGTTGTAGTACCTTCTTCAAATACTGCTTCTGACACAAACTAATCTTGCCCTTCGGTCTATCTCTTTCAATTTCCATACCTAGTATCTTCCGAGCTTCTCCCAAGTCCTTCATCTCAAATTCATTACTCAGTTGAGTCTTCAACCTTTCAATCTCCACTTTGCTCTTACATGCTATAAGCATATCATCAACATATAAAAGCAGATAAATGAAAGTTACATCTTGTAGTTTGCGAAAGTATACACAATGGTCATAGTGACTTCTTGTGTACTTTTGCCCGATCATAAATCGATCAAATCGCTTGTACCATTGTCTTGGAGACTGCTTCAAGCCATACAATGATTTTTCCAATTTGCAAACCCAATTTTCCTTTCCAGCAACCTTAAAACCTTCTGGCTGAGACATATAAATCTCTTCCTCCAAATCACCATGTAAGAACGCAGTCTTGACATCAAGTTGGGCCAACTCAAGATCAAACTGCACAACCAAAGCCAACAGAATACGAATAGAAGAATGTTTTACTACAGGAGAAAATACCTCATTGTAGTCAATGCCTTCTTTCTGAGCATAGCCTTTAGCTACCAATCTGGCTTTGAATCTTACATTGTCTTTTCCCAAAGATTACATCTTTTTGGCATACACCTATTTACAACCAATTTCTTTCTTCCCTTTTGGTAACTGAACCAGCTTCCAAGTCTTATTTTTATGAAGAGATTTCATCTCCTCATCCATAGATTTCTTCCACAACTCGTACTCTGAACTCATGACAGCTTCTTTGTAGGTGGATGGAATATCATCTTCAATAACGGGAAGTGCATATGCCACAATATCAGTAAATCGAGCAGGCTTTCGAATTTCCCTTCTCGATCTTCTGGTTGCAATATAGTCTTGTTGCTGTGGAGGCTCTTGGGTAGGTGCCTCCTCTTCATCATCCTCGTCCTCATCATCATGATTAACTGTAGGACTAGTGTTTGTAACATCAGACCTTACTGGAACAACTGGAGTCTTCAGTAACTCCACCTGCTTTGAGCTACTCATGGTCTCGGTCGTTTCAGTTTCACCTTCATGCTTGTTCTGATTAACCATAGCAGCCTCATCAAAAGTCACATCTCTGCTTACAACAAATTTCTTCTCATCTGGACACCAGAGTCGGTATCCCTTCACGCCAGTGCTAAAGCCCATAAATAGAGCTTTCTTTGCTCTTGGATCCAACTTGCTTTCTCTGACATAATAGTAAGCAGGACAACCAAATATATGTAAAAACTTGTAATCAGTACAAGATTTACCAGACCATACCTCCATGGGCGTTTTGCCCTCATTTGCAGCAGCTGGCAATCGATTAATGAGATGGCTTGCATAAGTGAGTGCCTCAGCCCAAAATGCCTTGCCTAATCCAACATTAGACAACATACACCGAACTTTCTCAAGCAAAGTACGGTTCATGCGCTCCGCCACCCCATTCTGTTGCGGTGTCTCCCTAATCGTGAAGTGCCTCACAATACCCTCATCTTGACAAAATTTCAAGAAGGGATCAGACTTATATTCACCCCCATTGTCTAATCTGAGAGTCTTGATCTTTCGATCGCTTTACGTTTCAATCATCTTTTTCCACTTCAGGAATATCTTCAAGACTTCATCTTTACACTTCATGGTGTACACCCATATTCTTCTAGAGAAGTCATCAACAAAAGAGACAAAATAATGGCTACCTCCCCAAGATGCATTCTTGGAAGGTCCCCAAACATCAGTGTGAACATAATCAAGAATGCCTTTAGTGTGGTGAATAGCAGTGCCAAATTTTACTCTAGTTTGCTTACCCAACACACAATGCTCACAGAATTCCAATTTGCATGCCTTTGCACCTTTCAATAAGCCTTGCTTCACCAATCCTTGCAACGCTTTTTCACCAGCATGCCCAAGACGCATATGCCATAACCTCGTGGTGTCTGTGCTATCTGCGTCAGCAGCTTCGGTGACAGCTGCTTCACCAATAACTGTACTCCCCTGCAAGAAATACAAGTTATTTCGTCTTGTACCTTTCATCACCACCAGTGCCCCATAAACAGCTTTAAGAACTCCACCCTTCATGGTGATCTTGAGACCCTTGGATTCCAATGCACCCAGTGAGATAAGATTTTTCTTCATATCTGGTACATACCGAACATCACTTAATTCTCTGACTGTTCCATCATGCATCTTCAAACAGATTTTGCCTATCCCTTGGGTTTTGCAGGCATTATCATTACCCATCAAAACAATTCCACCATCCAGCTCCTCGAAATTAGAAAACCATTCTCGAATGGGACACATATGATAGGTGCAACCTCAATCCAAAATTCACTCCTTGGAGTGACCATCAGCAGATGAACTAGCCAAAGCAAACTCGAAATCATCATCTCCAGATTTTGCAATATTTGCTTCAGAACCCGCTTTCTCCTTCTCTTTGTTCTTCAATTTAGGGCAGTCTTTCTTCCAATGACCCTTTTGGCGACAAAAGGCACATTCATCTTTAGCAGGAAACTTCCCTCATGACTTTGAACGAGATTTTCCCCGCTTCCCAGATTTTCTTTCCTCTGTTCGACCCCTTGCAACAAGTGCCTCGGTTTGTGAATTGTGAGTCTTTAGTTCCTTCTTACGACACTCATGATTCACCAATGCCGCAGACACCTCATCAAGTTTCACCTCGGATTTTCCATACAACAAAGTAGTTGTCAAATGATCATAATCATCAGGCAATGAATTTAACAAACATAGTGCCTTATCCTCGTCAGGAATTTTCACATCAAGGTTTGCTAAATCAGCAAGTATTTTATTATAATCATTGAGGTGTTCGTGCATAGTAATACCTGGACGATACTGAAATCGGAAGAGTCGCTTCTTCAAGAAGAGCCGATTTTCTGCACTCTTGGTCATATACTTCTCTTCCAATTTTGTCCATAACTCCTTAGCAGAAGTTTCCTTCATATACGGGTATTTCAACTCCTTATCAAGGAACGATCGAATAACAGCACAAGCATGAAGATTAATTCGTGTCCACTGCTTGTCATCAATATCTTCTGGTTTATCTTCCAGAACCATATCCAACTCTTGTTGATACAACACATCCATAACTTCACATTGCCACATACCAAAATTATTAGAGCCATTGAATTTATCAACCTCTAACCTTGTAGTGGCAATTTGATGTCTATTGGATGTAGGTGCCGACGAAGACAATGCCGACTCCTTCCCCTTCACAGATTCATCTTTATCTCCAGCCATCTACTCGGCACTATTCACGGGACTGTAGCGCCAGCAAATTTTTCACTCCCACGAGAACGCCTAGTCGAAAAACTAGGCTCTGATACCACTTGTTGTGCGGAAGCGTCAACCAAGTGTGAGTGAAAATAAACCACAATAACTGACAAAAGATAAATGGAACAATACCAACAAGAACACCAAGATTTATACTGGTTCGGCAATGCCTACATCCAGTTTGGAGACGACGGAGTATTCCACTATAATCAATGAGAACATACAATAGTGTTTATCACTCAATTTCCCAAAGACCCGAATAACCCAAACTCTCACACTTACAATAGGAAGAGAAAACCAAAAATACAAAGCAAGACAATTTGAGAAAATTCTTCTCTATGCCGAATGGCTTCTTGCTATTTTTCTTTCTTCGTTGTTGTTTTTGAGTTATGCCTACACACTTTTATAGGCCAAAGGCCTCTCATCAAGTCAAAAAGAATTAGGCATAAGTGCATCCATTTTTTGTTTCCCACATGTAGCATGCCAACCACCAATTTTGACCACAAAAGTAGCCGAAATCATTTATTGGTTTTAGACTACTTTGTTTGAGCCAATAATCAACAGTTCCTAGCTTAGTAAAAGCTTGGAAGAGCACAATAAGCTTGGAAGAGCACAATGTATGAAAGGCCTAGATTGGGCAAAGATAATCTTTTTATTTAAACTTTAGAGCGATTTATTTACATGAATACCGAGAAAATGGACTTAACCATCAATGTATGCAGATCATTTTCTTCCACTGGTGAAGTGTCTAGCGTTGATGATGACCTTTGGCTCGCTTCCCGCGCTTATTATAGACCCGTCATTGAATGTTGTTGGGGCACAGAGCTTGCTTCGTCCTACATCATGGGAAGTCTGCTGCAGCCGCAAGCTTTAGGAGAATTTAGCACAAAGTCGATGAAAACAGGCTTTGTTATCTTTGATGAACATGGAATTCCTTATGGAAGCACGTGATTAGCAAGTTTCTAATTGTGGTTCTCCTTCAACCACTGCAATCACCTACCTGTCACTCGTTTACATCATGCTAGCTAGTTCCGGGATATGTTTCTCTCTTGTGACGGAACATCAAGGAACGAAGTCAACTCATTGATGTTATTAGGCTGATGTCAATATCTTTGATCTGCTTGATCATGCAGCCAGAAAAGCAAGCTTGTGTCCGGGAAGTGAGTTTGTTTCCGCTATTAACGGGAGCGACTGACATACTGCCAAATGCTGCTCATGAAAAGGTTTACTTCAAGGGAATGCCAATGTACAATGGAACGGTACGATTTGAACTACTTGTCTTTCAGTACTTGAACCTCTTGATATGCTTAAATATGAACCTATCGATGCTTTTGAATCGCCTGCAACTTAGGAGATATGGAGACATAGTTAAAAGAACCGTTGGAGGTTCAGTTCCTCTCATAGACATACTTGAACCTCTTCATATGCTTAAATGTGAACTTAAATTGATTCATTTCTCTCATTCTGATTATAGATTAGTAAACGAGCCATAAGTTACCTAAGGTTGACAATACAAATTAACATCCAAATCTTTTGTTTGTCCCTTTTCTTTTTGTTTGATCCGGCCTAGGATGTCACCTTTCCTAGAGGACCTCGTTCTTTTTCATCCTAAGTTTTGAGTTATCTAATTAGTTATAAAGGAGTCGAACATTGTGCACTACAGATAGAGTATTTAGACAAACAAAATCGATTATGTTGATGACTATATCTCTAATATAAATAATTTCTTTATATAATGAAAGTGATCAACAACATGATTAGTACTATTTGACTAAATAAAATTAGTGTTATATATGAGGTGATGTCTATTCGGCCTAATAATTGAGTACTGTTCCTTTTTTCTACTTCTGTCGTATGGAAATAATAGGGCAGTGTTTAGGTATACAGGAACACTGTTGAGTTGCCCTCTCAAATCTACGAACTCTCAACTTTTAGACTGCACAACCTCAACCCATGTTCACTCCAATCCTCCCAGTCCACCTATATTTTAAATTATATTCTGGTCGGATCAAGTTCATCTTCCCACATTTCTTTATCTCGCGAATTTCACACCTAATCAGAGGATATAATCATTACTTCTCGTAAAGTTAAAAACCAAATAATAAGAAAAAGAAAAACATAAATCTTATTCCTCTTTAAAAAAATACAGTAAAAAAAGAAGACATATATAGAACTACACCCCTAAAATAAATTTAAAAGGTAAAAATGTTCAAAAAAATTAGATAAAATAGAAATTACACATATAAAATAGGAGACAAACTTATAAATCGACTTGCTAAAAAAATCTGAATGCAAAATGAAAGAATCTCTGTAAGAAAAGCCATATGCCAAACAAGATACAGTTCACCCATGTCATTGGATGATAGGATGTTTGTCATATGACAAACAAGAAAAGCCATATGCCAAACAAGAAAAGCCATATTACAAACTTAACCTTCCGCACGTTACATACGTAGGCATGCATGTACATATACCCCTTCAATTTTTATATAAATGAATCACTGCCGCCATGTCATTGGATGATAGGATGTTTGTCGGTGCCGAACTTGAGCCGTCAACGCATTGTGAGCCATAAGTAAGGATTAACAGACAACACCATCATAAAATATTACACGCAATTAGGACAACTAATTTGCATTTCAGGTGCATGTAACTTTCATCGTTCGCAAAAGGATTATAGATAGCCGTAGGATAGAAACTCACGTGTAACTAGGACAATAGGATGCTATCTCGGCGCTATCTCAAGTTTTGCATTTCATCAAATGCATGTAAACTCTTTCAAATCGTAAGAAGGGTCACAGTAATCCCACGAGATATAAACTTACAAGCAACATAAAATGATAAACTAACAAATATTTTAAAACAACGATATTTCATGTTTACGTTTTAAGTTGCATGTAAGTTTTTTTCCAATCACGTGAGTCGGACTATTGAATCTAGCATAATTCTTTATAGTGTGATGTGTCCAAATGCCTATTTACCGAAACGAAGGGACACTCAAAAATTAAGGGCATACGTAATTGTGTATGTGCTGCTTGTGAGTATTATAGTTACACATATCATTAAATATAAGACAAAGAGACTATATGTTACACATATCATTAAATAGAAAAGATTGCACCCAAATTAAAAGCATACATATACTCTCATCTCATGTGTCATTATCCTTATTAATTAATATCTAAATCTCAACGCAGCAACCTGATTGAACAAACCCAGAAAACTCATCAGGCACACTAATCTCATATAATTTACCGTTTTGACGTCCCTTCATTTCTTCCACCATATAGAACCCTTGACTTGCACCTTGGCACTCCGACCCCACCACCAGGGTCCCACCCCCAAGCATGACTCCGCACGTTCCAACTCGGAACCCCGAGTCCAACTTACCCCAACTCACCAATTTCCCATCGTCCCCTACTCCAACACAATGCCTTGGACAATGGCCCGCCTCCCACGCCTCGTCCACCAGCCGCCACTGCCGTGATCCCAACTCCAACACCTCGGCACCTCCCTCGAACACTCCTTGACTCTCGGTGCGGTACCCGCTAACCACCCAAAACTCGCTCCCAATCACCACCCCTTCACACTCGTCCCGATCATTACTCATCGGAGTCAACTCAGTCCACTCGTCCGATCTCACATCATAAACCCATGCGGACTTCAAGGCGTTCTTGTTCTCGTCATGCCCGCCCGCCACGTACACCTGGCCCGCGTCCGATCCGATAGCGAAAAAAGAGCGCTTGGACGGCATGTCGTTGGCTTTCCTCCAATGCGAAGTAGTGAAGTCGTACACAAACACGTCGGTGACCGGGTCGTAACTCACCGGGTCCCACCCGCCCATCACCACAAGCTTCCCTTCACAGCTTGCCAATTGGCAAAACAGGGGCAGCCCATTTGGGTACTCAGAAACCGGGTCGAGTCTATCCCACGAACGACTGGCCGGGTCAAACACGGTGATTCCGTAGGCCGGTGACTCGGTGGATTTGGTTACGTCAGATTCTGATGCAACAAGCTTTGGAGGAAGAGCTTGAACCAAGCATGCAACTTTGTAGGTACGTCCGGTTTTCTTCCTGTGAAAGTAAAAATCTTGACTTTCTAAGAGAGTCCGCCATGGACGGCAGACCCGGGAAGCAACTGGGTGAGCTGTGTAGGGCAACCAAGTCAGGCACTCGAGTCCCAGTTCTGCAGGCAAACCCGGAATAAAATCGGTCAGCTCGATACCCCACATTTTAGCAGAGATGCGCGCTTAATTTTGCAGCAAGGCAAAGCAAGAAATGCTTTTTGCAGCCCAGGAAGAAGGGATTTTTGCCAAAAAAGAAAAAAAACGAAGTGTGTTGCTTTGCAGCGAAGAAGTGATTGGATTTTGCTTTTGGAGTGAATTCTAGTTGCATTTGCGACGCAGGCCATGGACCTTAATTTATAGAAACAGTTAGAGATGGTGGAAACTGTAGAAATGGAACAGGTTGCATTGGTGTCATGTTCGAAGTCATCTAGTTTCGGATTGGACGCCGAATATTACTATTTTTTCGCTCCAAAACAAATACTAAAAATGGACGGCGGTCCCATATGATTTCTACTAGTTTATGAAAACGTTACATTCAAGTTGGATAAGGGTCCGAGTGAAACAATAATTATATTGCATGATCGTTTCAATACCCTACGATTATTTACTCGATTGATTGGAAAAAAGGCAAGGGGTTAGGGATAAGGGTCGAAAAGGCAAAGGGTAACAGTGTCGCAAAAAGCGACCAAATTCAAGGGGATGGACAACTGAACACGAGATTCGGGTAAAGCCAGCTGAATTTGACATGACATAAAGTGGGCACTATCACACGTGGCATGTATTTAGCAATCTTGATCGGTGTGAAATCGGCCTGCCACGTGGGGATAAGTGGATATATGTCTTGGCTGTGTGTATAGAATTCAATTATAGAGGATTTTTTTTTTTAAGAGGATGAGGATGAGTTTCAATTATTAGTTAGAGGAATCTGTTGATTTCTTTTCGAAAATTGTAAGAAGTTGTTAATTTTTTCATGGATTTTAATTTTAACAAATTCAAACTAATTTTTATTTATTTTGGTATCATGGCAAATACTTGAGGCAACAAAGTAATTTTATCCTAATGTGGAGTTTTTTCTTCTTGTTCTTTTGAAATGGTGGACTCCGTATACTTTTTATTTTGAATTAGCCATGCAAGTCCAATTAGCAGTTGCAAAGTATTGGTTTTGCGTCCAATTTACTAAACCAAATTACCCTTTTGTACGTATACAATTGTCATGTGATGTTCATGTAATGAAAATAGATTGAAAATTAGATGAATTTTTTTTTAAATCTAATGTAAAGGGCAAGTGGCTATACATAATAGTTTAGGGGAGAAAATCGACTGAAATTAAAGTTTGGAAAAAAATTTGTCAAACTCTGTACAAATTCTGAACAAATCGACAATTAGGCATGTTAGTTATCTCTTGATTGCGACCTTGGATTGGACATGGCGAGTGATTGAGTTTTTATATTGCAAAGTTTATCGTATCTCAAGCTGCAAGAAGTTGACATGATGGTAACGTGCAATTTGCAAATATTTTTGCTTAATGAAAGTGAAATGTAATACTACTTTCTCTTGACAAGCCCAACGATGTTGATCGCATGTGCTTAATGGCTAAAGAATTAAGATAGGGTTTGTTGAAAAGATAGAATTACTTAAGAAATATTGGAGAATAGAATCTGCATTAGGCATGTAACAAAATACAACTTATATATGCGTTTTTATCCTTAGTATCATTGAAGCCTTTTATGATAAAACTTTACACTTAATGATATGTGATTAAGTAAGAATAATATCGATAATATTAATGGTGAACCTGCGTTTATTAAGGGGTCACTGCCAAAAGAAACATAATTCTGTAAAAATAAAAAAAAAATTCAAAAAGGGGGATAACTGGTGGCAAGCCATAATTATCCACCCCTTCTGAAGACCGAGAAGAACACAATTCTGTAATTAAAAACTCATAAAAAATTGCTATTAGTCATCTGCAATAAACATTGAGTTTCATGCTTATAGTTAGCCCACTTTATTGAAAAAAAAAATTAAGATCTTTTATTTTTGCTAAATCTTTTCCTTCATGATAAAAAGTAACTTTATAGCGTAAGTTTTAGCATTTAGTGAGCGACAAATGTATTATAATATTTAAGCTAAAAACTGAAAAATAAATGGATAAAACAGTAATGAACTCCAAAACATTGACGAAATAGGACTCCATACTCAAGAATATCAACAAAATGTCATACATTAATTTTCAGAACCTCACGGTGCAACAAAGGTGAATGCATACAGATTTTATAACAATGTTGCAAAACCGCCTAAAAACCCTATGGTTAGCCCATATTTTTTGAGAAAAATATATATATTTTAATTTTAAAATATATTTTCAATCATGTTTCAGAGAAAACTTTATAAGACATTTGAACGCGTTTTTATCATTTATTTAGCCACAAAGTATATTTATAACATATTTGGGCCAAAAATTGAAAAATAAATGGACAAAACTGCTTTAATATTATTTTTTATTTGTACAATTATGCAAAACCACTTTTATTTTTTGCTAAATTTTGTTTTCATGATTAAGAATAACTTTATAGGGCAATTGAAAATAGTTTTACCATTTATTGAGCCACATATGTATTTTCAATAGAATATTTAAATCGAAAACTGAAAAATAAGTGTAAAAATAGTAGTGGGTCCAAAACATTGACAAAATAAGACTCCGTACATGAGAATATCAATGAAAAGTCTTACTTAAATCAATGCAGTGAAGGTGTGGTGATTTTTTAACAGGTTTGCAAAATTGCCTTAAAACTGTGATGGGTAACCCACGTTTATTGAGAATTTGAGAAAAATGTTAATTTTTTTATTTTTTGTGAAATATTTTCGTCATATTTAAAAGAAAAAAACTTTACTAGGCATTTGAAAACTGTTTTAACATTTGTTGACCCACAAATGTATGCTTAATAAAACACATGAGCAAAAAAATGAAAAATAAATTGACGAAAATAGTAGTCATGAGCCCACATTATAGTTTGTAAAGGTGAAAACATCTCAATTTTATGAATATGTTTGAACAATTTTGCAAAACCGCCTAAAAATCGTCTAAAAAATGGGAGTATGTGATGGATTTTTCTAAGGGCATAAATTATAAAGGCTCTTCTCAATAAAGTGATAAATTGAGCACAAACATCAAATGAAGATAGTTAAGATACAGTATCAGTAAAGATGGGAATATGTCAAGAGGGATTGCTTCGACCCCAAAAACGACAATAGCAGGAACCAATGACGGAGAACTTTCTGTTTTTCTCTCTAGCCTCGAATTTATATGCTCAGAGTTCGGTCTGGTTGAAAGAAACAGCCCGACATAATTGTTCATAATTATAATTACTGATAGTTCTAATTTGGTGTGCGACTCTTGAGTTGAAAGCAAGGCCAAATTAAACTCCATTTTCTCTGGTATGAATACTCAATATTTCTCTTGTAGCCAATTCTTTCAACCGATGATCACAATGTATAATACTGAGGAACACTATTTCTTCAACTTTCTTTGAGAAACCAATCACATCAAGTCGATTTTTCGGTGATTAATCTAATCCAAACAAACAACAACTAAATTATTTTGTTTAGACTGGAATGAATCGGTCAATTTGATCGGCCATAAAGATGCTTATTAAAAAAATCATGAACGTTCTAGTTATTATGTCTATAATTTATGCATTCTAAGCACAGTTGGCAGTTGATCTTAAACAAAAACAAAATTAATAAACACCTTATATATTGATAGCTTAATAATAACACAAATTTACATTATTATTTTAATAAATTATCAAGTTGACAGGGATGCGTCAAACTTTTAAAAATTCACTAAAATGTACAACTAGTCAGCTCCATTCTTGATATATTGAATACTTGCATCACTTCTTCACAAATTGGCCATAGTAGCTGCAAGATTGATCACCCAAAGGACAAAAATGGAATCAGCACCAGCGTAAAACCCAAACCCTTTAGAGAAAAAGTTTTATTTTGATTGAAATTTTGTGTATATAAAATTCTATATACGTTTAAAAAACGCCAATTTAATTGTAAACTCACCCCAAATCTTCATAATCTGCTAGTTTTGCCACAACATGGTTGAAGCCAAGCCACATCTTAGCCTGGAAAATCTTCATGCAGAAGTACCAAATGATCCCAAACACGGTCAGCAAAGCAATCACCAAGTACACAACCTTTGTGCCAACACAAGTTATGTACACCAAAATTCCAAACGGAATAACGAGCACTGCTATCAGCCCTCTCAGCCTTCTAACTGGAAGTTTGAAGGGCCTCTGTAAATCCGGAAGCTTCACCCT
Source organism: Pyrus communis (assembly GCF_963583255.1). Classification (NCBI taxonomy): domain Eukaryota; kingdom Viridiplantae; phylum Streptophyta; class Magnoliopsida; order Rosales; family Rosaceae; genus Pyrus; species Pyrus communis. The sequence goes on along the minus strand of NC_084810.1, from coordinate 27,146,527 downwards.
CAACCATATAAAAGCCGAAAATTCGACTAGCATGCTCAAACTGAACAAAACATTCACTACAGATGTGACATGCTTAAAATTCATGTATGAAACCAAGATTGATATCATTGCTGATATCAAAATTCCCACCCAAGGAGTGCCGGACCATTTTGACCGCGCCCCAAAAAGTCCAGGCAACAACCCTAATTCAGCCATGCCTAAAAGCTGGTGTGAACAACTGCTCAATTGGGACTGATAGACACCAATGCCAGACAAAAAGGCTCCAACCCTAACCCATTTTGCGAACCTTTTCCCCACAATTTTATATGCCACAACTGTGTAAAACCCATCATTCCAATCATCTAGGTCAAGAGACATGGCACCAATTGCAGCTAGTAGAGGTATTAGGGAAGTCAAATAAGTCAACAACCCAGCTGCGAGAAATGCTTTTGGTAATGTTTTGGGGGGGTTTTTAACACCTTCCGCAACTAAAGTACTGACATTGTCCCAACAATTTAAGTTCCAAAATAACGAATTAAAAAACGATGGCCAATTTCTTTTTCTGCTAATCTTGCCAGAAGAAACCCATTTGCTAGGGTCAATTTGGGGAATTGCACAAACAGAAAGTACTATAAATGGCAAGTATGATAAAATCCCTAAAGATATTGCAGCATAGCCAACTGTAGGCAGACCAATGAAGTTAAAAACTGAGAGCAAGAGGGTTGAAAGAGAGATGAGTAAATAGTGAGGCAAGTGTGACAACAAAGTTGGTAGCAATGGATCAATGTAGTCTATACAGAGACCTGGGTAGGAAGATAGGTTAATGACAGCACTAAAGAACTTCCAGAAACCAATGAGGAAGCCCCAGAATGGACCAAAGGCTTGGTGAGTCCATATAACAAAGCCGCCATTGCCATGAAAGGTGGTGGCTAGCTCAGCAGTGACAAGGGCCTCAGGGATGCTCCAGATGATGGGGAAGAGGAGAAAGCCAAGGATGGCATTGAAAGGCCCCCCGGAACCTACAGTGGACTCAGTGTTATAAGGGCCGCCGGAGATTTGGAAGTAAATGAGGAAAACTAGTGGGATGAATGCTAGTTTTTTGCATTTGGTCTTGGTGGTGCTAAACATTGGAGGTTCTTGTACTTCCTCTTTTTCATTTTCGAGAAGAGCAGTTTTCGATTTTGGAGAAGAATGGGGGGATTTCATGGTGTGTTCTTTTTTCTCCTTTTGGGATTTCTTGGATTTTCAATGTGAACTTCAGGAATTATGTGATTGGATTCCAAGATTGTAGATGGAGGTTGAATTGGAAGGCTGGTTGCCTTTGCTTCCTAGTTCATTGGCTATATATAACTTGGTTCATGTAGCATATGCAACAAATACTGTCTAAATGTATGCAATTAATATCACTACTAGAATTTCTCAACTCTTCTGCTGCTTCCTTGTAGTGTTGTACTGAGTGTGCTGCTTCCTGGAAATTGCTTATACCAGTACATATTGTTGTCACATGTGAGAAGTGGGCAAAGATTAATTTTTACATGTGACGGGGGATGTGATGAGTGCAACAGGATGACAAGTGATATATTTCCGGTGACACCCAAATTTTTCTCAAGAAAATGGTAGCTTATAACGTAAACTATACACAATTCAGCAGAAGGTTACAACTTTCATGCACATGTACATTACAGAGTAGAGTCAGCAGCTAGTTAACTAAATTTCACGTGGCAACAAAAACTCTGATATGTAATAAAACATACAGATACAAACTCCGACCTCCTTTAACCTTCGTGTCACTCTTCTTGTACTGATAATGCAGCTTCTTTCTTGGAAATTTCTTCAGCTCCTAAACGACGAAAGTAACTTTAGATTCCTAAAATTATCTTACATATTTTTCGTGTACGAAACTGCAAGCCCCCTTCCATAAATTTAACAGATTTAAAATTGTTGATCTGAAACTTTCTCTGAGCTATCTAATGCCATCACATATACTTCTCAAACTAATTAACCATGAACTCGTCTTTTTTTGAACTTTCTCTTTGTAGTTGTTAATATGGTGTGATGACTGTGGCTCAAATTCTTGGTAAAAAAAAAAACATTAATTAGACAGTAACAATACCATCCAACTCCGACCACTGTCATCCTAACTGGTATGTTGTTTCCGAATCAATAGTGATCCCCAAAGATCGAAAATGGAGGCGGAATCAAACAGAGAGAAGGAATGGGTTTGTATGAATTGTATACTTCTCCAACTAAAGTACCAAAGGTTTGAAAGATGATGTTATTTGTAAGCAGAGATTATCTGCATATTCATATTGTTGGCGCGCGGTTCCCTTGGAATCAATTAGGTGCTTCATTTGGATGATATGGTTTATGTGAATGGTGCGTAATTCATGAACCCCGAATAAAAAATAAAAAAAATTAGAAAAAAAATAATGCGTTTGCCGGGAGTCGAACCCGGGTCTATTGCTTGGAAGGCAATTATCCTAACCTTTGGACTACAAACGCTCGGTTGTTTAGCTTACTAGATTATTATTCAAGACTGTAAAGTTTTATGACCATAATGCTTGACCCAAATAATAATTCTCTTAGAGCAAGTGGTGTTTTAAGAGATGCTGATGATAAATGGATTTTTGGGTTTTGCACCAATTTTGGGCAAATGTGAGATTCCCACTGCTAAGCAATGAGGCCTTTATTTGGGATTACAATTGCCATGGAGATTACAGATTGATAAATTATTGGTGGAATCAAAATCTACACTCACAATTCATTTGGTGCTGCAAGCTGCTGGCAATAATCATTCTTCAGTTCCTTGGCTTGTCGAGAGTTGCTTTCAAGGTCATGGTAATACGAAACTTCGACATGTCTATAGAGAAAAAAATTTGTGGCAGATAGTTTATCGACCTATAATCTTGATTTGGATTTTTAGACAACTTTTACTTTAACAATCCTCCTTCTTATTCAATAGTTTTGTTCTTGAGGATCGTCTCGAAATGTCTCTGTATAGATTTATTATTGATTAGTTTTGTTTGGGCTTTTGTGTTAGCACCGTTTTTCAACCCAAAAAAAAAAAAAAGGTTGATCCAAAGATTCAATCATGATCCTTTAGCAATTAACTCAAATCTCAACAAGAAGCAAATCATGATCCTCAAATAGCCCTATTTCGTCTAGGACCACTCCATCACCACTACACTATAAGGCCGACACCCGCAGTCTCCCTTCTGGGCCGACTTCTAACAACTTGGCCTAAAAATGGATTTCAGACCCAAAAGCTACTTTAACAAGAAATGAAGTGCCGTTCAATAATTAACAACACAATTGTCAAATGTCAAATATTTACACATTTACACATGCATATATATATATATATATATAAAGGAAAATTAATGAAAAAAGTTGAAAATTTTAAATTTTAACGATAAAAACAAAATAAAAGATAAAATAAATAATATCAGAATTGATTTTTAATATAAAAATATGATTTTTTGTTAAAAAAATAATATCATAAACATTTCGTTAAAATTCCTTATATAAGTGACCACATGATCAATGGCAATGCCCTTTCTTTGATTTTACCCAACCACTTTTCAAAATCTTGGGGTCCCCCAAGACCCACCAACAGGAGAGGAATGCCAAACCATCAAAACCCCATGTGAAATATGTGATCATTGAATCTGATTAATTCCCAACAGTTGAGAGGCTCAGCATGAGCGCCTCGGAATCTTCTCCAAGCTCCCAAATTTCCCAACCCCTTCTGGACCAACAAGAAACCGAATCACAACCCCAAATCAGCCCCAAAAACCCCAAGAAACTAGCCCTTCTCCCACTAGTCTTCCTCATCTACTTTGAAGTCTCTGGAGGTCCTTATGGTGAAGAATCAGCTGTGGGGGCAGCTGGCCCTCTCTTTGCTATCCTTGGCTTCCTCATCTTCCCCTTCATTTGGAGCATCCCTGAGGCCCTTGTCACCGCCGAGCTCTCCACCACCTTCCCCGGAAATGGCGGTTTCGTCATCTGGGCACACCAGGCATTTGGCCCCTTCTGGGGATCCCTCATGGGATCTTGGAAATTCCTCAGTGGTGTCATCAACTTAGCTTCATACCCAATTCTTTGTGTGGACTATCTCAAGCTGGTAATCCCCATTTTTGCTTCCGGCTTACCGCGATTTTTCGCCACACTTATCTCTACTTTAGTTCTATCTTTTCTCAACTACTCTGGTTTGAGCATTGTCGGATACACTGCAGTAGGTTTAGGAATTGTTTCACTTTGCCCGTTTATCTTGATGTCTTTGATTGCAATTCCAAAAATTCATCCAAGCAGATGGATCAGTTTGGGTGAAAAGGGTGTGAAAAAAGATTGGACTTTATTTATCAACACCCTATTTTGGAACTTGAATTTTTGGGACAATGCTAGTACTCTAGCCGGAGAAGTAGAGCAACCCCAAAAGCTTTTCCCAAAAGCACTTTTTTCAGCTGGGATTCTCACATGTTTGGGCTACATAATCCCTCTCCTGGCTGCAACTGGGGCTATTCCACTTGACCAAGAGAGTTGGGTTGATGGATATTTAGCTTCTGCTGGAGAAATGATTGCTGGGAAATGGTTGAAATTCTGGATTGAAATTGGTGCAGTTTTATCTATTATTGGACTTTTTGAGGCACAATTGAGCAGCAGTGCATACCAGCTTTTGGGTATGGCAAACTTGGGGTTTTTACCGAAGATTTTCGGGGCACGGTCCAAATGGTTCAACACCCCCTGGCTAGGGATTCTAATTTCAACAGTGATTGCACTTGCTGTTTCTTTCTTGGATTTCACAGACATCATATCTTCTGCAAATTTCTTGTACAGTTTGGGAATGCTGTTGGAATTCGCTTCTTTTATTTGGTTGCGAGTGAAATTTCCAGCTCTGAAGAGGCCATTCAAAGTTCCAATGGGATTGCTAGGGTTGGTGGTTATGTGCTTGATTCCATCTGTGTTTTTGGTGTATGTTTTGGCTGTCGGCACCAAAGCTGTTTATTTGGTTAGTGCATTGATGACTCTTTTTGGTGTTGGCTGGTACTTTTTGATGAATCTCAGCAAATCAAAGATGTGGTTTGAGTTCAATTTGGGGGAAAAAAAATTGGACTACGAGGAAAGAAACTAGGCTGTTTAATGTTATGATTGTGTACATCTGGTTTTCTTAAGGAAATTTTATATATGATTTTTTCTGTTCTTGGTAATTTTAACAATAGAATGGTACCAATGTTTGAGCCTTTCATCTCGTAATTCGGTATGAACATTGCTTGGTTCCTTACTTGTAAGAAGCCATTTCGCCTTAATTTGCAAATCACAAGTAGACGCATATATTGAAGTGACTCACTCAAATCACAAAATGAAGAGTTTACGCGTTTCAAACTGAGTTGTCTATAAAGAGAAAATGTTCATACGTATGCTGAAGCGACTCACTAAAACCTCAAAGAGACACACTGAAACAACTCACTAAAACCTCAAAGACAAGAGTCCTTGCAAATGTATGTCAAATTATGAGTTGTGTATATCGAGGAAATACTGTGTACTTGTAAGGAGCCGAGTATTTTTCCCACTAGTATGGCATATTGAGTTAAAATGAAGCATGAAAAACCTATGTTCATGTCAGATACGGTACCAATATGCCGTAAAAATTGTGTGAACTGTGAATCTTGTTTGAAAGCAGGCGAGAGAGTGGAATAGGGACAGAAAATTGTAGAGTTCCATGAACAGAGTGTTGTATGTTTATAATTTACTTGGGAAATTATCATAAGATCGAAACAAGTTACAGCAGCAAAACCATACAACTTCATGTCATTTGACATTTTTCTTCGATTTTAATAGAACTGAATATAAACAAATTGTACTTTGATCAATCGTATCTCGATTTCTTTATCACAAAAGAGATTCAATCACGTAAAATCTTCCCTATTCCATGCCATTCGAAATGGTTCACAACTAACAGTCTAACAAGCAATTTCTGGTTGTCATCCTTCTTCAACTTCAATAGTACTGAACACACAAAATTTCTTCGACTTGCAAAATTTCATTAAAAAGTACCATCCGATCCCCGCCACGGTCATCAAACCGCTGATCAAGTACACAGTCTTGGTAGCAATAGCCATAATGAAGACCAAAAACCCAGATGGAATCAAGCACATGATCACCAAACCTGGCATCCTCATCGGAACTCGAAAAGGCCTCTTCAATGTCGGCGACTTCCTCCTCAACCAAAGAAAAGCTGAAAATTCCAATAGCATTCCCAAACTATACAAGAAATTTGCAGATGATACAATATCTGTAAAGTTCATGAAGGAAACTCCAAGAGTGATCACTGTGGAAAGTAAAATTCCGACCCACGGGGTGTTAAACCTCTTGGACCGAAGAGCGAAAAACTTAGGCAAGAACCCTATATCCGCCATACCGAGAAGTTGGTAACCACAACTGCTTAGTTGTGCTTCAAAAAGTCCAATCCCTGATAACACTGCACCAACTTCAATCCAATACTTCAACCATTTTCCAGCGATCATTTCAGCAGCCTCGGCATGAAATCCAGAACCCCATCTAGTTTGATCCACATTAACCGAACCAATCACAGCGAAAAGTGGGAACAAGTACGCCAAGCAAGTAAAGATCACCGCCACGAAAAGAGCCACCGGAAAAGTTTTCTGGGGGTTATCTACTTCCCCAGCTAAAGTACTCACGTTGTCCCAAAAATTTAAATTCCAAAAGAGGGTGTTGAAGAACAAGTTCCAATCTTTCTTCACACCCTTCTGCCCGAGACTCAACCAACGGTGAGGATGAATCTTCGGAATGGCAATCAAACACATCAAAATAAAAGGTGAAAGCGAAGCGATAGCGAGAAGAACAGCAGCATATCCAACAATAGTTAAACCGGTATAGTTTACGAAAGAAAGAATCAGAGTTGAAACAGAGATTGCAAGATACCTAGGCCAACCGGATTCGAAAGCAGGGATTATCTTGTCCATGTAATCAATGCAAAGAACCGGAAATGCTGCGATGTTGATGACTCCGCTGAGAAACTTCCAGGTTCCCATCAAAGAGCCCCAGAAAGGGCCGAAAGCGCGGTCTGCCCAGATGACAAAACCACCATTTCCAGGGAAGGCGGTGGAGAGCTCGGCAGTGATGAGAGCTTCCGGGACACTCCAGATGAATGGGAAGATGAGGAAGCCGAGAATGGCGAAAAGGGGTCCGCCGGCTTTGACTGCAGGCTCTTCCCCATAAGGGCCACCGGCGACTTCGAAGTAGATGAGAAAGATAAGAGGGATGAGGGTGAGTTTCTTTCGGTTTGTGGCGGCGGTTGTGGTCGTTGCGGCGGTGGTGATGGGAAGGTCTTGATGAACCATTGGAGTTTTTGGAGGAGAAGGTTCCACAGTGAACTCTTGGTTTTGTGGCTCGTGTGACAGTTTGCTGAGTCAAAGTCTTCGGCCTGTATTTAACTTAAAAGAAGGTAGAGTCCTATTGGGGATCTTTTTTATTTTTTATTTTTTTGGGTCATTCAAATACGGATGCAGTTGGATTTTGATGAGACGTCAGGCACCCGTCTAGTTCGTTCAAACACACTTAGACACTTGTCTAGATTGCAATTCAGTTAAACATAAAATATATAATTTTTGTTTTTTATTATTTTTTTAATAAATTATAAGAAACTTGTTGTATGCTAAAATGAACACAAATTATATACTTGTTCCCTATATTTTCATTATATTTTAATACTTCATAATATATATGTCATTCTATTTTGTAATTTATGATGTAATTATATATATTTTAAGTATAAACAAACACTTATTTACACGATATTTAATTAAATCTGTCTAGGCCCGGTCTAGGCGCTAGACCGCAGCCCACCATCCGACTAGCGCTTAGTATTTTTTAGAATCTTGATTTATTCAGATTTAATACATGTATTCTTTTTACATTGGATAATACATGTATCTTTCTCATTAAAAACACAAATAACTAGATTTAACCGCACAAATTCTACATTTTATTAATTAAATATTAGAAGATTTACTTTCCCAGCTGAATTCTATCATTTTCACACTCTTTACTGCATAACTACAAGAACCAAGTACCGAGAGAAAGAGTTATACCTGAGCTGATTTTTAGTTTTTTTATTAAAGCGCTCAAATTTTAATTAAACTGCTTTAACTTTATCAACTGTATTATAATTAGTGCTGGATTTTTTTAATGGTTAGGTCTTTCCTCTTTACCTACTGCATCGATCACATTTTTTTTTTTTCATTTTTTTGAGTGCAGGGTAGTATAAAATAACATTTATACTTAAAAACCTATATACATCAACTCTATTGTCTGCTCATAATATATTAATAAGTGTATCAACAAATCACAAAAAAAGCTGATCGTGGTACTAAAAAATTTGCACCAAAATATTGTAGCAAATCTTATTAGGGTTGACAGTCAAAGAAGGCAGCTGCCGTTTGCATAAAAAGAAAGAAGACAGCTGATATTTTCACTGGGGAAGTAAGGTCCATATCAAATTTACGCATATAACAAAGCATGCATTTTTCATATTGTTCGTGTGGGGATTGACATGTCACATGAGCCATGAGCCTATGATAGATTGATACAAGGCCATTCGTGTATTCCATTAAAAATAAAAATACAAAGTCAATAATTCATGCAAGTTGAGAAATTAAGATATGTTTTCCTTGGCAAGTGAATGATTTGTTTTTGTATTTTTTGTGTTGGATTTAGCAAAATTTTCCGGCTATTATTGTCCTTTATAATGGCTTCTAGTTCATGGTGGTGGAGTCAATAGAAATTGGATCCCATCATGATTCACTTTGTGGGGATCTTAGGGATCATCACATCTTAATCATTCATCGTGTATCTTACGATCAGAAATTATTTAACTTTTTAATTTAAATTAAACAAAAATATAATCTGACGAAAACTGGCCGCATAATGTACAATGAACGGTTAGGATATGGAGATCCCTAGGATCCCCACAAAGTGGATATGGAGAAAATCCTCTTCCAACTCAATATCCATCTTGAATGATTGAAAAAAACTAGGAGACATAACTTTTCTTTGGATTAAAGTTTCCCTTTCTTAATGCAACTACGATTTACAAGTGGGTAGGTGGAACACAAGTAACTATTTTTATTTTCTTGTTTTGTTAAAGGAGAAATAAAGTGCAAAATCGAGAACAGTGACATATTAAGATTCATACAATCGATTTCATTTAGTAATATAAGGTTTTGTTGTTGTCGTTGAACGAGAATTCAAACTTGAATACAAAATAATAGAGCATGTTGTACCTTAACCCTAGTGTAGGATTGCAGTTCTTATTAACAAGATGAGAATACAATTCGCATGAGAAGAGCTCAGCACAAATACTGCTAATATATAAGCGAATCCCAAAATCCCGACCACAATTTGAGGCCTAATAAACTAACAACCAAAACCACTAGAACAGACTAACAACTGTTAGTTAAAGACTGACCAATACAAAGAATAAAATGAACTAATATAGTGTCATTAGATAAAATCTTAACATAAAGAGACAGAAATACTATCACGATCAACTGATCTAACTTAAACATGAAAGGGGATGTTTGAATTGTAAACCTCACACCCCAAACTTCAGAGAGAAAAAGCTAAATTCATCTTTGTATTTGAACTTGTTAGACCAAAACTGGAGATCACATTGACCAAGAAAGAAAAAAAAAAAAAAAATATATATATATATATATATATATATTTACCAGACTTGATTTGTAAGGTATTTTGATTATAAAAAAAATTCATTATATATATTTACCAATACAAGATAGAAATGTATCTTCATTTTTTTTTAACACGAAATACTATATATTATCTAATAAAAGAAAAAACATAGAAAAATTAAACAATGTGGTTGTGTTTTGTGAGTATCTTGTATTACTCGTTAAAAAAAATGACAATGGGATTTTTAATTTTTTTTGTTCCATCGCTCCTTGTTTTCTATTTTTAAACTTTTATTTTCTTTGCATCAGTAAAAAAAATAAAAAAAATAAAAAAAGTATAAATAAATAAATGATGCGTTTGCCGGGAGTCGAACCCGGGTCTATTGCTTGGAAGGCAATTATCCTAACCGTTGGACTACAAACGCCCAGATGTTGATAAATCAAGAACATATATCTATTCTTTCATATAAATTTCCAGACTTTCAGATACCATATTGGTTCTCACATCTAAAAATACTGACAAGTTCGTTAATGGCTCCTAGCTACATATTGTGCAATAATGGCACAATTTAGGGTTTATGCTAAGTGCCTAGAATGTTCTTTAAACTCTCTAAAGCCAGGTCAATGAATGTGCAAAAATATTGGTTTGACCGTTATTTTTTATATTAAAATTATATATATCATGCATGGTGAACTTCTTCCTAGTATGCAATGGACCGTCATAATCAACATGATCTTGCCAGTCGTGCGCCTTTCCTTCAACAGAACGCAAAAAACATGATATATATATATATATATATATATATATGTGTGTGTGTGTGTGTGTTGATAAGGTTAAGGTCACCTAGCAGACATTTCTCATATTTCAACCAGACCTTGCTTTGTGTAATTTAAATTGATACACTCGGAAAATGAAAATATAATGTAAGCACGTTTTCCATGTGATATAAAATAAAGACAGATCACATCAACGGCAGATTTTGTTTCACACCTGTCAAGATTTTCGTTGCTGTTTTTTATTACTACTACTATTTTGTATAATTTATTCTACCTAGTACATTGTGACAATGACCGGGTAGACAGTACGTAAGATATGTAAAATATGCAATTCAAATGAGATTCTCTCCCATTATATTTTCTCTTGTTTCCTTTCCCTTTTTCACATTTTATTTTTTGTCTTTACTTTTTTATAAAAAGTTTGATGCATATTGTTGATGTGGTTTAACTATAACTGTTTAGATAAGAGAAAAGAAAAAAAGAGATTAAAAGGACAGAGAATCTTACTATTTTCCTCACCATATAAGATTAATTTATCATATTTTTAAGTTTTTAATTAAACAGTAAAATGTCTAGAAGATGTTGTGTTCATATGTTTAAGACCCATCTCATGTTTCAATCTGTATATATTAACGACGAAGTTTTGAGAAGAAGTGTAATTGTACAATGTGCTCAATATTTTCTCTTGCAACAAAGGCATGCATGAGAGACAGCAATGGAAAATTGCCGCCCCGAAAATATATGGTCTCAGCAAGAAGGGGTGAAGTGGTAAGAGCAGCCAAGCAAATTATAAGCATGCCTGTTTTTCCGGAATTATCGATACAAGGCATTCCCTCTTTTGCTGATTTACAAGTTCAAGAAATCATTCAGAGGCAGTCTCAGACGTGTAATACGGCCACAGAAGGCGGCCGCAGAAAACCACGGTTGGAGCCTGGCTGTGTTGAAGAATCATATGAAAGATGCAGGAAGATTTGTGAAGAATATGGCAAGACGTACTATCTAGGTCCACTGTCCAACTTCATTCTTTTATTTCCCATCAAAACTTGTTAACTATATGTTGCATTACATGATCTTTGCTCGCCAATCTATTTGTCACATTTGCATGACTACTGGTGCATGGTCTTGATTCAGGCACGTTATTGATGACAGAGGAGCGCCGAAAAGCTTTATGGGTTCTCTATGATAATTAACAATTTAACTCTCTATGGTCATATATATAGTAACAAGAAGTTTTTCTCTGGACATAATAGACTATTGATATAGTGTCAATAAGCTGTTGATAAAATTTCAATAATATAAACGTCTCAAAGTATTTTCATCCTTTGTTGATATAAAAATTTATTTTTTAACAAAATCCGAAAGTCCTGCACAAAGAATTTCTATAATAAGTGATGGTGTACATATATAATTTTCAAATCAAGATGAAAGAGGAAGTTTTTATGGGTGGGGGACTCACGGTATGTCCTCAGTCGTTTGGATGTGTGCATTGTATACCGTTATTAAGAAATTAATCTCGCGTGATCCTTTTCTATAAAAACATATTTTTGGGTTATATGCAAAATAATCAACTATACGTTTAAGATCTTGCATCCACTAGAAGTCGTTAGTAGATAAATTTTTTTATTTTATTTTAAATTCTTGTCAAATCGAAATGCATGCAGCTTGGGGCAGGAGGATAGGTGACATTGTGGATGGCCCCGGTTCTGTCTACATGAGCTCGGACGTTCTTGCTATGTGGGAAGAGAGACTGCAAGACATTTTTGAAGGACGCCCGCACGACAAAATCGATATCGCACTGGCTCATACCGTTTTCAGTTTCTCCTTAGACATCAAGGTATTTAATTATCTATTAATGCTACTAATCGTGCTTGGATATTCTTTTCCAAACATGCAATTAATGTATATATTCCATTAGTTTCATAAAAATTATTTACATGATTCTACTCATATACAATATTCTTGTTTGATCATAGCCGTTTAAAGATTTGATCGAGGGAATGCGAATGGACACAAGAAAAAATTCCACTATTGGAATTTTCAAGAGCTATATTTTTACAGCTACTACGAGGGTGGAACTTTTGGCTTAATGAGTGTTCCTGTAATTGGAATTGTACCAGATTCTCTGATTCCTGTTCAAAGTGTATATGAAGGGGCAATTCATTTTGGCACTGCAAATCAACTGACCAACATCCTTAGAGACGTTGGGGAGGAGTAAGCTTCTTTAATATTCATATACATCGTGTTGAGAGTTGTCCAGCGTCGAAAAATGAAGCTTTGCCTGAGTAGTTTATATCATATTGAGCCTCTCTTATTATTGTCAATCATTTTTGGGTTGGATGCTGATGTTCTAAAACACACGTTGGTTTTAATTTCTTTACTCGCTCTATTTATCTCTCCGAGCAATGTCCCTTTTTTTGTTATTTTTTATAGTACTACGCTTGACAGAGTTTATCTTCCCCAAGACGAGCTTGCACATTTTGGGTTATCCAATAACGATATTTTTGCAAGAAAGGTAACTGATTAGTGGAGAGAGTTCATGAAAGAACAGATTCAGAGGAGGGAGTTTCTCAGCTTGACAAGGCTAGCCGTTGACTAGTATATACATATACATAACACTACAAATTTACAATGAATGTATTTGCAGCATTGCATTTGTTACTTGAATTCAAGTAACACACACACACACACACACACACACACACACACACACACACATATCGACTTCCTGTGATGATGTGCAGTACTAATTTTGCAGATATGGTCAGCGTACGTTATTGCTATATCGTGGCATCTTGGATGCTATTGAAGACAACGACTACGATAACTTCACAAGGAGAGCATATGTAAGGAGAGTCAGGAAACTTCTCATGTTACCTTTGGCTTACAAAAGATCTCTATAAAACGGAGCACCAGAACTCACATTCACATCTTGTTGAAATGGAAAGTTATATGTAAATTTGGCTTTTACGTCTCGAATTTATATATAAATCAATCATCAAGCAATTAGTGAGAAATCATATAAAAGTCCTTTTGATAAACAAGCTGAAATTATATGTCAAATTACCAGAATGTGTTTTGTGTATAATATCTGAAGAAAAAATAATATGTTTCGTGTGTATGGAGAATGAAGACATATACTCAAGTTTTTCACCTTGATCGTTCATTTCAGTTTTTAAAACTGAACTTCAAAGCAACCATGAATGTCCTTAACCAACTAAACTACAATAACCACGCATCGTTCTTTTATTCATTCACAACTTACCTTTTGTGTGCTGCTTAACTCAGAAAATAAATAAAAAAATGCGTTTGCCGGGAGTCGAACCCGGGTCTATTGCTTGGAAGGCAATTATCCTAACCGTTGGACTACAAACGCGCAGATGTTCAGTAATCTTAAAAACTTATTTTTGTATTAGTACGAACTCTAATTTGTTCTGCTACGCAACTTGCGTCGGGCTCTGAAACTGCCAGCCATGGAGTCGATTCCTTTGAGGCATGCAGTCTCTGCAACCAATCAGAGCTTTCTACTAAGAAGACAAAGTAACCCAGAGAACCAATTTCAGAGCAGCAGCCAAAGGTTTCACCTTCACACCCCAACTCGGCGTTTTCAAATTCATTCCAAACTCTCTGGTTTTCACTGTAAACAAACACCCACCAAATCCTTTTCCACTCACTGGGATTTCCTTCATTTGAAGAGAGATAAATTCTTTGTTTGGTTTCTGAGAAAACTCAGGAAAATTTGTAAATTTTGGGATTGGCTTTAATGCTTTATTTGTTTGTTTAGAAGTTAAAGACAAAAGGGTTTGAAATGTTATTAGATTTCATTAACTTGATTTTGGATTTTCTTCTGTTTTTTGGAGGCCATTTACTTGTGTGTGTTCGTTTGTGTGTGTGTGTGTGTGTGTGTGTGAGTGAGAGAGAGAGAAAGATAGAGAGAATTGAGATTAATCGGAGGATATGTATAGAATCCAATACAAATATCAAAAGTTTGAATTTTTGGATGCCTTGCCTTTGAAATCTTTGAATTTCTATACTTTTGTCAAATATGTAGCGTTAAACAAACAACATTGGGGGAGGGCCAAATGAAGCGCGGGACATTAGACGTTTCACGTATGCAACTTCTATCAAATCTTCCGTGTACTAAATTTTCCTCTTTTATTCAGATTCCAAGGGCTATGCAAAGCCTTCGCGTCTCTTGCCATCTACAGAAGTGAAAATCTGCACAGATAACTCAGTGGAAAAGCTTTTCTCGGCGATGACGGATCTCAGCCTCTATACAAGTTTAAGTTAGGTACCGCACTAGTAATGTTTATGGCTCAGGTCTCTCTGACTTGAATGCTGGAATCCTCCTTTGCGTGATAGACGAAAATGGTGACTCAATATTACAGAGGATACCGTCGAGTGTTGAGTGTCGTAACAGACCATGCTACAGATTCGAAGGATGGCGTGCTTCACTTTCAAAGAGGTTCTGTTGATCCGTTCACCTTTGAGGGAACTAAGCTTGGAAAAATTGAAGCTGTTTGGATCAGTCTTGAATCAGGTTAGACTTACTAGAATTCGTTTAGCATCCATAGGCTAAGTATAAAACGATGAATGTGCACACCGAAAATTTACTGCTAGCAGATTCACTATATGTACTCTTGTCTCTGGTGTATGCGAACTAGTTGAATTTATATAGGATCAAAAACTGATTTAGAAAACTGTCATTACGCATGTTTTACCAAATCATGCTAACAATTGTTAGACTTTCCAAAATCAGGTTAATGGCGGTTAGGAAGTGTGAGCTTGATCGTTATCTGTGGGCGCCAAAGTTCGTTGGAAGAAAAGGATGAAAATAAAATACTGGTTTTAGTTACAACTTTAAGGCTGAGGATACCTTGCTGGGGGAGGGAAGTGACAGCTCCATGGTACAACTTAGACCTTGTCACCAAGCTATCCGGGGTTGACCCCGTCACCATCTTCACCAAAAGCCTCCCTGAATCAACTCTACCTGTGAGTGGGATATCAAACGGGGAAACCATGAGAGAATACGAGGATTTGAAACTGTCTTTGCTGCTTTACGATGCCATGCTGATCTTTGTTGGTACATCAGTCGCATCCTTCTCAGCTGCGGAAAACATACGCTTTGCATTTTTAACAGGTGGGATGGGCGGCTTCTTTTATCTCCTGCTACTGCAAAGGTCGGTTGATGGATTGCCCGCTGCAGAATTGACTTCCACGAACACAGGACAGACCAACCAAACCTTCGGAGGATCTAAGGTTCCAATATTTGTCCTTGCATTGGCAATTGGTTTCACTTTACTCACAGTGAAGTATGGCTCGGGGGACGTCCCAATCGTATTCACGCCGAAAGAACTCATAGCTGGGATGATTGGATTTCTTGCATGTAAAGTTTCTGTGGTCTTGGCAGCAGTTAAGCCCTAGCCAATAAGTCTAAAGATAAACGAGTGATATATCTTCTGTGTAGACAAGATATAATGGCCTGGATCGTCTTCAACGCATGTCGTTCAAGATAACTCATACTTATCCCAGGCTGTGGGGTTAGGTTTTTTTTTGTGGGATTCGGCACCTGATTTTGGATTCGTTTGGAAATACTTTCAAAATAACTAAAAACGTTTTTTATGAAAATATTTTTTATACCAATTCTTAACAAAAATACAAGTGAATCTCGAAAAAAATACTTGAAGTGCTCATATACTTTTGGAAACCAAAAACATTTTCTCTAAAAACGATTTCATTCATTTTAAAAACACTTCTAAACGAACTATTTATGTCATCTTTTGTTAGAGACTAGTGGGAGTCGGACATGCCCAATTACTGTTTCTTATTGCCCTTTCTGCTTTGGGGGTTGTTTCTGCTTGCCTAAACCTTCATTACCCTCGACGTTGTCATTAAAGCAACAAAAATAACCGTTGTATAATTGAAAAAATCACAAACCCGTAAAAGCTTTGTAGCTCAAGTAATTAAGACATTTACTCACTCTATACATCTGAGATTCCATGTCCGAATCTCCTCCCTCCCTTGATATCTTGTTTCCGGAAGAAAAAAAAAATTGAAGTGAATGCATGTCATGTAAAAGCACGATGTCCATGTTAGTACTTTTGTCTTCATTTTTTTTTTTTAAAAGAACGATTTCCATGTTAGGATTAAGATAATAGATGAACATGCCTAGAAGATGTGTGTCATGAGTCAAAGATTGAATTTGATTATTTTATCATATTTTATTTATATGTTACTTAGTCAGCATACAATAGTGCTGCTATATATGCTTCAACCTACTTACTAATTAATCCAGAAATCTCTGGATCAACCCATGGCATCTTCCATGTGTGAATGCAGTAATATACTTTGATAATTGGACAAAAGTTTGAGTTCCAACATGTCATTTTATACATGATATTCAAGTTCCAAAAAATTTTATTCCTCTGGCAGGATATTGTCAACAAATGTGTCCCCTCCCACCCAACCACCCCTGACCCGCCTTGTAGCAAACCAAAATTTTATTAATCTGTCTCAATAGTGTCCACAAAAGTGGAGAGAACTGAAAGCGATGGAACTTCGCTCATTCTATCCTCTTAAAATATAGCGAGATTCGAAATGATAAGTTTACTCCGTGATTAATTCATCTTGTATTTTCAATTTAGACAATATTTAAAAGTTAAATTTATTTACTTCTTCATTGTATGTTGAATCCACAATTTTATCCAATCGAATCCGACCATAAACATCAAACGAGACCATAGGTCACATTTGGTGCCTAAAAATAAATTAGTTAACTCGCTAAAATTAAACGTATTGAAGTAAGAAATGAACGACAATTTATAAATTATCCAAGTTAAAAAAGTTAGATAGTTTAGTTATAAAGTATTGACATCCTATCATTTTGTGGGGAATTAAAAGGTAGATTTTTGTCATGATTAATTCATCTTCTACCTTGAACCGTCGACTCATAGCCGCTTGCAATGCCGGTGAAATTCCTAAACAAACAACAAGAAACAAAAATATTCAATACGAATATTGAATCCAAAGTGCTTAATAATTAAGTACTTCCCTCGCCGACTTTAGTTTCCACTAGAAAGTTTTGCCCGCACGTTGTTGCGGGATTAGAAATTGTGTGGAAAATTATGTTTCAAAGGTATAAACACATCAACATATATCACATCTAATTAAATTATTGCAACAACATATTGACGCACTTAATATGGAAATTCATAAACTATTTGACAATACGAAACCAAGCAATCTCTAAACATGAGAAATGGATCTTAGAAAGTATAAATTCTACCTCATATATATTAACACAATTAACAAATTCTCAATGCATGATCACAAAAAGGTATAGAAAAGTAATTCAATTTCTAAATTTCAAAAAATGGAAAAGATAAAAAAAATGGTCTAAGTTCTCACCATATTGAAAATTATGTATCGTTTTAACATGAGCTTGGGTTGATTTCAGTTACCACCATTAATAAAGCTAGTGACTTCAACCTGTGCAAGCAAACGACTGAATTAGACGCAAGCCAACTTCGATTTAACCAAATCAAAAAAGAAATCAAACTAACCTCTCTTCTTCCAATACGTAGAAGCTGTCTTTTGTTTTGCCTTTGTGAACAGTGCACTTTTCACTCTCTACACACAAAAAGAACGCACTCAAAATGCTCAACAACATTATAAAAGTTAATAAATTATACGTATAAAATACTATATATGTATTTGAACATAAAGTATAAAAATTTACTAACAGAATCAAGCTTAAATTTAACAAAAGAAGTAATTATGAATTGAAATCAAATGATATTATAGTTGTTAAAAAAAAATACCTAACCAATTTTTACAAATACCATCATAAATTGTTAAAAAAATAACAGCATTGAAAAATCTAATTACTCAAATCTGTAATTCAATTAAAACACATCACTGAAAACCCCAAGGAGAGAGGTGCATATTCCTAACCTTGCACAGTTAAAATTGCATTTTGTTTGAGGAGGAGAAAAATGGTCAAACTAATAAGTCAATACTTAAATAGGTTTACTCTGGTGTCCATTATTTTTTAACACACATATAATGCCGTATGTTTAAATCAACACTGATTCTTGCATACCTTTGGTTATATAATGTTTGGAGTTCAATGTATATATACCCAAATGGGAATTATTCTTTATCCAAAATTTAGAACAAACCAACTCATCCAAGAACGCAATGAAATTTAACTGCAACTCCAATATAATCAATGTAAATTATTATAGTGAAACAATGTGATCAAACTTAAACAAAACTCCAAATCCACCAAAAGTATAAATTTCTTACCTTGCGTACAGAGGGCTTCAGAAAACGACAACGTTCTAGCCTGGAAATAAAACCCCCAAAATCAGAAAAATGAAATTTGCACAGAATTTACAGTTCTAAACACAAAATTACCCACCCCAAATCGGCTAAAGAACTTACCCTCTAAACTCAAACAAAATCAACTCCAAACTTAATTAAATTTGTTTTCTTTTCCAAAACTTGTCTCAATCTGCAACATAATGACCAGCTTGTTACATAACTAAAGATCCAAATGATATAAGGTCTTAAAAATGGTTTATTTCGTAGGACATTAATTAGTCATGACTCGTGCTTGTGCATACGATGCCTCACTTGACTCAATAGGAACAGATAGATGCTCAAGTTTTTCTTGGTATAGATACTCATATTGTGCATAATTAGCATCACACATCATGACATTAAAATTCTAATCATGTTAGACCTATGCCATGTAGTTAAAAGCATAAATAAGCTAAACAAAAACACGAAAAATAAGTTTTACGTTTATTATTTATACATGCACTCCTCTAAACTATTTCAGGCTACATCAATTTAGTCCTCACATTCCTACAAACTGGATGACAATATATTCCCTCACGATATGGAGAACTGTTATTACAGAACTCCTACAGTGGACATTTACATGCATGTATCATCACAAAAAGAAATGGATAAGAAAAATGAAAAAAAAAATTTAAATCCACCAAAACTTGAACAAAATCAACCCCAAGGAACAACCAAATTCAACTCCAATATAATAAAACTTAAACAAAACTTTAAATTGCTTACCCCCAAAATAAAAGGCGTTCAAGTTTGAAAACAAAACCCCCAAAATAAAAAAGGGAAATTTGCAAAGAAAACTCATTTTGAAATTCAAATATACAGTTCTAAACACAGAATATTCAAATCACATAATTATCAACCCCAAATCGGCCGGAAAACTCACCAGGGAACGCAGCTTTTTCTGGGCTTAAAATTTTCTTCGAATCGGGACCAAATTCACGGTTTTTTTTTTTTTTTTTTTTTCTTTCTGATTTGAATTTCTGGGTTGTCTCCCAATCTCAAAAGTATTTCGAACCAACCAGAAAAAACCAATCGAAGTGTACAAAAACTGAATAAAAAGCTTGAGTAAGGCAGTAGTACATAGTTAAGGAAGCATGATTGCCATAAGAGATATTCAACAAAAGTAGTGTGATTGTAAACTCTACAGAAGTATCTCAACATGTAGCATCTGCATACCTTCGCTTTCTTCAAACTCCTTTCCTTAAATTCATTTTAATTTTCATCAAATTCACGAACCTATGCAAGCCAAACAGTGTTGTTGGTGCTTTCTGAGAGAGAGAAGGCAATGTTTCTGAGAGAGAAGACGAAATGGAAGCAAAAGTGGAGTTTGTTTCGAAGCAGACCCAATTCAGCTAACCTTCACAATGATCGACAAGTGGACAATGGGGGTAAACATGTAATTTCATTGTGCTGAACACAAAAAACAACGAGCCATGGTGATCAAAAGAGGGGCATTTCGGTCAAATCACATGTAATGAACAGTATTCATCAACTGAATTTTAATATATATAATTTCATACAAGATGACAACAGTTTAATCTGTTTCCTCGTTGTTTCAGTCATGCTTTATTTAATCGCTATAGGAATCTTTTTCCTTCAAAGTTAATTTCCACTTGGAGCCCCAAAATATTGAAACTGAAACATCACTCCATGACAAAACACTAAAAAATGATTCAAAAAGCTAAAAATGATTCAAAAAGCTCAAAGGAGCATCATATTTTGATATTTTCAGAAAGATTCTGTCGATGAGATTGCAGAAAGATTCTATCGATGAGATTGCAGAAGAAAACAGCCTTTGCAACAACGTTTGAGTAGATAAGCTAAAAACAACACAACACAACAGCATCTTTGTAATTCACGTCACCTCCTACACAACAAGGGTTTTGTACTCAAGTGTGTGTATTTGTTAGTTGACACCGTATAATCTACAGAAATATGCCCAAATAAAACCAGTTACAAAATTTTAATTAGAATAATGGACAATAAGCCATTCATATAACATGTTTTGGATCAAGACGGATTGGGTAAAATTCTAAAGGAAGACCCAATTCACCAAGACAGTTCACTACTTGCTACATAACATGACTTAGAGTCTTTTTTTTTTATTTGTTTAGTGCCCTCTAATTCTATTTTTAAAAATATTCTATTTCATTAGAGGGCACTAAACCAACAATAAAATAGCACTAAAACATATTTTACCGCATGTTTAGTGTCCTTATAGTGCAAACCATGACAAAAACGTTTTGGATTTTCAATTTACTACAAACAAGAAGCGTTTGGGAAGAAAGTGAGGTGAAAATGTCTTGGACTTTTAATCCAAGATTTGGCTTGTTTTACCCGTGGGCATTTTCTGCAGTACATCCAACGTCGTAAAAAATCCTAGCTACAGTGATATTACATCATGAAAGAGCGAAGGGTATCTATTTAAATGCAGAGGATGTCTTCCATTTCACATTTCTATCTTACTCTCTAGACCCTTTTGAAAAGAACTGAAAAACTTCCAAATGTGTTCCACATTTTCCTTCGCAGGAAAGACTTACATTGGAGAGAGCAATGGAAGAATTCGGTGTCGAAAATCTATGGTCACAGCAGCAAAAGCTCAAGTGATTACAGCTCCCAAGCATAGAAGCAGGCCTGTTTTTCCTCAGCTTTCAATTCAAGGCATTCCTCTTGCTGATTTACAAGTGCAAGAAGTCGTTCAAAGGCAGTCTCAGACTTATAGTGTGGACGGGGAAGGCGGCCGGAGCAGTCCGCAGTTTAACCCTAGCTTCCTTGAAGAAGCATATGAGAGGTGCAAGAACCTTTGTGCAGAATATGCCAAGACATTCTATCTAGGTTCAGCTTCATCACCCTTGTTTCTTTCTCCATCAAATTTTTTAACTGCATTCCAAAGCATTAACTTCATGATATTTTGCTTGCCACGCTACTGAATTCAAAATAATGATCAATTTTTTCATGACTATGGGATTTAATTCTGGTACACTCTCTTGGTGCAGGCACTTTACTTATGACAGAAGAACGTCAAAAGGCGATATGGGCAATCTATGGTGAGAATTCAACTCTCTATGTTCATGTAGTATCACCTGGTAGATGTTATTTAGGCCAATTGATCAAAGCAATATGTCATTTGCAATCAAGCTTGAATTCTCGTCTTGCAGATTAGATCATTTTAGAGTAGCACTTTGTTAACAAAAAAGTGGTGTTGTACAACTCAACATAATTGGAAGAAAAATCATGTTCATAAAGTTGCCACACAAGAAATCATTCTTTGTCCAAATAAATTTTGAATGATTATAATGTGATTTTTGAAAAATGAAATGCAGTTTGGTGTAGGAGGACAGATGAACTGGTGGACGGCCCGAATTCTGGCTACATGACCTCAGAAGTTCTTGATAGATGGGAACAAAGATTGGAAGACATTTTCGAAGGACGGCCTTATGACATGCTTGATGTTGCACTAACTCATACTGTTTCCAATTTCCCTTTAGACATCAAGGTGCTTATAAAATGTATCATTTAGTTCATTAAACTTATGATCATTTGGTGCTTGTCAAATTTTTCATCTCATGATCTCCCCTTCTTGTGACCAAAAGCCTTTTCGGGACATGATCGAGGGTATGCGAACAGACACAATAAAATGCCGATACCAAAATTTCCAAGAGCTCTATCTTTATTGCTACTACGTGGCAGGGACAGTCGGCCTAATGAGTGTTCCTGTAATGGGAATTGCACCAGATTCTCTGATTTCTGCACAACGTACATATGATTCTGCATTATATTTGGGCATAGGAAACCAACTCACAAACATCCTTAGAGATGTTGGAGAGGAGTAAGTTTCTTTGATATGCACTAATTGCTCATTTCTAAGTTCCTCACTGTCAAACATTAATTAGGCTAGTTGACTAGGGTAATATGTCTGATCTCTCACACACAAGTTTGAGCGCTCATCGCATTTGATCTGATTTTTTTTCTATTGTTTTTTTAGTGCAATGAGAGGGAGAGTTTATCTTCCCCAAGACGAGCTTGCACAGTTTGGGTTGTGTGATAACGATGTTTTTTCAAGAAAGGTGACTGATCAATGGAGAGCGTTCATGAAAGAACAAATTGCAAGAGCAAGGTTTTATTTCAACCTAGCAGAAGAAGGAGCTTCTCAGCTTGATAAGGCTAGCCGTTGGCCGGTATATACCTCTTTGCAAAATTTTATTAAGTGATTTTGTTCCATTACCAGCATCATTGATGTCAGGAACGAAAAAGAAAACAATCCATCGCTTGTTTGAGACTTTTTTGGAATGGCTAAAAGCGTTTTCTAACAATCAAAAGTGTTTTTGATTATATTTTGTAAAAAAACTTAAAAGTGCTTTTGTTCATAGAAGAGCTTTGTGGGTCTTAAAATTGTTAGGTGAGTCTTTAGATAGCACTTTTCGGTATTTATCTAGGAAGCACTAAGACTTTTAATTATGAATTTAAAGTGTTTCTAACATAGAACTTCTAACAAAAGTGCTGCCTACAGAAGCAATTCCAAATTGTTAGAAAACAAAACATTCTACTTCATAGGATAAATAAACTAATAGAATATTCAAATACAAACAACAATACGAATCTGTTGTTGTTGTTGTTGTCCCTTTGTTGCAGTTTTACCTGTTTATTCATCAACCATGCACGTTCTTGCCATTCATGATAGTTCAGAGATTGTCTCCCTTTTTCTTTGTCTAATTATCTGCTGTAATTTTGCAGGTATGGTCATCGTTACTGATATATCGAAACATATTGGACGCAATCGAAGACAACGATTACGATAACTTGACAAAAAGAGCATACGTAAAGAGTGCCAAGAAACTTCTCATGCTGCCTTTGGCATACACAAGATCTCTATCAACACATTTCTTTGATGTCCCAATAACAAAAACATGAAGTTATACATCAAATTACTTAGACATGTTTTGCGCGTGTTCAAGCTGTGTATAAATCGTGTACATTTTTGCTCGATATAAATTTCAGGAGACTTATAGCTCAAGCAGTTAAGAGCGTTTACTGTATGTAGGCTGTATCAATTGAAGAATTTACTTTCATAACAAAAATGCAAATAATGATTGTTGGAACTTTCTTTCTCTTTGTACCTCATCTCGATAGAATCTCTCTCGTCCAAAGCAAATGACATTAAACTTTTAGCCTCCAAATAGACTTTGGTTTTCTTGTCTAAAACAACAAACTAAGTCTCTCTCATGTCTAAAGCGAAGAATATAGTAACCAATATGCTAGAGCAAAAAGTAATATAGAATATTATCTGTACTAATAAACTGAGGCATTCTCTTGTCGAAAGAAAAGAATAGCTCATCTAAGAACTTGTTTAAATGGAGGATTTTTAGTCAAAATAGTTCCTGAAATTATCATAATTCCTCACTTTATTATATGAAAAAATTCCATTAAATTGAAGAAACCACCTCCACTTTAGTTCAAGTGGAGGGTTATGCTAACTCAAGACCGTCAATCATTTTAAATCTCAAGACCAAAGTAAGAAGTTTAACCAATCTCTGAAATCATTTTAACCGAAAAGCCTAAACTGTATTGATTGCAATATCTTTTAGCATCTATTGGAACATTGACAAAAAATAGATTCGTGTACGGGAAACCAACAAGACTACCAAATGGACTATGAAAAAAAAAATTTAAATAAACCTATTGGAACATTGAGAATTCATTGATTAAGGGAGAACTTATAAAAAATTAAAAATTAAAAAAGCACCCATCGTAGGAAGCGAGCTCATCATCCCTCTACAAAATCACCAACCCCCCAAAAATACCATCCTTCTACAGAAAAGTTAAATTTAAAAATAAAAATAAAGATTGACAAATCAGAACAGAAGATGCCACATTGTTTGCTGGAAATGGTACATATGCTGCAACAGTGTCGCCACTTCCACGGCTTCCTTTCACAGAGACTCGTGCGCCATCCAAGGAAGCCTCACCTGCCAATCCTACATGATTTTTTTCCCAAACCGACCACCACCACTGTTGTGTAATTCATAATCTTAAATTTAAAGAAGAGACCTTGACACGGAGACCTTGCAGGCAGCAGCAGCAGCAGGTAATTCAGCAACTGATTCATCAGTTTCATTATAGGAAGTAATCAGGTGTTCTTCGGGTCACATCCGGTTCTCCCCTCCTTGGAGCTGGCTCAAACTGAAATACAACATAACAAAGTTTCAAGCATTTCCATGCAATTTGTGCAGGCATGCAACTGAATAGATCACGTGAACCCATATGAATAACCATTCAGTGAACTATAACATATCACTTGTACTATTTGGCCAGCATGTGTTTGCGATAGCAGAGAGAGTTGAGGAAGAGGAAGGGGAGTTTGGAGAGAAAGTAATGACCAACCTGAATGAATGTGTGACCTTTGCAGTCATCGACTTCCAGGATGGATGCCATATTTCCACAGCGATAACAATAATTGGGTGCACTAAATATAGTGACCACTTTTTGTTCCTGCCAAAAGGTAAACAAATTAACTACACAAAACTTTCCTTCACAAAATAAACACAGCCAAAGAATGAGGATAAATACTCACATGACCCCAGTTGTATCCTTCCATGACCAGCTGATGTGCTCTAGCAATCAACTTTAAGTTATTTGTATGATTAAACTGCTCGGATATGTCCTGTTAAAAACAACAAAAAGGAAGCAAATCAGCCTACTCAGTCAGGAATCTAGAAGACCGGCCAACTGATTCAAACTATCAACCACAACAGAAAGTGAAATGAATAAATAGGTAAAGTACCTGGCCAAATGTATATCCAGCACCCCTCGGAGAGATACCCCAACCACAGCGATCATCAGGATCAGACCATAAAAGATCACACATGGGACCCTCATGAGGAACCTCTTGTACACGGTCAAAATTACGTATGTTATCGAGGGTTTCAATGGATGGAGACAGCCCTCCATGCAGGCAGAATATTTCAGATTCAACCTTCAAACAAATAAAAGAATATATGTCAATACTTGGAAACAGAACTATTCACCCACACCTAAGACTATCAACAATGGATGTATAACAAATGATGCAGGGCAGATCAATGCATCACGTGGTGGTACAAGTAATAGCTACAGTCATGCTGCAGCGCAACATGATTGACGAAGGCATTTAGAAACGGAACTAGGTACTCATGCAATTAACTGGCAGCAATGCACTAGAAGGTTGCACCCAGAAATTTTGAGGGTACTTATTTTCAATAGAAACAATAAAAAGAATGTTCATGGTCATGCAGATGGCTAACTTAAACAAAGTGCAGGCACTGGTGATATCTACAAAGACCATTTAAGCATCATAATTATGTCACGTATAGCTATACTAACCAATGCTGTGAGCGGGAAATAGTCAAATAAATCTGTAAAGATCTTCCAAACATTGGCATTACCATACCTGCAAAGCGAAAAAGAACGGGTCACTTTACAAGCTTGACCAAGACGATAAATCAGGGAATGAGAAGTGTGAAGCAGGAAGACAAAAACTAGATAACTGATCACCAGTAAATGCAAGGGCATAAACAAATAATCAAGAGCATAATAAGCATACTGAAAAACCATCACATGAATGTGAATATGATATGTGCAGATTATGTTGTAGAATAGCAATTGCAGCTGCAAATATACTAATATACATGCGTTCATGAATATGCATACCTACATTCATGCGTGTACAAATATATGAACACAATAGCTCACCGGCCACTCATACAATATCCATCGAACCTAAAAGGCAACAATGTCCACAGGTGCAATTAATGTTTTTCTTCAATTGAAGCACACTGACTTCTATATACTGACAATTTTCTAAGGAAAACTAAACATAAAGAACACCTTTACATGTATATATTTTTTAGGCCTGAGCAAAGGAAAATGAAAAATGGAGTTCTTCCAGAAGTCACAAGCCACACATAAATCTTAGTTGTATCAAAATTGACCCACAAAACAAATAATGTTTAGAAACTCACTTCCGTAGGCACTCGTCATAAAAACCATAAACTTGAGTAATCTGCATAGGGGTAACATAAAGCCACAATCAAATACCACACATGCAAGTAGTACCAAACTGATATGAACAATAATGCAATAACTAACGTAGGGAGGGTGAGTGATGCAGGAGCATCTACAAGGCTCTCCAATACTAATTGGCAATCCTAGTAGAAGCTACTGCATCAGGGAGAGAGAGACTAGAAGTTAAAAATACCTGACGGCTTTCATGGTTTCCTCTTAGGATAGTAATACGCTGATGATAACGCACCTTCAAGGCCACAAGGAGCTGAATAAAAATAATAAATAAGTTAGTATCATAAGGATATATATAAATAGTGCCAAAAGGGAAGATGAAGCATCCTCTTTTTTCCCCCAAAATTCCCATCATAAGAACATTAAGTAGTAAAGCACAATATAGCTTACACCCAATCTCATTATCTTTATGCGTACTACCCTTTTTTCAGTCTCCCCTGCTAGCAAAAAATCAAGGGATCTCACAGGTTGAGACAAATCAGGTTTCGAGTATTTTACTACCCCACCTGACCTAATCAAGTTGCAAAGCATATCAACCAAAACGGGCTCACAATAGGTTTGATATACAACCTTGGAAGCTTGCAAGCTCTAACATATGCCGGCCAAACTATTTCATTATGGCTCATGTTCAACATGTATCCAACTCTCAAAAGTAAAACTTTAAGATCTTTCATTAGGAATTGAAAATTTAATTGCCTTGATCAAAACCCTAAATAATCAAACCAAATCATTGCCCAGAGTTTCCAAAATACCTTTTATCTTAGTGCCAGAAGGAGAACCCTAAAATTCTAGCTTAACTAATTGAAAGATAAGAAGTAGAAATAAAAATACTCAATACTTACAGTCACTGTTTCAACTGAATAATAGCCACGGTCCACATAATCTCCCATAAACAAATAGTTTGTATCTGGGCACTGCAAAAAAAATTGCAACGGGAAATTAATGTTATTTTTGGAAAGTGAAACATCCAACAGAACAAACCAGAAAACTACAAATTAAGAAAGAGAAAACATCACCAATAAGTAGCAAACAATTAACAACCTTGAAGAACACATACGATAAATTAAATAGCCCAAATCAGAACAATACCTTTCCTCCAATGCGGAAAAGCTCCGCTAGATCATGGAATTGTCCATGAATATCACCACAGATAGTTACAGGGCTTTTTACAGGCTGCAATACATAAAACCCAAAATGGTTATTCATTTACCTCATGACATGCCCAAATCATTATAGGTCCAAAACCTGTATGAAACAATACAAAGAAAGAGATGAAACAGAAACTTGCAACTAAAATGGCCCACCTGGACATTGCTTTCTTCCATTAATATTTCCTTGGCCTTCTCACAGAGCACCCTTACCTATATTAAACAAACAAATTAGGATGAAAAATTATTTACATCATTGAATAAAAAGAAACTCCCAAGAAACCATAATAAAAAAAGGCCCTTTAACAAACATTAAATTGAACATGCTTGCATTTTTAATAACAAATTTCTGTTTTCTTGCTCATTAGCGCTTTCAAAAAGCGAATATTTTGGTCTTATTACATAGGCTGGTGTACCATAGAACATAGCCAATGTTCGGAAATCCAAGAAGCACCATAGCAACTCAGTTTCGAAGCTCACACTCTTATAAAGTACGCTATCAGCCTAGCATACCCACACAACCCTTCATCCATCCCCAAGAAATATCGATATGCTTACATGCACTATAAAGCATATACGCAGCCGGCAGATTATTTGGCAAATCAAAAGTTGTATAGAGTTTCCTCCAACAACGGAACGTAAACTAAGGAGGTTTAACATTACTGATTTCAGTACTGTCCAAATAAGGGAGAATTCAAGGTATCTCCTTAACAATGTATTACAATGTACACATTTAGCCAAAACCAGACTCAAATACTGCGCTCCATGAAGTCTCTGTTAATCACAACTCCGCAAAAATCTGTTGAAAGATTCAGTTTTTATGGCCTTGGACTCAGACACCCAAAATTTGTTTTTTCTGTTCACAAATCCCAAAGGCGGAAACCCGCAGTGTCACAGAAAATGGGATCTGACCACATTGCCAATACCCAATCCTAACAGCAGAACAAATCAGTATAAACACCAAGTTCATGCATTTCTTTAGAATTTTTAACCCAGTGGTAAATCCAATAAAAGATAAAAAATCCACATCAGTGAAATCAAAAAATTCATCAATGGATCCCCAAACTATATGAAATCACAGCCTTGGATCGGCCCCACACGAACCCTAATTCAGCTAAATTCAATTTACAGATCACGCACACAGTTGCAAACAAAGAAATGCACCAAATTTCTCGATCTACCCCACTCAAGCCATAACATTTCAGAACCCGATCCGTCTCATTTCCCAAAATTCAACACAAAATCTTCCCAAAAATACATTCAAACAAAAATTAAATTAAAAAGAAAAAAGAAAAGAAAAGAAAAAGAAATGGACTAAATTTAAAATTAAAATAAATAAAACTGAAAAGTTAAAGGCTTTGGTTACCTCTTGCTCGGACAAGGGCTTGCACTGCATGAGTTGAGCAATCTGCTCATCCAGATTCCCATGGGAGTTCGAAGGGACCGAATCCATCCTCTTCCTCTTCCTCTTCCTCTTCCCCCAAAACGCACCGTGTTTCGCAGATCAAGATGCCCCTCCGAAACCCTGACCCTAGATCTGCAGGAAACCCTAGATTCCTCCTCTTCTTCTTCGTTTTCTTTAAGCCACTCAGAGATAGAGAAAGAAAGAGAGAGAGAGAGAGAGGGGGGGGGGCGGTGGTGGAGAAATCAGAGGTTTTTAAGTTATTTTGAATTTTTCTTTTTTCTTTTGGTTTTTTTTATTTATTATTATT
Source organism: Pyrus communis (assembly GCF_963583255.1). Taxonomy (NCBI): domain Eukaryota; kingdom Viridiplantae; phylum Streptophyta; class Magnoliopsida; order Rosales; family Rosaceae; genus Pyrus; species Pyrus communis. The sequence goes on along the minus strand of NC_084810.1, from coordinate 27,116,785 downwards.
TTTTTTTGGTGTTGGGAGTTTAAAACGATAAAATAGGGAGGATGGAGTGGTACGCGCGTGGGATGATTGGACCCGTGCATGGCTTTTGCACCGGGCGTTGGAGGTTTTTGATTGGGCGGTCGTAACACTTGGTTTTAAGAGCGCGTGAGAAACAAAGGTATTTGTGTTGTTATTTGAGATTGTGGATGTAAATAATGGATCGCCAATGGTTCGATATGTTTTCTAACAAATTATGAGAGTGAGACTCTAACACTCAATTCAAATTTGTTGGTATGTATGAAATCTTGTTGACGTAGATGGCGAGTTTAATTTAAAATTAATCTGGTTAACATATTATGAATAATGTGTTGAGGAATCAATGATCGATCGAAAAAAAATACTATGGTGTTAATTATCATTGACCTTTGTTATTACAGATGACATCGAATGTTGAACAACTTAATTTTTCATTTTCAATTTTCATGCATTTTGTTTTGTTTCAGTCCTACAAATTGTAATGAAGTAGCTCATCAAATGGTTATATATGCTTTAAGCATGATATTGTACGGAAGTAGAGCTAAATGGAGGAAGACAGATTTTTTAGAGTGTCGATAATAAGGCTCGATAGACTGAAATTTTTCTTGAGAAAGGGGCTCTCTCATTGCTTACGAGTTAATCTTTGTATTTGATCTAATTTATTCTATCTAATAAGAAGAAAAAAAAAGGTTTGAGACGCATCTAGGAGTTATATGCACATACTTTGTAAATTTCATATTCAAAGGGCTAAATTTTAAGGAAAACTAATGAAAATTGTTTGAAAACTTTGAGTTTTAACGATAAGGACAAAATAATGGGTGAAGTGAATGGTACAAGGATTGACTTTTTGGTGTAAAAATATGATTTTTCGTTAAAGTAAACAAGATCGCGGGTTTTTCGTTAAAACTCTCTAAATTTTATCTCTTTACATAAACTAAGAGCACTCCCACTGTAAGAAGGCCCCCATGACAATTGACAATTGAATCCCCTCCACTGAATAGTAACTGTCTTTAATGAACAGTAATTACATTTTGCATCTCCACCCCTAAATTGAATAGTCATGGCAATAGACAATAAAATATTTTTATTTTTATTTTATAAAATAATAAAAATAATAATTTAAATTTAAATTTCGAATAAGATTTTTAACCGATCTCGTCACGCCACGTGTCATTATCCGAAAATACAATTTTTGTGAATAGATTTCAATAAAAATTTTAACCAATTTCATCACGCGACATGTCCTTACTTATTTAGAATCGTTGAAAATATTGAAATGTGGTGTAATAAAATGGTAAGGTATTTATATAAAAATATTATATATATATATATATTATATATTTTTTTTTTAAATTTTTGGAATTTTTAATTAGTTTTTAAAAAATATTAATTTAATTAATCTGGACCGTTGGATTACAAAAAATTTGAAATCCAACAGTCCAAAATAAGACACGTGGCCCACCCAAACATTTCTGATTTTTTTTTCTTTTTCTAAAAAAATTTTAACTGAAAAAACTGGATCGTTGATCTAGATATCAAATGGTCTAGATTCAAAGTGACTGAGTGGGGCTAACACGCAAGCCCCATCGTCTGAAAATATGACCGAGATGCGCCCTTGTGACATCCCACATCGCCCAGGGGAGTGATCCTTATATGTATATTCCTATCCATATCTAGTACGAGGCCTTTTGGGAGCTCACTGGCTTCGGGTTCCATCGGTACTCCGAAGTTAAGCGAGTAGCGTGTGAGAGCAATCCCATTATGGGTGACCCACTGGGAAGTTCTCGTGTGAGTTCCCATAAACAAAACCGTGAGGGTGTGCTAGGGGCCCAAAGCGAACAATATCGTGCTACGGTAGAGTTGGACGAAGGAAGTGGTCCCGTCCAGGTCAGGATGTAACAGCCCCCACGCAAGTGTGTTGCCCACGCGCTTGACGCAATTTTTTTTTTAACGTGGCTGACATCAGCCTTGCATCAGTCTCCCTCAGGCACTCGAGCCTTGGACTCTCGTCTGCTCTTTCCCACGGCCCCCCTTAGCCCAAATACCTGAATGGGTTGGAGCTAGTTTAGGAAGGGATTGGGTTGCAAATGAAGTTGGTCCCCTTGGCGTTTAACCACGCTGGACTTGCTCTAAGGAAGTCAAATTTATAATCCTCGTGGCTTGAGATGTTCAGTTGATATATTTGACTTTGAGCTCAAAATTAAGCATGAGACTTGTGACATAGATCAGGGAAGCCAAATATAAGATCCAAAACTTAAGATTTGAGTAATGCTATTTATACCATGTTTGTGTACCATATTTTCATACCATATTAGATGGCATTTGATGTGGGCAGCCACATCATTTGAATTAATCAATTTTTTAAATTTAGTTTATTATTTAATAAACTAGTTAATTAAATGATGATTGTGGTATACAAAGAGTCTTTCTCCTTCCTTTCCTTGGGTTTTGCAAATTTTTCAAATGATGTAGCTGTTTATATCAGATGCCACCTAAGATGGTATAGAAATGTGGTATAAAAACATGGTATGAATATCATTACTCCTTAAGACCTTTATGTGAAATTCAATGGCTTAACCCTAAACCCTTAAAGCAACGATGAATCTAGTCTTTCATATTTTAGAGTCCCCAGAAATTAAAGTTTTACAACACAATAAGTTTCATACATGATACATACTCCAAAGAAGGTTTTCGAGTAAGGAATGACACGCCCATAAACTCGATCCCAATCGAGATGCACTGTTTCGACGCCAAAGGTGTTTCCCTAATGTTTTAAGTTTCAAAAACAATTTCATATATATCACCAAAACACATACCAATATGAGAAATACTAACAATACAATCTAGATTTAGGGACGTATCATGATGTAAAATGACCTATTCTTTTTTAATTGAAGACTTTACTCTTCACAACTAATCCACATTGCTATTTACGAATATTGACAAATGACTGAGTTCGGTTTCATGCATTATGGTAATAGCTATTGTGATATTTGTATTAGAAATTTGAAGTGTTAGATAAGATTAGATCATGGATGGTTCTTGCGTTGGGTCTTCGAGTTCAATCTCGAGCATAAAGTTCTTTACGTCTAGTCGTAGGCGTTGGGGCTCCGTCTTGCTCGTTGGTTACTTATGGGCGCATGTCTATGAGGTCATTTGCCAGCATTAGGTCACCAAGTCCAATCCAGGGTGAGAATTGAGCTCTCATGGCACACATTGATCCCTGCGTTGTAGGTGCCATGTCTCCAAGTCCTACGCATCAGGTTAGAGGGTCGTTAGGTTTGATTCACCACCCCAAGAGTCAAATCACAGGCCACGAATCTTCGGGTCTAAATTTGTGAGAGAGAGCTAGATTTAAAGTTCGTTTGAAAATATTTGAAAATGGTTGAACACGCTTTTAGTGAAATTATTTTTTGAACTATTATTTAGTAAAAATGTAAGTAAATGTTTTCTCTAAAAATATTTTTAGTCATTTTAAAAATAATTCTAAATGAGCTTTTATATGTTCAATTTCAAGCACCAAAGTCAATCGAGTATCGATGTTAGGTGGCCGAGTCACAAGCTCCTATGCACCGGGGCGGGGTTCGAATTGTCTGAATCCCGATGCCGGATCAATTGTATTAGTTTTGGCTTAAATCATTTATTATAGTTGAATTTTGAAGTTCCCTTACCTACAACACTTAGATGAAATGACAAAAGGCCCATATGCAATTTCCAATACGCATGTAATTACAAAGATTCGCGCAAAAAATGACCAGAAATAAGGGATAAGTTGTGAGGTGAGGTGAATGAAAATAGGATTGAATTGATAGATATTAGGAATTAGGATAGATGGTGAAGATATTAAGACCTCTCATTCCAATTCACCACCAACACTCCAGCCGCAATACTTGTTGGATATTCGGCTTCTCCTTCTCTTCTCCCCTTTTATTTTCCTCCTAGTTTCAAAAATAATTAAAAAAAGCCTCCTCCTCCTTTTAAAAAAGCAATAAAATAGGAAGTAATAATTAAAAATCATTATGATATGCCACTGAATACTACAGTCTGATGATATTCTTCACTTGAAAGTGAAAGGTCTTAGGTTCGAATCTTGTGGATGACAATTTCGATACCAAATTAGGTTGCTTATTATGTGGCTTAACCAAACTCCCCTCCCCCAATATCGATGTACTAAAAAAAAATCACTATAAGATGGCTTAATAGTTGTAGACGAATTTCAAAGGCTTAATAATTGTGGACGAATTTCAAACTCGTATTTCACACGGCACGCCTTAAGTTTGATTCTTGATCCATTTTTTTTGTCAAACTTAACCCTTATGAATAACACGATAGTGGTGGTTGAAATAACTTTGTGAGTCTTTATTTCATGTGAAAGAGTAAACTGTCATTGTAAAGTTACTTCTAAAAAAAATTGAAAAATAAAAAATAAATTTTTTTATTTTTTAGAGAGAGAGAAAGGAAACGGCTTTGGGTTGAGATATTTTTGTCTGCGTGCTGCACCAACAAAACATTAGGGTTTTCTTCTCTCACAGATCTTTTTCCTTATTCTCCTTCTTCCAACCTCCCGTCGTCTTCACGTCCGCGCTACTTCTACAGGGTTTTGCATCGTACAGGTCTCTCTCTCTCCCTATCTCTCTCTATATATATTTCTCTCTCTACTGTGCATGTCAATCTCTTGCCTTGCATTAGCATCGATTCTGCGGCTCTGCTGTTTTCATTGCATTATAGATCGGGGATTGTTCGTCTCCAATTGCTTTTGATTCGGTTCTGTTTGGTTGCCGGGAAAATTTTATCAAAAGGGGAAGAGAAAGTGAGGGAAAATTTTATTAATTAGGTTGAGTGGTGAAATGGGTTTTCTTTTTTGGTGATTTTGGGTGCATTCTTGTTGGGTTGTTGGTTTTGTGTTTGGTGATTATTCCTTTTGCATATTTGAATTGATAATTCTGTAAAGTTTTTTGCTTGTTAATGTTTTCTTACTTGTGTTTACTTGTTCAGGGTTTTGTCGTCTGCGTTGATTGGACTTTGTTGGAACTGTAATTGAATTAGTGATTCAATTGGTGGAAATTTTTGAAGTGGGTTCAAAGATTATATATTTTTTAAGGCTATTTTGGAGTGATAATTTTGTCCTAGTTGTATCAACTATGCGCACTTCTTGGGCAGATTTGGCTGCAAATTCTGCAGCTGAGAATGTAGGTTCTGGCTCGTCTGGCAATGCTGGTTCAGGAAACTCTGCTGCTTCTGCTCCTAATCGATCCACCTACGTCCCCCCACATCTCCGTAACCGTCCACCTTCCTCGGACCTACCTGCTCCAAGCTACACTGGGCCTGCCAATGATCGAGGTGGCCCAGGTGCGCTCAGTGCACCTCGTTGGGGTGGTCCCAGAAATGACAACAGTCGAACTGGATATGGTGGCAATCCTGGTCGCGGTGGTGGTTGGGGAAGCAGAAGTGGTGGTTGGGATGGGAGGGCACGAGAAGTGAACCCCTTTGGAGATGATGACGAAACAGTGCAGCCGTTTAGTGAGCAAGATAACAGTGGTATTAACTTTGATGCGTATGAAGATATACCGGTTGAGACAAGTGGAGACAATGTTCCCCCTCCTGTGAATACCTTTGCAGATATTGACTTGGGTGACGCACTTAATAAAAATATTCAGAGGTGCAAATATGTGAAACCCACACCTGTGCAGCGTCATGCCATTCCTATCTCCCTTGCAGGCCGAGACTTGATGGCATGCGCCCAAACTGGTTCTGGAAAGACAGCTGCTTTCTGTTTCCCAATCATCAGTGGAATCATGAAGGGACAACCTGCACAGAGACCACCCCGCGGTGCACATACAGTCTATCCGCTTGCTCTCATTCTATCTCCTACTAGGGAGCTTTCAATTCAAGTATGTATAAAAAAATTGTTTTCTTACTTTTATATATGTCCTTGCAGGCCACATGATCAAGATTGAAAATTTCTCTTTGTATTTCAGATTCATGAGGAAGCTCGAAAATTTTCATATCAAACAGGTGTTAGGGTGGTTGTTGCGTATGGAGGAGCACCAATTAACCAGCAGGTGTGTCATCCTTTTATTTTCTTCTGTTGACTTGGTTTTTTTCCCCACGTTGGATTGGCTTTGCCCTCATGTACTGTTCTGTAATTGTTGACTTTATGTTGCTAATACATGTGAGAATGGTGTTTATATTGTCTAACTTATGAACTTTACAGTTTAGAACCTATGGTCTTATTTGCTTACAACTTTATTTACAAACTATGATTGCACCTTCTTCCTTTTTTTTTTCTTTTTTTTTTTTTCGTTTAAATGATAATTGAAAGAAATCACATGAAGTTCAATTTTGTTATGCCATATCCGAGGTAAAGTAGGAGTAGCCAAAATTGAAGGAAAGATGAGAGAAAATCGGTTACGGTGGTTTGGACACATGCAAAGAAGGCCTACTGATGCTCCGGTTAGAAGATGTGACTACGGGACAGAGGTCCAAGGCTGAAGGGGTAGAGGAAGACCTAGGAAAACTTTGGAAGAGACTCTAAGAAAAGACTTAAGAGTACTTGGATCTAACGGAGGACATGACACAGAACCAAGCGCAATGGCGTTCTAGGATTCATATAGCCGACCCCACTTAGTGGGAAAAGGCTTTGTTGTTGTTATTGTTGTATACTATGAAGGTTTCTGTTTTGCATTTTGTAGTTGGGATTATATACATGCATGAAAAATATTATAGCTTCACAGACTATGGATTTTGGACTGAACAGCGAGCTCAAGTGTTCTTTGTTGATTGTATTTTATGTTGCATTGGGTTTATATATGCATTTAAATTCAATAAGCAAAGTACTGTTTAGGCCTGCTTGGGAAATTTCTTTGTAGATATGGTTTTGGAGTTGGACTGAGACTGTTTTACTGGATCTTATTGCATCTTAATTTTTTTGTTTACTGAACCGGATTGTTATTTTTGAGATATATAGAAGATCTTGATGATGTATTTTTGGACAGCTACGGGAGCTTGAAAGAGGTGTTGATATTCTTGTCGCAACTCCTGGAAGACTGGTGGATATGCTGGAGAGAGCTAGGGTTTCGTTGCAGATGATTAGATATTTAGCCCTTGATGAGGCTGATCGAATGCTGGATATGGGTTTTGAACCACAAATAAGGAAAATTGTGCAGCAAATGGACATGCCTCCACCAGGTATGCGACAGACTATGCTATTCAGTGCCACTTTTCCGAAGGAAATACAGGTAATTTTTCTTTTTTGTGGGAAAAAGTTTATAAATGCAAGACTTTCTTCATAGTTTTTGCAGACATTTTGCAAACTAAAACAGTATCACACTTTGTGTTTCACTTGAAACTTTGTTTTGCGTGCAGAGACTGGCCTCTGATTTTCTTGCAAAGTACATCTTTCTGGCAGTTGGAAGGGTGGGTTCTAGTACTGATTTGATTGTTCAAAGGGTGGAATTTGTTCATGAATCTGATAAAAGAAGTCACCTCATGGACCTTCTTCATGCACAGAGGGCCAATGGTGCACAGGGCAAGGTATTCTGGTGGTACTTCTTTTGAACTTTTTATATGCCTTTGATATGTTTGTGGGGTTGTCATGTAGCTCTTTTCACTTAAGCTATTAAAGTGAAAACTTTTACCAATTGGAAAATCCAAATTTGTGCGGTCCTGGATCTTCTCCATCCCCCTGCTTACCTTGTTTTTTGATTTTGCAGCAAGCTCTGACATTAGTTTTTGTGGAGACAAAGAAGGGAGCTGATTCTCTTGAACATTGGCTGTGTATGAATGGTTTTCCTGCAACTACTATTCACGGTGACAGATCACAGCAGGTACATGGCTTTTGCTATCTGGTTTCTGTCATTCCAGGGGTACATGTCTTGATATACTGTTATGTATTTAACTTTAAGGGGAGTTACCTTGGTGTGGTTTTGTAATTGGTGCTATCACACCTCACTAATATGGTTGGATAATATTTATCAGACCCCGGCATCTTGTCATAGTAGAACAAACATGGACATTCTTACTCAGATTTTTTGAGTTAGTAGATTGTTCATGCTTGGGAATGTTGTGTTTATGGTTCTCCTTCCTGGACATTGAGATTCCAGTGAACATGAAGTAGCATGTTAGCTAATAATGGCAAGGTACATAACAAGTAGAGAACAAGAGGACTGTGAAATGCCTTGTTTGAATATCATCTTTTCCAGTGAACTTGGGCTTGTTGGTGTTTATAAGCATGCATTGGTCCTTTTATTTTGGTATTGATCCATGTCACATCACATTGTAGCACATGAGTTTTGGGTTTGGGACTTTTGTTGGTTTGTTGTCAAGTTCACACTGGGCAGTGATTGGAGATGCATTCTTCCTTATATATGTTGATATATGAAATATGAATTGGGTGATAAAGCGGTGTGGAAAAGCTGTTATTAGGATATACACTGTTTAAATTTTCGGCTTAGAGGCCAACTTAATAATTTATATAATCAGTTTGAGACTTAGGATTGGATGTTATGCCTGGGGCTTGAGGTCATGTAGTAGTTACATTGTTATAAGATTAATGTTTAAATTCTACCTTTTGTTTATATATTTGTTTATCTGTACTTTTGTGCAGGAAAGGGAACAAGCATTGAGGTCATTTAAAAGTGGCAATACTCCGATCTTGGTGGCTACTGATGTGGCTGCACGTGGGCTTGATATCCCTCATGTTGCGCATGTTGTCAACTTTGATCTTCCAAATGACATTGATGATTATGTCCACCGCATTGGTCGTACTGGACGAGCTGGGAAGTCTGGTTTGGCCACTGCCTTCTTTAATGAGAACAATTCGTCGCTCGCTAGGTCTTTGGCAGAATTGATGCAAGAATCAAATCAAGAAGTACCTGCTTGGCTGTCCCGGTACGCAGCTCGAGCTTCATTTGGTGGTGGGAGGAACCGTCGTTCTGGGGGAGGCCGGTTTGGTGGCCGTGACTTCCGAAGGGATTCCTCTTTCAGCAGAGGTGGCAATGATTACTATAGTGGAGGCGGTGGAGGCAGCAGTGGTGGATATGGGGGTGCTTATGGTGGGTACAGTGGAGGAGGATATGGTGCAGGGGTGGCCAGTGCGTGGGACTAACCGCTAACTCCTCAAAGCAGTTACAGTGTCTTAGGTAATGGATGCACACTTCTTTATAAGGTCATATTTTTGTTTCTGTAACGTTTGGTCTAAACAACCAATGTTTTATACTGTCGGAAACACTCATCAATGTTTGAGGGAGGGGGGACTTATCTTTGGTATTGGTGCCACAGGAATAGAAGGTTTGTGTAATGTTAGTAGGTGTCGATTTAAAAGGTGCTAACAGATTAGGGATTACTGTCATTTTAGTTTATCTAGTCTCTTATTATATACTCTGGCGCGTGAGTTTGGATGGGTTGTAGAATATGTAGCGCGAGAGGGGAGAGGGTTTCTTTTCGGCCGCATCTTTGTTTATCTCATAGGCATGTTCGTTTCAACCCAGTTTATGGGGTTTATAGTGTTAGAGGGTTCTTCTGTTCCTGCCATTTCTTTCCTCCTCTCACGGAGTTGAATACGCGGAGTTATAGGGCTTTTGTAATGTTTTGGTACTGACTGAAATAAATACAAGGCTCTTGGAAAACCAGATTTCTCCGATTTGAATGGGACCTTTCGGTACCAATCGGACAGGATTAGTCTTAGTTGCCAGTCATTGTTGAACGCGAAACGTTTGTTATTTTTATGCAAGCTATGTTAATTCAGAAAGTCTAAAAGTTTTTTCAGATCGATCTTCTGTTGTTTTGGATGCTTAGCCTCATATTGTACCTTAAGTTAACATCGATTTAATTTTGATGTGGGATTGAATGACAATTTAAAATAGCTATATATGGTGTGTGAGGGATTGATAGTTCAGTTGGTTAACAACATTTGCCTTTGTATCATACTCTTGAGGACCCATGTTCTACTTCTCTCTTTGCTGACATCGTTTCTAATATTATAAAAAATGGGTACAGAATGTATTAAAAAATTTGCAAATGTGTGTTGGGCCAGTTGACTATAGCAACTTGCTTGTGTTTTGCGAGCTCAACCCTCTTTGGATATTAGAGTAGTTTAGAGTGTCGCATTGTCGAAGTCTAACCCCAAAGAGAGAGACACTTTGATTTTTATTTTTGGCGTGCGGGACATGGAGAGGTGAGTGTCCATCAGCAACTCGAAATAAGTGGTTAATTACGTAGGAAATAAAAGGTCTCGACTCCCTTTTGAGTCTTTTGACATATCAAGACATAAACCAAGCCTTCATCTCTTTTGACATGCGCATGTGAGCCAAAAGAGCAAGTACACATTTTATCTTATCTTTCTCACATCCAAATCAAAATGTTGGATATCTCCTCTTTCTTTTCTTTGTTGATTTTTATATTCTCCTTTTCCCCTTTCTTTTTCTTATTTTTTCAAATTTTCTTTAATCCGTGAGTAGTCTGAAAAATAAACCGTGGAACTTTGACACTAAGAAATTAAATGGGTGAATGTTTAAAAAATCAGACGACTTGGTAGGCTGGACTACCAAAGACAAACCCTTTATTTTCATTTGGTAATGTTTCTAATCAGTATCAACGCGACTAACATAATGAAAATTGGTCTAGCAGTGCAAAGTCTTCAATTTATCGAACTTGTTGGATTAAGTCATGAGTTCAGATCTCATGAGCCACGTTAAAAATAATCGATTTCAATTGATTCATATCCAATAGAAACAATTGGACACCAAACTTTGAGAAAAGGATAAGAGAGAGAGTTGGGTGGAAGTAAGAAACAGAAAATGAAATTTCATTAAACAGTAGCCAATGGATAGGTAAGCTCATTAAAGAGTGATGGAGGTGAGCTATTAATATTTTGTGAGTCCAAAAGCAATATCCAACCCTTCCCAATGTCTTGTCTGTCTCCCTCACTTTGTTATTTGTCCTCTCCCCTAAATTGGGGTTTTGACATGGGCTCTATCACCCATGTTGGAGTTGAAGTTAAAATCAAACATCTAAGAAGGGGGTTAAACACCATTTTAGTCCCTCTATTTTGCTTGCATTTTGTTTGATTCATTATGTTTTACATTTAACTTTCAAATTGCGTTACGCTTTAGTGGTATTCTTATTCGCTTGTAAGTGAGAAAATTCAGGTTCGATTTGAATGAATGATGAGTTTTATATCTATTTATGCTGATTAATTATGCATTTAATCCAAAATTACCTTCCAATTTCATTGTGTATACAAATTTGTGTTTTGAGTTAGGTCATTCCGTTACGGCTTAGTGACATTCTTGGTCACTTGTTTGATTTCAATGAATGACGAGTTCAATACCTATTTATACTGATTAATTATGCACTTTAAGCCAAAATCACATTCAAATTTTGTTGTATAAACAAATTTGTGTGTTTGAATTTAACTAATTAGGTCATTGTATTTCATCCCGTCAATGGCAACGCTGGTCCATCTTATTTAATTTGACGTTAATTTATATATGCGAGTCTTTGCATTTGTGCAACGTGTTAGAGTAACGCTCTAATTAAATGGAAAGAACAAAAAGCTTTAACCATTTTAGTTTTTCAGCCTATACGTACAGAAATTACTTATCAAAATACAAAATCAGATGTTGGTGAGCCCATGGTCCAGCTGTACTCTTTGGTCTAGAGAGATAAAGAAACAAGAGACTGCAAGCAAGTCTTCTCTTCTAGAGAGAGAGAGAGAGAGAGTGAAAGAGAGAGAAGATGTGCCCTCACATTTTGATGTTGTTCTAAGTATAACTTCTCAGTTGGTGGAGGCAGACTTCTATTTTTTTATTTTCTGCATTTTTTTGTTTGCATTTGCAGTGATAAAAAGGAAAAACAAACCTCCCCAGAAGAAAACAGAAGGCTTCCAGTTCATTTATGCTATCTGCTGGATCGGATTCAAGAAATTGAAATTCCAGCTCCGAAGTGGCTTCTCGATCCAAGCTTCCTCCAACCATTTTTCTATGAGCTTGTGATTCGCAGATGGACCAGAACACTGAACAGTCTTCCAATGCTCAGAGGGGCTTCAGAGTTCAAGCTCCACTGGTTAGTCTCCTCGCTGATATCTGAACCCAATTTCCTTTTTATGTTTTTATAATTTTTTCATGGCATTTGGGAGATACCCAGATGAAAGTTTAGCTAAATTGTGAAAAATTGTGAAGAAATTTTGGATTTTTCTTTTCGGTTTGTGTTTTCTTAAGATTGTAGAGGTGCTCAGCAAGTATTTTTGTTGAATGTGTGATTCTTTGGGGAAAGGTTTTGAATTTTTATTGTATGAGGCTTCTTCCCAAATGGATCTTCCTACATCTATGTATAAACGCTGGTATACCAAGAATACGCAAGAAAGGTACTTTGAATTGTTAATTCATCGCCAGAGACGGCTTAGAACCAATAGTTCATTATCTAACGGACTTTTCCATAGGGGATGGGGAAATGTTTGACTTTGATTCTTATGAGAATTTAGCTGAATTATGCAAAATTTTTGAGAAAAGATTGGACATTTGGTTGTGAGCTTGCGTGTTTGAGGTTATCTGGTTCTTCGTGCTTTGCATTGTCCTTTTGCTTCTTCTGTTTTCATGAGCTTTTATGGAACTTTGGAATTATTTTTTGAGCATACAGGTTCTGGAAATGCTAAAGCTTAACTTCTTTCTTTTGTGATTTATTTCATGGGGGTTATGGTGATCTAAGGATTAAATCCTAGTGCTTTATTAACAGAGTGAACTTTTTCGAAGAAGGAATTTGATGATCATTTGTTAGGATTGTTCTCACTCCGCAAGCTGCGGATTTTTGCTTCTTGAGTACTCTAATAAATGCCCTTGAGGTGCCTGTTCTGATTTCGTGGTGTTGGGATTGTGTTGGCTGCTAATCAATGATGATCAAGTTGGAACCTAAGATCTCTCTCTCTCGGTTTAATTATAAAGTGTGTTCTTCCCAAATGTCCGCATTAAAGAACAAAGTTAGAGAAAGGAGGTCATTCATGTTATCCTGTCCTAGCTTTTTGTTGCTAAGAAATTAGTGTTTTTTCACAATTAGCTGCCTTCAACATGAGTTTCAATTATGTTCTTGTAACATTTACAAGTTTTTTTGGATGAAATTACTGCATTTACTTTTCAGTACTTCGAGGGTTATTCAAGCCATTTCTATCTTGTTCTCTGGTGTGCATTTGGATGAGGGACTTGGGCCAAATTTATTAGGAATGCACTACAAAAATTAGAAAGAGGATCTCGAAATGACTAGATGCAATGCGTTTGAGAGAACTTTCAAATGACTCCTTAGAGTTCCGTAAAGTTGTCATATGAAAGTCCTGTGTTTAGTGTCTTTGTAGTGTATTTTAGTAATAGCTTTGTAGTGCTTGAGTAGTTCATTTGTTGGGCAACCATATCATTCTTTTTGCATGATAAATTATATGTAGATAAATACATACATCCTTTAACTCCTCCACCTCTTTCGTGCTGTGGAAAAGGATTCAATTGCTACTATCATTTTTTTGTATTTTATACTTTTGTTACCATCCCAGATTTGTTTTTTTATTTTGGTGGTGTAATTCATGTTATTAACCTAAGCAGTACCATATAATGTCACCAACTCTGTGCCTACCGTATATCTATTGTCATAAGCACGTCAAATTATATGTCACGGACTTGTGGCCACTAGCTTCCCCTCGGTGTTTCTAACTTACCTTTTACTTTTGTTATCTCATGCATCCTGACATGCCTTGGTTTGCAGGTTGACTCCGTATCATGCTATTGTAAAGTAGATGCGGGCTTAAAAACAGTTGCAGGAGCAAGAAAGTTTGTCCCAGGATCAAAAATTTGCATCCAGCCTGATATCAATCCTAATGCGCACAGGGGAAAAAACTTGCGCAGGGAAAGGACGAGAATCCAGCCACCCCTCCTGCCTGGTCTACCTGATGATCTTGCAATTGCTTGTTTAATCAGAGTACCCCGTGTTGAACATAGAAAACTCCGTCTAGTTTGCAAAAGGTGGTATCGCCTTCTAGCTGGAAACTTCTTTTATTCGCTTAGAAAAAGTCTTGGAATGGCAGAAGAATGGGTTTATGTTATCAAAAGAGACCGTGATGGAAGGATCTCTTGGCATGCTTTTGATCCTACATACCAGCTCTGGCAGCCGCTTCCACCCGTTCCTGGTGAGTATTCTGCCGCGCTTGGTTTTGGTTGTGCTGTCCTTAGCGGTTGTCACCTGTACTTGTTTGGAGGAAAAGATCCATTGAAGGGATCTATGAGAAGGGTTATTTTTTACAGTGCTCGGACAAATAAATGGCACAGGGCACCAGATATGCTTCGGAAACGCCATTTCTTTGGCTCTTGTGTTATTAATAATTGTCTTTATGTAGCCGGTGGGGAGTGTGAAGGAATTCAAAGGACTCTTCGTTCTGCTGAAATTTATGATCCGAACAAAAATCGGTGGAGCTTTATTTCCGATATGAGCACAGCTATGGTGCCCTTTATTGGGGTGGTTCATGATGGAATGTGGTTCCTAAAAGGACTTGGGTCACACCGTGAGGTAATGAGTGAAGCCTATACTCCCGAAGCCAATACCTGGACCCCTATTAGTGACGGGATGGTTGCTGGGTGGCGCAACCCGAGTATTTCTTTAAATGGGCAGCTCTATGCTCTGGACTGCCGTGATGGGTGCAAGCTTAGGGTCTATGATCGAGTATCAGATTCATGGATCAAATTTATAGATAGCAAGCTTCATCTAGGGAGTTCTCGTGCTTTGGAGGCTGCTGCACTTGTTCCCCTTAACGGGAAGCTTTGCATTATTCGTAATAACATGAGCATCAGTTTAGTTGATGTTTCAAGTCCGGATAAACATGTCGAAAGCAACCCTCAGCTTTGGGAAAATATCGCCGGTAAAGGTCATTTCAGAACTCTGGTCTCCAATTTATGGTCAAGTATAGCAGGCCGAACTGGTTTGAAGAGTCACATTGTACACTGTCAAGTGCTCCAAGCATGACAAGCTGAGAACTGGCGTCGGTGTTGCTTGTGCTTTGTGTTAAGGAAGAGTAGAGATGAGAAGCATTGTTGGTGCATCTGTAGAGCCAAGGCGGTCATCTCTTGCAAGAGATCTGGTATGTGACTGGAGATACTGGTTTCGGAAATAGAATTTCGATGTTGTTGGCCTCGGAAAAAGATTTATGAGGCCATTTCTTTACATTCATGATCAAGAGAGAGCAGATAAATGTGCAAATCTAGTTATATTGGTCTAGGCCTTTTTGTCTTGTGCTATGGGGATTTTATGTTTAGTAGCATGTAATCTTAGAGATGCTTTTGTGAATATACGTGTCATTAGAGATCATTCAATATATTTTTTTCATTAGAATAATGCTTGGCTACTCAAAGCTTTTTGCTTCTAATTCATATGCTTTCGTGTTTTTTATTAGAACTGTATAAATCACTATAAAGATGATGTCTGCAAAAAAAATCAATTAAAACTAAGGTGGTTTAGTTATCGAATTGTATAATCACAAATGGACGAAAATGGTAGAAGTATGCAAAGTGATTTATAATATGAACTGTTCCGATTATAAGCGCAAAGTAACGAGTAACAACAGACATATTTCAAACTCCACGAGCAATCATATCCTGAAACCGTTTGAACGACTCTTCCCTTTGAATCTTGAGCTGGTTTCTGAACTTTATGATGAAGGCATCAGCCATTTCATTGACGTCGCCTTCCTGATCATCTGCCGCATTCCTCCGGCTCACCATCTGTTTCTTCTTAGTATTCTCCTTTTCCTTCTGAATCCTTTTGCTCCCGCCGGCAGCAGCAACCTCTCGACAAACATCCATCGCAGCAGCTTGCTCGGAAAGTTCAATACCCTAAAGGGTTTGATCAATTTCTTGACGTCGGATTCGGCAAGGGATTGAAGAGAAACGTGCCCCAAAACTCAAAGTCGATTTACGTTGTTTGGATTGAGCACGATGAATGTATTTATAGCTTCAAACGTTTCTAAAAACTTAAAAGCATGGATTGAAGCGAAGGAAAGGAAAGGAAAGAAAGAGCAAAGAAGTTACAAAAGAGTAACAAAATTATGCTTACCCATAGTGAAAAAGCATTTTTATAATTTTATGCATGTCAAATAGGTCAAAGATTGTATATAAATATATAATTACTATTCTATTGGCAAGTTGGTGAAAAAAATTAAGTAAAATATTTGGAACAAAGCTTGGCTACTCCTACTCTCTCCCAATAACAAGTTGACCAGTGTCCAAGTTGTTAGTTCATGTTTTAATTTTTTAATTTTTTTGGATACTTGTCAAGTTGTTATTGGGTGAGAATAGAAGCTCGTGCTTGTTTTAAAGCAGCCAAGCTTTGTTCAAATATTTGGATGGATAATTGAGACCCTAATCATTAATTAATTAGGCTGATCTTAGATGACCTAATCATAGACTAATAGTGCATGCCGATTGTTATGGTAATATTTATTTTTTAATTTAAATATATTAGCCATTATTGATTGCAAGATTCAACCCTCCAAGACTTTAAAATTGGTGTTATTTGTAGAGTTCACATTGGATTTGGTTCTAAAATACATGATTAAATATGATTAATTAAGTCTTCGGTTTCTAAACAAATCTAATTACATAATAATAGTTGACCACAAGGATTTGGTTCTAGTTCATACTTCATTGTACAGACATTAACCAATCTCTCTAGGAGAGTTTTTACCTTTGCTTTCAGTATGGATCTGCCACTTTACGCCGTTACATGGTCGATCTGTATTGTGCGTTGTGGCTCGAGTAGGTTTTACGAGGCTTTGGTGGTTGAATCTGAAGTTCTTTTGTGTTTGCATGTTTCTCTTTAGATCATTTCATCTTTGCATTCGGATTCGTCACAGAAATGACGTCGAATGGTTTACTAGAGAAACAGCTTTGCCTTCGGATTCGTTATATGAAAGCCAAGAATACGTCAGAAAGGTAAATTTTAGAATATGTATGAAAGCCAAGCAGCAGGGACAATGGGAGACTCAATCCCTATCCACTGCATACTGTTTCACTTGTAGAAACAGCTTAATGCTGCTGTATCTTTTCCCTTACAAATTTAGGAAGAAAAGAAGAAAGAAGGTCCACCAAATAATTTATTGACAAGCATGAAATTTTTATACGTATACACACACACACACACACACACACACTCATTAATCACAAGGTTTACAACAGAGCAACCCCTCTCTTGCGCTCTCTCTCTCTCTCTGCTACGAAGAATTCATATGCACATTTATTTGCTTCTCCTGGCCACCTTGTTCAAGCATACAGATGACTGCAAGAGATCGATGGAAAGATCTGCAGATGGTTTCCTTCTTCCATGCAGTGATTGCATTGTACTTTTTCTACCTGCAACAATATCGGGGCAGCTTCATTAGTCCTCCCAAGATTACCCTAATTTTCGATTTTAGCAAGTAAAGCCTACATTAGGCCAATGCCCATGAAGCCAATTTAATGAAGCAAGTTAGTTATACTTTTGCTTAAGAAATCTAGACAGAAACTTTTTACTTTTAAATAGAATCAAATCCTCCCTCTTTCAATAATTGGTGAAAATTTGGGTTTAAAATGTTGTCTTTCGAACATAAAACATACAGCCGGGAAGCTGCACAATGTTGTCCAGCTTCCCAGCTGTATGATTAGTGCTTCACATATGAAGGTTTTAGGGCTTCAACAATACAAATTTGGTTTTGATTTTGGATTTGTTTTTATAGTAACCTAGAAAGCCTTTTCATCATGCAGCATCACTATAAACTTCTTTTTGAATGATCCCTGCAGAAAACTTGAAGAGATTACAAGATTTTCACCAGCATAGCTCCACCAAATCTCGTTAAATGGAGAAATGATAATGCAATGCCGCCCTTAACGATAAACAGATTTAGAGACACGTTAGTACAAATTGCTAAATGACACATCGGAACTGAACCAGCTCATTAAGTACTGAGAACTTCCTGCATCAGAAATTAAGAAAATAAGGTCCAAGATGGGGTTGATAAAGTTGATCTTTCGACCTGAGACCTGAACCTCCAATATTTGAACACTATCTATAGGAGAAAACTAAGCAATGCCCCAAAGAGTCAGAGCATGGATAGTAGTGAAACAAAGCGAAACAAGATTGGAACAAAATTTGCATTTCTGATGTCCAGTGCCTATATGGAAGTAAAGAATGCGAGATTCCAAATTTTGGTGATTCAAATGTCAAGTGCCTATATTATCACCCGAATATTATTGAAATCCTTGATCTTTCTTGAGCATGATCACAACATTCTACATTCAGATCGAACAAGTCGTTAATCAGAAAAAAAAAGAAAAACACACACACACACAACTTCACTGTTTATCATAGGTCCTGAAGAGAAATCAAAGCCAAAGACAGATATATTCCTTTCAATCTGTCTGCAATAAATCTTTTGATCTTCTGTTGGTCTAATAATCTAATCTGCCGAGACAAACAATCAACAAACATTCAGTTTCCTCCGGTTTGATTCGATTATTTTTTTTTCAATAGCCTAGCCTACAATTAATCTTACAAATATCAAACTCAGAGGAAAAATATAAAGGGCTGAACTTCCTGAAAAATCCAAATGCTTCTGTGGATTTTTTGTTTTGTTTTGTTTTGTTGCTACAAGCGTTATTAGATAGGTGGATTTACACAAACCCGAAGTGCACGAGTAAACGCTCATAACCACTTGAGCTACACGCAAAAACCAGTAACAAAAAATTCTAGTCTTTCCCATTTAATCCAACAAAAAACAAATAAAACCAATAATTCTGTATTTTCTAGAAGGAAAGAATAATACCTCAGATTGACTCAACAGAACCACTTCCGACACCATGGCAAGCCTTGTTCTTACACTCAGGAATATCTTCAAACTGTTTCGCCGGCAGCTTCTCCGACAAGGCACCAACGTAAAACTCAACGGAATCCGATCCTTTGTCACGGTGAATCCCGGTAACAGAAACCCAAATAAAAAGCTTCTTGGCTTGAATCCCAGACACATCAGAAACTGCCCCATAACTCAGCTTCCCTTTAATATGCTTGTTGTAGTAAACCAACTGATCAAAGTGTACATAACACGGGCTTCCGAGGAAGATCTCAAAGCTTCCATCTTCTGCGAGAGTGTAGGATTTTACGTTGTTGGGTAAGAGACCCTTTGGGAGGCCGTACTTGGGGAGGAGGTCGTGGACGTCTGCGATTGATACGGAGGTGTTGGATGGACCGTTGGGATTGGGTTTGAGGTATCTGAGGGATAGAGTTAGATCGGTTTTTGAGAAAAGGATTAGGAGGAGAAGGTAGAGAGAGATCTGAGCGGTGCCTGGTGCCATTGTTGCCTCCGAGGAAGAAAGGTGAGAGTTTGACTTGGGGAAGAACAGAGGAGGGAGAGAGATGGAAGTTTAGGAGAATGCTGAGGGGTAATATAGGAAGAAAAATTTGTTCTATGATTGGGCTGGATGGTTGTTGGTAGGTATCTTTAGTTGGAGGGAAAGTCCAATGCAATTCTTTGTTACGAGGGCAAGTTAATGACATTTTTAACCATGTTCAATTATTCCAAATTGTAACATCCATTCCCAAGGACAAATGTGAAAGTCCAATACAAGATGATTATATTTCCCCACCCACTTTGTACTACGGTTTAATATTATTTCTCTTCACTTTAAGTGATAGGTCTTAGGTTTGAATTTTAAAAATAATGAGTTGGCAATCAATTTATTCCTCCATCCTCTTATTATAAATATATTGATTTCGGTATTTAAAAAAATGGTTATGTTGTTGATTACATATGTTATATGGATATATATATAAATTTTTGGTAACGTGAACGACACTCATAAAGCAAATTGATGGCGTTATGGAACAAGAAAATGATAACGTAAGATAAAAAGTACATGTTGTCAAAAGAAGAAAGCAAACACAATCAAATTTCTAAGCGCTCCCTGCATCCTGGTCATCCACACGGTTATCATCACACAGCCTATCATTTACATTGTCTAGGAATCGGAAATCTGAATATCGCCATGTCTTCTTAACCATCAAAGGACCACAAACTCCCCAAAATCCTACGATGAACCCAAGTACAACGAAAATACGAAACCATGGAATTTGATCCCGATTGTTCTTATTAGCCGTGTCATGCTGTCATCAACACCATTGATCTGTCTGCATTCATTTGGAAGTGGAGTGCCACAAAGTTTTGGATTCCCCTCAAATGCAGAAGAACTGAAGCCTTGGAGCGGAGTGCTTTACGGTGTTGGTCCTTCAAGAGTATTGTATGAGCAGTCAAAATCATTCAAGAAACTGAGGCTCGCCGATGACACCATGTGATATTTGTCAAGCTACTCACACTTCAGAGCTCATCACAGTGGCTGGCAGGCTCTACTCTGTTCCACCGCAAACAAATGTATCTACGACTGCAGGATGTTCTACAGCTTCTGCTGTTATTTTCCTGACGTGTTATAGAATGCGATGCAGCCTCTCTGAGCACTCACGATCTGTTATTCGAATGTACTGCTGCTGCCAGTTTGAGATTCTGTTATTTCAAGCTCGTAAATTTGATTCACCACATACTAACTCGACTGGTGTCTTGCCAATGAGCCTTTCCTCCAAGAAAGTCCTCGAAAGCAATCTGCGACTGGGTCACTGAGCTCTAACAATATAGAGGAAAACCTGAGATTCTTTCCTTGAAATCCTTGTCCTTCCTCTCCCTCGATGGCAGCAAATCGACCTATGTATATCGACTTGTTACAAATGTCTTGTATTTCTATCCCTTCCCCATTCAATCAATTCTTTGGGCGAGCAAATTCCAGCCAGCTGTTTATGGCTTGGTTGAGTTCGATGGATTCCGAAATCTTCAACGTCCCGATCATCAAATTTCAACATGCATGCTTTAGGGTTTGAATTCGATTGCGGTTCATCATGCATACTTCGATTAATTGGCATAATCTTCAGCTAACAACATTAATATGTTGCCTTCGTGTTATGTTTCCAGATTAGTCTGTCAAGTAAAGTAAAACGAACATTCATTTCAGAAGGATGTCAAAGAGAGGAGATAGTTTGCCTCCGATTTCCACCGACACTCACGACAACGCTAACAAGGTAATATCACCAAGATGCACACATATCCATTTCAACTTTCACCCTTGATATTAACGGGTAGAAGTAACAGTCTTGAGTTTTAACATCCAGCTTAATATATACAAGATTTGATTACGTCATACACGATATTTGACGATAATGCAGTCTGCAGATACAAACTACGCAGTTCGAACGAGTAACACTAGTAAATTCCCTTATGGAGTACATAACACTGATTTCTTCTAAAACCAAACTCGACGGCTTTGTGAGTCTGGAAGTGTGAACTACTTCTTGGAGAGCCCCTTTGCTCAGCCACTCCATCGTACAGCATAACCACTTGGTGGTGTCTATTCGGTAATTAGCATCTCAATTTCTTCCACCGGGGTTGGAAGCTGCAAATCACCACAGGAAAAGAACATGTTACATACATATCGGTAGGGTGAAGCACAACGAGTACGGATTCCAATTTGAACACAGCATAAAAAATTTCAGGAAGATAAACTTTTAACCTCAAAGCTCACTTAATGCAGAGATTAAGACAACCTATAGCAAAGGTTTAGTCACTTGTAATCATGTGATTCTAAGGTTCTTATCTGTGCCAAGGTTCCCAACAGAGCAAAAATGACTTAAGAATTAACTAAACCCTATGGCATCTTTAATAACTCTGAAACTGTGGTCGCTCATTGTCAGTGTAAAAATATAACCCAAAAATAAAAAATAAAAAAATAAAAACCAAATGGAGGTACTAATTTTCGTGTGATTGAAGAGTTCCATGAAATCCACTTGTTTGATTTTCAGAGATCTCTAGAGAACATTCCTTGTCCTTTAACTCCCAAGTTAACATTAAGAAGCCACAGATACAACAATCTCATCCTCACAAGACACAAGCCTATGCAAATGCTTACTCCCAAAACTCAAGATTTCTCACATTTTCAAAAGAGAGATAACAATCAATAAATCCCAACACACCCTTCTTCCCCATGGTGGGACCACCCAATTTCCTATCGTTCATTTAATATCGTAGATTCTAGATCAATCTTTAAGGTGCAACACGCACACACCAGTTTGAACTGATAATGTTATGCATGAGAAACATATTGAGCATCCACAACCCCCCATCCCAGTTCCAACCCACATATTGAAACCCTTTTATGATATCAAACCAACCGTAAACCACAAAACAGAAACGGCCTCATAGTATCTAACCCGACAAACTAGCAGAGGATGAGAGGATAAAAATTACGCATGAATAGTCCCTTTCTTTCATGAAGAACTTTCAGTGTACTTACCTTCCAATAAAATGCTCCTAAATTTTGGTGACTTGGTTTTCATGATACACCCACACTAGACTTTAATTCAATTTCCATTAGACTTAAAAACATGATCTCATTCCCTACGAATTCAACCATTCAATGAAACCGACCATAGCTTCACTCAACAAATAAACATGCCAGTACAGTCTAATTCAATGTAATGCATAAGCTTCGCATAAGACAAGTTTGCAGACTCTGCACACTGTGTCGTTTGTTACGCATGTCGTCAGGTTGTAGACAGAATAATTTGCTGTCCAAGCTGTTATATGCTCATGCCTTTCGCATGCAGCCGCCCAACTGTCCCAGTAGTTTATTAGGGACACCTAACACTCTTTCTGGTCTTATAAGCAAGCTGATGATTAAGGAAGTTCTTGAGGAGCTTTCCTCAATAGGACCACTCAACTCTATGCATTTTTGTTGTTTTCCATTTCAGTTCGAATCAATTACTTCCACAAATTCAAATAACTTAACTACCTGCTCAACTACAAGGAAAAACAATGATAATCCAGAAATTGAATTAAACTTCTCAATATAATCACACACAAAACCTTTACAAACAAAATTGATTTGTTTTTGTTGTTTTCCATTTCGGTTCGTATCGATTACATCCACAGATTCAAATAACTTAACTACCTCCCCAATTACCAGGAAAAATAATGACAATTCAGAAAGTGAATTAAACTTCTCATATAATCACACACAAAACACAATCTTTACAAACAAAATTAATTCTTTTTAACAAA
Organism: Pyrus communis; assembly: GCF_963583255.1. Taxonomy (NCBI): domain Eukaryota; kingdom Viridiplantae; phylum Streptophyta; class Magnoliopsida; order Rosales; family Rosaceae; genus Pyrus; species Pyrus communis. Next base: position 27,093,618 of record NC_084810.1, on the reverse strand, counting down.
GATGACCACTTCAAGGATTCAATTTATACTTTAATTATCTAATTTAGCTCTAAAATTACAAACCCAGAAGCATAAAGTTGCAAGAATTCAAAACTCAAAAATCCAATTTACACACAATAATTCAATAAAAAAACATAAAATTATAAAACCCCAAAAGCAATCAAGAAGCGATAAATAAACAGTTACTTAAGTAATCAAATAAATAAAATACCTGAATGCCCCGTTTGAACAACCCGACGCAAGAACCCGATAACCCGTCACGGCAAGACCGGACATTTTCAAACTGATCGACGTCGAGCTTCTTGTTGATGATCCCAACAGTGAAGTAAATGCTATCCGAGGGCGGCAAATCGACCCTGATCTCGTCGACGTCGAACCAGAACAAGAACCTCTGGACCTGAATCCCCTTCAAGTCCGTGATCGCCCCGTATGTGAGCTTGCCCGTTACGGTCTTTTCGTAGTAGACCAAGTAATCGAACTGAATGTAGCAGGTCTTGGGCAAAACGACGACGAATCGGCCGTCGTCGGAGAGCGTGTAGTTGGAGACCGACGACGGTAAGAGGCCGCGGGGGAGGCCGTATTCGGGTAAAATGTCGAAGACTGCGGGTGGGGAGTTAGAGAGAGAAAGAGAGAGACTTGGGAGGACGGAGAGAGAGAAGAGGAGGATCGGGATCAGACCCAGATGGGGTTTCGGGTTCTGTGCCATATTCGGGTCGGGTGCTACAGAGAGTGTGTGTGGGTTTTGACAAAGTTCTGTGCTTTTCGGGTTCTTGAGTATCCTTTGCAGGTTGGACTTTCCGGGAAAGATTTTTGGGTGTATATATTGAGGACGTGAGGGGTTTAGAGGAGTCTGTACCGTTGGATTTGAGAGGCTTGGACGGTTTGGATTTGTTTTGAGGTTGGTGTGGTATTTATGGGAAATCATGGGTTTTTCTTGAAGTCCAGGTTGGTTGGTGGCAGAAGAATCAGATAATGGATAATGCCTTATTGGTTAAAAACGAAAAGAAAAGGATATTATGACTTGTACACAATGTTGGGTTACGATATCTCGGAGTATGAGATATTCGTTCTAATTTAAAGTATTTAGATATGTCATACTTTAGGTTACGGTAAAAATATTATCATGCCAGATCCAAAAAAATACCATTTTATATATTAAAAAAAAACCCCAAAAATTACCTCTTGATTTCACCTTATCCAATGAATTTCTCAATTAAGGGGAAAAAAAAAACACAAGAACAGTTAAGATGGATGAGTCACTATTGATAAAAAAAATATATATGGATGAGTCACTATTGATAAAAAAAATATATATGGATGAGTCACTACTATAACCAAAAAGAGGGAAGAAGATATAAATAGAAAGGTACACCAAAGCATGGGTTACATTTCATGATTCGTCAACCACAATTAGAATTTGAGTCTAAAAAAGACGTAATAATTTCTTGAACGACTTATTAATCTGACACGAAATGATATGAAAGTAATAATTTTTTAATCAACTTGTTAATGAGTTGGGTCATTATCAGATCACACGTTAAGAACTCGTTAACGAATCAAGTCGTTATTAGATCACCTATTAAGATAATGGATATGACACATAAATGACACAAATACAATTTGTTTGTTTGGTGTAGACATTAGGCATGACAATTTCTTGCACGATCCATTAATCTGACTCGAAACGACACGTTAGCGAGTCAGATTATTGTTGAGTCACCTCTTAAGAACCCATTAAGATAATGAGTTTGATACGAAACGATTTGTTAATATAAAAGGTTTGACACAGAAGTGACACGAATACTACATGAAGTTTCTAGCATTTTTATATGCTAAGGAATATGTTTCGTTAAGTTTAGATCGTCTGCACATACGTAATTTTTTTTTTCTTCAAGAGGATCAGCTAATGGTTTTATCACGATAATTTCTGGTGGCTCACAGCTGGTGGCGATGCATATTGTTAAATTTTACGCATGAGCATACTTATGATATTGTCTTTCAATGCAAGGCCGGTATAGAAGCTTGAAGCCCATGTGGCTTTGTAATGTACCATGGCCATAGCTTTGGGCTTGAATTGGAGATGACGAACAATAATGAAAAAGGGTTTGTGCTTTACGAACAAAAATGAAAAAGAGACGACAAAGTGACTGTTTTCTATTGTAATTAAAAATTGCTACATATTTTAGCTTTTTCGCATCGAGTCTCATGATTTGTATAAGGTCGTGAAAGAGGCACTTCGTCGTGAAAGAGGGATAGCTAGCCACTAGCTCTAGCTCCTCTCAAGAGGCACTTCTTTCTCTTTAATATTAAGGAAGTGAGGAAAATTTGATCATTTGCCAAAACATTAACATCCCAATGAGATATTTCAGGACTGTGAAAACAGTGAGGTCTACTAACATTCTTGACTGTGTCTACAAACTAGAGTTTTAGATTGACAGTTTACTAACCCAATGTATCAGATTGTCTGAAAAACGAGCCCGCGAAACATTCACCAAAATTTCATTTTCTTCAAATTTTGTGGGTTACCAAAAAGAAAGAAGAGAAACTGAAGATATATAGTGTTAAGAATATAAACTTGAGACTAGGTGATCCGGCATTGGCTATCTGAAACCAATTGATATAAACTTGAGAATTCTGTTGGAGTAATGAATTGATATGGATTAGGAAAATATAAGTTGTTTTCCATAAGGATTCTAATAGGGAGTCCTCATTCCATTATGAGAAGGGATATGTGTATGAACATATAGCGACCTCTCCTCTCACAAGAACACGCTTTTTTGGAACTGAGTTCTGTTCTTAGTTTGAGCAATAAGCATCGTGACAGAGAGAAGAAGAGCAGCTGCATTCAGGTTGATCATGAATAACCATGGCTGCATCCAATGAAAGTTTTTCAGGTTAGTATGCTTCAACCTTATATGAATTGGTGTTTTGTATTTTGTTCGGTTGTGATTTGAGTAACTGAATCTTGTTTGTGGTTTAGTGTTAACATATAGGACATAAAAGTGATCAATATTCATCGTGATAGAGAGAAGAAGTGCAGCTGCATTCAGGTTGATCGTGAATAACCATGGTTGCATCCAATGAAAGTTCTTCAGGTTAGTATGCTTCAACCTTATATGAATTGGTGTTTTGTATTTTGTTCAGTTGTGATTCGAGTAACTGAATCTTGCTTGTGGTTTAGTGTTAACATATAGGACATAAAAGTGATCAATATTTGTTGCCAAAAGTGACCATTTTAGTTGCAGGCTATAATTTTGTTAACATTTGTCATTACAAATTACAAAACATGATATAAAGGGTTCGAATGATCCCAATTGATCCATACACGCCCCATAATAATATCCAATTGATTAATATATAATTAGAGAGATAAGTGCAGATGATGTGAGAGAGAGAGAGAGAGAGAGATCATTACACACAAAACGATCAGCAGTAAGGACAAGGCAGTCTTGTATCAAGCATAAAACACCAAGTGTGAAATATAAAACACCAGCAGAGTCCCAAATAGCATCTCTATTCCCATCAATCTTTTTTCCAGCCTCCCACCATCACTCTTTGCTTGAGCAACTGTACCACTGCTTGTAGAATTCACTATAACAATTAACATAAAACCAAGTAAATTAAACATTTATTACTAGATAAAAAACTATTAAATTGTAATTAAATTAATTACCATTCATAGTATGCTAAAATTCTAGGAGTAAATTTGTTAGAATACCGCTGGATAAAGGGGCAGTAGTGTTGCTTCTCGCTTCAGTCTGGTTTTCAAAATCCCGGAACATCTTCGCGTCCGGAGAGTTTGATGGCAAATTCAAGAGATCTGAATCCATCAACAACGTTGAAAATGATCAAACTAGTGATATATATAATCATGTCCATTTCTAGAGAAATTAAACTAATTAGAATATACTTCAGTTGATTATATATATGTACTTACCAATACATGTTGATATGTTGACAGGTACATGACAGGAACTAGGAAGGTTCAAAGCAAGAGTGGAATTGATCTTGAGGCCGAGTTTCGGATCGTCGCGGTCCTTGATTAGGATACAGAGGCATTTCTTGCTCTTCTGCACCACTTCTTTAATTCCACTGCAACAATCTAAGGTTGGAGTTTTGGCATCACCGCCGACGTACGGAAGACACGGGGCAAGCCCTACTAGCTGGTCTGTACATTCTGCCCTATCCTGGTCTATGTTGCAGCTGCCAAAACCAACTAGAAATATCAACACCAAGGCGCATGTGAGTGCCTGCACACTCACATCCTTTGAGTTACTCATGGTAGTGCAGAAAGAAAGGAGAGATGGGGGCCGGGAGAGAGAGAAGAAATGGGTTTTTTTATTTATTTTTTTTTGTGTGTGGTTTTTCTGCTTTTTCTTGGCTGCCCTTTTGGTTTTTATGCCATTTTGAAGGTAGTTGGGTGGTGGAGTGGCAATAATTGTGCAAGCATCTTCGTATAGTTTCATTGGAGGCTTCACATGTGAAAGGACATGTTTTATCTTGAAATCGCGGGTGCCTGTCACATAGTGCACCAAAATATCACATCTGAAACTAGAAGAAATAATGGACTCATCTGCTGTAGTGCCCTCGTTTGCGCAAACCCTGAATGAACTGAAATACTGTCCTTTTTGCAACAGCAACACCCCCACCCAAAAAAAAAAGGGGAATAAAGGGACACCGGTGTGGTAACTTCTCTTTCCCTTGATTGTACATAAAACTTGGCTTAAGGTGTTTGTACGTATCAAAAGTATTCAATTAGTAAGACTTTCGAAATAAAGATGCACCAATGTGATAATTTATATAACTCTTAATCATATATATGATGTGAATTACAATGATTGTATGAATCAAAATTGTTCAATTAGTAAGACTTCCTCAGTAAAGAGACACCGGTGCAATAACTTATATGTAACTCTTAATCATACACTACGTATGAGGTTTCACAATCGTTGAATTAGTACATACTACTTAAAAGTACATTAATATTGTAATGTTTTTCTTCTGTTTTTTCCACACATAGAGGACAGTTGGGGGATCTTTCAGTTGGCCTGAAGGATGAGTTCTGTAATGGCATAAACAAAGGGGCACTTCATTGTATTGTGTTGTATGGTATCTTTTGTTTCAGTATTAATCTCAAAACCAGAAGCAGAAAACACAAAATTTAAAATATTTCTCTAATTTGTTTCACTCAAGATCATTTTCTACGTATCTAGTTTTGGAAACTCGTGGTTATCTGGATTAAAATCTCGAACCTGTGACCATTTTCATTCATCCGTGATTAGATAATACTTACTTTATATCTCTGATAATCTTTGGAGGCAGACAAATCTGCCTTACAATGATGCTGGTGAACAAGGAAGTCGTAAAGAAGCTTTGGACTTGTTTTGCTTTTAGAAACTAGGGGTTAACTTCTTCCCCATGTGATCAAATGCTCTACTGTTTAGAACTTTGTTTCCATGTTCTCATGATGCTATAAAATTGGTTTTCTTTCCAACTTCCAACAGAGCAATATAAAGTACAGTAAGGTTGTTTCCAGAATTAATGTTTTAGACAGACAGAAGAAACACTTTCTTAAACAAAATCGAATGACATAAATTTGAACACTATTTCTGGCCGCTTCTTTTAATTTTTGTAAGTATCTTTGAAGAATGAATAAAGAATTATCATACACAATACTGAGATGAATGAACACGATAATCTTTTCTTTTAAAGATATTTATAAGTAGCGACACGGGACGAGATGAACATCAAATTCAATAACTTATCATATACAAATTTCATTTATTTAAACAAATAATGTATGGATATAGATTTCTTGTTCAAGTTAGATAAGTGGACCACTCTCTCTATCAATATTTAGGTCATTTGAGGATCACAGAAACAGGCCAGGAAAAGGAAACCACGTAATCAGATCACACCAGCACATAGGTGTTAGTTATAAATCACACCCTCATATTTAAAGCCCTTTTCCTGCTTAAACCTGTTTTTTAAGATCGGTACCTTCTAACAACTTCACGTCGATCGATCACATTACGATCACTAGTGTCCATCTTCATTAATAGGACGGTTATAACCATTTGTTTGGTTTCAATCTCGAGTTTTTGTTTTCATCTGATCTTCTTTATTTCTATCTTCTACCTTTAACCATCTTTCTTCTTCATTATTCACATGTCATGTATGCGTTTAAATCTTCTGAACCGAAAATTTGCATGTTCTACGGTTCTAAACGAAGAAAGTAGTTCTAAACGAAGAAATTTGGAATTCCAACATAAAATTAATTAGCAATATAAGGAATAGTTTAATCTCTTATAATCTCATGCAAGGTCCCTCATCTCATGAATACCATGAAAAACGTTAAGGTTCCACCATAAAACTAATTGACAACATGAGGAGTATTCCAACTTTTTATAAGCTCCAATTTTCTATTGGACCCATTCCCAACGCTAAACACTGTTAAACCTTGAGAAAAAAACAAAAAGGCTAATCTTTCTTGTAAACACTGTTAAACACTTCATTTCCTTGTGGCCCATCTACCTCGGCAAATCCGAACGACCCGCCAAGAAGACGACGCCGGCGACGAAAAAAAAGGAAACCGATACGCAGAAGGTCGAGTTCTCAGGCAATCAGCTGGTATTGCGCCAATCCCCAACCACATCTGGGTGAGAGTTCTCAGGCAAAAATCCAACATTTCTGATCAGATTTGCAATTTCAGGTCAGTTTTCTCATCTGGGGTTTTCTCAGAATTCAATTTTCTCATCTGGGCCGCATGCAATGCTTTTACTCAATTCGTTTTAGCTACATCTTTTGTAATAAATCTCAAAAATGCCTGCTTTTTGTAGAATTATAAAAAAGTTATGTGCTTTCTGGTTATTTTGCAGGGATATTTGGGTCATTGGGAAATCCAGAGAAAGAGGATTCATACTTATTTGAATTCGATTTTTGAGGATGGAGAATTCCTACTTGTTTAACACTACGAGGAGTTCTTGGTTCTTTATCTTGTTTTTCTTTTCCAAAGAGTTAACGCCGTTTATAATTTGAAGTTAGTGTGGACACGTGTCAAAATCTGGTTATGTCACAGAGAGACCACAGTGAAATTTTGGCGCAGAAGATTTGAACTCCTGAAACTCATCCTCCATGCATCCCGTTCCCATTGTTTCCGGTCTCTTCGACGAATTCCTCACCGAGACTCCACCACGAAACCAGAGTTATCAGATCAGCAATCCAGTCCAGACTCCTAGTCCTGACTCTAAACTTCCTATGGCGGATTCTCTTGTCTCCTTAATACACCTCCGCCCCCATCAACCCCAATTGCCTATCCACCAACCCCTCACAACAAAAGGTTCTCTTCCTTCTCTGATCTCCGCTATCGAGTCCAGCATTGTGTGGGACAGTGTCTACTTCGTTCGGATTTCAGAGTGTGGCTATGAGTACGAGCAGACCTACGCTTTCTTCCCGCTTCTTCCTCTTTGCATGTCGATGTTATCCCGCACAGGTTAGGCTCGGATTAGCAGTTTTTAGTAATACCAATTGGTAAATTTTTTAGTTTCTGGATTTTTGAGCAGTACCCAATTTGCAATTTATGGCTTTGAGCTTTCCCAATTGGCAATTTGTGAACTTTGAGGTTATCCAATTGAAAATTTGTGAACTTTGAGCTTACCCACTTGGCAACTTGTAAACTTTGAGATTACCCAATTGGCAATTAGTGAACTTTGAGCTTACCCAATTGGCAATCTCTGAACTTTGGATAAGTGCTTTTTTACAACTAGGCAGTGGTGCCTTGTGGTTTCAGTTTTGGCACCATTGGTTCCGGTCATTGGGCAGAGAGCTGTGTTAGGATTATCTGGCTATGTGATCGACAACATTGGCTTCGTGTTTGCAGTGTTTGCAGCTGTTTATCTATACAGGTGAGCTGGTTCGGTTAGGATTTTTAGAAGCTCAATTTGATTAGGCAAACTTTATCCGGTGTATAACTACTTGGTAGCTTCAAGTGTGTTTCTTTTCCAACAATAGTTAGAGCTTTACTTGCACCATTTTACAAATGAAAGTAAATACCTTTCCTTAATGAGACCCTATTCCTCTGAAATTGGATTTTGTCGACAATCAAGGGGAAATAATGTGGAAATATATAAGAATGAAGTTTCGAGAATGGGGAACTATAATATTTATGAACCTGGATTCAATTGGCTGCCCTTGATTATTTTGACATTGACTTTTTATTTGGTTTAAAACTTTTGATTAGTTATCTTCCCTTTGTCACTTTAACAGGCTTTCAGTTGTTATTTTGGACCATGAAGCAGCAGTGAGGGCTTCGATCTTGTTTTGCTTCAATCCAGCTTCCATATTCTATTCATCAATGTAGTTTTCCTGTTTTCATCTGCTTTATATTGTTGGTACCTATGATATTGCATCAGGCTGGGGTTTTCATCTGCTTTATACTGCAAATATTCAGAGACATTGTTCACCCTTTTTTCTGTTGGAGGATTGTATCATCTAATATCTGGAAAAGATGTTATTGCTGTTCTTTGGCTTGCCCTCTCTGGATTTTCAAGGTCCAATGGAGTGCTTAATGCTGGTTATTTCTGTTTTCAGACTATGCATCAGACCTATGATGCTGTTTTCTTGAGGAAGCGTCCTTTTGTAGGTTTCAATTTTTTATTTTATTTATGATTTTTAAATTTGTATATATGAAAGATTAAGGGTCAGTATCATGATTATCAATAATTTATTTTGCCTACCCAGTTCCATGAAAGTAGACTTTCATTCAGCAATACTATGGGGATGCAGTTAGAATATTCTTGTACCGTATCTAAGAAAAAAAGGAACATGTCAATTATGTAGCAGAAAGCAATTGTTGATTTATACTTGTGAAGAAGATGATCACTTAATAATTTTCATTTCTGTTGCAGTTGGCATTGCAGGCTGTTGTTGGTGGAGCTCTGCGTTGTATATGCATTTTTGTCCCTTTTGTTGCATTTCAAGCATATGGATACAACAATATTTGTCTTGGACATCTTCCATCCAATATGAGACCCTGGTGCAAAGCAAGAATACCGTTGCTGTACAATTATATTCAAAGTCATTATTGGTATGCGATCTTTTACCACCAAGGCTTGTTCATCAGGCTACCACTTTCTCTTTTCTTCTTTAGATAAAGGTTCACAATCATTACTGTCAATTGTTGCTGAAGAGCAATGTTACAGAAAGGGTCCTTGTTTGGCTGATTATTGGAAAATCATCAATAAATAGTATTTGATTTTGCAAGGAATGGTAATTGGACTGGCTCCATATATATCTGTATAGTTTCAGCTTTTTATACTTATACTGTGCAAATAATACTGTCAAATATATAAAATTGGAATAAAATAGAAATTATGTATGGTTGATGGTTTACCTTGATGCCACGGGAGTAGGTTTCTTGAGATACTTCCAAGTTAAACGGTTGCCAAACTTTCTACTGTTCTCTGGCACTTTGCTCAATTGTCCATTATGCGAACTCAAAGCCTGAAACTTTCTTCTCTTTGGGTTTCCGTGCTCCTCCTGAGGATAAAGATTCTGCTGCTGTGCTCTTTTCTCTAGCGGAATACTCCTCCAGAAGTCAGGGTATTACTTTTAAACAGGCAATGGTTTATGATGACATATTGTTAATTTATTGCTATCATTCGCTTAAGTTATTGAAGTGTGCCCAAAGGGATTGATTAACCTTTATTATTCCACGTTAGTATCTTTTACCGTTTTACCTGTATAATGGCTCCTAACTAATGTGTTTGCTTACATCCAATTGTTTTATAGTGTTCAGCTAGGAGTCTCAGATGAGAGCTTTTCAAAGTTTGTGCCTTTCTCACAGTCCCAGATTGAATTTCTTGTATACTGAAGGATATTCTTCTATTGTTTGGGGAGTTCCACTGCTTAATATCTTTAGTTGCTTGCCTATGTATATAAGCATTGCGTGACTGTCTCCTGAAAAGGTGACAATTTTGTTCTTTTCTGCATGTTATATATAGTTTTCAAAAAGATCCACTTTGATCCATGTCCTTTCAATTTCATCGAATTTAGTCCTAGTTTATTCAAGGACACACATATACAAGAGTAATATTCAACAGTGCAATTTAATTATGTCTCCTCTCTCGAACACTTTCATCTTGGTGTTGTTTTAATTCTTGCCGGCTATATTGGTGACAAAATAGTATTACAAGGCCTGAGGCCACATAGATGACAGAGGCAGCACACTTGAACCAGAGAGGCAATGGGATTGTGATGGAAACGAAGAAGGTGGAGCCAAGATTCAAATCTATGATACCAAAGCAGGGATAGAACCGAAGGTACTTATCAGTAAATAATATAGAACGGTTCTTATTATCGGTTTTACCCATTTTCATCTTTTCTTCAACATATCAATTGGTTGCTTCGAGATGTGACATAATGCCCATACATACATGTATTGACTTTTCCCTCTTTTATTCTTCAACTTATTTGCAGGCTGAAATAAAACCATCTGATAGGAGTGAAATCCAGGGTGAATATGAAAACTTATACGTTCATATATCAGCTGACACATTTGATAAAGTAGTTGCAGCGGTTGCTATAATTAAACTGCTAGTCACCTCTGTATCAGTGAGTTTCGTTTTATGTTTAAACATCAAGCTTTACATCCAACAGTTTCTTATACTTTATTCTTTCATGCTATTTATTACGATTTCTACAGTTGTTTTCTCACTATCGTTACTTGAATTACTTCCATATAGGGAAATCTGGTAGCGGTTACCGGTACAGGTGCTTCAGTTTCTGGTGATAATGCTCATGGTCCTAGTCAAGTCCAGGACGGTACCACCTCTAATATGGTTCCGTCAACTGTGGTAAATCAGGGAATGGTGCAACCACTGGCAGGACCTGCACAAACTCACTGAATGGGCAGTTTCAGTACCCTGGTCCATTTTTTCTTGACGGGCGCATCTTCCGCTCCTGTGAATATGCCTGGCTTCAATCCGCTGAATTCTTCAAGACCAATTCTCAACAATCCATCCCGACCAATTCTCAACAGTCCATCCCATCTGTCAACATCACCTTTCAACCCCACAGACCTGCCTTCATCATTTGGGCTTCCTTGATCTCTTGTTTCCCCTAGACAACATCTCTTGTTTCCCCTATACCAAACCCACCAAGAACACAAATTTTGCCGCATACATATATGGCTTCTCAGGCTGAATCAGTTTAAAATAATGTTTCAGTTCCCCCTCACATTCATGGGAAACCGACCCCCACAAATTTTGCACCTTCATTTCTGCAATATATGTCTATTAATTGTCCTGGATAACTGCCTGCTGGGAGCTCTACTGGATGGTCAAGCGGTCCACCAGCTCCACAACCAGGTGTTGCATCCATGCCGCCACCTCCAAATATATCAACGGCGAATATGGTATCTTCTATAAACCATTCTATTGCAGCACCAAGCTTTACTTTTATTCCACGACCTCAAGCGGGACTTCCTTATACTTCTCTGCAAGCAAGAGTTCCAAGTTCTGTTTCTGGAAGTGTTCCAAGTTTTGCTCCCTTAGAACCATCAATGATGACGGCTCCAAGCCCTGGCATTTTAACTTTTCAGCCTCACGGACCACAGAATCCATCCTTCCAAACGGTTCCCCAGTCAAGCAGTCACTTCTCACCACAGAATGCTTCTCTCGCCAGACCAATGTTGCCACCTGCAGCACCTCAGGCACCTGTCTTGCCAGTTTCCTTAGCCAGGCAGTCTAGGTGTTATTAAGACCACAGACCACAGCTCGGTGACGACATTGGGTCAGCATCCATCTGCTTATATATCTACTGCTCCCTACGCCAGAAATTCAACTGCCATCTCAGTTCCTCCCAGACTCGCAACCTTTATAGACTCCAGTACCGTTCTACCTCGGACACCAGTCGCCAATGAGACCAGCTAACTTCAATCCACCTCACCAGATTCCCAATTTGCCCAGTCCTCTGCCTCCAAGGCCAGGAAATCATATTCAAATTCAACAAAACTATCCTGCTCCCTCAACTCAACCTGAGATCCCACGTCCTCCAAATCAACAGTTCAGCAACAATCTCGCATTTGCCTCTGGCAAGTCCGCGTCTGGTCCTAGAGGAGGACAGCAACTTTTTGATCCATTCTCGCCCACTGCTGCGAATCAACAGCGTGGTGGTAATCCAGGAAAGATGTGAAAGCAAGCGAATGATCTATACTAATTGGATTTGATTCCGTTGGTTGGAGTTATACAACTTAGGATTTGGCGAAAAAGGTCACAAAAATGGAATTTGGTTTTTGTAGTCTATAGGTCATGTGTTGCTGTAATCTAATTTCTGATAGGACAATACTTCTTCGTTAAACACAGTTCTTCACTTTATCAGGTGAGATTCGACCATATAACTTCAGGTGCAAGGGTAAAAACGCTCTTACCCACTTGAGCAACAAGCCCCTTGGCTTTCCCATTCCTCTTTAATGGCATTATTCTCGACACATTAAATTAAAGGGTATATTATCAATTTCCCCCCTAAACTTGTGACCATTAGCCAATTTCCCCCCTCAACTTTAATTTTGGCCAATTTCCCCCCTGAACTCTCATGATTAGTCAATTTCCCCCCTCAACTCTAATTTAGCCAATTTCCCCCCTCAACTCTTATAATTAGTCAATTTGCACCCTACTGTTAAATTTTTAATTTGATCATAATTAAACAAGTGTGTGTAAGAAACTAAATAAGATGTATGTTAATCATGTTCCTATATCTTTATCCTATTACAAATAGATTAAAATTTAGAATTTTACAATTTATCATAGATAGTATTATTAGTCATAATAAATCAGTATGGAGTAATTTTATTTGATTTTTGACTATACAAAATTGATAACAAAAAGGATTGATGTGTAAATTTTTGTATGTGAATACAATTTTCTTTATAAAAGTGAAAGCTAAGTTCAAGTAAATTGCAGAGAATCGAGCTTTAGTAAAAAAAATGGCTAGTCTATTCATAATTTTCGACTCCTTATTAAGAATAACCTATTTTATTGAAATAGGTTTGATCCATGAGTTTAGGATTATTATTTCTTTTTGTTATTATTTCTTCTTCTACATGCTTTAAACCCGATTCATAACTTTTTCTTATAATCAACCCGTCACATACTAACTGTATTATGTTTTTGTACATTTTACCCTATATTATGCAGGTGAGTTTATGTTAATTTTAGTACTTTGTTGGAAGCAATTAGAAAGATTGAAAATTAAGAAAAGAATAGATGGAAAATTAAAAAAAAAAAAAATTAACAGTAGGGTGCAAATTGACTAATTTTGAGAGTTGAGGGGGGAAATTGGCCAAATTAAAGTTCAGGGGGGGAATTGACTAATTATGAGAGTTGAGGGGGGAAATTGGCCAAAATTAAAGTTCAGGGGGGAAATTGGCCAATGGTCACAAGTTCAGGGGGGAAATTGATAATATACCCTAAATTAAATGCATTACTAGCTTCACAAGTCACAATCATTCAGGAGGAATTACAAATGATTAGGATTAAATGACCTCGTTCAAATCTTGCTCGGAGAAAACCCAGTGGGAAAAACTCCAAACTTGGGAGAAAGAGTAGCACACTTGTATTACAAATCAATGTTGCCCGGAGAAAACCCAGTGAGAAAAACTCAAAACTTGGGAGAAGAAAGCTTGGCCTAGAAACAGCCATTGCTGTCGTCAAAGAATCGCTCCCAGACCAGGACAGAACCAGCTGTACTGTGTCAGCCACTGGACTCCCAAAGCGAAGAAGCATCCAATGCTGAAACAGTGAAACCCCAAAATCTTGAGGACATAAGTAAAATGCCAAAAAGATTTTAACTTCTTCTCTATTTGCCTTTGGATATATTATTTGGGCATGATATCATGATCCCACAAAATATTGTGGACATGATGCCAAGATCCAACCAAAGATGCTTAACAATAATAATGAATATAATATTAATAATAATAATAAAACATTTCTTGATACGATGATACCTCTAAAATTATATCGCGATGTGAGGAATGTGGGATATTTTGTGCCAGTAGCGTCCTTTCCCTGGTTGGCATCTCTCTTCTAGCACTGGACACCCTTCGATGACTAATTTCTCTAGTGAAGCAGGTAGACCCTCCTCTGGAATGGATGCTAGCTTTGGACAATGCCTGAGTGTAAGAAATTGAAGGGAGGTGAGGAATTGAAAGCCCTTGCTGCTCAGTTTCTTCAGATTCGGGAAGCCACCTATTTCGAGTTGAGTGAGAGATTTGGGGAGGAGCGTCTCCATCCGGACCAAGTCGGGTGGAAACGACACCGCATCCGGGTCTTTACCGTAGATAATTAACCCTCTAAGAGAGGTGAGTCTGTGCAACCCCCACTCCAACTCCCACAATGACTTACAGCTCTTGACCTTGTTAATTTCAAGAAACGTGAGGTTGGGAGGAAAAGTCAAACCTTCACGGTAGTCGATCCTCAATTTCTCAAGAGAGTTGAGATTGTGCATGTCTTCGGGCCACGCCTCCAATTTGTCGCATCCCATGATGCAGAGCGTTCTCAGGTTGGAGGGTCTTCTCCCCCCACTCAGTCTCGGGAAAGAAACAAGACTTCCACAATACCCAATAATTAGAGTTTGAAGATTGCTGAGGTGGCATAAGCCATCCGGTAAGGATTTCAGATTTTGGCACTTCCAGATCTTAATATATTCAAGATAATAATTGGTGTTGTCACGGAAGAACCCGTCCTCTGCGATTAGCTCCAGCTGTTCACAATCAAATATCTGAAGGTGTTTAAGTGTCCTGAGAAGCCGGCCACTTAATGATAACGACGTCAGAGATTGACAATTCCGGATAATCAAGTGCTCAAGACAAGAAGACGACCAAGAACTAACATCCTCCTCATTTACTAGTGATTTCAAACTTTTGCAATTACTTATCTCTATTCTTCTGAGATTTTGGGGAAACTGAAAATTTGCCAAATATATCAACGAATGACACTTGGTAATCTCGATGTCTTTAAGAGAAGGTGGCAGACCAACATTTGGAAAAGAAGCTAGACGTGAACATTTGTGTAAGCGAAGCTCTTGAAGAGACGACAACTGATTTAACCCCTTTGGTAGCTTCAAAAGATTTTCGCACTTGATTAACTCCAGACATTCAATCCTGCACTCCAATATTTGTGACTCCTCTGCTTCTTTTCCCAATTCTTCAACTAGAGGAGAGTTGTCTTCGATCTTCAAACGGCCAAGAGAAGTCAACTGCTGCAATAATCCTGCCTCATTCTTCAATGAAGACTTCAGCTCCTTACATCCATTAATCTTCAATTCTCTAACCTTGGTTAATCCCTTTCTGCACAATTCCCCTGTTTGCAGAGACGTCAACTCCGAAATGTTTGAAAGACACAAGGACTCTAATAACTCAAACTCAACCTTAGCAGCTGTATGCACCAACGCTTTACAACCGTCAATGTTTATTTGACGAAGTTGTTTGTAGTTGGCAATCGAAACCACCAATTCCTCGCATTTAAAAATTTCAAGCTTGGCTAACATATCAAGGTTCTCTGGCAGCTTACCTTCCAACTTAGAACATCCAAATATTGAAAGCCTTTTCAGGCAAGGGAAAACACCACTTCCGTGATCCATTTGGAAAGGAAGCCATTTCTTCCAATGCTGCATATCCACAAACTCAAGAATCTCTAATAGCGGAAACGGCAAGATACACTCTCCATAAAACTCAGCACCAACACTTCCCACTTCATTCATTCCTTCAATATAAAGTTCTTTGAGATGAGGCAATTGTCCGAGGGGTGGCAACGATAAACATTTGTTACATTCCTCTAAGCGCACAAGCACCATATTAGAGAACAAAGGACATCCCACCCATGATGAAAATTTCATTCCGGCATATCTCTTGATGGTGAGCTCCTTGATCTTTGTATGAGGCTGTAACATGTCAAGCACATCGGATTCCGTTTTTCTTGCGTCGCTTGAATGAGACCATTCTAGGACCAACGAATCAAGCCTCTCCTTGCATTTTAAGTTTGCCCTCCGAGCGTCCTCGACATCAGTCACATTCTCCAATCCTGAGAGGCACAATGTCCCCCGAAGATGCATCAGGAACTCTATCTCTCTTATCCCTGATTGATTACCACCACCACTCACCACAAAATTAGGCAAAGATTGGAGATTCACCAATTTACCTAGTTTTGGAGGCATTCCTTTCAACCGAGATGCACCTGAGTTGTTGAGATGGCGCAAATTAATTAGATTACTCATGTCTGCAGGCAATGAATTCAACTTACGACAGCATTCCAATATCAATGTCTGCAGGTTGTAAAGGGTGCTTGTTGATTTAGGTAAACTGGTAATGGGCGTGTAAGAAAGGTCGAGATACCGAAGATACCTTAAATCACCGACTGAGTTTGGCAGCTCAGTTATTTTATAGCTATTAAAAGAGAGCACCCGCAAGTATTGCAATTTTCGCAATAAATCAAAAGGAACCTGATGACTTAAATAACCCCAAACATAATCCTTTCTTAGTGGCAGGAAGGTTCGCAAACATTTCACTTCAGAAAATGCCTCAAATCTTTTAACTCCATCATAATCACCTGTGATGTAAGACGAGTGGCGTGCCTTTGGAAAACATCTAAGTTGTACACCATCATTGTTTTGCTTATCCTCCAATCTAAAACAAATTGCTCCAGCTGCCCATCGTGCTAAATCACCAATGAGGTCATGCATCACATATTTTGAAGTATTTTCGGTTGACGTTTGAAACAATGACCTAGATACGAGCTCCCGAAAATAATCAGCACCTAAATCTTCAATTTGTTTATTATCTTCTGGTCGGGGAAGAATAAAGCCCTCGGCCATCCATAGAAGGATCATTTGCTTCTCTTCGAATTCATAGTCATTTGGAAGTATTGAGCAATAGGCAAAGCATCTTTTCAAATGTGAAGGAAGATAAAAGTAGGTTAATCTCAACACTGGAAGTATGTCAGGCTCATTTGATAGACTCCAGAGTTTGTTGTTCAATATTTCTTCCCATTCGTATGTTTCTTTACGAAGTAGAACACCACCGAGAGTCCTCGCGGCCAAAGGCAATCCCCTACACTTTGCAACAATTTTCTCCTTCAGTAACTCGTAATTTGGTGGTTTGTCGTTGTTAGAATTTAAGAATGCATGCTGCTCAAATACTTGCAAACAAACATCATTTTCCATGGGCTCCAAATTGTGAACCAGCTTGGCAGCTCCCATCATTTTTGAAACATCTGTATCACGTGTTGTCACAATTATCTTGCTTCCTTGTGCTCCATCACGAAAAGGGGACTGCAGCTTCATCCAATCACCGTAGCTACACGTTTTCCAAACGTCGTCTAAAACAATTAAAAACTTCTTCCCCACTAACTCCTTATGCAGATCATCTTGAACCTTATTGTAATCTTCTGTGGCACATTGCCGAGATGTGATTGATTCAAGAATTTGCTTTGTCACTCTTCCAAGGTTGAAGTCGTCAGATACGCACACCCAAACGGCTGGTTGAAACGTTTGGGCTGCAACCATATCTTTGAGTACTTGTCCAGCAAGTGTTGTCTTTCCGACTCCAGCCATACCAGCAATTGCAATTACATCGAAATTGGCAGCACGATGCTCTTGTTTCGACAGTAGCTCAACAATCTGCCTTTTGTCCTCATCCCTTCCAATCACAGGACCATCTGGTTGACTGGAACTAGGGGATATGTTTTGGCGTGCCGTAATAGTCGACGTCACAGTATCAATTCTCAAACCAAGCTGGTCTTTTCGATCGGATATCTCTTGTAATCGCTCGGTAATCTTCTGTATTTCCGAGTTCATTTTGAAGTTGGAAATACGATTAGGAATTGATATCCCTGCTTTGCTTGTTGTTTTGAATTTGGAAACACGATTAGGAATTGATTTCCATGCTTTGCTTGTTGTGCTGGAATGAGCATGTTGTATCTGACGTTTCAACATTTTAGCATGACATTTATCCAACACGTCTTCCGCATCAAAAGCCAAGTCCCTGAGATCATCGAGCCAGAGCTTCAGTGCGCTGCTCTCAGCCATCAGTTGCCTTTCCTCCGCGTCATGCAGAACCGCTCCAATTGCAGACAAGGTGGCACTCCATTTCTTCAGATTTTTATCAACGCCCTTTACGCGTCCACAGTACTTGATGACCTCGCGCTGCGCCAACTTGCTAACCAACACTCGAAGAAATGCCACAAGAAAAGCCTCTGCCGCCATAGTTTCTTGAACTGGAAGTCTGATCCGTTGACCAATACCAATTAAGATTCACAAGTAGTCACAGCTGCACAATTAAAACAGATGAAACTAATTATTGTATACAAAATTTATTCAATTCCATAACGGTCCTACCGGCTACACAGGGGCTTAATTACGTTTTACTGAAAATTGCTTAATTTGAAAGACAAAGCACAAAAGAAAAATTCGAGATTAAAAATCATATGTATTTTACATTTTAAAATAGCACTACTAATTTTTGGGACGCGACAAGTTACACAAATCGAAATTCGCATAAATATGGGATCGGATATATGGCAATAACTTACATGGAAGTCGTCAGATCTTGAGGACACTTGCTTCCGAGGATCAGGTTTCAGTTGAGGTTAACTTTAATCCAATTAAGATTAAGGAGTAGTTCCCTGGAAGCTTGAGCTCTCGAGCTTAAAACTGCACAAAGTGTTGAACCTGAAACCATATATGGTATAGCTGGTTATTGATGAAAAAAATTCAGTATATAAACTTGAATAAAATGAAATAATTAATCAATAAAAAATAGATTTCCCATATATTTTCAAGAAGAACTTACTGCATCAATTGAAGTTTTCAGATGATCATGAAGATGAAGGAACTTGTTTCCGTTGATCTGATCGCTTATGAAAATCAACAAATTCAGATTCTTGGCGACAAAGACTTTAGTGCTCTTCAATAATTCAATTGGCTATAATATCTCTCCCTCTTTGTCCTGAGCCACACAACACAAAGCAAAAGAAAACAAAGTTGACAGTTTGGCAGAAGGAAAACGCATGGCAACCCCCCCGGGCTCTTTATCATCTCGACACTAGATTTTACCAAAGTTACCATGCATCCTGCTTCAGCCTTACCATCGTTTAGTAACAAGGGCTGTAACTAATCTCCACACTTTAATTTGTGTAAAAAGTTAAAATAAATTTATTTTAGATTTCATTTTGAAGTCTTGAAGATGAAGAGAAATGTGTTTTATAAGAATATCCTGGAATCGATGTTTAAGGAAGGAAAATTGAGCAAGATCTTCATGATGGAGTGAACTTATTACACATGGTGAATTGTCCTTGAAATATGGTTTTTCTTTTTAACCCACTATATCTTGGGTTCAAATTCTTTCGATCTGATAATTTATATGAATTTATTGTAGATTATCTGTCGTTTGTCATTTTTTTAAAACCACAGTGATACAATGGAATTTTATTGATATGAAAAAAGAAGTTATAAAGAGGATATAAACCTTGTCTCTCATGAAATAAGAAAAAAAATACAGGAAAAAAAGGAGGAAATAAATGTTACCCCTCTTGAAAAATAAAATACAAAGAAAAAAAATGAGACATAAAACCAAACCCTTTATAACAAAACCTAAAAGGTAAGAACTTACAAACAAATAAATTCCAAAAGAATTAGGTAAAAAAGAAAATTACACATTAAGAAGGGGTGACAAACCTATAGACTTGTATGCTCAAAAAATTTGAATACAAGAAAAGAAGAATGCCAAAAGATGGAGCTGCATGCCAAACAAGTAAAATTGTTTTCTTATGAAAAATTGAAGATTAAGCTCGGTTAACCGAATTTTAGTGCCAAATAATTTACTTGTGTCTTCACGATATAGTTTTACTTTTACTCATAACCCTCCTAGCAACTAGACCTTAATTCCACTATCCCAAAGCTGCAATATTCCATGAACAGCACATGCTAGAAAAGTTGAAAAGTTGTATTCTTTCTACGAGATTCACTTATCTATATTAGGTTCGTTATTGTGTCAGTACTTCAAATAAATAATGCAATAACGTGTGAAGAGAAACTTAACGTTTAATAGACAAAGAAAAAAAAACTGATATTATGTTTTGAATGATTCATTCATATGTCTAATCTAAAATGTAGAGGTCGTGAATAATTTTCATAGAACGAGTACCATCACTAAGATATATATATATATATCACATTGCTCGAATAATATAAAGGCAATTAGCCACAATAAATACGTTTTGACAAATTGGTGCAGTTTTGATCACAATTTTTTAAAATATCGCTTTTAATCAATTTTATCATTGAAAAATTAATATTGTCCTTCATTAATCAAAAAGGGTTCAGGCATACGGATACAACAACAATAGTTGTGTTGGACATCCTCCATCCGACATGAGGCCCTGGTGCAAAAGCAAGAGCTAGCAACAATATTGTCTTCAACGGCCAATGCTTTTTCATCAGGCTATCATCTTGTTTAAGCTAAAGGTTCACAATCGTTACGGTCTTGTTGCTGCGGATTATTGGAAAATCATCAGAATACAGTTTCGAGAATGGGGAGCTATAATACAGTTTGCAAGGCAATTTGCTGCCCTTGATTATTTTTACATAGTTTGGGCATACTCTTATTTCATTAGTCATGAGACAGAATATATAGCTTGCCTACAACTCCGCTGGCTATTCAATTTGTTTCCTTTAATCTATTTCTAACTTTAAGAATTAGAGTTTACTTCTCAACATTCCCTCTCAGTTCATAGATTCGTGGTCAATGCACGAAATTTCGAGTTTATGATCGGAATCGTTAATATTATAAATCAATTTCCAAAGATTATTTTTACAAAAAAACAAACATATGTAAACTAGGATTAAATACAAGTTGGATATAAGTTTTAGAGTAATGCTACACATACCACACTTTTGTAGGTTTAAAGGAACAATACCAAATTCAAGAAAAACTACCAAACTCAACCCATTCTATTTAGATTAAGCCACAATTTGTAGGCCATGACATTTATATTCATAGGTGATAGGACCATTTACATTCCCCCTGCACACAGCTCGCTGGTCTCCGTGCGCCAGTGTCGGATCTCGTTTCGGCCACCATCATTGGTGCCGAAAAATTTGAAGTCATTGTTCTACATTACATAAAAAATAGCAATAAGTTCAACCTTTTATCTTCAATTATGTTTATTTTCCAAGTTTATTATTTCTTCACATGTATACAAAATAAAATCAAAGAACTTAATTAAGAGAAAATCCATCGCTTTACATGTATTTATGAAAGTCACTATTGAATAGCTACCTTTAGACTAGAAAAATTGATTAGCCAGTTGCCAGAAAAATTGATCGGAATCGACCATTAATACAAGTTGGTTAGTCGGAAAACATGGTAGGATTGAGTGACAATCTTGTAATTATTTTGAAATATAATAATTTTGTAGAATTGTTTTAGTTGACTTTTCCATTGGTGCCTAAACTAAAATATGGTATTAATTTTAGCAAAAAAACTAGACTTTGAATTTGGTTAACCCATCCAGCCTAATCAGTGATCACAAAAGACAATTATTATATAATCCCACAATTGGGTCTAGTGGTCCTCCTTTTTTGTTTTTTTCTTATTTGTTCTTTTTAGGGAAATGTTAACTAACTTTTTCAAAAGTGAGGTTTTTTATAGTCCATCTACTATTTTTGTTTTCATAATATTTTATAATGTTAGTATATAAATTGATATTAAACGTTAAGATGATAAAAAGTTCATTTCATTTTTGAGATAATACCCTTAGCATTTCTCTTCTTTTTAACATGTGACGGGACAGCGACTAGTCACATGTATAACTCAACGACAACCAGTACCAGTTCGAACTAACTTTCCACGAAGAATCTTTGCCACAAATGTGAATCGGATAAGTCAGGGAGAAAATGCTACCAACGATCTGAAGAAGATGGAAAAAAAAAAAAGCATCTTTGGTGTCATGAGACTATTATGGTGTGAATCTTCCAAATGCCTTTCTTTTAGTGAATTATCTCGTGCCTCATTATTGTTAATAAAATATTTCAAGTGATTATATTTTCCAATCATATAAACTGATTGTACGCATTTGATGGTTTTTTATTTTTTTTATATTTTAAGAATGTATCTCACATTAATAAATAAATAAAAAAAAATTGCATTGACTTAAATGTTGGGTTATTTTTTATTTTGTCAATTGATTTTACGGTGAAACCTCAACTTTTTTCATGGTATCATAGTAGGTTGTCTCACGTGTGAAGCCTAATGGCCACACATGCTACACGACTGCTTTGTGTTGTTCATGTGCTATTATTAAAAAATTAATTTAAAATACTTTTCATATTACTAATTAGTTTTATAGTTGATCTTCAACTTCCTTTATTTTTATTATATTAATTGATTATAATGGACAAATTATTAGCATGGCAAGAAATATGACCTTTAGAATTACTCTTGTAGTTGTCTTTGATTTTTCTTGGAAACTCCTCGTCTATATCAAAGACATGTGGATAGAATTTTCTTGGTGTACATGTTTCGTGGAAAGTTAGTTTTAAAGAATCGTAGGACTTAACTTCATACATTTGTCTTTGAACAAAATAACAAACTTCATACTTTGTCAATACATTTGTCTTTGAACAAAATAACAAACTTCATACTTTGTCAATACATTGACTTTGCAGTCAGCTACCAGAGCTATTGCTATCTTACTAATCATACCAGTTCAAACCCCTTTGGATATTGGTCGTAAGAGTAATGCTAGACATACTAAATATTTAAACTAAATTGGCAAACTAAATAAATGTCATTCACTCACTAATTAGAAATAAACATGTTAATCAATATTTAAGTAATAATCAAATCAACACTCACATCATTTAGTTTACAAAATTTAATTTAGAGATTTAATCTCCCTAACATTATAAATGTGAATGATTGTACCCCCTTGGATGGATTTTGAAATGTAGTTTTCCAGCTTTCGTTTTGTTTTGTTTTTTTTTTTTTTTTGTCTTTTTAGCTAAAAAAATTCTTGAGACTGACATAATTCCTCATTTTGATCTCTAACAATGAAAATTGATAGAACTTCCCTAAGTTTGTCTATCATAAATCATTTTGATATTTCCGTTCAAAACTTATCAAATATCCTTGTTAAGTTGTCACGTGAACGACTAAATGACCACCATTTTAAGGGTATTTTTGTTAAACCAACCCCTCCACTTAACAAAGACATTGGAGATTTTCCTTGTTTTTTCCTAACATTTTGGTGTTTTTCAACATGTTTTGCAGATTTAGACCTACTAAGTTTTGGTTTAGAGGGGTTAGGAATTAGGTTTTACTAGCAACTGGTGCCCAAGCGTTGCTGCGGGTTTTAAAATCATATAAAGCATGTCTGAAATACTATGTTAGCACATGTGATTGATGTCTCATTGTTCATTAACAATAAGCAATACTATTTACATACATGTGGAATGTAGGAACGAAATTACTGACCTTTTGTTCTAAATCAAAAAGAACACTAACTAGTAGAAACCAAAAAAGAACACTAATTCGAAATACAATTTGACAAAAAACCCTTTCCAAACAGTTGAACATCAAGAAGAACGCTAATTCTAAAATACAAATTCAATTTCTCTCCATGTTCAAAAGCATGCAAGCAGAGAGTAATTTCTATTACCAGTATGATTAGCTTGTAATGACTTGTCCACTGTGATAAAAAGCATCAAATTTCTCATTTTGTCTCCAATTTCCATCACTTCAGTTGCCCCTTTTGCAGATTTTTTTTCTTTCTTCCATTGACGCCAATGTTTTGCCTCGCGCTTTGATACAGCCTCATCTAGATAATGTAAATATAAATTTATCACATATACATATAACATATGTGCCATCTAACTGTTTATAACATATGCTAACAATACAAAATGCAGACATTGTATATGGTATTCTGCATAAATGCTAACCACACAATGCAAAAATACTCACTGACAGAAAAACAAAACACCAATTGCTCATCTAGATAATTTAAATACAAAAAAATAAACTTTACACCAAACACAACAGACCTCTCTCTCCTTTACAGTTCCTGAAAGAAGTGAATTCATAAAAAAAAAAACTTGGTTATGCCAACATACTTCTTACAAATTATATTCATTTCAAAAAAGAACCAAACAAAAAATGCACATAAAAGCTTACTGAAGGGCCAAATTTGAACAATTTGGGCAATTGGGTATCCTCAAAACAATTCAAAGAGCAACAAATGAGCGTGAAAGCAGCAGAAAAACAAAAGAAAGACAAAAAAAAGGGGGATATCGAGATTCAAAAAAGTAGCAGATAACATGACCAGAAGAGGTGTTTTTCACTCAGAATGTCCAAAAGGACAGTCCCAAAGTTGAACATAACACTTTCTAGTCACACTATTAATTACACTGAGAGTTTAGTCTTAATGATGGATTTGCAATGCATAGAACTCATTTTGCAAAGTTCAAAATTGCATTGTGACTTTAGTCTTAGTGTAAAGCACATGATGGCAATAATTGGCACACTGATCTCAACTCATCATTCTCAAGTATTCTTAATCTCGCAGGATGAGGGTATAGCAGGAATATTCAGCAGATTATACAACATAGCTCCTTATTCATATAATCTTACTCATTGACTCAGTCAGAAATTCAGTTTATCCCTCAGAAAGGTGTATAAAAAATGGTATAATAAATAATAATTATGATTAAGGGAAATAGGCAATTACCATTTCTTAGATATTCAGGAGGTGTGTGCAAGATTAGTGCTGTAACTTTTTTCATCCCTACTGTTTTTCATCAATCCAAAAGTCGAAGGCGGAGGATTGCCATTCTTGCAACACCATCCATGAAATTACCACTTTGATCTCATATAAATCCATGTAGCTGTCAAATAAAAAGTCTTTAACAGAGCAAAAAAAATGTCTACTTATCAAAAAAAGGTCCACAATGATATGTGATCAAAATCATCTCACTTGTAAAAATTGAAAAACTAAATAAACAAATTTGGGAAAGGAAATTGGAGACATCACCTCATCAAAGAGAACCATATATGAATTTAAGTCATGGTACAATGGGCGGCCTTCAATACTGCCGTAATCCAATACTTCGGCAATTTTCAGAGCAACTCTTAGTCTCATAGCCCACTCAAAGGTCTGATTCTCCCCTATCAAGAACATGTGAGATGAATTTATACATGAAGCATTTTGAATAGCTATAAGCAATAAATTTCAGTGACCAATTGTCAAGAATATGAGAATGGGAAAAGCAAAATGGGAGTCGCAAATTGAAATGAAAATGGCACATATTGCAGATAATGAATCAGCTTAATTTGCGAAAGTGGTTTGAGATGACAATATTGCTCATGTGGAACAAATGCATTCTTTAAAGCAATTAACGCCCCAAGAAATCAATATCTTATGTAAAAGAAGAGAAAATTATGTCTTTGTAGGACTCATCAAATCTAGATTGAAATTTTTTTAAGTTTCAATCGCATGGCTTTTCACATTACAAATAGACAAGTAGATGCAACCATTTCATATTCGTATTCATTGAAACGCAGTGCAACTTTCAAGTAAAGGGTGTTCCTCCTCATATTTCAAGCAATGTGTCAAACATGTTCCCATATCTTGTGCAGAAAAGAAAGGCCAAAAATTGTATAAAAAACAAATTCATTGAATATCTGAATATAGGAGGCACATACAGTTGAAGAGATGTTTGGCAAGTGTATCATGATGCATGTACTCCACCACCAGCAACTTCTTGTCGTCGTCGCAGCAATACCCAATCATGAAGAAATACCTTTTTGAAAAAGAAAAAAAAACATTGCATAGACTGCACAGAGAAATTAAAACTACTTGACACTTTTCCAAAAATCAAACTAGCAACTTTAAGAAATACTTGGACCAATTTGAAATTTGCCCTCTTCGTTAACATGAAGAAAATAATATTAACTTCGGCAAACCATGTAACCATCTCATTGAGTAAAAAAAAATGCATCTCATACCTTAATCATTTTATATACAAAATGGATTGAGCATGCATAACCAAGTAGGTTCTACATATGACCACTCGAGGTTCGAGAATAAGCAGGAACCTCCTGTCAAGTAATATCAATTTAAGTTTATATGCCTTCAAAATTCAGTATACATAATTTGGAAATAGAAAAAACAGAAAGATAATTATACCTGGAGAGCGATGGCAAAGGTATTTCATTAGCCAGAAAAACCTGCAAAGACAAAAAATTTCACAAAATCAGTATATTAGCACTCATAATTTAACCTCTATCATGAATAATAAATTCATAAAGTAAACTTTTAACATTCATCATAACATTAACAATTTGATTAACCAATACTCATCGCTAATTTTCCAATACTGTTTAAACTGAAATGAATACATTTTTAGCTTGTAGATACGAATAATTTAATATGTGCTATATTATAACAGCAACAATTTTAATCAAAAATATTAACGGCATCTCTAACCCTCCAATAGTGCCTAAACCGAAACAAACACATTTTTTGTTTCTATACACTAATAACTTAACGCCCGCCATGAAAAATGAATATATAATTCACACTTCAAATCCAGCAATGTTAAACCCTCAAATCCTACAAAAGAAAAAACTATGAACACACCCACAATCCAAACACATAGAGAAAACTACACCAAATTAGGAAAACAAAATAAATAAATAAATAAAATCTAACGCATTTATATACACTATGAAGTATGAACCAACTCACAACACAAACACGGACAGAAAACCTTTCCAAATTAGCAAAACAAAATTAAAAAAAAAAAAAAAAACAAGCGCAAGCAAAACAAGGGAAAATAAATTAAAACACATCCATACCTTTAACACAGAGAGCTTGGAAAATCGAAATCCAAAATCCCAAATTTTCAAAGGCACCGTTTCCTGAAATTGAAAATCGATTTGCATCAGACATTTACAAAAACTATCGAACCAAACACAGAAAATCGAAACCATATAGACTGATAAACATGCAAAACTTACCTGGAAACGCTGGATTAGACCAGCCCAAACCAATTTCCAATCGAATAAAAAATGGGTAAAAATCCCTGAAATCGAAAACCAAACGGCATCAGACATGCAAAAAAACTATGCGAGCAACCAGGTAGAAATTAAGAACTTTGATGAGTAATCAAAGAACAACATCGCTAGAAACCGACGAATCAGCAGAACGACAGAAAACAAAATCACATACGAAGAGGGCGAAAAACCAACGAAGTCGAGGTATCCCAGAGAAGAAAGTGAAAAAGCAAAGAAAGATCTAGAATAACTGTCATTCACTGTGCAAAACACACACGATGACGGACAGGTGGAACGAAAGGGCATAACTGTCATTTCCTGTGCAACACAGATAGAAAGAGAAGTGGTCAAAAACTTTGGAGGGCATTTTTGACATTTTACTATTAATAAACAGTAGCATTTAGTTCGGGTTTTAGTATATATAAACTAGAATTTGTACTCGCGTGTTACTATAGGATTGAAAACTATTTGAATGATTCAATCGAAAAGTGCTATTGGCACTTCAAAAATCTCATTCAACACTCCTCACAAGTGTATTTTTCTTTCCTAATATAGAAAGTTTGAAGTGTAGAATGAGATTTTTGAAGTGCTAATAACAATTCCCTTTCAATCTTCATAAACAATGTTTGAGTCAAAAACTGAGTTACCAATGCCAATGCAAATTATACACAACCTCATCCTGAATGAATTTAAATATCAAAAGAGAAACCTATATCGTGTATTAAAAATGTTGTTTACTGCAACATTAAAAGTTGTCCTCTGCTATGTTGGTCATTAAGGAAGCATCCCAGGCAAGGGAAAAAAATTGAAATAAATTTATAGACAGTGGAATTATATCATGAACAAACTAAGGATAATAAGTGTTTACCTAGTGTTTTTGTGTGCAAAAAGAAGTCTGATTTTGAAAGAAATGGAGATGACCTTCTCTGGCAATTATATTGGACGCGATCAAACTTTTGTGCGTTTCCAACTTGCATTGCAACCAAGTTTCTACAAAAACAGATCGAATTCAAGAAAGTAATTAGACCAAGGTAAGTTTAAGAGTTAGCTAATAATTAACGGCATCATAATTAAGAGTTAGCTAATAATAAATATACAAATCTGTTAACCTTTAGTTGACCCTCGACATGTGCTCGGAATAGGGCTCTTTCAACATCCTGAAATCATGTCAAGTGCTAAAAAGGAGCAAGAAAAAACTAATGTAAGAGGTCTGTAAATTTGAGACAGAGCATATTACCTTATAGGGCCTCTTTAGAATCAGGTGGACCAAGTTCTATTGCCATGGTTTCATCATCCAATTTGTCAACCATCTGAAAAATGAAGAGAGAGTATCTACATATGTAAAATTTGAAAAGTAATAGCAAAAAATGAGTCAGTTGTTTAAAACAACGATCTAGCTAAGACAACATCCATACCTGCATATACTTCACAACTTCTGAGACAGAATAGTGTAATAAAGAATTTCCACCAAGTTCCTTTTCAGAGATCCACCAGTCCTTCTCAAAAATCTCACTTCAATGAAAAGGAAGTTAGGCCACACTATAAAATGCACTACTCCAACTTTTTTTCAAAAATGATATTCTAAGAAGTTAAATGGTTAAAGAACCTAAGAAGAAGATAACATATAAATTTATATTAAATTGGAATATTAAATCTACATATACTAAAGTAAAGTTATCGTAAATGCCCAAAAATAAATCTAAACGAAAACTTGAAACTAAAAACCAAATGGTTATTAGACGACTCCTAAAGGATTACATATTCTGGATTTATTAAATGGAGTTTTTCAAGACCTTCAACTAATTGAAACTAATATACAAACACTAAAGAATAATATCGCATAGCCTTACCTCAATCTTCTCAAAATTGATCATGACACACCCTTTTGTACCACATGGAATATCTCTTACCTACAATGTTGCTAACAGAAGCTTTCAAAACTATAATGAATGGAAAGACAGAATCCTCAATCTTCCAAACATGGATTACCAAAGTTACCTGATTAGTCTGCAGGGTCACTTGAATGGGTTCAAAATGGGTGACAATAGGCAGCTTGAGATGAAAACCTGAAATTTGAAATAATGAGAAGCAGGCAAAGTTAAGGCCCTATGCAAGCAACTTCTCAATGCACATCACCTAGATCTGTAATTGTCTTCAGAAGAGCGCATCCTCTCCAATATACCCCAACATGACCTTTTGGGACTTGGTGCAAAATTGATATAGTTGATGATGTTGGAAGAACCGTCTGGAAACATCAAGACGTCCCAGTTTTAAGAATTTAGCATACTAATCAAAGTTCCCCAACTCGCATATCATAGTATTTAGCAAAAATACAATCCAAGTCTATTGCAACTATCATTACAAAAAAACGAAAATTTCCAAGAAAGCCCTTCAATTCAATGCGTTATTGGGAAATTGCATGACTCTAATTCTCAATCAACTAATACAAATATTATATACAGGATTAATTAAGTCACCAGATGCATTTTATTGCACATGATCATGCTTAGCAAACATATGATCATTAATGACATGACAAAAGAAGAATGCATTGCGAAATTGTAAAAAATCGAAAATTAATACTTTAACACAAATACATGCATTCAGTGGAAATCAAGAACAGATACATGATACTCAAAATAGAGGAATTACTTACCATAATAAAACCTAAAAGTGAAACAAATTGACGAACAACTGAGTTAGTACTGCATATCAAGTGATGGATTAAGCTCGAAGATAAAATGCGATAAGCAATACTTGCTATTTGTATTAGTTGTAAATTTAAGGCCTTTCACTTCAGATCGTCGCCCCAAAGCAGCAGCAAGGAAGTTGTATGCAAAGATAACAGCTGCTTTAGAACACCCATTTCAGAAAAAATTCAATCAGAGGCCATAGAGATTCAGCGGAACAGAGAGAAAAAGATAATCCTAAACAACATTCTAGAGAGATAAGAGTTACCTTCAATTCTTAGCCAGTTAAAGAATTTTCTTTGAATCAGGAGAACCGGGAATGGATTCATGTTTTGCTTCCTGGAAAACTGTCGAGAGAGAATTGGGGCTGGGTTGGAAGAACGTATTGGAAGCAAAAGGAAGAGCCCAGTTTCGCTTAACTAAGAAACCTAATTCAGTCCTTGATTAGAACACATAGCATAGGCTAATAAAATATCTCACCAAAGCACAAAATGCAAAACAATCGAACGGAAATTAGTGGAGAAAAAGTGAAAAGCAACAGAAGCAAAAAGAGTGAAAAGCAAAGGGAAGAAGCTAGAAGACGTAGCGATGGTCAACAGGTGGAGCGGAAGGGCATAACTGCATTTTCACTGTAGAAAAGCTGAAATAAAGCACAGCTAGATAAAAATTTGGAGGGCATTTTCGCCACTCCACTGTCCACGAACAGTAACCGGGAGTTTTGGGTTTTGGCATAAATAAATGTGTTAGAATAGGTATTTAAACTAAAAAAACCCAAAAAAAGCATTCAAATATGAGATCATTTAGTCATCAAACTATATAAAAACAATTACACATATTCGATACAAGCATTATGAACCGTCTATCTATTTGTTACATTCGATTGACTAAATGATCTTAGTTTTGATATTTTGTAGAGATAATCTATACAAATTGATTTATAATATAAATGATTTCAATTATACACACAAAATTTTGTGAACAGTCACGAAGTCAATTGAGAGTAACTCCTCCTCAATCTTAAAGAACTCATCCACTGACTAGGCTTCCATGCCATATCTTAATGTGATGACTCATTATATACATATATATGTTCAATACATAATTTACGCTTTATTATTATAATTACTTGTTTACAACAATATATTAGAGGGAAAGAATAAATTGATTTCAAACTCATATTCGAACTGCAAGTCGGCCATTTTGATGATGGGAGTTTTAACAAAACACTTACGGTACTGTTCACTTTAACGAAAAACCACATTTTTACTCTAAAAAATCATTTAGGATACTATTCACTTACAACACCTTTTTGTCATTTTCGTTAAAATTCATAATTTTCAAATCATTTTATTAGTTGTCTTTTTCGTTATATATGATTGAACTGGTTTGAGAGAAAGAGAGAGAGAAACTGGGAAGAGACAAGAAACTGATTTTTCATATACCATTATCTCCATGGTAAGGTTCCCTCACATCACCAACTAGCCTTCTAAATAAAAGTAATAAAAAACATAAGTACGTACATTATGTGCATAGAAATCATGAAAACTGGCGTTCTTTGCTTCACGAAAAGAAAAGTTTAAGGGTAAATAGCTTTACGCATTGTTGAAGTTGTCAAAGAGTCTAGCTGATAGGTTTCCTTGTTTCTAGGGTTCATTCCCTGGACGTGCTAATAACCCTCCTATACTTGAGGGACAAGTTTGTTATCTGTTTTGAATTAGTCGTTTACCACGATTCTAGGGTTGTTGTTATCATGGGCTGTTATTCCTTTATTGATGTAAAGCTATTTAATAGCTGGTTGAAGTCTTTTAGTTCAATAAGAATGCTTCTGAGTTTTCAAGACTAAAATACTTTGTGTTCATATTCATACAAACTTCACGTAAACCTAGTTCAGTTTTAACATCTGGTATCAGAGCCCCATCACAGGGGCCTGACCAAAACCAGCAAACACAGTTGCTTACGTGAAAGAACAAGAATATGACGTCCGAGAACAGTTTTGTGCAACCGGCCATTCCAAGGCTCGACGGGCACTACGATCACTGGAGCATGCTTATGGAAAACTTTCTGCGTTCCAAGGAGTATTGGAACCTGGTGGAGACGGGGATCACTGCAGTCGCAGGAGGAGCACTCGAGTGATTCACAGAAGAAGGCACAGGAGGAACTGAAGTTGAAAGATCTTAAGGCCAAGAACTATCTGTTTCAGGCCATTGATCGTTCTATCCTTGAAACGATCTTGAAGAAGGACACGGCAAAGGACATATGGGACTCTTTGAAGCAGAAGTACCAAGGGACTGCACGTGTGAAGCGAGCTCAGTTGCAAGCACTTCGAAAGGAGTTCGAAATATTGCATATGAAGGCTGGAGAAACCGTCAATGATTATTTTGGGAGGACACTCATTATAGCTAATAAGATGAGGGTACATGGCGAAAGAATGGAGGATATAGTGATCATTGAGAAAGTTTTGAGGTCTATGACGTCAAAATTCGATTATGTGGTCTGTTCGATTGAGGAGTCGAATGATTTGGATACTTTATCCATTGATGAACTTCAAAGCAGTTTGCTTGTGCATGAACAAAGGATGGGTCAACATGTGATGGATGAACAAGCTCTCCAAATCACCACTGGTTTCCAACAAGGAGGAAGGAGTGGTGGCCGTGGCTCCTATCGGGGAAGAGGTAGAGGAAGGGGTAGATTTGGGTTCGACAAATCTATCATAGAATGCTACAATTGTCACGAATTAGGACACTTTCAGTGGGAATGTCCTAAGAAGACTAGGGACTCCAATGCTCACTTTGCAGAAACAAGTGAGGAAATGCTGCTAATGGCGTTGGTGGATGACAAGGAAACTCAAACGGAGCAGATTTGGTTTCTTGACTCAGGATGTAGCAATCACATGTGTGGCAGAAAGGAAGCATTTGTCGAAATAGATGCTAATTTTCGAGAGTCAGTCAAGCTGGGAAAGAACTTCAGTCTCAGTGTGCAAGGAAAGGGAAAAGTACGAATGGAGGTGCATGGGATCGTGCATGTGATCACAGACGTTTTCTTTGTCCCTGAATTAAAGAATAACTTGTTGAGTATTGGTCAACTGCAAGAGAGGGGACTCGCAGTGCTCATGCAACATGGAAAGTGTAAGATTTTTCACCCTGAGAAAGGTCTCATTCTCGAAACTGAGATGACATATAACAGGATGTTTGCCTTGAATGCTCGCTGCCCAGGAAATGAACAAAGTTGTCTCTCCATGACAACCACAGATCAAGCTGATCGCTGGCATCGTCGATATGGACATTTAAGTTGGAGTGGTCTGAAGGTGTTACAACAAAAGAACATGGTTAAGGGGCTGCCAAAGCTCAAAGCTTCTCAGAACGTGTGTGAAGGCTGCCTTGTGGGGAAGCAACATCGTGAATCTTTTCCTAAGGAAAGTACATGGAGAGCCTCAAAGATCCTACAATTGATACACGCTGACATCTGTGGTCCCATAAACCCAATCTCAAACAGTAAGAAGAGATATTTCATCACTTTTACTGATGACTATAGTAGAAGAACTTGGGTTTATTTCCTGGTGGAGAAATCAGAAGCTTTCACCGTGTTCAAAACATACAAAGCCAAAATGGAGAAGGAAACGGGATCATTCATAAGAGGTTTGAGGACAGATCGAGGTGGTGAGTTCACATCAAATGAATTCACAGATTTCTGCAATGAGAATGGGGTTCAAAGGCAGTTAACAGCTGCTTATACGCCCCAACAGAACGGGGTTGCTGAACGGAAGAATCGAACCATCATGAATATGGTTCGATGTATGCTATCAGAGAAGCGAATTCCAAAGACCTTCTGGCCTGAAGCAGTGAACTGGGCTGTCCACGTGCTAAATCGAAGTCCAACCCTTGCAGTAAAGAGCAAAACACTTGAGGAAGCATGGAGTGGGCGCAAACCCTCAGTAGAGCACTTTAGGGTTTTTGGTTGCATTTCTCATGTGCACGTACCAGATAGCAAGAGATTGAAGCTTGATGACAAAAGCCTCAAATGTATACTGTTAGGGGTAAGTGAGGAGTCCAAAGCTTATAGACTGTTTGACCCTATTTCAAATAAAATCATTATAAGTCGAGATGTAGTGTTTGAAGAAGATCAACTATGGAATTGGGATAACAGTCATGAGCAAGATATTTTAGCTGATCTTGATGAAGAAGCAGGTACTGAAGATGAAGGAAATGAAGAAGAAACTATTGTTCATGGGTCAGATGACAATAATTCGTTTGAATCAGAAGAAGATGCCATAATTGAAGGCAGTGCACCTCCAGAGGGACGGACTCGAAGGCCACCAAGTTGGATGAGAGACTATGACACTGGTGAAGGTCTCTTTGATGAAGAAGGTATGAACTTGGCTCACTTAGCTTTGTTTACAAATGGTGATCCTACTAGCTATTGTGAAGCTGTGAAAAGTGAGAAGTGGAAACAAGCAATGGATAGAGAGATAGAAGCAATAGAGAAGAATCATACATGGGAATTGACTGACCTACCAACAGGAGGAAAAACCATTGGAGTCAAATGGATTTTCAAGACAAAATTGAATGAAAATGGGGAGGTGAACAAGTATAAGGCCCGGCTTGTTGCAAAGGGATATTGCCAACGATATGGAGTGGATTTTTCTGAAGTATTTGCACCAGTGGCACGAATGGATACAATTCGAATGGTAATATCCATTGCTGCACAAAGGAGCTGGAAAATTTACCAACTCGACGTCAAAGCAGCTTTCTTGCATGGAGAGATCAATGAAGAGGTTTTCGTTGAACAACCACCTGGATATGAACAGAAGGGAAGGGAATGCAAGGTTTATCGTCTCAAGAAGGCACTATATGGGCTCAAGCAGGCTCCACGAGCATGGTATAGTCGAATAGAGGCATATTTTATCAAAGAGGGATTCAACAAATGTCCCTTTGAACACACACTGTTTGTCAAGACAGCCAGTGAAGGTAAAATTTTGATTGTATGCCTATATGTTGATGATCTCATTTTTACTAGAAATGATAGTGTGTTGTTTGAGAAGTTTAAGAGATCCATGATGACAGAATTTGATATGACTGATCTCGGGAGTATGAGATTCTTTCTTGGCATTGAAGTAACACAGAAACCAGATGGCATTTTTATAAGTCAGCGTAAATATGCACAGGAAGTGTTAGACAGGTTCAACATGGGTCAGTGCAACTCAGTGCACAACCCTGTTGTACCTGGATTCAAACTCACTCGTGATGAAGGGGGAGCAAAAGTAGATAGCACGCTGTATAAGCAAATGGTTGGGAGTCTTATGTATTTAACAGCTACACGACCTGATCTTATGTACGCTGTAAGTCTAATTAGCAGGTATATGGAGAATCCCACAGAGACACATTTGTTGGCAGTCAAAAGGATCTTAAGATACGTGAAGGGAACTGGTGACTTTGGGGTATTTTACAAGAAGGGAGGAAATGAAGAACTCATTGGCTATACAGACAGCGATTATGCTGGTGATCAAGATGACAGAAAGAGTACTTCAGGTTATGTATTTATGATGAATTCAGGAGCAGTTTCATGGTCCTCGAAGAAGCAACCAGTGGTCACACTTTCTACTACTGAAGCAGAATTCATTGCAGCTGCTTCAAGTTCATGTCAAGTGGTGTGGATAAGAAGAATTTTGAGTTGCTTGACTCTGAGGCAAACTGGTCCAACAAAGGTTTACTGTGATAATGGATCAACCATTAAGCTGCCAAAGAATCCAGTAATGCATGGTCGCAGTAAACATATAGATGTAAGGTTTCATTTTCTTCGAGATCTTGTCAAGGATGAAGTAGTGGAGCTGCTGCAGTGTTCTACTCAGGAGCAGATTGCAGATGTGATGACAAAGCCACTGAAACTTGAAGTATTTCAGAAACTGCGAGACCAAATGGGTGTATGCAGATGGCCTGGAATAAACTGAATCAACAGTATTCAGTTTAAGGGAGGAAATGTTGAAGTTGTCAAAGAGTCTAGCTGATAGGTTTCCTTGTTTCTAGGGTTCATTCCCTGGACGTGCTAATAACCCTCCTATACTTGAGGGACAAGTTTGCTATCTGTTTTGAATTAGTCGTTTACCACGATTCTAGGGTTGTTGTTATCGTGGGCTGTTATTCCTTTATTGATGTAAAGCTATTTAATAGCTGGTTGAAGTCTTTTAGTTCAATAAGAATGCTTCTGAGTTTTCAAGACTAAAATACTTTGTGTTCATATTCATACAAACTTCACGTAAACCTAGTTCAGTTTTAACACGCATCTTACAGGAAGGAGCTCAGGTCTGAAAGTAGCCATTTTTTGTCTTCTTGCATGCGTGATGCGTCTAATGAGAAACAAAATAGCGGGGGTGCTATTCACACGCTTATTTTTATCTCTTAATTTTTGGTCGTTGATGTTAAGCAATGTTCTAAAAAAAGGGCCTAGGCGCTAGGCAGTGGTGACCCGAGACGTTTTCTTGCAAATCGGTTGGGCTCCAGGCGGGTGATGTGGCCCTAGGCGGGCGAGGCGGCTCTAAGTGGCACCTAGGCGGTGCTAGGCGGCTAGGAGTTTTTTTTTTTTTTTTTTTTTTTTTTTTTTTTTTGAAATTAGAAAAAAAAAAATCTTATCTACATTACTATATTTCCTTATTTTCCTCATATTTTGCATTTTGTGTGGTTTAAAATTGGGAACTTATTGTACATGTGTTATCCTACAATACTCCTCACTATGGTTCTATGACATATATGTTTAATGTGTTTTTAAATTTTGGACTTGTTGGATACTCTTTTTGCATTTATTATTCTTTTATTACCTTATCCATGGATTTCATACAAGTTTAATTTTTTGTAAGTATCAATATGCACTTATTTACAAGATATACAAGGAATTTACCTAAATCCGCCTAGGCTGCCCAGGCGTCCGCCTAAACCCCGCCTAGGCGCTAGGCGTCAGCCCGCCGCTCAACTAATGCCTAGCGTTTTTTAAAACCTTGATGTTAAGCATACAAGCTAATGATGCAGAAATGTAATGTAAATCAAGAACAGAGATTTAGAGAAAGAAAGAAAGAGAGATTGAATCAAGAAAGAGAAAGCTGTATATTTCGCTTAAATGAAGAAGGAGATGCAATTTGTTCACTTTACACGAAGATAGCTCTCAACAGACTTAGCTATTCTAACTAACTTCATAACAACCACTGCCATCTGTTTATACTAGACTAACAGACAATCCTAACAGCTAGTGACACTTGTCTCAATCTTATACATCTAACAGTCAAATCGAATGAATTGAAAAAAAAAAAATTCAAAGTATGAATCAAAATAAAGTGTGTGGAAGATAAAAATAATTGTATGAATAACACCAAAGAAATAAACATGTGTGGATAGCACCACTCATATACGAAATAGACACCAACCGATCAATGGAATTATTTTGCGGAGGTTTAGTTTCATGTTTTAATCTCTGGAGCTTTTCGTATGAGAAAACACATTTTTGTTTGGAAGCCCAGTCCCTGTGCTTAAGACTAGCTCTAATCTACATTAGTCATAACCAAGATCCCTATGCAAAAGCCACGTCCAAAAATTACATATTTTATATTTTCACAAAAATTGTGAATAATTCGTGATTTTTAAATGAAGCAAAGTTGTAATAACCGTCATAACCAAGACCCCTATCCTTTTTTATTTTCTAGTGAAAACAAATGTGCAGTGAATGCATATTTTGTGTTTTACATTAAACTATATGAGTTGTAACTCATGGTTTTCAATTGGTTTAGCAAAGTTCTGAAAATCTTCTTGCTACAAGCTTTTTAAAAATTCACGTTAGACATTTGGAAGATGCTTTACCCCTCGAAAAGCTGATATATGGGTCTTGTTAATGTTATTTTATTCAATTGTTATTCTTTGTAGCTTACAAAACTAAAACAAACACTAATTAACGATTTTGTGAAATCGCAAATTTCACAAAAATCATGAGTTGTAACTCACATTTTCGCCACACCATAAATTATCTCGTGCCATTTTCGCCACGCCTTAAACTTTTGAAATTTCATGCAAAACATCCAAATATGTTCAAGACCCCAATATATTATGGGAAAGAGGATTCTTTCCCTCTTAATCTCTCTCCCTTTCCCTTTCCTCTTACTTGAACGATTACGATTAAGTCACGTCAATGTCTTATATTGATTTTTTAATAAAGACAATAAGATAAAAAGCAAAATGTAAAAGAAGAGAAGAGAAGAGAATGAAAATACTAAGAAAGAGAATTATACTCCCTATTTTGGAACCCTTAAGAATGTTCTATCGGTTTCTCGGTTTTCCACGTTAATAGTTCAGTAAAATCAGTTGAGACTTTATAGGAGCTTTGCACTTGCTTGTCAAACTCAAACACAAAATGCGTATAAAACTTATTGGTTTTAGGGTTTTTCTAATTTCTTTTTTTTAATTATTGGTTATTTAGATTGTTTTTAATTGAATAAAAAGTATGATTAATTTAAATGATGTGACTTTCTAGATATTACAATGGTAAGAATAGTATTATTAAAAACCATAAATATTAGTTTCGCAACCGAAATCTTCGTTGTATCATTTCTTTATTCATTACAAATATTGTAGTATTAGCTAAGACTAATTTTCCCATTTATTAACTTATTATATCAGAGCTGACGTTGTTTGCATAAATAACATATTTGAGTCCAAGGCAAGGAGCCATGGATGGTAATGATTTGGAGCCAAGTCTTTAAGATTAAACTGATCTTTATGAGCTTAAACAGTGTCTTCCAGTGAATATTTTAAAGTTTTTTGTTTAATGATGGTTAAGTTTAAAATAATGGGATCCTTAAAGAGCGTCTTTAATCTTCTACAAGTACACATCATAAAGAATTCATTTCCTTTAAGTAGAGCCTCCCATGATTAAGTAGAGCTCCAAATACTTTAATTTGGAGGTGGGAAACCAGGTTGGAGCTGTGTGGGAGTTTGGTTGGTTAAGATGGAGTTTGATGTGATTAAAAAGGTGCCATAATCCAATGAGAAGAAACCCAAAGGCCGGTGCAGCGGTGCTACATGGCCAACTAAAGAACCCAATTCCAACTGCTTTGGTTTGTGTTGAGGAGGAGGAGGAGGAGGAGGAGGAGGAGGAGGAGGAGGAGGAGGAGGAGGAGGAGGAGGAGGAGGAGGAGGAGGAGGAGGAGGAGGAGGAGGAGGAGGCTTGTTTACGATGGTGGTTAAGCTTAAAATCATCTTTGATAACGGGCTAAAAGCTAGGCTAAATTTTACCCCTCCCGCGAGGGGGGGCTTGTTTACGGTGGTGGTTAAGCTTAAGATCATCTTTAATAACGGGTTAAAAGCTAAATGTTAAAGCTAGGCCAAATTTCACCCCCCCCCCCCCCCGCGAGTGGACTCGTTGGCACTTGGGCCAGTCTCGACTCGCCCACACGCCAACGCGCCCCATGCAGTGGGCTTGCAAGGGTTTCCCGACAAGGTGGGCCCCACTGTTAGGGCGTGTGTCGGCCACCCAATTATTCCCAACGGCTATAATTCACATCCAAGGGCTGGGCTTTAAGGGCCGTTGGTCCAAATTCAAATTTCATTTTTTTAGAATATGTTATTTTAAAATACATTGAATTCAACGGTTGAGATTGAATATAATCAAATCTAACAGTAAAAAAAGATCTAACGGCCCAAATTTAAATCCAACGGCTAAAATAATTAAAAAAATTATTTAACTCAAAATTCACCCTAAAACTCTATAAATACCTATGTATTTGTTCAAACATCCACACAAAACTCAATTTTCTCCTACAATTCTTTCAATTTATCTTTCTACCATTTCTTTCCATTTCCAAATTGTTCAACATGGCAAGAGAGCATATTAGAGGTCGTCATTGGACATGTGAGGAAGATGTTGAACGGTTGGTGAAAGTTGAAAGTTTGGTGTTGAATAGTTGGTGAATTGAAAATTTGGTGTTGAACGGTTAGTGAATTGAAAGTTAGCCCAGAGTTGAAAGATTGGTGAAAGTTGAAGGCTTGATTTGTGGAAAATTTAGTGATTTTTCAATATTTATTGGAATTTAAATATTTTTAGATTAAAATGTTCATAAAATTAATTTAAGATTGACACACCCCGACCGAGATCGGAGCGTGCTGGCCGTCACACAAAGGTGACGTAGGCATGTGCACGTGCGGAAGCTAATAAGTAGTAATATAAAAGTACGAATAATTAAAAAATAGCATACAAGTACTAGAATGAGTGCTAGTTAGTGCGATACAAATTCAGAGCAGGTCTATAGCAGTCCAAATAAAACGACAACAGTAGTACGCCCGAAGGCGACCCTACAATGTGGAGTGTCTGTCAGAACGCCGAAAAGCTCACAAGGGAAACCACCGCAACGGCTAAGCAACTAGAACCTGGAGGGGCGCAAAACAAAAGCGTGAGTGGGCAAAAACAATTCTTTCTAAAACCATTTACAAAATACTTTCTAACCCCTCGCCGTAAAACCTGTATACTTCCCAGAAAGATAACATATGTACGTATGTATAGACATGCAAAACATGCTCAAGGGTATACCAATCATGCTCAAGATATGCCATGCCACAATCTCAAAGTGATATGCAAGTGCCCAGGTATAACCATATCAATATCATGTAATCTGGCAGCCGGAGTCACCTAACGTGACCTGTACGGCTGCATCTAGAGCTCAAATCTCAATCTCAATATCTAAACCTGCCCACGAGT
This sequence comes from Pyrus communis, assembly GCF_963583255.1. Lineage (NCBI taxonomy): Eukaryota > Viridiplantae > Streptophyta > Magnoliopsida > Rosales > Rosaceae > Pyrus > Pyrus communis. The sequence continues at coordinate 27,053,097 of NC_084810.1, read as the reverse complement.
CGGAACCACCTAAAGTGGTCTGTACGACAAGCCTGGGTGTAACATATATATACGCTCTAGTGCTACGATCACGTGAAGGCTGTGCGAATAATCGCGGGTCACCTACGAGTCGGAACCACCTATTGTGGTCTGTACGACAGGCCTATGCACCTAGCTTGGATCCAAGTTGAGCGTATGTTGCGGGAGGTGAACAACACGTGAAGGACTGTGCCCTACTCTGGGCGGGAGCACTAACACCGGGGGTGCAGGTTATGAGCTCTCTAAACATCTCTAACCACTAATTAATGCAATCGTTAATTAACGCTTACCTGGCACTTACCTATGCCTCCACAGCACCCACATATAAATATGTATATGCATGCCACTACTAATAAATGTGATGATGCATAAACGATAATAATAACATGCATGGCATAAGGCAAATAACCCTTTTTAAATCAATTTCTGGGAATATAAATGTATATAGGTATATACGGAAAACAAAAGCCCACTCACTGGTATGTAGAAGGGTCGTAGCCCCCCTGCCTCGCGTGTGCACGCTCGTCCTCTGGGTACGTGTCACCTAAATGCGAAACAACTATAAAAACGTTAACTTTAAAGCACATAACCCGTTTCTCGTAATAACTTCTCATACATTGCTCAAAATGGACAAATGAATATACCAACGTGCTCTACACAACCTCAGGATCACAACCATATTTTTAAAATAATTTTTGGACCCCGCACGCGCCCCCACGCGCCAGCACAGGCACGGACCTACGCGCCCCCCACGCGCGGCCACGTGCCAGGCACACTGACGGTGTCAACAGACGCCGTCAGGAATATTCCGTTAAACTGACGGAATATTCCGTCAAATCTAACCGGATACCGTCACTGCCGTTAGGAATATTCCGTCAAACTTGACGGAATATTCCCCTTTCTTCTCCGGCCTACCCTCGCCGGACTCCGGTCGCCGGAAACTGGGAAAAACTTTAAACTTACTAATCTCCTTCGTTTCTCAACCATTTTCTATAATTCTTGGACCAAAAGAAAGCCCTAGACTAGAAGAATCACGTTGGACCACTTTTAAAGGCTAAAAATTACGAAATCTTACCTGTGCAAACAACCAAAACCGGCCAACTTCGAGTAGGACGATCCCGACGTCCAATTTCGTCCAACGAAGCACTCCGAGGCTCCTTGGGACACCACCAAGCTACCTATGAGCTTAGAAATCCCAAAAACTCAACGTATAAATTTTGCATGAACAGTACATAAATCGGGGCTTGTGAATTCGACGTGAAAACGTTGAGGTTCCTACCTGAAAATGGTATGGTTGTGCTCGCCTCGACCTCACGAGTTGAATGGTGTCCTTAGTTTCCTCGATCTGTCACGGTTTGAGGGGTATGTGTGTTGGTCCGTACGTTTTTAGGAAGAAGAAGAAGGATAGAGGACTCGGGAGAGAGAGAAGACAGAGGGAGAGAGAGAAGGATAGTGTCTGTGTGTGTGTGGGAGTGTGTGAGGTTCCAAACACATGCCACAACACAACAAACAACCAAAACGTGACGAAAGCACACTAGGGGTAAAATTGTAATTTCATACGTACATTTCGGTATTTCCGGGACGGGATGTCACAAAGATAGTCTACATATTTATTTTAAAAAAAATATTAATTTAAGAAAAGAAATAGCCTGAGTTCATTTTTTAATAATACCGGGCTAAAATTTTAGACCAAAAGGATTGGAGCAGAAAAGCTATTTTTAGGCTAAAAGCTAAATTTTTCGAACTAAAAAATTTAGCTTTTAGCCCAACAGTTGGAGGTGGTTTAAAAAGAGGGAGTGATGGAGAAGGGTGGCAAATGAGAGGGAAAAATTTAGCTTTTAACCCAACAGTTGGAGGTGGTTTAAAAAGAGGGAGTGATGGAGAAGGGTGGCAAATGAGAGGGAATTTAAAGCTTTGTGTTTTCCACTTAATCCACATTTAAAATGACAAAAGCACCCCTGTTTTAATTTGTGATAAACTGGTTTATTAGTCTGTAACTTTTTTATGCTTTTTTAGCTTGTCAATAAGAGATCCACCTGATGAGTGATGAGTAAAAAAGCAGTCAATGAAAAGAGTGCTCAGTTGAAAGAAGCCTGCGAGAAAGTCGTCTTTCATTCTTTCTTATAAAGTAGAACATAACCGTATATAATACATTATATCAAGGGCATTGTAGTCATTACAAGTGAGCGACAAGTTATCCATGTTAATGTCTGTTTGGCACTTTGGCTATCCAAAAGCAAGGGACAGATCATTGAGAACTTCCGTAGCATTTTGGGTTCACATGTTTTGGTCATTTTCTTCTTCTTGCACGAAACTACGAAATTTCTTCGTGACCTATTGACTATTTTGGTATGTATATGTACATATATACTCTACAGCCTACAGAAAACTTGAGGTAGAGAAGGGGGAAAAAAACCCCTAGCAGATTGTCCACGTACTTAAGCATTTTTTATTTCTTTTATTACAAGCGATATTTTATACTCATCAACATTAAAAGAACGAGAGAGGGTTTAAACTTGATACATAATGAGTTAAAGAAGAATCCACACCTTGCATTAAGCAAAATTTAAGTCTAAATAAAAGTAGTAAGAAAAATAAGTATGTACTTTATGTTGGAGAATAATTCAGAAATAAACAAAAATAACAGAAATAAACAGAACTTGAAATTCTAATATTTTATTAATAAAAAATACTTGATTTGCATAATGAAATTATATAATAAATACAGAAACTAATATAAGAATATCAATGATACTAACTTGATCACAGAAGGTAGAGGCTAGTGTAAATGCTATGTTCTTCGAACAGTATTTTCATCCCACTTTTGTGCTTGTGGTTCTACAACGTCTGCTCGACCAAGATTCAACTACTTAATTCTATAACCCGCACTGGATTCTAGAATTCTAGCAAATTTGCTTTGTGTGTTTACTCTCTGGAAATTTCGTACGGAAGAAAAAGAGGAAGAAAAAATGATACAACTCTTTCTAATAGCTGTGTCTTTTAATCAAAACTTATACAAGCCTAATTGTATTTAGGCTATATTATATTCAAGCTTAATCCACACAACCATAAGGCCCAAGCCTTCAATCTATTTTCAAATGGTCCAAGTTCTAATTACTAAGAAAAAAGAATAAGCCTATATAAAAGCTAGTGAACAAATATTATTACCAATGTAGAACAAAAGGGTTTTAAACTCCCACACTTTATGTGCATAGTAATCATGAAAAGTGGCGTTCTTTGCTTCACGAAAAAAAAAGGTTTAAGGGTAATCAGCTTTACGCATCATCCAGGAAGGAGCTCAAGCCTAGAAATAGCCGTACATTGTCTTCTTGCGTGATGTGCCTGTAATGAGAAGCCAATTTCAGTACGTATAAATATACAAAACCGAACCTAGCATTCAAGTTAATTTACGGAGGCTTAATTTCTTGTTTTAATCTTTTGAGCTTTTCTTTTCCATACGGGAAAGGATAATGCTAGGGAGAATAATTTTGTAGACAAAATTTTGTAAATCAAATGATATCGAAGTAGATGATTGAATTAGTACTTAGGGTAATGCTAGGGAGACTAAATTTGCAAACTAAATGATGTGTCTCCAATAAGAATGAACAAGTTTATCAACGCTTAAGTAATAAACCAATCATCAACTTCAATGTCCTTTAGTTTTCAAAATTTAGTTTATAAATTTAATCTCCCTAGCATTACAGTATTACTTAATAAGTAATGTTAGAAAGACTAAATTTGTAGACTAAATTTTGTAAACTAAATAACATGGAAGTTAATGATTGAATTATTATTTAAGTTTTAATAAACGTACTCATTCATGTTGGTGACACATTATTTAATTTGTAAATCTTATCTATAAATTTAATCTTCTAACATTACTCTTATTTAATAATTAATTAACATACTTATTTCATACCATTTTTGTTTGGAAGCCCAGTCCTTGTGAGTAAGACTAGCTAATCTACATTCTTCAGGAGGGGGCAAGTTTTTGTTACCTCTGCTGATAAGGATTTTGTCCCTCCTATCCTTTTCTCCGTACCACCGAAGTACTAAAAAAGAAAACCAAGATTCTTACCCTTTCTCTATTTCCCTGTGCAAAAGCCATGCAACAAATACATATTTTATATTTTCACAAGAATGTTAGTAACTCGTGATTTTTAATGTTTGCCAAGTTGTAAATAACTGCCATAACCAAGATCCCAACCCTTTTTTATTTCCTAGTGAAAACAAATGTGCAATGTATATGTATTTTGTGTTTCACATAAAACTACATGAGTTGTAACTCATGGTTATCAATTGGTTTAGCAAAGTTCAAAAAAGTCTTCTTAAAAATGGTTTCGTGTCAGTTACGTTGCACTACAAGTTACTAAAATTCACGTTAGACATTTGGAAGATGTTTTAGCTTCGGAAAAGCTTATATGAGTCTTGCTAACGTTATTTATTGATTGTTATCCTTTCCAGCTTAAAAATCAAAACAAACACAAATGATGTGATGAAAACTCAACAGTAAATTCACAAAATTTATGAGTTGTAACTCACATTTTCTCTACACCTAATACTATCTCGTGCCATTTTTGGCACACATTTTCTCAACCATCATATTTTCACAAAGAAAATATCATATAACTCAGGGTTTATAAGCGATTAAATTTCAAGCAAGACATTTGAGAGATGTTCTAGCCGCCAAAAATCTACTTTGAGTCAGCTAGTAATTTGATTTTATAGATTTTTAAATATTCTATCTTAAAAAAATAAAAAATGGTAATTTATACTGTATGTGTACGTAAAAGATCATGCAAATTAAGCTCAACAATAGCAATTCTAACAAAAATTGTACAATTTTGTGAATTTCTACTAAAACTATCATTAAAAAATATTTTGTTTTCATTTTGCACCATAACATTAGACAATTCCAAAGATCACCCGAAAATTTTAATTAGTTATGTTTGTTTAATTTTATTGGTAATTAGATTTAGATCCTACTAGTGTGTTTTGTATGGGGGTCCCCTACAACTCTTTAGACTTTAGGACGGAACTAATGATTGCGTTATGTATGAGCAGTGGCCAACAATATCAAATGTATTTTATCCTCCTTATGCGGTTGAGGAGCTTTGCACTTGCTTGTCAAACTCAAACACAAAGTGGGTATAAAACATTAAAATTTATGATTAATTTAAATGATATGGATGTCCACGTTAAATGATATCATGGTGAGAATAACATTATATATTGAAAACCATAAATATTAGTTTCACAACCCATCGTCTTATCATTTTTTTTTAACAAATGATATTATGTACACTAAAGGAACTAAACCTCATAATGCGCCAGTCATAATAATGTGGTTCAAATTCACTTTTAGCGGGAATCGAACAGGCCTCTCACTTACAAGTGAAAATAAATACCACTAGACCATGACTAAGTGGCTTGTCTTGTCATTTATTTATTCATTACGACTATTTAGTATTACACTAATTTTCCCATTTATTAACTTATTATATCAGAGCAGACGTTGTTTAGATAAATAACATATTTGAGTCCAAGGCAATGAATAACCATGGATGGTAATGATTTAGTGACAAGTCTTTAAGCCTAATCTTATCTTTATGAACTTAAACAATGTCTTCCTGTGAATATTTTAAAGTTTTTTGTTTAATGATGCTTAAGTTTAAAATAATGAGATCCTTAAACGGCGTCTTTAATCTACTACACAAGTACATATCATAAAGAATTCATTAAAACAAGGTACAAGGAAAACTCCTTTCAAATTTTTATCTTCATATAAAAGGAGTTGAAGAATATCAAATGCTAAAATTAAAAAGAGGTCCGTGAGAAGTAAAAATGGCATATATACATTGACAGTCCACAAATCCCTCTTTTAATAAATTAAGCCAACATTATGGTTGGTTTAATCAAATATAAAATGGCATATATCCCACAACTTAATTAATTTGTACACACATACCAAATCCCATATCTTCATTATAGCTTGCACTTTTTCCTACTACCTTTCAATGTCTATGGACGCAAAAGCTGTTTTTCCCATATGATTAACAAAACTCTTCGAGTCTTCACGCTTGCTTGTCTTTTGATATTCAACATCATGATCCGGATCCTCTTCATCTTCTTCGCTTAGTCTGGTCAATGAAAAATACTCAACCTTTTCGCCATAAACCTTAACCAAAACCAAATAGAAGGACACCCCAAAAATGGCAACTCCCAACAAGAACCAACTAAACTGAAGGTTCACTAAGGACTTGGCTCTGTGAAGTGCCTCATCTCCATGGCACCTAACCACTTTGTGACCCTCCTCTAAGTTCATGGAACAACCTTTTGGCATCAAATCAGGTGTCCAAAGCATGAACCCCATGACCATAAGCCAAACACCTTGGAAAAATATGCTTAGTGACCTCACAAAGCTGACCAAAAAACTCTCAGGCAAACCAATTCCCATAAGGGTTGTGGTCAAAGAAACAAGAACCACAAGCTGTAGAAGCATGTGGTATTGACCTTCAGGTCCCATGTGATCAGCAGAGTGAAGGTGAAAGAGAAGAAGCTGCTGCCCAAACGCTATGGCTCCAAGGAGTTGGGTCAAACCATGTTGTGCTTTTGGGGAAATTTTGTCAAGAACGATGGCAAAAGCTGCATAGACCAAGAAAGTCATGGAGATTGAAGAGTGCTCGAAGTTGTGGAGATGGTTGGTGGGGATCGTTCCATCGTCATCGAGCGGTTGGTGTTTCTGTGGACCTATGAAGAGTTCCATGGCAATGGAGGCAGATGAGCCTCCCATGATTAAGAAGAGCTCCAAATACTTGAATTTGGAGGTGGGAAACCAGGATGGAGCTGTGTAGGTGTTTGGTTGGTTAAGATGGAGTTTGATGTGATTAAAGAGGTGCCATAATCCAATGAGAAGAAACCCAAAGCCCGGTGCTACATGCCCAACTAAAGTGCCCATTTCCAACTGCTTGGTTTGTGTTGAGAGAGAATAGAGAGAGAGAGAGAGGTTGTTTATGTTGTTGGTGGTGTTGTTTAAGCCTAGAGGAAGAAAGGGAAGGAGTGATGGATAAGGGTGGCAAATGAGAGGGATTTTAAAGTTTTGGGGGAGGGGAAAGGGGTTGAAATTCTAAGGAGTCCAGAGGCTTCCAAGCCAAGGAGGTTATGAATTTTTATTTGAAATGTTTGTTTGGTGGCTTGAAGTGCAAGGTTTTCTAGAATGATATGAGCACAACTTTGAGTTGACAACCACATTAGTTGACAATTGACCATAATCAAGCTTTTCTAGAATGATAGGAGCAGAACTTTGAGTTGCCTTACTAGAATGATAGGGGCACAACTTTGAGTTTTTCACTTAATCCACATTTGAAATGACAAATTCACCCCATTTTTAGTTTGTAAAAAACTGTTCTATTAGTCACTAATTTTTTATGCTCGTTTAGCTTGTTAATGATTAGGGATCCATCTGATGAGGGGAAAAAACTAGTCAATGAAAGGACTGATCAGGTGAAAGAAGCCTGCGATGAAAGTCTTCTTTAACATATGAATTCATTTTCTACAACATAAATGTATATAATACATTATATCACGGGCATTTTAGTCATTACAAGTGAGAGTGACAGAATCAAAGAATAGATCATTCTGGTTTATGTTTCTTAGCATTTTGGATTCCCATGTTTTGCTCATTTTCTTCTTCTTGCACGAAACTACGAAATTTCTTCATGATCTATTGACTATTTTGGTATGTATATATGTGAATATAGAAGGGGAAAAAAACTAGCAAACTTTTTGTTTTGCTTTTTTATTATAAGCTTTATACTTATTTACTTGAAAAAGATGAAGAAGAGTTTAAACTCGAAATACAATAAGTTGAAAAAAAATATCATAACCACCTAGCAATTCACCACTTACATTGAGCAAAGTTTAAGTCTCAATATCGATTAGTAAACCAACTATTAAAAAAAAAAAAAAACCAATGAGTGTGTCATTCACATATTAATATATGTATATGTCACTTAATCTTCCAATATATTTTACCGCAAAAAAAAAAAATTAAAAAGATGTGTCATCGCATGTGTCATTTCTCAACATATATAAATAGGGGATCTCTCCATTTTCCCGTACTGAAAGTTTATCCACCTTGCGTGCGCCGTGCCACTACCGCAGAATTAATTATGACAATTGTTCATGTCCTTCTATTTTGTCCCGAATAAACATATTTTCTCTTTCTCATCCGTATATGAAGTTGGTAGATGAGGGTGTTGGACTTCTTGTGTCTCGTCAAAGATAATCCCCAACGCCTCTAAACCATTTTTTTCAAGAAGATGTTTTATGGGGTCGTTGATTTTGATTGTGAAAAAGGTCAATTTTCGTGTGTATCATGAAACACTTTATGTAAAAAATACATACGTTATAATTAAAGTGATTTAGTAACTACATATCCGTATTTTAGATATACCAGGGAAGGAGGAAAGTTCCTTTTTTTGTGAAGAAGAAGGAAAGTTCCTAATTATTGTTTTATTTGATTTAATGAGGAATGCTAAGGGGAATCTCTCTAGACTCTATCTCACCTTACAGTTTAACGTTAATTCATAATATAAAATATTGTGCTAAAAATATGAGATGAAAGAGAGTTATAAAGAGTCCAATTTTGAGGCAGTGGTAGTTCTCTTAATCTAAAATGAATGATAGATATAAAGATTGTAGCTGTACAGTCGAAACTTGATACAAGTTTCAATGGCGGCTATATTGAGATTCTTGGGAGTCAAGTTTTCTGATGACACACATAGCTGATCATTTATTAATTAAATTTTTTAGGAAAGACAATATTATATTATTGGATAAAATAAATTTTTTAATACTAATAAAAAAATATTAAAACTTAACATATTCAAGATACGGCGAAGGATTAGGCGAAATAAATTACTAAGACTTTACCATGACCTTGTTTATATTGGATAATGGAACACATGATCAGCATCAACTGCTTCTCTAACAAAATTGATGGCAAATGGCTAATGAAAAAGACATATATGCAATTAAGGGTGTAGCTTAGGACATCTAATTTATATAAATTCCTTACGTATGTAACTTCTAGTAAGAAGCTAATTAGACACTTGGGCTTTCTAAATGTGTAGGATTGAAAGGGACAAACATGAGAACCATGTTAAAAAACAAATATAAAAAGAGAATTAGGTCCACTCCGAATTTTAGTGTCCAGTGGCTCCTTTAATTTGTGTATTAAAAAAAATCAGAGTTGTTTGTTTGTGTGAAGTGGGCCAATGGGATGAGTTAATGAGAATCAGTCGGATTCAATTTGTGTGGTCCAAATTTTTTCGTCTCTAGGCTCTAGACACTAAGGTTTGGGAGTGGATCATATTCTTATAAAAAGAACAATCCTTCAAATATGCTTTTTTTTTTCCTTTTTTTTTTTTCAGATCATCATTTAAAATTCTCAACTTATTTCTTGCGTAGCATATTTGAAAAATAAAAAATTCAATTACTTGTATTATTACGCTTGGAGTATCAGACTGTATTTTCGAATATTGAGAAATTTCTCGTGTGAACCCTAGCGACAATAATTACAAAGTTTGTAACAACCCACATGAGACAAAGAAAGTTTGTAACAACCCACTGAAAAAATTCCCGTATGCGGATGTCTTCTTCGTTATTTTTATGCGTGTGAATCTCACAAAGAGTTAGAACTATAATATTATGTCCATATTGTTCGTGCATAAGTATATGCTGGTGTAGGGAAATCCCCATATGTATCTATGTACGTCATGGTGGCTTGGATTCGAAGGGGTTTTGCCTAAGCTAACCTGGTATGGCCGTTACCATATGCATTTGCATCACCAATGACGTTGGGCCAACCTCAAAGATCACATGCATGCATTTTATAATTAAATGAAAATCACGTTTTCAATAATTTATCGAACTTTCCCATCCAATATCGGTACACATATGCTTTGATTTGATTTGTCGCCATTACTAATGGATATTCTTAAAAATTCTCATTATGCCTTGTAAAATCAAACTATACATTCCACCTTTAAATTATTTGATAACAGAAAACTGACAACGAAATCGAAATAATGATAAACGATCTCTAAAATTTAACAGTCTTGAAATTATTTAGCAAAATGGGTGCTTTAATAATTATAATTCGAAGGGATTGAAGTGAGCTTTGGCTGCCTCATATGGATCAGTGTACACAATATGGTTGTATCTTTGAGCAGGTTTTGGCTCCCAGAACCGAAGACTGCAGGTGGGCTGATGAGAAACTGCTAATTTTTGCACTGAAGGGTCTTAGCAGAGGCCAGAGGGCTACAATTAAAGGGCAAAATGGAATTACATGACACAAGTTTTGAAGGTATAATTATTAGTATGGTATTTGTGATTCGAATTGTGCAAGATATCAGCACAAAACGTGTCATTTTAGTAGTTTTTTTCCTCTCATTCTTACCACAAAAGCTTGCAATTGGTTCACTTTTTTTGCTTCTGCAGTTTTGCAGCTCTAAGGGGAAAAGTCACGAAAGGTCATATGTGATTATAATCTCCAAAGGTGAGTTTCGAAGTGTTTGGTTGTAATATGCTCTACACCCGTATGCATTTAGTCAAATGTTTAACACCGATAGATACATATTAGGGCTTTTGTTTGATTTCTAGGATTATATTAGAATAAATAACCCTCTGAATTGACAGTAAATTGGAAATAAAAGAGAATTACTTTTCTTAAGACTTTCGCGATCAATGTTTAGGTTGAAATCCCACTTTGAAATTTTTTTTTCTCTATAATTTTTTTTTTCTTTTCACAACAAAAACAGTTAAATTAAAGGCCATCCCTGTATAGGGTTCTTTTTCTTAACGAAACTCTTCTGTTTAGTCCTAATGTGTTAGCCAAAACGATGATGAAAGTCTTAAGAAAAGTAATTCTCCTTCATCTAAAGTATAGGGCTCTTTTTCTTAACGAAACTCTTCTATTTAGATGTGTTAGCCAAAACGATGATGAAATCACAATTTTGGTCAATTATCATGTCAAGCTCTGAATCACGATAAATACATATGGACACAACCTATTGCAATATTTTCTGAACATAGTAGTGATAAGTTTGTGACCAAAGTGGTGCGACCATGATCAAAATACCTCACCTCTTGGCTAGCCAAGTCATAGTTCTGTCGCCTTTTTTCATCATTTTGGACCAAGGAAAAAACCCAGGCGTTGTGAGTAAAGAAAGTTGAAGTTCCACTATAAAACTAATTGGTAATATAGGGAGTAGCCCAACCTCTTGTAAGCCCATGCAAGTTCTCTTCTCCCATCAATGTGAGATTAATTCTCAACACACCCCCTCACGTGTAGCGACAACCTACTCTGATACCATGAAGAAAGTTGGGGCATAAAACCAATTGGCAATATGAGGGAGTAGCCCAACCTTTTATAAGCCCATGCAAGTTCTCTTCTCCCATCAATGTGGGATTAATTCTCAACACACCCCCTCACGTGTAGCAAATTTTTAAGCCTAACGTGTAAACAATAAAACGGGGTGATGTGGAACACTTGTGGCCGTTTGACTTCACACGTGGGACAACCTGCTGTGATATCATGAAGAAAATTGGGGTTCCACCATAAAACCAATTGGCAATATGAGGGAGTAGCCCAACCTCTTAGAAGCCCATGCAAGATCTCTACTCCATTCAATGTGGGATTAATTCTCAACAGTGAGAACAAAGCTTTTGGGGCTGAAAAAAAAGAAGAAAAACTTAGCCACTTTTGGTTGGATTGGCACGACATTGTTAGCGGTACAAATCCCAGTTCAGTTTCAGTGGTGCAACGGTCTCCAATACATCAACAGGGTTTGGTTTTATTAGCATGATTGATGATCCACTCACTGAAGGGCCTGAATTGAGCCCAAAATTGCTAGGAAGGGCTCAAGGGTTTAAATTGCTAGGAGGGCTCAAGGGTTTTATGGATCTGCCTCACAAAAAGATGTTGGCCCATTGATGGCCATGAATTTTGCTTTCTTACAGGGTTCCAGTCTTACGAGTCACGACTGGGGATGCTATAGTTGTGTATAATGTCTATGTGCTGCATTACTGATCATGCTTATTTTCTTGGCACACTTAATTTTTCCTTTACTTGTCTAGCTTGGTTTGTTCTTGTAATAAGTATATGCTGATTTTTCATCATGTTGTCCCTTCTAATGATGAACTTTTTCTAGTACAAAACCATACAACTTAAATTGGTAATTAACCAATTTATTATGTCCAAGTGTGCAAGAAATCATCTAGACAGGTACCATTTTGCTTGTGATTTCGGGATGTCCCTGACTGTGCAATAATTACTAGTTTTTCCCTCTCAAATTTTCCCACAAAAAGATGTCCCGTGGTTCACTCGTTTGCTATATATAGTTGCAGCTTTTGGGGAAAAATAAGTCACAATTAAATTAAAAGACCATCCTTGTGCTAAGTAAGATTAAGAATATATTATGCCGTGTAACCGAAATGTATATTTTTGTATATACAGACGATGAGAGATGTGTATACAATAAGTTATATGGGGTGTTGTAGGAATGATTCTCTGGCTTCCTTCACTTTCACTCCAAGTTAGGTACGAATACCACTGAAATTTTTCCTATATAACTTTGACTAGAGTAAAAAGAATACAGCACCTTTCACATAGACAAACAGATGAAGTAAGGCTTTGGGTTAGCGGAACATATATATCCGATATTGTGTTTTGTAGAGGAGCATATATAGTCAGTATGCTCACGGATGATGTATATACTACGAAAAAGGGGTGGGTGGGTGGGTGAGTGGGTGCGGGGTTTCCAAAATGGCTCACGGCGTTATTCGTGGAGGAGTTGACGTACCCAATTTCTAAGATTTGATGGATCAGAATTCTCTCCTGAGTTAAGGATGAGGATTCTTCTAACCAAACTCATCAGATTGTTAAAATTTTATTCAACGGTTACAATTATTACAACTTTAAAGAGACCTTCTATTTGTAATCGTTATATAAAATTTCAACGATCTAATGAGCTTAATTAAGAGGATCCTCATTCTTAGGTTAGAAGAGGATCCTAATCTGATTTGTTTGATAAATAAAATGCATCTTTTGTACGAAAAGACAAAAGGACTTAGGTCCACCAAAACGGAGAGATCAAAAGTAGATCGTCTCTAGTCAGGGCTATGATTGTAACCCAAAAATTATTTTTCTAAAGAATAGTGCTTGGTTATATTTTTACAGTAGATTCTTATCTTCTTTCATTTTCTTTTCTTACATATTGTTTTTTGTCTTATTAAATTTATATAAAAAAATTAATACAAGATGTTAATGTAATTTAAACATAACTGTTTAAATATGAGGAAATGAAAAGAAAGAGAGATTAAGAGGAGAGACGATCATTCTCCTATATCTTTAGTCTACGGCTGAGGATGGCCTTAGGTCCACCGAACTGATTGAAGTGTATAGAAATTTAGTATGCAAGTATGTGAGTGTGGTGTTAAATACACGTATTATAATTTGAAATAAAAATTAATTAATTTTTTTATGCATGGATTTAAAGTTTATAATTATTAAAAACTATGCACTATAATTATTAACACCCAGTCGTCTCATCATAGTGTTGCATGTTAGTCATGAAAAACTATGCACTATTTAAAAAAAAAAAAAAAAAAAAAAAAACCTATGCACTATGATTCCAGAAGCCTGGAATTATTTCAACCCCTTCAGTACTTTACCTAAAAGATCATTCTTTCCTTTTCTTTGACAACTTTACCAAACCCTTCTCATAATAACCTCAACACAATTTCCTGCAAAGACAGCACGCCATATACCAATTAGTTGTCTAGTCGTTTTAGAAAATTAATTAAGACCCAATTGGATTAACTTGTGAACAGTTAAGTTAATTATGCAATGCGACAACCTGACCCAAAAGAAACGGAACAAAGAAAATGTTGGCAGCCTGTGGTTGGTGGTCACCATGATGAAAAAAACCCCAACTTGGTCAAGCTCTGACTCATTCCACACTATATATGTGGACACAAAGCTACTCCAATTTCCAAACCAAAGTAGTGACTTTAAGTTATAGAGCTTCAACCATGGCTACAACACCTCAAATCTTGGCTACTCAGTTCATAATTCTCTCACTTCTATTTTCTTTTGCCCTAATTCTTGTCCAAGGAGAAGATCAAGATTTTGTTAGAGCCTTGGACCGCAAGCTTCTGGGTCTCAAGAAAGAGAAGTTCAGCCACTTTAAGATGTACTGGCATGATATCTACAGCGGTAAAAATCCAAGTGCAGTAGGAGTGGTGAATCCACCCATCAATTCATCAACCCTATTTGGTTCTGTTAGCATGATTGATGATCCTCTCACTGAAGGCCCTGAGTCGAGCTCAAAATTGCTGGGAAAGGCTCAAGGGTTCTATGCGTCTGCCTCACAGAAAGAAGTTGGCCTGCTGATGGCCATGAATTTTCACTTTAACCAAGGGAAGTACAATGGCAGCACTATAACGATTCTAGGAAGGAACCAGGTGTTCAACAAGGTGAGGGAGATGCCTGTCATTGGAGGCAGTGGGCTTTTCAGGTTTGCAAGAGGTTATGTTCAAGCAAGTACTCATACATTCAATCCAACCACAGGAGATGCCGTTGTTGAGTATAATATTTATGTGCTGCATTATTGATGAAGGTCTTTTTTTTCTTTTTTTCTTGATGGCTTTTGCTTTGTTCCTTTTTTTCTTTGGAGGTTGTAGATTCTAAATATGTTGGCCACCCACCATTTCATTTCTTTTCATTTTAGCGGGCGTGGTTGAGTTTACTTTATCAAGTATTGGCCGGCTATATGCATTTGGTTGGTGTCAATAACTCCACAGAGGACGGATAAATGAAAATAAAATAAATTATGGTTCATTGGATGGGAATTGGAATAACTACATAAAGAAGTTGGCTTATTTTTTGCTATGCTTCATGGAATTTCATTTTGATTTCATTTTGTTCTCTGTAACTCTAAAGTCATCATTTTACTCTTTAGAACTCAAAATTTATTTCATTTGACTTGTGAACTCTCTTTTCTCCCTGAAACTTATAAGGCGCCTCCTAAAATATATGTGGGACCAACACTTAATAAGACTATGTCACATGTACAAAAAATTTGATTATAAATCTCTATTGCACGTTAACATTCAACAATAAGGGAATATTAAGTTTCAAAGAAATTGAAGAGATGAAAAAAATAAAAAAGAAATTGATTAGCCTGACGCACCCTAATTGAACTCCCATAAGAAATTAACAAATCTAAGGTAATATGGATAGAATTTTGAGTTTTATAGAGACAACTTTTATGTTTCAGAGAGCAAAATAAGGTCGAAATCGAGTTTAAGGGACAAAGTGAAGCAAACTTTGAGTTTCAGGTAGTAAAGTGATGACTTTTGAGTTACAGAGAGCAAAGTGCGATTAAAATCAAGTTTCAGTGGGCATAGCCAAAATAAGCTTAAAGATGTTGACGTTCCACCATAACATTAATTGACAATATGGAAAGTAACTGAAATTACTTACATGCCCAAATAAGGTCCCTCCTCTCAATGTAGCATGCTCACCCACGTGTGGAGAATTTTGAAGTCTAACACATGAACAACACGAATAGGGTGACGTGAAGCACGTGTGGCTATTGGTCTTTACATGTTGGACTGTTAAATTTTAGGTAGACGGACCATGGTCCCACTCCAACAACATCGATACTGTCCCCACTTGGCCACCTGCTTAATCTGTCATGTGTGGGGTTTTAATACAAAAGGCCTCGGTGATAGTTAGAGTGAGGTAATTCTATTTAAAGGGCTTGCTCTCAAGTCTTTTGGCCGATGTGGGACAAAGGAATTCTAACATGGACAACCTGCTTTAATACCATAAAGAAGTTGAGGTTCCACCATAAAATTAATTGGCAATATGAAGATTATATCAACTTACTTATAAGCTCATGCAAAATCATTCATCTCATTGATAGTAAGATTCGGGAGATTCGGATAATGATAGAAAGATCAAAATTTTTAAATCAAATGATATAGTTGTAGATGATTGAATTATTAATTAAGTATCGATTAACGTGCTTGTTTATTATTGATGACAAATCATTTGATTTGCAATTTGATGTAAAAATTCTAATCTCCCTAACATTATTCATCTCTCAACAATATCTGGTATTCTTTCTCTAGCTCTCCCTCATTGGATGGTTAAAAATGTGAAGAGAGAGAGAGAGAGAGAGAGAGAGAGAAATTAATAAAGAGGGGCATACAACATATTGTATGGTGAAAATGCCACGAGAGATAAATTAAGGCCATCTCCAATTGATAGCTGGTCAGATGGCTCGTTTTAGCCCTCTGGCCCTTCAAGATATTAACATTTTAATAAACAGTACACGGTCATATTTGCCTCCATCTCCAACCGAGGGTCATAGGACTTGTTTTAGCCCTGTCACAAAAAACCGTCTCCAACTTAGGGCCAAACATAATTTATTATTTAAATTTAAAAACTACAACAACTTAAATTTAAAAACTACAACTTAAATTTAGGAATGGTGAATGAATGGTTTAGGTATTTATAGGAAAAAAAAATTAGAATTTTTAAGAATTAAAAAAAAGGCCAAAATTTTGAATCCAACAATAATTGGCGTCAACTAGTCGTTGGATTCAATTTTTTGTTTAAGCATTCATGTCTGTTATATCCGACAAGATTGTTGGAATTTCTGGCCAACCTCGGGCTGACTGGCTAGCTACGTGCGGCCAGCCCTTTGGTCCTTTCAGATTTTGTGGGGCCCATAAGCCCTCTGACCTAGCCCTCGGTTGGAAACGATTTTCGAACTATTTTCGATCTTCTGGTCTTCTAGCCTATGCACCATTAACACAAAAATAACCAAATTGTCAACTTTTCTACAAAATTTTATTTAATTCATATAACTCCTCTCCCATCAGAATAATAAGAAATGGGTTAGGTGAGATCAACCCACCAACCCCAAATTATTCTGTCCACTCGTACACCGGCCTCCTCCTAGAATATTAATCCCAACATTACAGATGCAGGTGGCGGTACATCCATATTGGGGTGACTTAACCCATGATTAATGGGAACAGTCAAGAAAATGAGACATGCCAACTTGTTGGGCTATACAATGAAATTATAACCTTGCAACAAAACTTGCTTAATTGTTAATTGGATCTGGGAAATATTTCTTATTCTCTATAAGATCATATTGTAATTAAACTACCTTAATTCATCGAACGGAAATTAAAGTTATGTGCAAAAAGCAGATACATTGCTATTTTAACTAACCTAACACACCAGAGTATTATTATTCTTTTGTCAAGTGTTCATTACTAATTACACTAAATAATTGATTATGAACCAAATTAGCAAATGACTCCACGATTTATATCACAACTCATTCCTTCTTATTATTCCATTCCAGTCAATAAAGGCAAGTCGCATCATTTGAAAAAGACTTTTGCTTAACGCGGTATCATTGTCCTTCAGTGTACATAAACCCTACAAAACAATCAAAAGCCTTGAAGACATACCAGCAATACCATGGCTAGGCTGTCTCAAATGTCAGCTTTCCAATTCACAATTTTCTCCCTCCTCTCTTCCTTTACCTTGATCTTAGTTTCTGGAGAAAATTTAGGGTTTCACAGCACCGTGGACCGTAAGCTTCTCGGGCTGCAGAAAGAAAAGCTCACCCACGTTCGCTTATACTGGCATGACATTGTTGGTGGGTCCCATCCCTCTGCCATAGAGGTTGTCCCGGCACCCTCCAATAAGTCCCAGACGAATTTTGGGTTAGTGAGAATGTTTGATAATGCACTAACTGAAGGTCCTGAGTTGAGCTCAAAATTGGTGGCTAGGGCTCAAGGGTTTTACGGATTTGCAGGGCAGGTGGAGCTCAGCCTCCTGATGGCACAGAACTTTGCTTTTGTTGCAGGTGAGTTTAATGGAAGCACCATAACTTTGCTAGGAAGAAATTCAATATTAAACAAGGTGAGGGAGCTACCTGTGATTGGTGGAAGTGGGGCTTTCAGGTTTGCTAGGGGTTATGCTGAATTGAGAACTCACACTTTTAATCTCACCTCAAGTGATGCTATCGTGGAGTATAATATTTACGTGTTGCATTATTGATCATGGGTTTTGGAATTTGATTTGGCCATTGCTTGGTTGTAATTGAATTGTGACAAGTTTTTATGTTTTAATGGAATGCTTTTCGATCAAGACTGACTTGGATATCTCTTATTGATATGTTAGTTTCATAGACGGCAGTATTGAATAAAAAGAATTTATTTTGTATGTGATGGAAGGCGGCACTTGAACAAAGCATTTTCCTTTTGAGAAAAACCACTATGTCCCCTTTGTATGCAGTATATTGTATATAGGATATGCCATTTTCTCTCTGGCGATATGAGACACCAGAGTTTTGACGGAAAACCTGACCTATAGAGAGAAACAAATAATTTCAAACTCACTTTAAATAAATATATATATAGACTCACATGTCACATACAATTTTGGCCATTATAGAGTGAACTTGTTGACCGTCAAACTACTAAGCCTACGTGGCGCACATGCCGATTAACTAATGAGCTGACTACATCATTATGGTGAATGAGAGCACGCCAAACTTGAAGTAGTGTTGTTAATCCAAACTGTAGAACTTCTCGACTGCCTGATTCTACGGTTCCAGTGCTGTTAATCTAAATTGAAAGTGTTGTTGGTTTTCAACACAATGATGTTACTCCAAACTGAAGATGTGGTGACGGAGTTAGGACAATTAGTAATTTTTCAGAGTGTGTGAAGAATTCGCGTAGAGTGAGGTCTTGCGAGGGTTTGTGTGTTGAGTTGAAAGTCCTCTCTACGTTGCAAATACCTTATATTCATAGAGACGAATTCCTTGATGCCAAAGTCTACCGAATAGTACAATTCTGATTATATTCTGATTCTTCGGCATATTCTTAGAATAAACTTGGAATTATTCTCGACCAAAAATCTATCTCCGCCTCGCCTTCTTCAACTCAAACAAGGATTTTGAACCTAATCTTATTATACAGTTAATTCAAACTCCATCCAAATGCCAATCATGATCCTCAAGCACTTTCAATATAATTGTCAATCACCCATCAGATAATACTATGATTATCAAAAGCATAATAACATCTAATAAGTTACCTAAAATCATCTTGACCTTTTAATTTTGCGGCTCCAAACTTATTGGCCAAGTACAAAATCGCGTACAAACAGAACTTCTACGAAATCCATCATAAAACTTATTTCCATTCACGTTCCGCCGCACCATAATTTTCTTAACAAACATGTGGGGAATCTTGAAGAATTTTAGTACCCCGGATATCAATTTAGAGCCCATGTAGTATTTCTCTATCATTTATTCTAATTTATAGATTAAAAAAATTATCGTAAACAATATTTTGGGAACTTAATAAATGCTGAGAACATTTCTAAAAGGCTTACAACATTTTCCATAAAGCTCATGAAAAAGTCTCTTGATAAAACTCAATGATGATACTTTTCACGAAAAATGTGAGCAAACGGTAACCAATTTTTTAGGGCATATTTGGTACTTTACTTGAATTCAACTTTTTAAACTCAAAAATAATTTTCAAGTTTTGGACCTTAAAAACTTGTTTGATATGACTATTTTCAAAAACTGAATTTAAGACTAACTCAAAAATATAGTATATTATCTAAAACATAAAAAATGAGTTTTTAGAGTTTTTAAACTTAAACTCGCTCATTTCTTTTCTCTCACTCCTCCCTTCTCACTTCAAATCTTTTTTTTTTCTTCTTTCTCTTTCCTCTTTTTTTTTTCTTACCTTTTTTGTCTCTTCTTCAATCCACTTTCTTCATTCTCTTGGTTTTTCTCACCCTCTTTCTCTCTATCTCATCCGATCCTCTCCCTTCTTTCTCTTTCCTTCAATCTCTCCTACGACCCCCTTTTTTTAGATCTCTTTGTCTAGTTTAAGTTATAAGATTTAAAATTTTTAAATACCAAACCAATCAATTTTTTGAGTATTAAAGAAATTTGTTTTCAATAAATATTCTTAAGAAATGTTTTGAGAAATGATAAAAAATTTCAAATATGATATCAAACAGGCTCTTAATGTTTTTGCGAATTTTTACAAAAACATCATGAAATATATTTTCACCAAGTTCCACCACGCAAATTATTTTATAAATGGTATTATATTTCAAGATAATTATGTAATTGCCACTTAATTCTACCAATTTTCCGGCCACTTTTCCGATTGCCAATCAACTTTATGAAAACCGGTCATCTTTTCGAGGACTTTTTCATCAGTTAGGTGAATGGCCTGAGAACTTTTTCAAAAAATCATGCAAACTCAAAAAAATCTCTTTTTAATTGTATATAATGTGAACAATAGTAATGTTGAAACCAATTTTGCCCATAAACACCCATAATGGGTGAATTTAAAATCATGTAGGACATTTTGATGATTTTTAGGTGCTTCAAAGTGTGTCTAAATTCTACTAGTGTTTTCAGAAATGAGTATGGAGAGTGGACCAACATAAAATGGAAATTTGGTGTAAAGATCATTGGATGGGTCCACCGTCCATCACATATGTGCTGACGCTTAATAGGACACCACATATACTTTGATTCTTTTTAACCAAAAAACTTTGATTTTTTTTTTTTTTTGGTATTAAAAACTTTGATTTTAGACATCAAGATGCTGCCAAGTGCCAAGTGATTTCAAATGGAAAATGATCTTCTCTGGATCTTTTTTTCTAATCTATCAAATTTAGAGATCCGAGCCGTTGAAATTTAATTCAAAGACTAAAGTTATTATAACTTTTAAAATGGATTTCTATTTGTAATCGTTGGATCAAATTTTAACGGTCTAGATCCCCAAACTTAGTAGATTAAGAGGAAGAGATGCGGAAATAATCTTTATATTTCAAATTGCTCGATAGTAGTAGGCCCCCTTCCAAATTTTTAACCACAAACCAGATTGAGTATATATTTAGATAAACCCGGTTAATTATGAACGGGACTCCGAACGATTTTCAGCGGCTTGTGCATGTGTGGTTTCTAAGCCTTGGAGAAGTCTTGACCATTTTCAACGGCCACACAACAGTTCATGCATGTGAGTCATATTCTCCTACAGCTTAAGGTTTTAAAAAAATTATGATCACTCACCGTTCGATTTTAATTTAATAAAATGAAAATCAGAAAAAAAAATTATGTCAAAATGTATGTAAATATTAATAAATTTGATTGTTATATGTATAAATGAGATTGCATTTTGTGCGACATAAATAACTATTTAACTAATAATACATAACTGGTCGATCGCGTGCTAAAGGTTACTTTGCTTCTAAAGTTTCTGTATACACCTAATATACATATTCATGTACATGTGTTGATGATTTTATATATGTTCCGATTAAAATTGAAGAAAGCATTCAGTTGCACATAAAGAAAAGTGATGTACAAAAACCAAGAACATACATCTTCTCCCTTTCATTAGTTTCCTTTAATTAGCAGCTTAAAATATACATAAAGCATGCAAAGGTGACTTGGACCACCATTCTGGCACAACTTTCGTTCCCCTTCCAACTTTGCCGTCACTGAAACAAAACCCCCCCTTTTTTTTTCAAATATTGTTCTTCTCATCTTCCCACGTTGCTGTCCATGGTAGTCCATGGTCGGTCGTACGTGGTATTTTCTCATTGGCTGGCACCTCCATTAACGAATCTCAACCATGCATGGCTCCCACCGTCACTTGGAATTATCCCGATGGATCTTGCAAGAAAAAGAAGAATCCCGATAATACAAGTAAAGAAAGCTACATAAACCCAAAAAAGATAAAGTTACTCGAACCATTTAGAAAAATGAAAAAATAAAGGACAGAACACAGTTGTTTACATGAGTAAGTAATAAAATTTGAAATAAGAAATATGAGAATAATATATACAGATATATAATATATAAATTCATAATTCCCTATATAATCCATGTTCGTTCTACACAGAAGGCCGTCGCACAAAAAACCTTCACTGAAACCCCATATTCAAATTTCAAAACCCTAACATGGCTAGGGACTACAACTATTATTCTTACTGGGACTACTTCTCCATCCCTCTCCACCTTTGTTTCTTCATTTCCATCCTCGTCTTCATCTTGGGGTTCACATGGTACATAAACTACGAGTCCATGTTTGAGGACTTGATGACACAAGTAAAACTCTTCCTCATGATCGTTCCAATCATTCTGCTACTCATCGTCCACTGCTTATCGGGTGGGTTGTCGTTTTTCTTGCCGCTGCCGGAGCAGGATTCCCTTCATAGAGCCGGAGGGTCTCCATGGGGCGTTGGACTCGTGCTTGTGTTCCTTTTGATCTTGATCTCTTACCAGTCTTCTTTCCAGGAACGTTGGTTTCCCTTACTGAGTAGATGATGATGTGGTTTTGTTAGGTATATATATACAAATGGATGTTCATGTAATATGAATTTGTAATAGTACTAAAGCTTTGGCTTTGGTCTGTTGATCGTTTTGGCATACACAAAACTGCCTATACCTAAATAGTACCTGTTGTTTTGAGATCTGTATGCAACTTGGTGTTGTGATATTCCTTTATCTTTTTGTCAGGCCCGTTATCACGACTTCATTATTTATATATGCATGAATTCTGACCATTAATCATTGAGTATTCATCACATAAAAATTGTTTGTTATCCGATAAATACAATTTTATCAAGCATCATATTGTTTAATTCTCCTATTTAGTTTGGCCATAATTTTTCTTCTGATGATGGCATTATATATCTCAATGGTTTCTTTAATGTGGTGGTGCTAGTGGGATGCAAAAATGTGATCTTATAACATTTTGTACATTATATATGTATCATATCTCTAATAGATGTAACTTACTTATATTATCACGACTTATATGTATCATATATTACAGAAATAGTACAAACTAGAAATCAATGCCCGCGCGTTGCTGCGGGATTAAAAATTGTATGTAAGATTGTATTCCAAACATATGAAAGATTGTAAGATAGAAGATTAATACTATTTACATTCAAATTGTTAGAAAAAATTTATATACAAAATATTTAACAAATACAATCCACATACAACAAATCGTAGATTTTTTTAATATATTTCATGCATTATGTTTGATATATAGACAATACCTAACCTAAGTTCCAGATATAAAATGTGTATATCGAATCTAAATGGATCTTAATCTGTTAATCCTTATAATAATTGGGGTTACTAATATAGTGTCAAGAAATCATTGGACAGAAGAACATGGGTAAACCTGTGACAAAAGACATACTTACAATAATTCAGCCATCAATCTTAAGGTCTTTCGGATCGGAGAGCTGAATCTTAATGCAAGCTTTCTGCAATTTTCCAGAAATACAAATAAAAAGTTAAAATCCACGTCTAAAAATTAACTGATATCCCAACTTTCTAATAAATTGTGATGACAAAATCAACAAAATAGAATGAAAACATGACTTACACATTTAAGGCATGCTTGAATCTTGATCTAAAGTTGGTGATGAGTCGATTGGTTGTCACCAACTCTAAATGAGAATTCATCAGAACCTAGAAATTTAAATAAAGAATTTTACAAAATCAATATTTACTAAAACCCAATTATTTTGTTTATAATGTATTATGGCTTGCCAAAGACTGAAAAAAAAAAATAAATAAATAAATAAAAAGCACAACAAAGAGTCAAAACTCAAAGTCAAAAATCCATCTTCAAAGTACTATTAAATGCCAGCATTTACCCAATTTTAAGAAATTGAATTGTTAAAATTTAAATACCATGATCAATTCACCTTCCTTAATATTTTCTAAAGTTTCCTCGCACCCCTCTTTAACCGCTGCACCACAAAAAAAAAAAAAAAAAAAACCATATTACTCTTTAAATACTAAAATTGAAGATCCTAAATTCATAAATTATCCAAGACTTAATAAGGTCGTCAAAATAAGCATCCATCATAACAATAGCACTCAAATCGTGCTCCTTTGTTTCCCAACATTTTCTCATCAACCAAGCAGAGGAAAATTGTGTTCAACTAAATAGGTCGCAGTTGTGAGTTGGGTTTCACCTCTTTAAATTCATAATATTTTTAACATGCATGTCCATCATTATTTCTTTAATTTGCTTTCGAAATGGGGCAAGATCATGTTAGTTTAAAACTACTGTTAACATGTTATCATTCAATATAGTATAACATGGATCAAACAATTAACGTTCGTAAACCCCAAATAAAAAAATAAAAAAATAAAAACAAAAAGAAAAAAAAAGATGAGAAATTAATGGAAAAATTATTAGTCTGACATGATCAGTTGCAAAACCTACATCACCAAATCGTTTTCGCTCAATGCTAATAAAAGCCTAACATGACTAAGTTGTAGTGCCAAGAATTTTAAGTCTCTGACTCCCTTGAATGATGAAAATGCTTATAATCACAAAGTTCTCTGAATTTGCAGAAGATATATACCACATAATTAGACTAAAAAAACTGATTTTCAAATACATACCAAAGTTGAACTCTTTCTCCAACCAGTATCCGATGACTAAAAGGCTCAACATATTAGCCAATAAATAGAAAACACCCCATGTAACCAATTGCAAATGATGAGAAGCCACCCCTGGTGCCTGTCACCACCTTCTTTAAATCCAAAGCCCCCATCTTCTGCAACCTAAACCAACCAAAATCCAACACAACACCATGTTATACTTGTAATCTCTGTCAACTAACAAACTTCAGAGCAAAAAGAGTCTTCTCCAATTAGGACTAAAAACATCCACCAAATGATTTCAGATCAGTCCCCAAACTTGTAAAACATGTTTTTCTGCAAATAGGACAACGAAAAGTACGAAAAACTTAAAACCAACCAAGTGGTTTTCTTAAAGCAAGAAATTGGAGCTACCACAAACAGAATGTATCAAGTTAACAATATGCAATCAATGAACTATTTCATAACAAAAATAGCTAAAGGCTTAGACCCAAATGAGATTAAATGTTAGGAATTCAAAAAACAAATTGAAAAATCTAATTCCAAAATTCCAAACACCCACCAAATGGTTTCGGATAAAGTTCTAAAGTTGAATACATGTTACCCATACATAAGGGTACATAAGAATGAGAAGTAAAGTATGAAAATTTTAAAACAAAGGGCCAATCGTGCTCTTTGGCAAATTACATTTTGAGTTTGGCTGTTTTTCAGTTTCACTCTACTCTTAGATTTGTTCTTCTTTATGAGTAGACCTTCCAACCCAACATCTATTCACATATATAATTGCCCCTAGCTACACCAACACGAATCGAAAATCACATATATTCTCTAATGTAAACTAATTCATAGCTAATTAACATGTTCAAATCCTAATTTTCTCATATGATTATGTACCAATAGGAATAGGCGAATCTGAAGAAACCCAAAATTTCCAGTCAAAGGAAAATTAATACAACCTCTGGAAAAAATAATCAGGAGATAAAAACTCAAATACCAAAAAATAGAATCAGTAAAATAATCATATAAATTGTGATTTAGATGAAAATATAGGAGGAGGGTAAAGATTGGAAATGCACAGAGAGGGAGGCCTTGTATTTCTGCCAATCTGAAATCCAATCCTCCTTGTCCCATTGGCGCTTAACAAACTTCTTCGATTACCACCTACACAAAGAGACAATTATCTCTTGAACCCTTTTCAGAAAATGAAAAATGGATTTGAGAGAGAGAGAGAGAGGAGAGAGAGAAATTAGGGTTTAAGAGCTAATTAAAGGAGATTGCACTGTGTTCATTTTTTCTTTTGTTTTTGTTTTAAAACTCACTCTTAATCAGGATTTCCTCTTTATCGTGTTTATAGTCTTTATTGTATATTATGCCTACATTATATCCCCATTTCAGTAAGAAACTGAAATCGGAATCAATATGCTTTTTGAGTAAACATGGTGTTTTCATTACATCTTTTTCATTAAATCTTCCATAGATTAATACACCCATGATCAAAATGGTCCACACGAATAGCCAAAGATTGACACAATTCACGTCCTCTCTCTAGCTAAAGAAAAACCTCTATATTTTTCTTTTAAAAGCTCCAATCACATTATCAAAAACAATACGTAAAAAAAATAGAAAGAAAAAAATTCCAAAATGAATACAGGTGAACCACAAAAATAAAAACTGAAATTCAAATACTTAGAAACAATGAACTACATCCCCCATTCATGAACATAATCCACTTCTCTCTTTATCTTCCCATCTGTCAGACTAAACCAAAACCCTCAATCTCTTTTCAATACTGCAATAACATAACTCAACATAACATGGAATGAAAATCATTTACAACTTAGAACAAAAGAGACTAACTTATGCAACACCACCTAAAACACATAAAAAAAGGAAACAACATTCTCCAAATACACAAAAAAAAAATTAAGAACAAATGGATTTGCACAGATTCAACGTTCACAATATACAAAATTCAACCTCCACAATATACAAAAAGTAAAAAAAATTTTACACAAAATCCTCAAAGGAAGATACTAAATTATTTACCTTGTGCACAAAGGGCTTCGAAGTCTATACACCAAAGCCCAAAAACAAACAGCAAGGTCTCCTGATCATACACCCAAGCTGGATCTGACAATATAAACAAACTCTCAAAATCACAGAATCAAAATTGAAACAGAAAAACCATCTGTAAATTCAAAACAACATGCAAAATCACAAATACAAAACTCAAACAAAAAACCCATGTGGACATTGAAAACCACATAAACAAAATTCGAAACAGCCACACGGAGAAGTCACGAAACTCACCAGAACATGCTAGATTTCGTGGGTAAAAAACCGATCCTGATCGAATCGAAAAATTGATGAAATCTGTAGCCACCGAGAGGTTTTAAAATCACAAAAATTTGAACACATAAAAGAAAACTCAAAAACAATAAGCTGGAGAACTCACCAGGAAACCCAAGGTTTCTGCAGGATTGACGATTTCCTGAAAACCATGCTTTTCTAGGTTTAAACTTTCTTCCCGAAGGCAACGGACCTAACATTATTTGGAAAGAAAATTCGATCACGAATTGAAAAAAAAAATTTGAGAGAGAGAGAGAGACGAACCTGAGCTCGAGAGAGATCGAGAAATCCGTGGAAGCAAATGGAAGATCCCTGATTTTCCATCTTTCTTCCGTTCTTGGATGAGCAACACGTGTATAGCAGGAAGAAAATCCAACAAAAAGGCACACGGATGAGGACGCGTGGGCAACGCTGTGCACAGAGAAACAAAAAGCAGAAAAGCGAACGAAGAAGGCGGAGCAATGAGGGACGCATAGGCAAATGAGGGCAAAACAGTCACTGCACTGCACAAAAGGGCAAGCAGCAAGGGAAACCAAGAAAAAATCCAGGGGCAAAACCGTCCGCCCACTGGTCATCCACAGTGCTCAACCCTTACGGGTTTTAGTATATATGATATATTATACAAAATGTGAAGTGTAACATCACTCTAACGGGATGTAATTGGCCCGTTGATCTTACAATACAACTACCTCACAAGATATATCCCACATTGCTGAGTTCTTTTGTATTATATTACTTTGCTAGGAAAATTGGATCAACTCTTCACAAATTAAGTCCATCAAAACTAACCATGTCATGGTAAAAAACAACTGACATTAGTTATTGTACTATAAGTTAGATTTTGTATTTCACTGTGTTGTTTCTGTAAGTATTTCTTATTAACATTACATAGTGACGGGATTATTCCGTAAGTTGTGTGGGAGAAATATTAAATACATATAATATATGGTGCATAAATAATCTTCTCTTCCTCAATCATGGCTGTGGTTGTTCATGGAAAACATATATTAATCCTTGGTTGCCTGTGGTTGGTAAAGTGTACGTGCCTATGCAAGCAATAAAGGGTGTGTTGACCCTGGGAAGCTAATGATGTTAATTGCAAACGAAATGAGGGTGCCATTTGGCGTTTTGGCTCTATTTTTTGGGAAATTGATCATCTTCGAATTCTTTCCTCCTAATTCATCAAATCAGAAGATCTCAATCATTGAAATTTGATTCAATGATTACAAATAAGGGCATACTTTAAAATTATAATAAATTTAGTCGTTAGATCAAATTTTAATAGTTCAAATCTCCTAATTTAATGAAGTAAAAAAAAAGTATCCAGAGAAAATCCCTTTCCCATTTTTTGTAATGTATAGCTGGAATTGGCATTCGAATCACATCACCAAATAGAATCAGTTGGACTAAATTGCTAAACAGCTAGACTGCTAAATTGGTTTAGGAATATTTTTACGGGTCTAAAACTTTAACTAGCTAGTAGTCTCGAGTACTTTAGTTACAGTTTAAAATGTCCCTTAATTATTTTGTATTAGTTTTTTATTTTTATTTTTACAATAATTAAAGAAAGAAGAAAGATCGACCAAAAGAAGATAGTGAAAATACATGAGAGAAATAAATTATATAAAAGCGGGAAGGAAAGTTGGGAGAGACGTATACGCAAGGTAAAAGGTGTCCAAGATGAAGGGTAATAATAAAGTTCTTTTTCTTTTATAAAATGGTCAACTAGTGACTTTGTTATGACAATTTACCTTTTCATGTATCCAAAAGATTCAAGAAGCATTTCAGCCTCATTTGATCATCATGATTGATGCCTCTCCTAGCCACCATTGTTATGATTCATCAGCGGAATAAATTGAACGCAGACGTCCCGTGTGAATATGAACTTAAAATTCGTCCGCAATAAGTAATCACGCATAACTCTAAAAATAATTATAATTATATCAAGGGAAATTTAACGAAAAGCTCATAGTATTGTTTAATTTAACGAAAAATCATATTTTTACATTAAAAAATCAATATTGGTATTATTCATTTTACCCTTTATTTTGTCCTTATCGTTAAAACTCAAAGTTTTCAAGCTATTTTCATTAGTTTTCCTTTGTATCAATCGTCCACTCAAAGTTCAGATGGGACTCATGTGGAAAACAGTACCATACTTTTACCAGCAATAGCTCACCGTGGAACTGGAATCCATACTTCAGAGGCAAGAGGATTTGAAAAAATGGTCGGAAAAATAAGAAAAGGTTTTATCTCTTTTCTTGAATGAAACGCTGAATAAGAAATTTAATTTATGAGCTATTAAGCACTTCCCAATATAAATGAGAGACAATATAACGCAGTCAGCGAGATGGACGAGGGCCCTAGATCACGTGTCAGAGGCGTCAGTATCACGTGACTCTTGACATGAAGCAGTGGAGCCCTACCGCCCACAGGGTCCGTACGGACGGCCAGGTCCGACTCACAAAACTTCAACACTGATTGTAACCAAACTTCACAAAAAACTGCAGCAGGCAGAGCACACCAGAGCATATATATGGTTGTCTAAACCCAATATTCGAAATGTCAAATATAAATGGCCATATGATTTACCTTTACCCAACAGTGACTTAAATAATATGAGAAGGATAGCAATTAACCAAAACATACTTGAGTTTTAGGAGGAGCTCAAATCATCAACCGCAGGTTCCAGCATTGCTTGAGGGGTCTCTACAGGGCTCGAAGTTGAACAATGCTCAAGGGGCTCGAGTGAGACAAACCTACCTATCATTTCAATCCTATGGTTACTGTATCTCAATCCAATCACTTCCGCGTGACAACGTGTAATTAGTCAATGATATTGCCCTCGCATACCAAGTGTATTGAAAGTTCTTCTCAGCGGACCTAGAGTGGCTATATTTCAAAAACTGACTCAAATCTAAATTGTTTTAAAGAAAAAGATGTTCAAATCTTTGATTACATATGCAGAGGATCACTTAGAACCATATACGGTTGGTCCATATCCTTTGTATAAAGCCTCTATTCATTAGGGTGGGGGATCAGGTCTAAACTTGGCTTACTGAAACTAATTGGTCGATAATTAACGGTTTAGATTTCTAATTAGAAAGTGGTCCATTCCCAAGTTGCACCGGCTCTCCCATTGGAATGCTCGTAGTACACTCAAGTAAACAATAACACTTTTTCAGATTGGCTTTTGCATAATTTCATTTCCCCATTAATCAAACAGAATAAAGTCAGCAATATGTCATTTGTTTTCCAACTGCTCCTTTCTTGGGCAGAAGATATCAATAAAGAAACGATGTGGCTGAAGGAACCAAAAATGGCAGATAATTAATGATATTGCTTGGGAGACTATCTATTTAATATATTTTGTAAATTATACGACGTGGTTGTTGATGATTGAATTATTATTTGTGTTGATTAACATACTTAATTGACACATCTCATGATTTACAAATATGGTCTAAAAATTTGACATACCTAGCATTACTTGATAATTAAACGTAAATTAGCAGTAAGGCATATGGAACTGGATTAGTCTGAATTTTTTCATGATAACGGGTTCTAAGATCTAACAGCTACCACACAGAAATATTGTGATACAGAATTTTGAAACATTATAGAAAGTATCAAATTCGAAGTTGGAATTAAGAAAGAAGAATTCATCTCCCATGAGAGTATCAAAATTTGTTTTAACTTTGTTACTTTTAGTACTTTTTTTCTTCCGAATTTAAAAAATTTTAACCACTCGAGAGGGTTCAAGCACTGCTCGAGCGGTCTCGAGGAATCTTGAGAAAGTACCAAAGTTGAGAAGAAGTAGCAAATGCTTAATTAGAATTACATACAAATTACTACTATTGTCTCTCCACACAATAATTTTCCATAGAGAAAAGACAGTCACAAAAGATACTCAAATCATACAAAGGAGAAGCGGACATTACATATTCATACTTACCCCTTGAAAAGAGAGGCATAAATTAAACTAGAAAAGAAGGCCATACAAGGAAGGCTGGTAAGATATGAGAAAGAAGAGCAGAGATAGTAGAAAGGCCACGCCCCAAGGCGATCCTCCGGCTCTGTGGATGGCTTCGGGCTCCGACCCCGGAATGCTGATGCTAACTTGGCTGCCTGTGGAGAGCCAATGAACTACAATGACTATAAGCAAAGGGGAAATTACCAGCAAACGTTGCAGCAGCTCGGACACGGTGGCCATCACAGCGTCGTAAACAGCGTAACCAACAAATCCGCAAACGAGTATTATAGTAGCCATCGGGAGCCAATTCTCCGAGAGACTGGAAAGCCAAGAGCTTGATCTAGGAGCTGAAGCCATGAGCAAATGGTGAAGTGTGCAGAGAGCGAAGGCCTTCTTGTAGTTACTCTGGTGGAGTGTAGTGCGTACAATGTACTGCTCGGAAGGAAAAATAATTGAGACTTGCAATGCGGTAACTTTTGTACCATTTTGTATTTTATTACACAGGGTAATTTGTAAAATAAATTTACCGAGTCTAAATTAGAATTTTTAGTATGTGTGAAACACAAGTACATACATTATACAAGTAAAATTACAGGTAAATTTTTTTTTCTTTTATATAATAAAATATGGCACATCACTATGTTCTACAGCTCAAATTAGAAGCTGTAAATAAGAATGTCACTGTCAAGGGACTTTCGGTTCCCACCATAAGTCTCCCACAATAATAGCAGGTGGTGCGATGCTAAGTATGTTTGAATTACCCCAAGGAGTAATATTAGTGGCTTGAGCAATTAAAGTGCTGACAATGTACAGTCATATCCAACTCAAGTGATTCACCAGAATTACTACTGCTTTTAGAAAATGATTCTCGTTGGATTCTTTTTCTAAGAATTTTAAGTATCTTGTAATCGTGATTATTTATCATATATCATACGATCAGTTTTTATTAAGTGTTATTTATATTTAATTTTTAATTTTCAATTCTAAAATAATTTCTGACCGCACGATGTACGATGAACGATCACGATCACGGAATTCCTAAGATCCCCAGGAAATGGATCCGATGAGGATCCTTTTCCCTCAACATAGGAACTCTCCTTTCAAAATCCAGTGATCAAATGATCTGGACCTTTAAAATTTGATCCAATGGCTAGAAACAAAGAAATTAGTAAAAACTTTTAAAAGATATAATAATTTTTAGCCATTTGATTAAATTTTAAAGGTTCAAATCACTTGATCTCTGGGTTTTGGAGAGAGAGATCTGGAGAGGATCTCTTTCCATTTGGATGTATCATGCATGGATTGAAATAAAAGAACTTATTTAAAAGTGCTTTTATAATATAAAAAATGTTGTAAAATTAACAGTGTATGCAATGGAATAAATAAACAAGACACAAAATTTACGAGATTCCTCTACAGTCAGTGTGACCAGAGTATGTCCTCAGGGCAGTAGTGGTGCTTTCATTATAATCTAAAATAATAAGATTACAAATATAACTCTCTCTATTCTCCCCTCTCTTTTTCCTCTCTCTGCCATGAGCCTTCTATCTTCTTTCATCCGTTTTTCTTCTATATTTTTATTCTCTTCGTAGCTCCTTTGATTTATAGGCAAAGCAGGAGCACCAAAAGCAAGCAGTGGCAGCTCCTAGTGGAAGGACATGTAGAGTGGGATGAGTGGGATGAGTGGGATGTAGTGGGTTGGCCATCCACACATTGAATGGCTCATAATATTATAACAAAAAAAAAAAAACTTTTAGTACGCATATGGCTACGTCTGATAGAATAGATTAAAAATATGGAACTTTAACGAAAAGCACTTGTTACTGTTCACTTTAACAAAAAATCACATTTTTACACTAAAAAGTCAATCCTGATACCACTGTTCTAAAAATCCCAGCCTAGCGCCGCCTAGGCGTTAGGCGGTTGGCCACTGTCCCGATTAATGCCTAGGCATTTGAAAATTAAAAAATGGTGCTTAGACCTATTGAGGTGCCTGCCTAGATCGCATAGGCACCCACCTAACCCGCCCATACCCATCTAGACTTCTACCTAGGTTGCGACTCACTTAGACAGAAAATAGATAACTTTCATTTTGCATTTTATTTTTCAATAAATTGTAAGAGACTTGTTGAATACTTAAAAGAACACACATTATATACTTGTTCCTCATGTTTTCATTATGTTCCAATAGCTCATAATATACGTGTCATTCCATTTTGTAGTTTATGATGAAATCATATATATTTTAAGTATAAACAGGCACTTATTTACACGAAATACAATAGATTTAATTAAATCCGCCTTGACCCCGCTTAACCGTCTAGGTGCTAGGCTCCAGCCCGCCGCTCGACTAGCGCCTAGTATCTTTTAGAACTGCCTGGTACTATTCATTTTACCTTTTATTTTGTCCTTATAGTTAAAACTCAAAGTTTTTAAATCATTTTTATTAGTTTTTTTTTTTGAAATGGCGCTACTTTTTCAAGTAATACTTGCATTTTTATTGAAAGTTTGAACGTACTCCTGCTAAAGGTGCTACCAATAAAAAAATTTATGCACTTTACTGTTAGTGTATGAACTTCCACAATTGATAACATGAAGCATTCTTCTTTGGTTTGCAGTCCGAAGGTTGAATGGTATCACTTACAGCAGATCAGGAAGCAAATTCCGAGATTTTCAAAGAGAAGTATTATTGGCACTCCAAAAATCTCATTTTACACTCCTCACAAATGTATTTTTCTTTCCTAAATAGAAAGTTTAGAGTGTAGAATGAGATTTTTGAAGTGCTAATAACAATTCCCTTTTCAAATATTGGTTATTGCACATGCACTTTGGAGGCCTTGGATCGTATTTGTTCCTTAACCGATCAAAAAACTTCTAAAAGTGCACTCCTAAACTGAAATTTACAGCACCATCTGGGAAAAAATTTAGACTGTGGTAATGGTTCAGGCTCCAATTCAATTGACGATTGCGTTTAGAGTTGTGTCAGCGGAAACAAACGATGAGCAGATAGCAGCAAGTCTTCTATTGTATTCATGAAACTTCCTTCTAGTGTGTAGCTCTAGTAATTAAGTTGGCTTTACGTCAGTCTCGTTTGTACATGTTTGATTATAGTGGATTGTCTCTAACCGGCACCTTTATTCTGCAGAGACCAGTCCAAGAGTTCCAACCTTCGTTCGAAGCCAAATTATTATTGCTTGCTCGTGTGGATAATATTGTATGTATACAAAAAAAATGATGAATTGTTCTAGTGATTAGGATCTTTTTATTCAACATATTATGTTCTACGTTTAAACATTCCTCATTTTCAACTTTTTAATACTCCACTTGTTCGTATGCTTTTTGAATATTACATGACTAGCCGGCTAGCCTGACCAACCAATAACAATAAATACATCGATCCGTTACAGATTATCAACATGTGGTCTATATTATTAACATTATTGATACTTTAACTACATAGTTAACGCAATATGATTGTCAGTGAAGTCCACCTTACAAATAACTAATAACGTTGAGTCATTTATTGATTGGTCGGACTAGCTAAGTGATCAAACAAATGTGTAAGGATCGTTCTATAAAAAAGGAAAAGAAAATTTTATTGATATTGGACCACTTGGTATCCAAATTCATATGTCATGCCGTTTGGGTAAAATATATGGGCTCTAAAAAGCCCATACTTTTGCTCACAACTCCACCATTCGACAAGGAAAATAGCGCCGCCGTCGTGTTAGAGGGAGAAGCAAAATTCCTGAGAGAGAGAAGAAACAATAAGACGCTCAGGCGACACCAGCAGCAGCAACGACAAGTCTACAAAGCCTCCTTACTTTCATTCCAGCCAAAGACGACACCAAACCAGTTCTCCAAACAATGGCTGTGCTTCGCTAGCCGCCATTCCCAACTGCCAGATCAACAAATCCTCATCCCAACATGTGTTGAACTCTTTGTTATCTCGGTTGAGGCGATATTCTAAACTACTCTTCCAAGTGACGGCATATGAGATTCGAACTCAGACGTAACATTGATGGATGTTTTTATATTTTGTGAATGAGAATGATGATTGTACGATGAACATTAGATGGTTCAACATTTCACCTTTTGGCACATCTCAATTTCTTGTTTGTGTTTCATTTGATTCTGGAGTTCCCTATCATTTTCGTAGTAGAAACTATCAAAAGATGCAAGTGTTTCAGGAAAAGCGATACTTTCAGTAATCTAAAAGCGCTTAAGTTACTTGTAAAAGCTCTTCCAAACAAGCCCAAAGTAAAATGAGAACAAAATTCATACTGACTAGATGTTACTCGAGCCCAAAATCTAGAAGGATTTAAAATCTCAAAATGAACAGAAAGGTTCAAATTATCATTTCGGAGTAATCAAAGAACATTGTTCATCCGAGCAATAGCTCTATAAGATCAAGAACTAATACATTTCTGAATTAATATGTTCTCCCAATGTCAGTACTAAAACAATAGAGTTACAACAGCAATGAATAAATCATATTGTAACGGCAACAGTGAATCAATCTGCTTCTTCAGATGACACCGAATGAACCTGATCCTGAATGTTTGGGAAACTTTCAGGCAATATGAACACGGGATCAGCACCAGCAGAACGTCTAAGAGCAAGACCTAATGCATAGCCCAGTGCACGCGCAACCGGAACAGCGACAGCATTTCCAACTTGCATGTACCTGAAATGGTTCCAAAAATAATTACTTGGCGGTTAATCGAGTGATGTCTCAAATTCTAACTCCTTTAGCCTGATTGACAAAAAATACAGAGAACAGACAGTTTAAATAAATACGATACCTTTCTTTTACTGGCCCGCTGAGCCTGTAAAAATCTGGAAAGCCCTGTAGCCTGGCATTCTCACGAATTGTCAGCACCCTATCTTGCTCGGGATGCATAATTGCCTGAAAAGAAAGACAGGAAATTGTGAGCAGATGATTGTCTTTCTACGTCTGAAAATAATTGTCAAATTACATTAGAGTATACCTGGTTATGTGGTTCAGCTCTTGTCACAACTGTTGGCACAGTTTCGTCCCACCACAAGCGGGCAAAAGGTCTGCATAATTTCATTCAAAAATCATATTAAGCAACTGAACCACACTAAGTTTCAAATTTTGAATAAAACAACACTAACTCTTACTTTGATGAAGACCCCTTCACGAAACTCATAGCATAATCTGGGACCTACCATTACAATGTAATTAGAATCACACAAAGTTGCAGGAAAACTAAATCAGTAGAAAACAGATAGATTTTTACCAATGGTTTCCCAGAAGCCAAATACACCCTGGGTACTTCCGGATCCCACTCAACCTTGTTATCACCGCGCACACGAACACCTGGAAAATCTCTGAAGCATGCACCCTAGTTTCCAAGAAACAAAAGTACACATAAATTGTTATCGAGAGCATAGGATTCTGTCAAGGAACTGTTTAAATGGCAAAGCAATGTGATCATGCATTCAATGATTAAGAATGGACCTTTCTCTTGGGAACTTCACAAACACGTGCATAATCATCAGGATTCAACTGCAGAGGGCGATGATCATAAAGAACCTTTTGTAAAGACTTGTCCCTAGAAGTCCCCATTAGGTCTGCATCAAACAAATGTTAATCAACTTCTGTACGATATGACAGTTGTAAGACACATAAGCATTTACAAAGCAGCATGAAAATCAATATATTCAACCAGTACTTGCAATTCCAAAGATTCAACTATCACGAATTTCAAAAGCAATAGAGCATCTTACATTCTTTGCTTAGTCGTATAAGCCTCTGAAACTCTGTCTTAGGTGGGCCCCCATATGGCATCTCATTTCTTTCTTCATTATTTTCAACCTATATCAGAAGACAGATAGAAATAAGAATGAAGGACTGTTAAAGGGAAAAAATAACATAATACTCAAAAGGAAAAATTTTAGAAGACATTACAGCAGGCAGATCGGAAATCGCATCCTCCAAATAAAGACTTTTTGCTAGTTGAGTCTTCTGACCTTCATCATAAGCAACAGCATTACCCTGCATTTTCATACACTGTTTTAGTACAAAATCTTTAAAAATATATATATAAAATAAAAAAGTCAACACTAGCACTTGAACTCGTACCTCAAATTGTGTAGGAATAACACCCCTTGAAATAACATCATGTGTAGGAAGAGGGTACTGGGGCAAGATCTGCAAAAGTCATAACAATTAGACTATGAGATTAAACCTGCACTACGGTAAAACTTGATAATTTATTCATCATACCTCAGTAGGACGGGCCCCCCACAAAAAAACTCGCATACGGAACTGTGGAAGCCCATAGGCACCAGCTGCCATCATTCCCATCCTCGCCTGATAGTTCATATCTACAAGGCGTCCCAAGGCATATCGTCCAAGGAATCCATCGGCAAATTTTAAAATATCGACAACATTTTCCATCAAAACAAACTTTGGCTTAAGGTACTGAACTATGTCCATGTACACCTCTAACTGTTGGTTTTTCTCATCGGCTAATGGACTTTCTGTGTTCCTAAACCTGTTGAAACCACTTACTCCTTGGCAAGGGGGTCCCCCACACACCACATCAACATCACCCTACAGCAAGATATCAGAAAATGTCCAAAACAATATTAAATGACAATAGTCTATACTCAAGCATCGACGAATTCCAATTCAAGGTTACAGTGAAAATTTCATTTACTTACAGGTAAAGGCAATTTTTTCAATCTGTAACCTTCAGTAATAAAGCCTTTGATAGCCTTCTTACAATGCCTGTTTGACAGAAAAACATGAGCTTCAGTTTTACAACATCACAGTACATAAATGATTTAAAACATGCAACAGATAATACTGCAAGCATAAATAAGAATAGTTGCATACTCCAATTCATTCATTGGCTCCCAGGTGTCTTCCTCAGGCCCGTAGCCCTTCCAATGAATCTACATACATCAAAGGGCAATCAAATTTTGCATGAGGAACTAATGAATATAGATGTGCATTAACCATTCACTCACATACTATATCGTTATAAATATTTAAAGAACATGCATTTATAAATTTCGAAGTTGATACCTTAAAGTATATTCCCTTCTTTTCATTTTTTTTTGGGTCACCAAAACATACTCCTACTACGCAATCAACTTCAAAAACTTCAGAATCATCATTCTCATTTCCACTAACATCTTCTTCCTCTTCTTCTTCCTCATCTTCCTCTTCATCATCTTCCCTTCTAAAGAATTCAAGCATACTCTTCTCTACATCCTCCTCTAAATTGTCAGTCTCAACCAACTTTAAGCACATGCACAATTTTCTCCATTCCTTGAGCATTGTGAGAAAATCTTCAGCAGCTTCATTTCGAACCTGATGTGTGAATTAGACACTAAATTATGCAAATAAATAAACTAAAGCATCACATCAAGGGTGAGGAAAACAGTAAGATACAAATACAAACCTCTGTCTCTGGATGGTTTTGTTCTAGACTCTTACAAGCGTATTCATTGTAGTCAACAGCCCATCTCTAAAAGACATGAACAGGAAAACAATATCAAGCTCTCCCTTCACGTCTATTCGATTGATGTCAAAAGATTAACAAAAAATAAATTAAGAAATAGGAACTTACTGTAACAAGATTGACATTGGCCAAATGTGCACCAAGGCACAGGCCAGTAGACATCGCTCCACAACCAGAATATAGGTCCAGGAGCCTTACTTCTGATTTGGCACACAGTCCATTTGACAGCTTTGAATCAACCTCACTATCCAAACAAACATCATCCTCAACAGAGATAGTTGAGTCATCACTTCCAGACTGCATATTTTCTGAAATTTCAAAACCAGAAATAACATGTGAACACATTGGAGCCTTCCAAATGAAAGAAAGAAAAAACCAGCATCATGACAGTAAGTAGAAAGAGAACAATAACCTGTTGGCAGATTGACAAAAGTAGAATATGGTAGTAAATACTTGGTGTCGCAATAGTAATTGCACACTGGAATTGATTTACTCTTCACATCTTGATCAACCTGAAAGAAAAAGGATAACTCATTCATGTTGGACTTCATGAACAACAAAAAAAGCATGAATATGGAAACTCAAGCATACATTTAGTGTCAGCCTAACAATATGAAGTTTTTCAACAAGACAATCCAGAGGGTTGTCATCTCGGACATCTGAAAAGAATACACGCTCACAAGCAACAGTAGCACAGTGCTTTATGACCTGCAAGAAAGCAAAAAGCTAATAATTCAGCTCCCAATAGCAGGATTCTTACTTTTTAACGTAACAAGACCATGAAACAAAGTATTTGGAAAGAAAATCATGAAAAGGTTTCTTTTGAAATATCTTACAGTGTCTCGTGATCTGTAGTACCATTGTGCAGTAAAATATAATAGCCCACCAATTGCCTCAAACATTTCCACAATTTTACAAATGAAGGGTTCTTCTTTTGTCTCTCCCTAAACATAAAAATGAATGGGAAACATCGTCAAAACTCAAATCACATAATAGGCAAATAAAAACAAAAGTACATAAAAACATTCTGTGCACATGAAGACTCACTACAACCAAAATTTCAGTTGAGTATGTTTCTACTTTGAAATATAGCACATCAAATTTTATAAATATAACCCTTATGTTGTGGAAAAGAACCATTTATGTGAAATTTGCAATGAATTGGCATGTCAGGAATCATACAATTTGGGGATTCCAACAATCATGGAGATTACCAAATGGATTGATAAGCAGAAAATTGGTCAAAAAGTTATTTTGATATTAGCAATCAACACTTAAGTAATAATCCAATCATTAACAACAACATAATATGGTTTACAGAATAAGGTTTAAATAGATAGCATCCCTAACATCACCCTTTATGTCAATATAGTCTTCTGTCAAAGTTAATAAGTTAAAGCACTCAAAACAAAAAGGCTACAAAAAATGGACATCACTTTTGTATCCCACCCATACGGCTAAATGGTAAAGTTAGTTTTCTAAGAAGGGAAGAAACAGTCAACTTGGGATACAAATGCAATAAAACATTACTGTGATCAAAACTAAATCTTCAAATTATCTATTTTGCTAATTTTTGTAATGATGCAAAAGGGAAACAATTATGATTATACAATCAAATAATGGAGTAAACCGATTATCTAGTCTTACTTTTCACTTGTACGTGTTCCTATATTTATTACTGCTAAACAACTAATCATGAAAACTCACTTGCACATGGGCATCATCATAGAGATCATAAGTGATTCCATCCACCAACGCCTTTGTGTAGTGACAACGAGCTTGAATGATATCTTCATCACTGTTTTCAATTATTTTGAATATTAAAATCCATTCAGAAAACAAACAAACAGTAACCAACCTGTTGAAACAAAGAAGGACTACTTGGAGTAAGCTGACAAAAAAATATACAGATGAAGTAGAACTAAAACTTACTCGTTGGAGTTGTTTTGCCCATTCCTCTTTGGCTTCTGCACCAATGCAAGGATCAAGGTCAAAACTAGACAAGGGCAAAAAATCAAAAAGCATTCCACAAACATATATCAAGCTAATACCATTGGTTGACACTCAAGTTCAATATCTTCAGCATGTATTTCATGAAGCAAATACAGTGGTAGATGAATCACCTTCACCTCTTTTGGTCATAATAACTAACCTAATGTATCAGTTTGCTTCTCAAGTTTTCCTATAACCAAAGGGGAATACTCTTTGTAGTTGTCCTTTCATAACATTTCTTCCTTTCTTTTCATGACCCAATGAATAACATAGAACACTCACAATTGATTACTAGCAATGCATAATTGTATGTGACAATATTACAACTGAAAGAATTTATCCTGCTTCTACACATTTTATTGGGACAGGAGGCAGACAGGAGGGAGGGAGGTTTTCACACCCCACCGTGCCACCACCACAAGATTCATCCCTCATGTTCCCATCACAACCACTAAACACTTTGTAAATTCAACTACTTTAACATTGTGCAAATCCAACAAAGAACTGTAAAATCAAGGTTGAAAGCCTAAAACCCAAAAATTCTTGAAACCAAAGCTTCGATACCATGTTAGACGACACCAAGAGTTAAAAATCATACAAATTTAGGAAATGGGTAAAGAATTAATCCTACCACAAATGCTACAGCTACACTAACGCTTGGACACACAAAGATTCTAAAACCCATCATTTGTCTTATCATTTACCATTTATCCACGAAGTTCACAGTGATCATCTATTACCCCTAAATCTCCAACATTTTCACAAAATACAACTAAATTCTTTAAAAAAAATAATAATAAAAAAAATAAAAAAATCCCAAAATCTATCACCTCTCCCGCATATCGCTTGGGGTATTGCTTACGAGCCTCCTCATCTTCCATCGATTTGCCAATAAACCTTGATTCCTCTCCGTCTTCATCAGCCGCAGCTACCTCCTGAGTCACTGGCTTCCTCAGTGGAGAAGCAGCTTTTTCCACACTCATTGCTGCCTCCTCTTCAACTGTCGCCTTATTGGTTTGCCTCGGATTCTTCAATTTCATCGGAGAAGCAGCTATTTCCACACTCGTCGCTACCTCCTCTTCAACTCTCGCATTTTTTGTTTGCCTCGGCTTCTTCGATTTTGGAGAACAAGTAGATTTTTCCACACTCGCCGCTACCTCCTCTTCAACTCCTCCCTCCTTGGTTTGCCTCGTCTTCTTTGATTTCAGCGGAGAAGCAGCTTTTTCAACACTCGTAGCTACCTCCTCTTCAACTCTTGTCTTCCTGGTTTGCCTCGTGTTCTTTGATTTCGGAGGACAAGCAGCTTTTTCCACACTCGTTGCAACCTCCTCCTCAACTCTCGCACTCCTGGTTAGCCTCGGGCTCTTCGATTTCAGCGGAGAAGTAGATTTTTCCACACTCGTTGCTACCTCCTCTTCAACTCTCTTCTTCTTGGTTTGCCTGGTCTTCTTCGATTTCGGCGGAGAAGTAGCTTTTTCCACACTTGTGGCTACCTCCTCCTCAACTCTGGCCTTCTTGGTTTGCCTTGGCCTCTTCGATTTCGGCGGAGAACCTGAAGAGGTTCCGGCCTTCGACTTCCGCTTGCACGCCATTCTGCCTACGGCGGAGAGAGGGTGAATCGCCGGAGAAGACGGTGGATCTTAGAGAGAGAAAGAGAGGGGAGGAAAGAGAGAGAGAAATGGGGGATAGGGTTTTTTTAGGGCGTGAGTGATTGGATTGGGGTTTATGTTTTATAGTGGGCCGTGAAATTATGGAGTGGGGAGTGCGCGGCGTGTGGGCGGGAAAACGGGAAATTTGGAAAGTGGGGTTTGAATTTTGAGGTGACGTTTGGTTTTGGAGCCTAAGGACTTTGGGGGGTGTTTGGTTGCGGGGGTTAACTTTTCGGTGTGTTTGGCTCTATTTTTGTTTACGTTTTGACTTTTTTCCGATTTGTATAATATTAATTACCAAATTTAACATAAATGTGTATTATAGTTGTGTAAACGTAAACAAGCGATGAATGCATGATGACAGTTAATAGAGAGTTGTAATACGAGAGAGACAACGTATTAATTTCGTAAATATTATATGGTGTAATGTTAAGTATTATTAATTGTTGACGATAGCTCACATGTATGATAATCGATATTTTTATTATTATTTTCATAAATTATAACTTATTGTGTATAACAAAAATAAAAAAGAATTAAGAAAGTTCAATAACTCAAAAAGAGAAATCAATTTCGTGTAAGTGTACTAATGGTCGCTACCTACTACTTAGACGTATGTGGGTTCTTTAATCTTTTGGTTCATGAAAGTGGTTTTACTTCGAAAAAAATAATGATTTCTATGTTATTTTTTGCTCTATTTTTGTGTCTTTTTTGCTTTTAATTTTTGTTTCTTTACCTATTTCATTTGAAATTTTTTTTATTTGGACTTGCAAAATTATGTTTTTATAGAATATACAGATATATAAAGTCACTTATATCAAAAAACCAAAATGTAAATAAATATGTATAAATAACCCAAGGCCAAAGTTGGGCTTCACTCTGAAGTCTCGACCTACACAACACAAGAATCGGCCCAAATTTACAATTATGGACTTCTCTTAACTTATTAAATATTAAAAAAAAACTAAGGCTCGTTTGTAAATATTTTTAAAATAATTAAAAGTGTTTTTGGTGAAACTAATTTTAGGCTCCAAAAATACTTAAAGTTCTTTTTAGAAGAAGCATCATATATGTATTTCTTACAGGAAGCAGCAAATATATGCTTCTTGCATGAAGCAATTAAAGTGTTTTTTCTGAATCTACTTAAATTTTTACTAATAAATGGTTTCAAAAACATTTTCACAAAAAATCTTCCAGTTAATTTAAAAATACTCCCAAACGAGCCCTTAACCGTTTTAGTTTTGACAATTTGGATGGTTAAAATGCATCACGATGTTATAGACAATGAATGGTGGATACAAGTACTTTCACTAAAAGGAATATATAGAATTAACAAATTAATTAACTAGATTTGATGAAACATAGCATTAGTAAGAGACTGCAAATAAGTAAACTCCAAACAGAATAAACAACAGTTGACATTTGAAAAACCTACGACAAATATAAGGGAGTCACCAGTATATATACATATATACATCCTCGTTACATAAGAGCTTTTCACATCACTTAATACTATTGGTGCATTCTTGATCATCAATGGTGCTAGTACTGCGTCGACATGATCCTACAGTAGCATCAATGGTGGTTTTTGAAATTGAATTGTTTGGGGTAGGATATTTAAAACCATGAGGCTTGCAATATTTATTGAAGTGAAGATTGCAGAGAAGTTCAAGGAGGAATGCGGTGCCCTAGATAGAATAGGCAGCACATTTGAACCACGGAGGAAATGGGATGGTGATGGATATAAAAAAGGTTGTGACTCCAAAGAAAAGGCCAAAATGATGGAAAATCGAGGGGATTGTTATTCCGCCAAGACAGTAGCTGAAATGAATACATCTGCTAACCAAGATACAAGTGAAGGCAAGTAAGACTGATGGTCCAAGAAAGTTGAAGATTTTAGGGAGAGGGAGCTGGCTGGAGGGAATTTGGAAGAGGAGAAGCGCTAGTCCAATAGCCGTTGTCAAGCAAAACACGAGGATTATACTTGCCCAATCTAAGTTGTTGTTGTTGTGGGACTTATAGTTAGTCCTCCAATCCGAAACTTGCTGCATTGCGGCTTCTGGGTTTGGTTCGCGATCACGATCGACTGGACTAATTAGGAGAAGTCCGAGTAGTTGGATTGTCTTTGCAATAACTGCAAGGAGAAAAGGCTTTAAGTTTCGATACCAAGCAGTATTAACAACACAATTTATTCTGCACAAAGATTGGTGTCTTAGAGATAGTTGTTAGTAACAAGATTAGTTAATGGTTAATGTTGGTTTGTTTATATACAACCTGTGGTATAACTTCCGGGTGATTTCATTAATGACAGCGCAAAGTCGGTTCTCGAAAGAGTTAAATATATTAGAATTTGTGTAAGAGAAATTTTATTTAAACTTATATAATATCTCTTTCCACCCATCTTAAATATTATATGTGAATTGTCCTTTTTAACTTATGACATAATTAACAAACAATGAAATTAAAATTCATTAATAAATTTACTCAAGAATCAAACTTTGTCATCACATCAAATCATATCATCGCATAATTTTTAGTTACACAATGGACAACCTAATTTGGTATCGAATTTCCCATTCACGAGATTCGAATATAAAACCTTTCACTTACAAGTGAAGATGAATACCACCAAAATATGGTATTAAGTGGCCAAAAGACTTTAAGTTAACTTCATTGATTTAGTCAACTTCGGTTTCCATAAGATCTCATGTACAATATTATAAGGCAAA
The DNA here is from genome assembly GCF_963583255.1 of Pyrus communis. Lineage (NCBI taxonomy): Eukaryota > Viridiplantae > Streptophyta > Magnoliopsida > Rosales > Rosaceae > Pyrus > Pyrus communis. Next base: position 27,008,331 of record NC_084810.1, on the reverse strand, counting down.
AATTCTTGTAACCAAAGCTTCGATACCATATTAGACAACACCCAAAGGTAAAAATCATATGAATTTAGGAAATGGGTAAAGTATTAATCCTACCACAAATGTTACAGCTACATTAACGTTTAGACACACAAATATTCTAAAGCCCATTTATTTGTCTTAACATGTACCACTTTTTTTTTTTAATAGAAAAGTACGATATTTATTAATATAAGATAAAAATATACAAAGTGGAGGATAGTATGCTTAAATGAGCCTTGACAAAAATCTTGTTGGGGCTTTTAACCCAATCGAAGGGAAACAAAGCGTTATGCACGAACAACTAACTTTACTTATCCTCACACCAAGAGAGAGAAACAAGCAAAATTATAAAGAGTTGTCTTCCATAAGAGTATCCAGCAATAGCTCATAAGCAGTCCCCCTCCATTGAAATTCATCAATCCTGCTAATCCCAGATCGAGCAAGTCGATGGGCAGCAGGATTGGCCTCATTTCGAACATGATTAAGCTTAACATGGGCAAGTTCCAGCAAAAACAAGCGGATGTCATTCATAATAGGGCCCAATATCAAAGTGTCATCCCCTGTATTCCTCATAGCAGCCAACGTGATTAATGAGGCTCCTTCAAACACCACTCGAACATCGCGGGAGCAAACTTGAATTACAAAACAAATAGCCCTACAAGCTGCAATCATTTTAGCATGCAGGGGTTGAAGTCACTGATTCAAAACTCCCTGAACATGCTCCAATAAAACCACCATTGTAGTTACATAAGACTACCCAACACCTCCAATTCATGTTCTTTCGTTCCACGCCCCATCGAAGTTGCACTTGATCCATCCCCCCTCCGGTTTGTGCCATCGTTACTTCTGCACAGTTTTTGAAATCTTGGGAGGTAGATGCCAATTCTGAAAAGCTTCCAGCCATTCCACAGCTCGCAAAGCGACCACTTGGCGACGTTTGCATTCAAAGCAGTTATATCAGATGAAACATCATGATCTTGAGAACTAGATAAAATAAGAGAAGACTGGCCTTGATTTACAGAAGCTTGAAAATCTGGAGGAACTTGTGGAGTAGTGACAGAAACCCCTTGATAACCAGAAAGGTCAGGAAACTGAACTGGAGATGGAACAACAGGATACTGGAACTGAGAAGGATAATCTTGAAAAGCATAGTTTGCACTGAGGGAAGGAGGAGGAGGAGCCCCTTGGTAAGCATAGTTACCCCTGTGTCGACAATCAATGGCAATATGGCCCCTCTTACCACAAATCTGACATTCTTGCACAACCGGAGGAGTTTCATTTCTGTACAGACAAGTCACTGCCGTATGTCATTTCCTTGAACAAATCTGACATTCAGGAACTACAGTCTGTCTAGTTGTAGTGTTACCTGACCAGTAATTACCAGAGCGATTACCATTGAACTTAGGTCGATAGCCACTGTTCCCTTTGCCTTTGTAACCATTACCGCCAAATGAATTGCCATAGTTAGGACCAGAAGAATTAGAACCACTATGACCAGACTAAGTACTATAGGTATTGCCAAAAGAAGTATGGCCAGTATTATGACCAAAAGGCCTAGGTCCCTGATTACCAAAATTATTTCTAGGCCCATTAAAAACATTGGCACTAGGAGGATGAAACGGCTGACAAGTTTGAGAAGCTGAGCCACCAGAAGTAGAGTAATCAGGAGCAACAAGACCAAAGCCAACATTGGATGAAAGTGGCACCGTAGAATCAGAACCAGTAGAAGGACTGGATGCATGTAAAACTGATTGATATGCAGAATTACCACCAGAGGAAAATGGAACAGAACCATTACCATACATAGCTGCCATGCTGTGAGCAAGAGACTGCATCCGAGCTTCTATAATCTTTTCAGCCCCTAAGAGTTGAGCCCTGAATTCTTTCAACGAAATATGTGTATCTCTTGCCAATACCACAGTTCTGATCGTATCAAAGTCAGCAGGTAAACCAGTCAATGCAGCAATAACCAAATCATTGTCTGTAATCTTTTCACCAGCTGCAATAAGTTTGTCTTTAATTGTCTTCAACCTCAACAAAAACTTATCAACATTATCACTTCCTTTCTGAATAGTGTGTAACTCAGCTTTCAAATGATTCACAGTAGCACTCGAGACAAACATATATCTATCTTGTAAGGCAGTCCAAGCTTCATGAGTAGTTTTACAACCAACAACATATTCCATGGCATCATCACTCAAAGTGGCAATAAGAAGACTCAAAAGAGCCATATCAGTTTTAACCCAAGCTTTATAGGCAGTACTAATTTCATTGGTAACCCCCGATTCAGGAGTAATAAGAAATTTGGGAGGACAAACTGATGCACCAGTAAAATGATCAAACAAATCATACCCACGAAGAACAGAACAGAATTGAAAGTTCCACATCATTCAACTTAATAGTCAACATTCCCAAAAGATTTTCAAGTTTAACCGAGTCAGTCATCATGCGTGAGTAGAAATGAACACCACACAGAAATGGGAACAAAAAAACCCAGAGAAATCGTCTTCGAAAACACAGAATTTAACAACAAGAATCTACAATCTTGATGAACAATTGGTTATCGACCTTAGTTCATCAACCAATATGAAATTAATTGGCATCGGCCTTCAAGAAAACAATCAAATCTTCAACTAAAAAACACAATCTGTGATGATTCATCTAGGCATCGGCCTTTAACACAAATGAATCCAAGAAATCCGAAAAAAAAAAATCCCCAAATTTTCTTCACAACAGAAATCCGAAATCGAGAGAAAAAATCAAGAAAATCTCACTGAGCAGCGGAAAGAACACAACCAGAATCAATCGCGCAAGCATATCTGGCTCTCGATACCATCTTAACATTCTTGTATGAGCTGAAGAATCTGTGAGAAAAATAAACCCTAGTAATCTTGTAGAGGAAGAAAGAAAGCTGAATTGTATTTCTCTGATATTCTGTTCTTACACATAGCACTGATTCTACCGAAAATGAAAGACTATCAAGCCTATTTATACCACATATTAAAAGTAGCTTATCTCTAAAGCTAGTGCTAACGTGGCAATTGCCTTATGTGGCACATGTATATCCAATAGATGCCAATTCTGAAAAGCTTCCAGCCATTCCATAGCTCGCAAAGAGACCACTTGGCGACGTTTGATTTCCAATCCATAGCAGGTCATTTCTAGCACGCCAAATACTCCACAGCAGCATCAAAATTAACTCAAAGGTAGCCTTCGTAGCAATATGAGCTAACCCAGCCAACCAATCAAGCAAATTTACATTACTACCATCCTTGAAGTTCACAGTGCTTGATCATCTATAACCCCTAAATCTCCAACATTTTCACAAAATACAAACTAAATTTAAATATATATATATATATATATATATATTGAAACAAAATCTCTCACCTCTCCCACATTTCTCTTGGGGTATTGCTTACGAGCCTCCTCATCTTCCATCGGTTTGCGAATAAACCTCGAGTCCTCTCCGTCTTCGTCAGCCGCAACTACCTCCTGAGTCACTGGCTTCCTCGGCAGAGAAGCAACTTTTTCCACACTCGTTGCTACCTCCTCTTCATCTCTCACCTTATTGGTTTGCCTCAGATTCTTTGATTTAGGTGGAGAAGCAAATTTTTCCACACTCGTTGCTACCTCCTCTTCAACTCTTGCATTTTTGGTTTGCCTCAGCTTCTTCGATGTGTGCGAATAAGCAATTTATTTTTTCCACACTCGTTGCTTCCTCCTCAGCAACTCTCGCCTCCCTGGTTTGCCTCGCGTTCTTCAATTTCGGTGGAGAGGCAACTTCTTCCACACTCGTTGCTACCTCCTCTTCATCTCTCGCCAGAGAAGCCAGCAAATAACCAAGAATAAGAAGTAAGAGGAGTCATGTAAGTAAGTAGTCTTTGCAATAAGTGTGCTAAAAAGTGAAAGAGTGTCATAACTTTTAAAATTTTCTTTGAAAGATTGTGTTTTGTAATATTTATGAGTGTAATACAAGTAATTTATTTACTTGTTTTGTCTTCCAAAAAAAATTCTGAAAATCGTTGCGAAATTTGTACTTGAATATTAAATTTAATTGATGTTGAGCAGGGGCCTAATTGGACTATTTGAGGAGGTTCAAGCATGCACTCACTGCCTTCGTGTTCACAGGGAGAAAGTTCGTGGTCCAGAGTTGAATCACGTGTTTTTTCCGACTCAAGACATAAAAGAGCAGAAAACGACAGTCTCCATATACACGAAAGATGAACTAATGGATTCCCGCACATTCAACTTTCACAATACACAAAAATTACAAATTAATCAAAGCCGAAAGGAACACTGATGTTGGTTGACTATGGACAACGGAACAGGGTGAATTAAGTGCCGAAGATAGTAATTTTTGCCTCGTCTAGTTTGATTCAGTTTATATCATGACATTGTTAACTGTTCTGAAGAGTTTATCGCGTTTTGGTGTTCAATGCAATGCACAATGTAGCAAATTAAGCTAAAAATGTGTTTCGTTTATATAGATAGACCTGGAATGATTTAAGTTTTGAATCTCTCTATGTTTCATAACAGGATGAATGAGAATTGACTCGAGAGAAATGCAGTGAGTTCTGCATTGAAATATCAACACTTTATATATAGATATCCGGATTGTTGAGTGACCAAAACATTGTGAGGTTCTTATAAATATTACGTTCTGGTCTATTTTGCAACAGCGATGGTGGTAATCATGAACTTGTTAATTACTACCTGCCCAATTCATCAGGTCTGGAGTTTTTGTCACAAAAGGCCTGAGTATTAGTTAGAGTAAGATAATCCTATTGAAAGTCATTGCTTTTTTTTTTTACCCCCACTGATGTGGGACTGCCAACACGCCCCCTCACGTGTAAGCTCATTTAAAAGTGGTTCACACGTGGAGATCCACACATCGGCAATTGAAACTCAGAGGTCGGCTCCAATGAAGTTCATACTTGTTTTCAATCTTTTCAAGAAATACTTCTTAAGAACTTAGAGGCTATGTTAAGAATCCAGGCTTGTTTTCAAGCTTATACTTCTTGGTGACAAGCCTTTGACTTGTATGGACCCGTAACCGTGAAATCTGATACCATGTTGAATTCTTTCAAGGTGTTCGACAGATTGTTGCCTTCTATGTGAGGTAGTATATAGGGTAAAGTACAAAAAATTACCTCAACTATTGGTGTCACGACACTTTCATACCTCATCTTTTAAAATTAACAATGTCATACCTCATCTTACGAATTTGTGTCAATGTTATACCTTCCGTTAGCTTGGGCGTTTATTTCTTAGTTAAATACTGACGTGGCTTGATCCGGGACCCATTTTTTATTAAAAAATTATTAAAAACTAAAAAAAATCATTTAATATTTTTTAAATATTAAAATAATAATAAAAAAAGTTATTAAAAAAAAAAATCAACATCAGTTCGTCCCTTCCCCCCTCTCTCCCTTCTCCCCATCTTCATCTTCTTCCCCTTTCTGCAACTGCAACCCAGAAACAAAAAGAAGAGAGAGAAAAAAAAAAACCAATTTGTTTTCCCTGCTCCCTACCCCCTCTTCTCCCCGCACCCACACACCCAACCTCCCCACCTTCGCACCCCACCATCTGCACCCAACCTCGCACCCACTACCTACTATTGAGTATATGTGACATGTCAGCAATTGTCACATCAGCATAGCTTTTATGTTAGCTTATGTGATACGCCTAGTAGTTATAGAAGTAGATATATAAGACATTTTTCCCTCTCTGTATTTCAAGATTCATTCAGTGTTAATCAAATAGATATAAAGATTTCAAGTCTTCTTCTTCTACAAGCTTTGTTCGTATACTTTTTTCTTCTTCAATGGTTAAAGTTGGTGATTGATTTCATCTGTTAATATGGTATCTCAGAGCCTTTTTTGCTCGCGCAATTGATCTTGGACGGATTTCCGCTGCTTCGTTTCTCGAGGTTTTCTCTGATCTTTGCTGTTTCAAGAATTTTGTGAAGTTGAATTTCTGGGTATTTTTTTTGGAATCAGTATCATAGTTCTGTCTGTTACAATCTTGATTTCTGTAATGATGAAGGCCGATGCCAAACTTGCTTCGTTTGATGATGATAGTGTTTTTGAGTTGATAATAATTTGTTCTGAAGGCCGATGTCGTTTGATGAATTAAGGTCGATAACTATTGTGTTCATCAAGATCTGACAGTTTTGATTGAAGAATTTTCCGATTTCAAGATTTTTTGTAAAGTTTTTCATCTGGGTTATTTTGGTTCCATCTGGGTCTTTCTGTAATTGTCTCTTTCCTACCAAATCATGTATGAATCGGTGAAGTTGGAGAGTCTTTTAGGGATGTTGACTATCAAACTGAATGATGATAATTTCATCAAATGGAACTTTCAGTTTTGTTCTGTACTTCATGGGTATGATTTGTTTGATCACTTCACTGGTGATTCTGTTTGCCCTCCTAAATATGTTTTGACTCCTGAGTTAGGTGTTACCAAGGAAATTAATACTGCCTATAGAGATTGGATTAAGGCCGATATGGCTTTGTTAAGTCTTCTCATTGCTACACTTAGTGATGATGCTATGAAGCATGTAGTTAGTTGTAAAACTTCTCATGAGGCTTGGGTTGCATTACAAGACAGATATATGGTTGTTTCTAGTGCTAGTATTAATCATTTGAAGGCTGAGTTGCACACTATTCAGAAAGGTGGTGATAGTGTAGACAAGTTTTTGTTGCGGTTGAAGGTCATTAAAGATAAACTTGTTGCTGCTGGTGAGAAAGTCTCAGATCATGATATTGTTATAGCGGCGTTGACCGGTCTTCCACCTGATTTTGACATGATTCGAACAGTAATTCTAGCAAGAGAAACACCAATCACACTGAAGGAATTTCGGGCACAATTGTTAGGGGCTGAAAAGAATCTTGAGACTCGGATGCAGTCTTTTGTTCATACTATGGCTGCAATGTATGGTAATGCTGGTTTGCCTACATTTAATCCTATGACGAGTTCTTCTGGTTCTTCTAGTGTTTCAGGGTCTGCAGTTCAGTTTCCTCAAAATTATGGATATGGTTTTGTAGCTCCTGGTTCTTCCAGTGTTGGGTTTTCTCAGTCTCCTAGTTTCTCACAACCTACTGGTTTTTCTCAGCAATCTGGTTTTTCTCATACGTCTAATGGGCCTCATGGAAATAATTTTCAACCTAATGGGAACACTTTTGGTGGTCAAGGCAATCGGTCCTATGGCAATACTACAGGTTATAAAGGCAGAGGTTCAGGGGGTTTTAAACCCAAGTTTAATGGTTTTAAAAATGGCAATGTTTGGTCTGGCAATACATCAAATAGGTAAGAGGTTATTCCTGAGTGTCAGATTTGCTCAAGGAAAGGACATACTGCAGTCACTTGTTTGTATCGAAATGACAATACTCAACCACCTCAGGAGTGCCAGATTTGTGAAAAAAGGGGTCACATTGCAGTTGACTGTAGACACAGGGGGAACTTTTCCTATCAAGGGGCTCCTCCACCTCCTTCTCTCAGTGCCAATTATGCTTATCAGGATTTAAGCTTCGTCTTTCAGTATCCTCCTTCGGGGCCTTCTCCTGCATATCATATTCCTTATGGTCTTCCAGGCAACACTTCTGCGCAGTCTTATTCTTCAGGTTTTTCACCAGCTTCTGCCTTTATGACTCAGGCTTCACAGTCTAATATGTTCTCTGACATTCCTGGAGTTCCTATGTCGTCAAATGTGCCTGATTTACCTACACAATCTGCTTCTGAGGGTGAGTGTTGGATAGTGGACACTGGGGCTTCACATCATATGAGTCCTGATATTAATCTATTAGAATCTGCTGTTCCTTATAATGGAGATAAGAAGATTATTGTTGGGAATGGTACAGGTTTGGATGTTCAAAATATTGGCACTGTGACTATTCAAAATCCACCTAATAATCTTTATCTTCGTAATGTTTTACATGTTCCCATGTTGACCGTTAATTTTCTTTCTGTAAAACAGTTGTGCAAAGATAATCACAGTTGGTTTATCTGTGATGATTTAAACTTCTTTGTGCAGGACAAGGCCACAGGGGTGGTACTTTACCAAGGAAAGAGTAGCCATAATGAATTGTTTCGGATTCCTGTGCATGTGTTCCCCAAGCTACTGACTCCAGGTATTCTTTGTTCTTCTGCGTTATTAGGAAAAGCTGTTAAGTCTTCATTGTGGCATCATCGGTTGGGCCACCCTTCTAATGACATTCTAGCAGCCATGTTACAGAGTTCTCAGGTTTTAGTAGCTAGTGATGTAACTACTCATGTTTGTTCTGATTGTCTTAGTGGCAAGATGAGTAAATTGCCCTTTTCAGAAAAGATAGATAGAGTTGATATTCCATTTCATAAAGTGCATTGTGATATCTGGGGACCTTCACCTGTTACTTCTCTTGAGGGTTTTCGATACTATGTGTCATTTGTAGATGAGGCTACTCGATTTGTATGGATATTCCCTTTAATGAATAAATCAGAAACTTTTGGTCTTTTTGTTCGATTTTGTGCTTATGTTGAGAATCAATTTAATATTAAGATCAAAGTTCTTCAAACTGATGGTGGTGGTGAGTTCTTGAGTAATGTTTTTAAAGACTATATTCATACTCATGGTATCCTACACTTTATTTCTTGTCCTTACACCCCACAACAAAATGGTTTAGTGGAAATGAAGCATAGGCATGTTGTCGAGACTGCCCTTACTATGATGACTGCTGCAAAATTGCCTCTCAAGTTCTGGTATCATGCTGTTGCGCATGTTGTGTTTCTGATTAATCGAATGCCAGCTAACATTCTTGGGATGAAGTCTCCTTTTAGCATTTTGTTCCACAAGACACCTGACATCTCTTTTATAAGAATTTTTGGTTCAGCTATCTATCCTTATCTTAGACCTTACAATGCTCATAAGCTTCAACCTCGATCTTCTCAATGTGTATTTTTGGGCTATTGTTTTGGATACAAAGGTGCTATCTGTTACAATCTTGTTACAGGCAAGCTTTTAATATTTAGGCATGTCATTCATGATGAGGACTGTTTTCATTTTGCTAGTACTTCAGTTTCTTCACAGTGTGACAATTCTGGGCTTGTTAATAATACCAATGTGTCTACACGGCCTATTGTTGTGAATTTAGTCTCTTCTTCTCCGAGACAAGGACCTGCTTCTTCTAGTACTGATATTCCACATGTCTCTGCACCATCTCCTACATCGGTTGGTACTCCAACTTCCAGTCAATCTCCTTCTGAACACAATGTACAAGATTCCCCTTTAGATGATACTCTTTCACATTCCCCTGTGGTGCCTATCCATTCTTCTCGACGGTTGGAAGTGGTGGTACCAGCTACTGTTCCTTTGGGTTCTGAAGCTTTATCACCTGATTCCATTCCTCACGGTATTCAAACAAGGTTAAAGACTGGTACTATAACCCGGAAAGATTATAGTGTTCTTGCTACAATGTTTCCTCACATTCAATCCTTGGAATTACATGACAGTAATCATTTTTCTGGAGGGTTTACATTTCTTGTAGACATTGTCGATGTCTTTGAGCCTTCAAATTTCAGAATTGCTTCTCAAATTCCTCAATGGCAGAAAGCAATGCAAGAGGAGTTTGATGCTTTACAAGCTCAAGGTACATTGACTCTTGTTCCTTCTCCTTTCGATAAGAACATTATTGGCTGCAAGTGGGTATATAAAATCAAAAGAAATCCTGATGGGACTATTTCTAGATATAAAGCTAGATTAGTAGCCCAAGGTTTTAGTCAAGAAAAAGGTTTAGATTACACAGAAACCTTTAGTCTTGTGGTTCGGCATACCACCGTGAGGATTATTCTTGCTTTGGCAGCTACAAATCGTTGGTCCCTTAGGCAACTTGATGTTAAAAACGCTTTCTTACATGGGGAATTACATGAGGAGGTATATATGAAACAACCTCAAGGTTTCGTAGACTCTGAGTATCCTTCACATGTATGTAAACTTGTCAAGTCTTTATATGGATTAAAGCAAGCTCAAACTTGTCAAGTCTTTATATGGATTAAAGCAAGCTCCACAGGCATGGAATGCCAAATTCACAAGCTATTTGACTGTTCTTGGTTTTCGAATGTCACTCTCAGATTCCAGCATGTTTGTTAAAGAAGTGAATACAGATGTAGTCATTCTTTTACTTTATGTTGATGATATTATCATCACAGGTTCAAATTCAGTTTTCATTCAATCTGTGATAGATGATTTGGCTGGGGTGTTTGATCTTAAGGATTTGGGTTAGCTTACATACTTTCTAGGTTTACAAATCCACTATAAATCTAATGGTGATATCTTTGTGAATCAAGAAAAGTATATCACAGATCTGATACATAAGACTGGTATGGACAATTGTAGGCCTTGTTCTACACCCTGTCAGCCACATAACTCTGTCCTTGTTGCTGAAGGGAAATTATTATCTGATCCTACACTCTTTCGCAGTCTTGTTGGAGCTTTACAGTACTTGACATTTACCAGACCGGATATAGCTTTTGCTGTCAGCAATGTCTGTCAATTCATGAGTGCTCCAACAGATGTACATTTTGGTTTGGTTAAGCGAATATTGCGCTTTCTTCAGGGGACTATGACCTGTGGCTTGACCTTTACTGCTGGAACTGATATGCAAATCAAGGGTTATAGTGATTTTGATTGGGCAGCTGATGTTAATACACGGAGGTCCATTACTGGTTATGTCATTTTCTTGGGTGCTAATCCTGTGTCCTGGCAGTCTAAGAAACAACATTCAGTTTCTCGGAATTTCACAGAAGCTGAATACAAGGCCTTATCTCATGCAGCTGCTGATATTGCTTGGCTCAGGTTGATTTTAAAGGATTTGTGTGTTGTTCTGCCTAATCCTCCTCTGTTATATTGTGACAATCAGTCAGCAATTGCCCTTAGTTTAAATCCAGTGCAGCATTCCAGAATTAAACATTTAGAAACAGATTTTCATTTCATTCGTGAACGTGTCCAACGGGGTGATTTGATAGTTCAATATGTTTCTACCAAAGATCAGGTTGCAGATGTTCTCACTAAAGGCTTACATGGTCCTGATTTTCTTCAACACACTGGCAATCTCAAACTGGGACTTCCCAGTTACGATTGAGGGGGGGGGGTATTGAGTATATGTGACATGTTAGCAATTGCCACATCAGCATAGCTTTTATGTTAGCTTATGTGATACGCCTAGTAGTTTTAGAAGTAGATATATAAGACATTTTTCCCTATCTGTATTTCAAGATTCATTCAGTGTTAATCAAATAGATATAAAGATTTCAAGTCTTCTTCTTCTACAAGCTTTCTTCGTATACTCTTTTCTTCTTCAATTGTTAAAGTTGGTGATTGATTTCATCTGTTCATACCTACAACCCAAAAAAACATTCGCCAAACCTATTCTCTTGGGTGAGGAGAAAATTTGGGGGGGGGGGGGGGTGCGGCCGGACGAACTGGGTATTTTTTTTTTCTTCTCTCTTCTTCTTCTTCTTTTGCAGGTTGGGTCCCGTTGTTATTTTTTTTTTCCTTCTCTCTTCTTCTGCTTACCTCTTCTTCTTCTTCTTTTGCAGGTTGGGTGGGTGGGACGAACTGGGTTTCCCGTTGTTTTTTTTTTTTTTTTTCTTTTCTTCTTCTTCTTCCTCTTCTTCTTTCTTCTTCTTCTTCTTTTTTCTTCTTCCCTCTTCTTCTTCCTCCTTCGGGTTAGGTTGGGATTTTTTTTTTTTCCTTCTTCTTCCTCCTCATTTCTAGGTTGCAGGGGGTTGGGTTTGTGGTGGGGGGAGAGGGGATGAACTGGGTTTGGTTTGGTTTGGGTTTTTTTTTTTTTTTTTCTCTTCTTCTTCTTGTTCTTCTTCTTTCTCCATCTTTTTTTTTGGGTTGCAGGAAGATGATGGGGAAGAGAGAGAGGGGAGATGCACGAAATGAGAGGTTTTTTTTAAAATTTTTTTATGTACTTTTTTATTATTATTTTAATATTTAAATAATATTAAATGATTTTTTTTGTTTTTAATAATTTTTTAATAAAAAAGGGTCCCGGATCAAGCCACGTTAGAATTTAAATGAGAAACTAACGGCCAAGCTAACGGAATGTATAACATTGACACAAATTCGTAAGATGAGGTATGACATTGTCAATTTTAAACGATGAGGTGTGAAAGTGTCGTGACACCAATAGTTGAGGTAATTTTTTGTACTTTACCCTAGTATATACTATAGAAAATTCTTTATGTAACTTTTGAGTGCCTATAGAACTCGTTGCACCAATGCATCATAAAGTAGCATGATGCCGAAAAGTATAGCAATCAATTGAAGCAAAATTATATGTATTGAATCATTTGGGCTTCAAAAAGATTGCATAGAAATTCGGAAGAAGATGAACAAATTGAAACAAAATTATATGTACTGGGCAATTGAGACTCACCTAAAACTGTTATATATTGAGCTATCTTGCACGGAATAACGGACTTTGTCAAAATCAAATGCAAGTCCCGATCGCCAAATTAAAAAAAAAAAAAGATACGACGATAAAGATTTAGAGAAAGAGAGAGAGAAAGAAAGAATCAAAAACAAAATCCTACAAAGATATCCGAAATAAGCTATGAAACATTGCCCTTGATTGTTAAACATATTTGCTTTTATAATAGAAACTAGCTTATGGGTACACACAAAATGTGTGATTTTTGTTTTTGAGATAGAAAGAGAGAGGAAGAGAGTTATAGAGAATGTGGGAGTGGGAATTTGTGTTTTTTTTTTTTTTTAAATTTAATTTAATTAGAGATATGTTATGATTACATGTATGTGAGACTTTGAAAAAAAAAAAGAGCAAAATTGGTTGTGTGAAATTACATTTCTACCCCATATTTATTATTTATGTTCTGTTTTAATTAGAGAGTTAAACTAGTAATTTCATAGAGTTTTGGTTGACAATGAGTGTTTTATTAATTAGTAGAGATGATGATGATAGGAATGTTTTTAAGCATATATAGCCTTACAGGATGAAAACATATGCACTAAAAGGTTGAGTACATATGAAATTTGAGGATCGAGTTTTCTCAACGTCTACGTTTTGAACCCTCCCCCCTCTTCCGTTAATAATAATAAATTTTTTAAAAAATAGCTTTAAATTTGCACATCAATATATATCAAAATTGCAAAGTTTAAAATTGTTTCAAAATGAAAAAAAAAAAAAAAAATCTAACTGGCTTCTTTGGTTGGGCGATCAATCCTTTTCTTTATCCTAAAGCAATACTCTAGTTCTTTTATATCATAAAACTTCGAACATTATTACAAATGGAAGAGCATGCAAATCTATTCACTTTTGATTACCTAAGCTCTACAAATGTGCCCCATTTTAATGCATGACGTTTTCATCACCAAAGAAGGTTAGGTATTTGCTTTTTCATTTCCTTTAATAGGATAGAGGTGGAAAAGACAAGGAAGAGAGGTAGGTCCAATGACTCCAATTGGTTAAAGTTGTGACACCCATAAATACATAATGGTTAACTTTTTGACTTTTTTTCTTGGACAGAAATGTTATACTTTTTGACTACCAAGAAAAGCAAATTAAAGATATAGTTTGAAGAGCATTACATGATACATTTGATGATCTGTTATTAGAGATTAGTGGAATTTATTTCAAAATTCACAGTATGGTCTACTCTAACGTTATGTTTGGATTAAGAAATTTAAGATTATTAAGAATTTTAAAATGACGAAAATTAAAATGACAAGATTTTACTTTCTAGAATCTGTGTATTTTCTTATTTGATTAACCTAAAAGAACAATAGAATTGAATACGAGATTTGTTAGTTTTAAACTCTCAATCATAAAAATTAGGAAATGACACATATTTACATGTAATTTAAACTTGAGAATTGGAGGTCCCAAATTTCAAGTTTTTTTTTTTTTTCCGCGGAAACTCTAAATTTCTATGTTTATAAATCTAAACAAGAGAATTGGTACATGTCAATTTATAAATTCTGACTTTATCCGAATTCTAATTTTATTTCTTTCATCCAAATATAATGTAGAAAATCCTCACTGTGATCGTTGAGTTAAAAAAAAAAATTAAGTTGGAAACTATCTGGTTATCAAGTAAATATAAACCAAATAATTATGAATTTACCTAATTTTTTTTATGAAAATTTTGTTAAAAGAAGATGAAAAATGGAAAAGTCCGCATATAATTCTATTATAATAATGCCACTCCAGAAAATTATTGGCGTATAATGACCTTTTTTTAGGTGAAATGATGACGATTTATTTGATACTAATTGAAAATATTGATACAAACATAAAAAGAAACATTCGAACTAAAATTTAAGAGTTCCTGAATTCAAAGAGGTTGCAATAAAATTTAAGAGTTCCTGAAAATAACTCTTAAGATGGTACATTTTTTTGAACAACTAACGATGGTACATTCAAATATAAACCAGAGACATTTTGGGAACCATGTAGATTCTAATTGCTGGAAGATACTGTATTAAAAGCCAATATGAGAAATGCTAATGTGACTCTCTTAGACTCAAGTTTAACGTTATTTTCTGTGCCAATATATAAAATACTGTACAAAAAATATGAAATGACAGGAAGTCCATAAAATGTCTTATTTTTAAGAGAATCCCCTTAGTATTTTTCAAGCAAATATTGAACAACTAAGATTGCAGCCATGCGAGTTGGTTTGCTGTATGCCGTGGAGTGCAGGCTTCAAAACTGAATTCTCTCACGTGTTTTTGTATGGTAGGGATGCGAGTTGGTTTGCTGTATTCCACGTTTTCTCTCTGTTTGGACGACTTTTTATTTTTATTTTTTAAGAAATATGTAGAAGTTCGATAACTCTAAACACTTACGAATGGTGGACACAAATACTTTCACTAAAAGAAATATATAGAAGTAGCAAATTAATTAACTAGATTTGTTGAAACATAGCATCAGTGAGAGGCTTGAGACAACTAAACCCCAAATAGAATAAACAATGGTTGACATTTCAAAAACCTATGACAAATATGAGGAAGCCACTAGTACTTCAGTGCACTAATCAGTATGTGTGTGTGTGTACACACGTATCCTTATTAGATGATAGTATTTTCATGTCACTCAATACTACTGGTGCATGCTTGATCATCAATGGTGCTAGCACTGCCTCCGCATGATTTTGCCTTAGGATCAATGGCGCGGGTAGGGTACCTAAAACCATGATTTTTGTAATATTTATTGAAGTGAAGATTGCAGAGAACTACAAGGAGGAAGGTGACGACGTAGATAGACAAGGCAGCACATTTGAACCATGAAGGAAATGGTATGGAGATGGATATGTAGAAGGCTGTGACCCCAAAGAAGACACCAAATTGATGGAAAATCGGGGCGATTGTTATTCCAGCGAGACAGTAGCTGAAGTGAATAAACTTGCTTACCAAGATACAAGTGAAGGCAAGTAAGATTGAGAGTCCAAGAAAGTAAAAGATTATAGGGAGATGGAGCTCACTGGAGGGAACTTGGAAGGGGAGAAGTGCTATTCCGCAAAACATTACGATTATTGTTGCCCAATCTAAGTTGTTGTTGTCGTACTTATTGTTAGTCCTCCCGTCTGCAACTTCTTGCCTTGCAGCTTCTAGATTACGATCGGAATAGCGATCTCGATCAATGAGACCAATTATCAGAAGTTTGAGCCGTTGGGTTGGCGTTACTGTAATTGCAAGGAGAAAAAGCTTTAAATACTGATCCCAAGCAGCATTAACAACATAACTCATTTTATTCTGCACAAAGGTAGGTAGAGATGGAGATATATCGGGAGGTAGAGGTACTTGATGATGATATGGTTTGTGAGATTTGATGGTTTGAATGGAAGAGGTATTTGAATGCTCAGGAAATAGTGTGCATGCAGATATATAGACAGGCAAAGAGAGAAAAATGTCAGAAGTCTGGGAACTTACCTAGTAATTTAAAAAAGCAAACTTATGCTTGCTTTCATAATTTTTATTTTTTTTAAGTTTAACGATATATTTTTATACTACACGAAGGGAGAATTTAGCTAAATCATACAATAAGCAATTTAAGTTAGAATCGAAAGTTTAGTTAAGCTACACAATGTGCAACCAAATTTAGTATCGAATTCATTATCCATGATATTCAAACCTAAGACCTCTCACTTTTAAGTGAAAACAAAATACCACCAAACTATAGTAATGAGTAGCTTAATGTCTTCTTTACAATATTATAATTGAACTAATAAGGTCAACAATATAATATGTTTGCTACCATATTATAATTGACTAAGTAGTTCAACAATATAATATGTTTAATATCGACTAATTAGTAATATAATATGTTTGCTATCATATTATAATTGACCTAATACGGTCACTCATATTTTTAGAATAATTTTTAGTTTTCAACGTGTTTATACGTTGGCTAAATCACGTGAAGGAAACTTCGGATACGAAAGAATTAATTGTTTATAAAATTGATTTTGCAACAAGACAAACTTCAAAATTTAGAAACTTCAGATAACAAAGATGGTGGAAACCAAACCACTAACTACGGTCACTATCAAAGACGATGATATTCAAAGATGGTGATAATCAAGATATTCAAAGACGATGATATTCAAGACAATGATATTCAAGGGTGATGTCAATATAGGACAAGAAACTTCAGATAACAAAGTATCAGCACTATACTTCTTAGTTCTTTTCTTTCCATGGGTGTAGGAACTTACCTGGTAATTAATATAAGCAAACCCAATAATTAATTAATTATTTCTAACACCATTTTCAAAGACATGTTTTCTTCAAAAACTTTTCAAAGTAACGATGGTTAAAAAAGTAGGTTGAAATATTCGCAAAATGGATGATGCCAAACATGCACAAACCAATTGGAAACCAACTGGAATTACCACTGAAAACCGGACGGAATTTGGAAGGTACGTCCAAATTCTAAACGACATAAATAAGAAAACAATATCAAGCTTTGCCTTCACGTCTATTCAGTTGATGTCAAAAGATTAACATAAAATAAATTAAGAAAGAGGAACTTACTTCTGATTTCGTACACATTCCATATGACAGCTTTGAATCAACCTCACTATCCAAACAAAACATCATCCTCAATAGAGATAGTCGAGTCATCACTTCCAGACTGCATATTTTCTGAAATTTCAAAACCAGAAATAACATGTGAACACATAGGAGCCTTCCGAATGAAAGAAAGAAAAAACCTGCATCATGACAGTAAGTAGAAAGAGAACAACCTGAGAGAAAAAGGATAACTCAGAAGTAAGTTCCGAATGAAAGAGGAACTTACTTCTGATTTCTCACTTGGAAACTGTTATTGCAAATATATAAGTTGTTTCGCATCCTTTCAAATACCTATTTAGCATATTTGAAAGTACACAACTCTTTCTAAGAGTTGTCTTTTAATCAAAACGTTTTTAATTAATAAATTAATTAAAAACTTAATCCGAAATTAAAATTAATGAATCTGATTAATTTTAAATATTAATTGTATTTAGGCTATATTAGCCAAGCCTAATCCATACCAATCATAAGACCTAATCCTTCAATTCATTTCCAAATGGTCCAAGTTCTAATTACTAGAACAAATGACTAGGCCTATATAAATGGCAGTGGGAACTAAAGGTTCCCGATGTGGGACACCAAAAGTCTCAAAACTCTTACAGCATTTAGTGTCAGCCTAACAATATGAAGTTTTTAAACAAGACAATCCAAAGGGTTGTCGTCTCAGACATCTGAAAAAAATACACGCCCACAAGCAACACTAGCACAGTGCTTTATGACCTGCAAGAAAGCAAAAAACTAATAATTCAGCGCCCAATAGCAGGATGCAGAAAAGGAGAGGGTGACAGTACTATATGGGAAGGGAGATACAGCTAAAGTTTTGAGATTTTTGGATTATATAAGCGAGGGTACAATTAATTAATGAAATAGAAACTCAACAAGATTCCTTTGTTGAAAATAGAAATTAGGGTTCGTTTATGCGGTCAAGACCTTTTTCCTGGTGATTTAATAATGAAAGTGATGTCACTTTAGTACTACAGTTTAATGATATTCTTCTTCACTTATAAGTAAGAGGTCTTAAATTCGATTTTCACCAAAAGCAAATTTGAACCAACTTATTGCTGTTCCTTTGTAAAACTAAACTCATCTCCTTTTTTTAGGATAAATAATATTATCGTTTTTTAAAATAAAAAAATAATGAAGGTAAGAACTAGAAAATTGCCCACTAAAAGCAAAGTGAGAACTTGAAAGTTGCCTGCTAAAAGCAATCGATGTTGAACGTGATTCTGAGCAATCGATGTTGAACGTGATTCCAAGCCATAAGCACGTCTATCTCGATAAAAAAAAAAAAAAAAAAAAAAAAACCAAAGATCTAATCAGTTCACTTTGCTGAACTCTTTCTTTTTGCTAATTCTTAGTCTCCTTGAGCTAATTGTTACATACAACGTATGGAAGTCACCCACAGAATTAAAAATAATAAAAATGATCATGAAAATCTCAAAGTCGCAGAACACATTAATTCATGCAAGCGCTTAATAAATGACCTGATTGTCTGCCCTCTACATTCTATATCATTTTCATCTCTTCCTGTTTATGTGATAATTGTTAGGCAATATCAACATTTTATATTAATTTTTTATAAAAATAATAAGACAAAAAGTAATGAGAATATAAAATGTTGACGTGGTTTAATCGTGACCACAAAAATAAGAGAAAATGGAAAGGGGATGAGATGAGAGAGGGCAGACAATCCAGATCCTTAATAAAAACAAAACCAAAAAATTTACCAAGGAGATCTTAAATGTTCACTCTAGTATCAGAGGATACCCATTAAACTTGCTTTCTTTTTTATTTTACCCAATAAACTTTGATACCCATCAGCTCTATACTCATTCAGGGGATGCTCAGATTAGACATACATGGCCTTTATTATGACACAACACCAACAAAACAAGAGCACGGTACCATTCAGCACATTTTTTTTTTTTGGTTGATTATTGAAATTATTTTCATGTAGTTACAATTTTCATTAACATAATTTCCTTTTTCTTTTATTTGTTAAGCTTACTTAGAGGTGGATATGTGCTTGGCAACTCACAGACATCTTCCAAAGATTTCACCTTTTTTTCAAAGGTACATTTTATTGTATTTTACCTTATAATTATGTACAGTAAATAATTAATATGAAAAATTAGTATGTCCAATGATTGTTCTTGTTGTAATTTTCAAGTGTCGAATCCATGTGCGGATAGAAATAGAGACATATTTAATTGATGTATGTTTTTCATCATGTACCATTAAAATTTTGAAATGTTAAAGAAATTATGAATTGCTAGATACTTTTACCATACATTTTTTTAATTTAGAAATGATTGAGAGTTTATTACTTTTGCCCTTGTAACGTTGCCAATGTTATACATGAGCAGCTCAATTTGTAAGAAAAAGTAAAATTTGGCATGTCGAATAAAATAAAACTGAGGGGTAATAAAGTTTAAAGGGTAAAATGGTTAGCCATGTGGATTTAACTTGATTATATAGTACATCAGCTAATGGTTCCGTGTTGACATCATGAAGCAGCAACAACGCATCCTACCACCGTGGCTTAGAACAATAAATTAATAATAATAATAATAATAATAAGGAAGAGAAGTCTGGCTAGATTCACATTCCATTGCATCTTCTCAACAAGCTAGGATCCACATAATTAAAAAATAATATAAATGGCATAACTGAAATTCTCTCTCTTTCTATTTTCATTATCTTTTATTCTTTCCTCTTACACTCTTTATTTTTTCTTTATTTTTTTATAAAAAATTAATATAAAATGTTCACGTATTGATCTGCGTAAATCTAGAATCTTCTGAATATGATATTTTTCAAAGAATTTGAACCGACAATCGAAAATTAAAAAAATTAAAAATTTAAAAGACTTACTGAATATTTATATAAATGCTAATTGTATGCTTGTTTTCTATATTTTTTCACTATATTTCAATATTTTATAATCTATCTATCGTTTTATTTTAAATATTAAAATTTTGTGCATCACCATACAGTTACTTTTTTTTTAAAAGAGTTGTTCCTTTTAAATCCCCATTAAGTCTACATCAAAAAAGAATGTTAACCAACTTCTGTTAAGTATAGTTATTGTAACAATATTTTCAACCAATATGACGGTTGCAACCAAAGTTATAGATCCAAAAAGTATCTTTAGATTATATTTAATATTTGGGTTAAAATCTAAAATTTAGATTTTAAACTAACCAGCCACTTAGTACTACGGTCTAGTAGTATTCCGCTATACTTGTAAGTGAAAGATCTTAAGTTCGATTCTAGCAAAAAGCAAATTTGAACCATATTATTGTTAGCTTAATGTAGATAAATTTTGGGTTAAGCTAAAATTTGGACAATTTTATCCTAGAATTTAGATCTGGGTTAAAAAACCGACCCACCAAAATCTAAGTTTTAAACTAACCAAATCATTCTCCAATGATTGGATCTAAAATAATTTTTGAGTTAAAGTAACCAAATCATACAGATTCCATCAACCAACGCCTTTGTGTAGCGACGACGAGCTTGAATTATATCTTCATCACTGTTTTCAATTATTTTGAACATAAAAATCCAATCAAAAAACAAACAAACAACCAGTAACTAACCTGTTAAAACACAAGAGGACTACTTGGAGTAAGCCAACGAAAAAATATACAGATGAAGTGGAAACTAAAACTTACTCGTTGGAGTAGTTTTGCCCATTCCTCTTTGGCTTCTGCCCCAATGCAAGGATCAAAGTCCAAACTAGATAAGGGCAAAAAACATATACCATTGGTTGACACTCAAGTTCAATATCTTCAGCATGTATTTCGTGAAGCAAATACAGTGGCAGATGAATCACCTTCACTTCTTTTGGTCATAACTAACCTAATGTATCAGTGTGCTTCTCAAACTTTCTTATTACCAAAGGGGGATACTCTCTGTAATTGTCCCTTCATAACATTTCTTTCTTTTCGTGACCTAGTGAATAACATAGAACACTCACAACTCGTTACTAGCAATGCATAATTCTACATGACAAAATTTACAAAAGAAAGAATTCTTCCCGCTTCATATACATTTTTATTGGGACACGAGGCAAATAGGAGGGAGGGAGGGTTTCACACCCTGCCCTGTCACCACAACAAGATTCGTCCCTCGCGTTAACATTATGCAAATCCAACAAAGGACTGTAAAATCAAGGTTTTTTTTAACATTATGCATATCCAACAAAGAACTGTTGAAGTTGTTGGAACTTCCTAGCCGTTAGGGTTAGGGTTCCTTGTTTTTAGGGTTTTTAGTCACGTAGAGTTTAATAATCCCTTTACTTGTGGGACAAGTTTGTTTTCTGTTTTGACATCGTCATGTACCATGATTATAGGACCTGTAAAATCATGGGCTGTTATTTCCCTTCCAGTTTCAGTGTAAGGCCATTTATTAGCTACAACAGTTATTTCATTTATTTAAAACCCAAAAATTATTGAAACCAAAGCTTCAATACCATATAAACAACACCGAGAGGTAAAAACCATACAAATTTAGGAAATGGGTAAAGAATTAATCTTACCACAAATGTTACAGCTACATTAACGCTTGGAAACACAAAGATTCTAAAGCCCATTTATTTGTCTTTTCATATACCACTTACCCTTGAAGTTCACAGTATCTATAACCCCTAAATCTCCAACATTTTCACAAAATACAAACTAAATTCTTTAAAAAAAACAAAATCTCTCACCTCTCCCACATATCGCTTGGGGTATTGCTTACGAGCATCCTTATCTTCCATCGGTTTGCCAATAAACCTCGATTCCTCTCCGTCTTCATCAGCCGCAGCTAACTCCTGAGTCACTGGCTTCCTCAGCGGAGAAGTAGCTTTTTCCACACTCGTTGCTACCCCCTCGTCAACTCTCGTCTTATTGGTTTGCCTCGGATTCTTCAACTTCAGCGGAGAAGCAAATTTTTCCAAACTCGTTGCTACCTCCTCTTCAACTCTCCTCCTTGGTTTGCCTCATCTTCTTCAACTTCGGCGGAGAAGCAGCTTTTTCCACACTCGTTGCTACCTCCTCTTCAACTCTCGCCTTCCTGGTTTGACTCGGGCTCTTCGATTTTGGCGGAGAAGTAGCTTTTTCCACACTCGTTGCTACCTCCTCTTCAACTGCGGCCTTCTTGGTTTGCCTCGTATTCTATGATTTCGGCGGAGAAGTGGCTTTTTCCACACTTGTTGCTACCTCCTCCTCAACTCTCGCCTTCTTGGTTTGCCTTGGGTTCTTCGATTTCGGCGGAGAACCTGAAGAAGTTCCGGCATTCGACTTCCGCTTGCACGCCATTCTGCTTACGGCGGAGAGAGACTGAATAGCCAGAGAAGACGGTGGATCTTAGAGTGAGAGAGAGAGAGAGAGAGAAATGGGCGATAGGGTTTTTTTTGAGTGCGTGGGGGATTGGATTGGGGTTTATGTTTTATAGTGGGCCGTGAAATTATGGAGTGGGGAGTGCGCGGCGTGTGGGCGGGAAAACGGAAATTTGGAAAGTGGGGTTTGAATTTTGAGGTGACGTTTGGTTGTGGATCATAAGGACTTTGGGGGGTGTTTGGTTGCGGGGGTTAACTTTTCCGTGTATTTGGCTGTATTTTTGTTTACATTTTGACATTTTTTCCGATTTGTATAATATTAATTACCAAATTTACCATAAATGTGTGTTATAGTTGTGTAAACGTAAACAAACGATGAATGCATGTTGAGAGTTAACAGAAAGTTGTAATAAGTGAGAGACAACGTGTTAATTTCGTAAATATAATCCGGTGTAATGTTAAGTACTATTAATCGTTGGCGAAAGCTCACATGCATGATGATCAACATTTTTAGTATTTTTTTTTCATAAATTATAACTCATTGTGTATAATAGCGATAAAAAAAGACTTAAGAAAGTTCAATAACTCAAAAAGAAAAATCAATTTCATGTAAATGTACTAATTGTTGTTGCCTATTACTTAGACGTATGTCGGTTCTTTAATCTTTTGTTTCAAGAAAGTGGTTTTAATTCGAGAAAATAATGATTATGTTATTTTTGCTCTATTTTTGTGTTCTTTTTGTTTTCAAATTTTTGTTTCCATACCCATTTTTTTTGGACTTGCAAAATTATGTTTTTACATAATATACAGATATATAAAGTCACTTGTATCATTTTCAGTTACACAAAAACCAAAATGTAAATAAATATGTATAAGTAACCCAATGCCCAAGTTGGGCTTCACTCTCAAGTCTCAACCCACACAACACAAGAACCGGCCCAAATTTACAATTATGGACTTCCCTTAACTTTTTGTTCTAATGTATTTTATTAAAAGTATTTTTGGGAAAACTAATTTTTGGTTCCAAACACTTAAAGTGTTTTTTGAATGAAGCACCGGATATGTGTTTGTATGATCCAAACGTCTTGTTCTCCAATTGTATATTCGATCGGTCACTTGCAAAGACAAAACATATTCGTTTATATCAAATATCCCTACCTCATGTTATATTAACATTAATACTAGGCAAACGGAAATCCTAGATTAATTAGGGTTTCTTTTCTTTTTTCGTAGTAAGAAAGCAGTACGGAAGCAGTTTTTTAGTACAATTGTTATAATATTATGTAATGGTGTAATCTATCCACATTTTAAATCACGTTGTATTAGTAATGTTATACTTGAATTATAAACCAGTTGGTAAATGCATGAATGTCTTATTGGTTACTTCATCAAAAACAATAGAAAATTTAAAGTAATTGACATTTCATCCCTAACAAATGTACTTGACAGATTATGACTGTAATACTGAATGTATCATTGCTTCCTTCAAAAAATTAACACTTCAATCACCCCTTGGAGGCATGCATTTAAAATGAATTAGACCAATAAAATTGACAATTATTATCACAAAAACATAAATATCACATCTCTATTTCAACTATGCAAAAGTCTTTCAAATGTATGTTAGTGGGAGAAATGCATTCACAATAATAGATGATGCCCATAATAATAAAACTATTTTAAATAAAATTCAAATGATATATAACAAAGTAATGCATAAATCAAATAAGTACATAGATAGTGCAAATTAAAATCATCATTATTAATTCACCAAAATATCATTTTAATTCAAGAAATGGGAAGTTGGGAAAGGGACATGTCATCCTCAAGAGATTCAATTTGGCCCACAGAGAATTTCGAAAATCCGTTGGAAAAAATATTTTATTTTGAAAATAGAAAAAATATCGTGTAGTTGGTGCTTACGTGGCGGAGAATGCTGACATGGATGTGTAAGCAGTTTGCTCACGTGGAGGGGAGTAGCCAAGTTCCTGTTGGGGGCTGAAAACGGACCCCAAATGGCCCACAATGTCCACTCCGACAACCGGTTTCCGCACCACGCTAGCGGGTTCCCTGGCTTCCACATTTGTCCATCTCATTTGTTTGAGATGCGATGATAATATTATTTTAATTACTTGTTGTAGGAAGCAATATATATATATATATATATATATATATATGCTTCTTGCAGGTAATCAAAATGAATAGAGTTGTATGCTCTTCCATTTGTAATAGTGTTCGAAGTTTTATAATTTAAAAGAATTAGAGTATTGTTTTGGGAAAAAAGAAAAGGATTGATTGCGATTGGCCAACCAAAGAAGCCAATTAGATTTTGTTTTTCATCTTAAAATGGGGACAACTAGTGGCAAGCCACAGTTATCCACCTCTTTCGAGGGTCGGGAAGACTCATATAGACATTTCAGTCTCCTCCTAGCCACAAGTATGCCTTCTACACCAGCAGCAACGGGTTTCGAACCCAAGACGTCTAGTTGTTAAGCGATTAGACCTTTGATAACTTGTATTTTTGAAAGTGATCAAAGTATGGAGAGATTTTTCAGTGTGACTAGAACACGAGGTGGTACAATACGTGTCACTATACAAATTGTGGGACATGTGTGTTGAAAAGTTAATAACTTAAAAATTAAAATGTTCCACCACTTATATAATCACATGTGTACCACCTGTGTTCCGGTCATAATGAAAAATTTCTCTAGAGTATGAAAATTAGTATAAATGTATTTGATAAATTTTAATGTCAAAATGAGATAATTGTATACAATAAAAAAAGTGGACATGATAGTAAGGGTGGTGGCGACAACAGCGGTAGTGAGGATAGTGGTGGTGATGGCAGTGACAATGGTGGGGATATGGTGGTGTAGTCAATAATAAGGCGTGGTGGTTGAGGTGAAAAGGTAGCAGTGGTTGTAACAACAATGATGACTATTGTGGTGGTGATGACATCGTCGGTGGTGATGATATTGTTGGTGGCAATGGTGGTGACAACCATGCTGATTATGAAATCTCGTTCCTGGATTTCACTATTGTAATTTATGTATTTTGTATTTGAGGGATTTTATAGTATTTTTGCGAATTTAAATTAATTTTAGATTTTAATTACTTGGTTACAAAGTTCGAATTTTTAGAAATAATTATTTAAATCCGTAGACCTTCCGGGGGGGGGGGGTCACTCTTAATGTTTTTGAATTATGTTCGATCCTATAAATGTGTAGGGGAAAACCGTTCGTAAATCGGAGTTGAAACGAAGAAATTAGAGGCATTTTAGTTGTTAAAAAAAAACTGAAAGCTGTCAGATGGCAGTGGGAGAGATGGAGAAAATGAGAGAAAATAGGGAGGAAGAGCGAGGAATCAGGAAAGAGAAATGAGGAAAATGAGAGAAGGGGAGGAACTAGCCAAACATGGACCTCCTTTCGACCCGCCGACCCAACTTGATTGTATCTCCCTATTTCGGCCACTGTTGACGACGAGACTGGTGCCATAATGTTCCTCACTTTCGATCCTGGTTGAGCCCTTACCTTAATTCTACCTGTGGATTACTATATTTGACGAACGAAGCACGAGAAACTCATGGCTCGCCAAAAACCCTAGGGCAATTATCTCCCTTTTCAGCATTGATCACAGTGGCGCACCACCTGGGCTTGGTAACCATCCCTTGCATGAGTAAAACTTGACAATAATCACTGTCATCGGACCTCCGACGGAGGAGCGGCAAAGGCTCGATAATTTTTAACCACCCGGGCTTTTCGAGGTGTTTTCAGGTGTTTCTTGGCCGAAATAGACTTCGGCCCAAATATGAAAGTTGTTCCCCTTGTTGTGTTCTACAATTTTGCAAAATTTGGTAATTTTTTGAGTTAGTTGGAAAATTGGGTTTCTGTTCATCGGTAATTGCCGCATGCGGTGGCGAGTGGTCAGTGGGCTAATTTTGTCTTTCTAGGCTAAATTCAATATTCTAAATACAATTTTTGACAGTTGTTTTGATGTGATTTTATTGTTTAAGCCTAGTTTCATAGATTGTCATTCCTTGACCTTTGTAGTAAACGATGAACCGACCGTTAGATTGTCGCTAAATTTTAGTAAGGATTTGTACGTATTATTTGAGGACCTTAGCAACTTACAGATTGGAAATCCAGTGATGGATCTTACTGATTGATTTACTAGCGTTAATTTTGATCAAAATGTTCTTATTCATTCTTAAATACTAAAATTAATATTCTAGAGATTATGTAGAGCTTAGTGGGCCTATATTGGTTAGTGAGTTATCCTATATATTATGTACCTCGGTTTACCTGTATGGGACGCCTTATTGTGAGATATATATATATATATATATATATATATATATATATATATATATATATATATATATATATATATAAGCTCTACAAATGTGATCCATTTTAATGCATGACATATTCATCACCAAAGAAGGTTAGGCATTTGCTTTTTCATTTCCTTTAATTGTAGAGAGGTGGAAAAGACAAGGAAGAGAGGCTCCGTCCAATTGGCTTAAAGTTGTGACACCCATAAATACATAATGGTGAACTTTTTGACTTTTTTTCTTGGGCAGAAATGTTATACTTTTTGACTACCAAGAAAAGCAAATTAAAGATATAGTTTGAAGAGCATTACATGATATATTTGATGATCTGTTATTAGAGGTTAGTGGAATTTATTTCAAAATTCATAGTATGATCTACTCTAACGTTATGTTTGGATAAAGAAATTTAAGATTACTAAGGATTTTAAAATGACGAAAATTGAAATGACAAGATTTTATTTTTTAGAATTTGTGAATTTTCTTGTTTGGTTCACCTAAAAGAACAATAAAATTGAATATGAAATTTGTTAGTTTTAAACTCTCAATTATAGAAATTGGGAAATGACATCTATTTACATGAAATTTAAACTTGAGAATTGGAGGTCCCAAATTCCAAGTTTTTTTTTTTCCCACGAAGAAACTCTAAATTTCTATGTTTATGAATCCAAACAAGGAAATTGGTGTATGTCAATTTATAAATTCTGACTTTATCCGAATTCTAATTTTATTTCCCTAATCCTAACATAGTGTAGAAAATCCTCACCGTGATCGTTGAGTTAAAAAAAAAATTAAGTTGGAAACTATCTGGTTATCAAGTAAATATAAACCAAATAATTATGAATTTACCTATTTTTTTATGAAAATTCTGTTAAAAGAAGATGAAAAATGGAAAAGCCCACATATACACAACAATGCTATTATAATAATGCCACTCTAGAAAATTATTGGCGTATAATTGAAAATGAAATGATGACGATTTATTTGATCCTAATTGAAAATATTGATACAAACATTAAAAAAAAAAAAAAAAAAAAAGCATTTGAACTAAAATTTAAGAGTTGCTGAATTCAAAGAGGTTGCAAAAAAATTTAAGAGTTCCCGAAAATAACTCTTAAGATGGTACATTTTTTTTAACAACTAGCGATGGTACATTCAAATATAAACCACAGACATTTTGGGAACCATGTACATTCTAATTGCTGGAAGATATCGTATTAAAAGCTAATATGAGAAACACTAATAGAACTCTCGTAGATTCAAGTTTAACGTTATTTTTTGTGCTAATATATAAAATATTGTGCAAAAAATATGAAATGATAGGGAAACTATAAAGTTTCTTATTTTTAAAAAAATCCCCTTAATATTTCTCAAGCAAATATTGAGCAACTAAGATTACAGCCATGCGAGTTGGTTTGCTGTTTGCCATGGAGTGCAGGCTTCAACACTGAATTCTCTCACGTGTTTTTGTATTGTAGGGATGCGAGTTGGTTTGCTGTATTCCACGTTTTCCCTCTGTTTGGACGACCTTTTTTCTTTCTTCTTTTTTTATTTTTTTATAATTATTTTTTAAGAAAGCTCTACTTGGACGACTTTAGAACTCTTCAGAATATTTTTCTATACCGTTCCACGTTTTTTCTTGTTCCTCGTTAGATTTTGATTTTTTTTCTTAGATTCGATGTAAAGATAAATTTACATATTTTATTGAAGTTTTGTGAGAATAGTTTAAAGAATAAATTTGGATTTAAAAAAAATATTGATAGTTTAATTAAAAATAATATAGATGTAGAAAGTAAGTTGAGCGTAGACAAATTGTAGGAGTTCAAATAAAAGAAATATACAGAAGTAACAAATTAATTAACTAGATTAGATGAAACCCCAAACATAACTGCAAGGAGAAGAGGCTTTAAGTGGTGATCACAAGTAGTAAAAAGAAATATATACAAGTTCGATAACTCTTAACACTTATGAATGGTGGACACAAATACTTTCACTAAAAGAAATATATAGAAGCAACAAATTAATTAACTAGATTTGTTGAAACATAGCATTAGTGAGAGGCTTGAGACAACTAAACCCTAAACAGAATAAACGGTTGACATTTGAAAAACCTACGACAAATATGAGGAAGCCACTAGTACTGCAGTGCACTAATCAGTATATGTGTGTGTGTGTGTTGTGTATACTTACACACACATCCTCGTTACATGACAGTTTTTTCACGTCATACTATTGGTGCATGCTTGATCATCAATGTTGTGTATACTTACACACACATCCTCGTTACATGACAGTTTTTTCACGTCATACTATTGGTGCATGCTTGATCATCAATGGTACTAGCACTGCCTCCGCATGATTCTGCCGTAGGATCAATGGCAGGGGTAGGGTACTTAAAACCATGAATTTTGTAATATTTATTGAAGTGAAGATTGCAAAGAACTACAAGGAGGAAGGTGACGACGTAGATAGACAAGGCAGCACATTTGAACCACAAAGGAAATGGTATGGAGATGGATATGAAGAAGGCTGTGACGCCAAAGAAGAGGCCAAATTGATGGAAAATCGGGGCGATTGTTATTCCGCCGGGACAGTAGTTGAAGTGAATAAACTTGCTTACCAAGATACAAGTGAAGGCAAGTATGACTGAGAGTCCAAGAAAGTAAAATATTACAGGGAGATGGAGCTGGTCAGAGGGACCTTGGAATGGGAGAAGTGCTATTCCAATTGCCGTTGTCAAGCAAAACACTACGATTATCGTTGCCCAGTCTAAGTTGTTGTTGTCGTACTTACTGTTAGTCCTCCCGTCTACAACTTGTTGTCTTGCGGCTTCTAGATCATGATGGGAATTGCGATCTCGATCGATGGGACCAATTATCAAAAGTTTGAGCCGTTGGGTTGGCGATACTATAACTGCAACGAGAAAAGGCTTTAAGTACCGATCCCAAGCAGTATTAACAACAGAACTCATTTTATTCTGCACAAAGGTAGGTAGAGATGGAGATATATCGGGATGTAGAGGTACTTGATGGTGATATAGTTTGTGAGATTTGATGGTTTGAATGGAAGTGGTATTTGAATGCTCAGGAAATGGTTTGCATGCAGATATATAGACAGGCAAAAATAGAGAAATGGAAGATGTCTGGGTAGAGAGAGAAATGGTAGATGTCTGGGAACTTACCTAGTAATTTAAAAAAAGCAAATTCTATATTTAATTAGGGTCACTTTGTGATGCATGGCATTGACATGTCTTGGAATCTTGACACTGGATATTGTTGTGAGTTAGCCATTTATTTTAATTTGACAAATTAGTCAATTTTACAATAAATGAAAGGGTAATTTTATTATATCGTATATCTATACCCAATTTAAATTATTAATATAAATTCTCTTTTTAGCCTATTATGCAATTATCTTAAAGGATAAAATGCGATTAAAATTTTAATGCATCAATACACCATTGTGATATACAGAGAATTTGAAGGAATTAAACAGCCCCCAAATTACATACACGTACGCCATGATTAGAGTTCTTGCTCAATACCCTAGACATTTTGTCATGTGATTGAGTCTCTTAGTTCATTTGGATGGTAGATGCATTTTCTATGATCAAACTTCATTCGAACAAAAAAAATATTCAATCGCTTCACTTTAAATATGGATCTATTCGGTGAGGCATATTTAGAAATTAAGAAAGATTTTCGTTTATTTGTTCACACAAACAATCATAAATCATATATATATGTAAATATATATTTTCAGGTTACATTTAATTTTTGCCGGCTCCAATTATATACATAAATATATGATTTGTGGTTGCAATCATATATATTTAATATTTGCCGGCAACCATCATATATTCTTTTTTGCTTTGTTTAGGTTTTTTCCATAAGCAACCACAAATAAATTAAAAATTAAGGACTTTGCTTACGTGAATCATAATCATTAAGGGTTTAGGTGAGTAAGGTCATTGTGGAGGAGGCAGAGTCAAATTTTCAGTTCTTTAGATTTTATCGTATTTTCATTAATATATTGTGTGACAGCTCACAATTGTGAAATATTCTCAAAGACAATTCCTCGAAATAGAAGCGGCGATTGAAGCGGTAGATGGTGCGTGAAGTATTACATCGCCTATATAGTGCGTGAAATGCCAATCAACTGACCCGCTTTCCTTGGCTAAAGTAAAAGGGATCGATCCCATACGAGAATGAACTTCTCTGTAATCTAATAGAAGAGTCACAGTCTCTTCTTCATTATGTCGCCTAGATAATGCGTGCAACATGGTGATGAAATATTATCATTACTGTCACTCATATATTTAGAATAGTTTATAGTTTTTAACATGTTTATCCGTTGGCTAAATCGCACGAAGGAAACGATAGTTTATAGTTTTTACCAAACGATAGTATTTATATTAAGTGGAGAGAATGTGCATAACCTCACAATGGACAAGCAATAATATGATTTAAATTCGTCTTTAACGAGAGTCGAATCTAAGATATCTTACTTATAAGTAAAAAAAAAAAAATCATTAAACCATAATATTAAGTGGTAAAAAGATTTTTGAAGTTGATTTCACACCACTGCAAATTAATTATTTGTAACTTTTTTGGAAGTTGATTTGGAAACCACTGACTACAGCAGAAACCAGAAAACGTCCAAAACAATATTAAATGAAAATTGATGACGTTGCCAAGCAGTACTTGCAATTCCGGTGAATCATATATCACGAACTTGAAAAGCAAATTGCTTTTTAGTCGGATAGGCCTATGAAACACTGTCTTGGTGTATGACATCATTGGAGATGCAGACTGAGGCCTAATTTGGTACTAAGGTGATTCTAAAAAAAATAGTTATAAAAAAAAGCTCCTAACTTTTTTATGTTCGGTAAACATTCATCTTTAGCTTTTTTTTCATAGTTTTGGGTGAAAAAGAAGCCAAAAACACAAAGATGCAAAACCTAGTTTTGAAAAACTAGTTTTTTTCACATCTGTTTTACATAAAAGTTTATCAAACACTATAATACTACTTTTTTTTTTTTTCAAAAGTACTTTTACAAAAAAAAGTTTACTAAATACTCTGCTTCATTATTTCACAGCTGCTTATTCTCAAAGCACAGCAGAAATTTTTTTCTTTCTTCAAAATACAATAATATCAAATCAGCCTTGAATCATGCATCATACTTCTTTCCATGTGTGTAGGAACTTACCTGGTAATTAATATAATTAATTAATTATTTCTAACAACCAAGGACATATTTTCAGTTATTAGGGTTTTAAGAGAGATTATGTAGGATCCCTCAAAATTGAAATATTTTCGAAGACAACCCCAGAATTGAACGGGAGAGGGAATTAGTTCAATTACTGTAAGAAAAAGGTATGTAGGCTGAAAAGCGTATTTGTTATTGATACGTGAATGATATTATATACAATTACATGCCTTGCATAGCAAGGAAAAATCCTTACAAATTAGGAATACAACTACAATTAGGACTACAATTACACAAGGACTCCAACTATATTCCTTATTTGTCTAACACTCCCCCTCAAGTTGGAGAGTGGATGTCAAGAACTCCCAACTTGCGTAACATACTCGAAAACTTTTCTTTTCCAAGAGGTTTGGTAAATAAGTCTGCCAACTGTTGTGCCGTACCCACATGCTTGGTCTCTATTGTGCCATCTACAATCTTATCTCGTATAAAGTGACAATCCATCTCAATGTGACGAGTTCGTTCATGAAAAACAGGATTGGCAGCTATATGTAACGCTGCTTGATTATCACAAAATAAAATGGAAGGACCAACCAAAGGAATGTTCAAATCCTTCAACAAAAAACGAAGCCAAACTATCTCGCAACAAGCACCTGCCATAGCCTTATATTCTGCCTTTGCTGAAGAGAGCGAAACATTTTTCTGCCGTTTCGTCCGCCATGAAATCAAAGAACTGCCCAAGAATACACAATACCCAGTAGTCGAACGGCGAGTGATAGGACAACCTGCCCAATCAGAATCACAAAACGCAGTTAACTTGGTCTGGTTGTCAGAACGAAATAATAAACCTTGACCTGGAGTAGCCTTCAAATAACGAACAATACGTAGCGCAACATCCATATGAGATATCCTTGGCTCGTGCATAAAACGGCTTAGAACATGCACAGAATAGGTGATATCCGGCCGAGTTATAGTGAGATATATTAACCGACCTACTAATCGTCGATACCTTTCAGGATCCTTGAGAAGTTCTCCTTTATCAGATAATTTTGTGTCATCCATAGGAAAAGTAATGGGTCGTGCTCCCAAAAAACCATAGTCCTTGAGAATCTCTAATGCATACTTGCGTTGAGAAATATAAACCCCTTGTTTGGAACGAGAAACCTCAATACCCAAAAAATATTTTAAATCACCAAGGTCTTTTATCCGAAAATGATCACGGAGAAAGGACTTCAGAGAATTAATGGCACTAGCATCATTGCCTGTAATCACAATATCATCCACATAAATGAGCAAAGCTGTGAAAGAAATACCAGACTTTTTAGTGAACAATGAATAGTCAGCTTTGGATTGTTGAAAACCAGCAGAAATGATGGCACTAGTGAATTTGGCAAACCATTGGTGAGAAGCCTGCTTAAGACCATAAAGTGACTTGTGAAGGCGACACACAAGATTCTCCCCCTGTCGCCGAAGACCAGGAGGAGGAGACATATAGAGTTCTTCATGTAAGTCACCATGTAAGAAAGCATTATTAACATCAAGCTGATGAAGAGACCAAGACTGACTAGCAGCAAGAGCAAGAAGACAACGCACCGTAATCATCTTAGCAGTAGGAGAAAAAGTGTCATGATAATCAATACCTTCAGCCTGAGTGAAGCCTTTAGCAACTAAACGAGCTTTGTAGCGCTCAATAGAGCCGTCGGAGTTGTACTTGAGTTTGTACACCCATTTACAACCAATGGGAATTTTGCCAGGGGGCAAGGAAGTTAAAGTCCAAATACCATTAGCATGTAAAGCTTGAAGCTCCTCAGTCATAGCAAGTTGCCAATTGGGGTCAGTGGCAGCCTCGGCAAAGGAGGAAGGCTCCACAGTCCGACTGACAGAGTTAATATATGAAAAATGCCTGGGAGAGTAACGGGGATAAGAAAGAAAATTACAAAATGGATATCGCGTACCTTGTGTAGAACCGAGTTGCGAATTTGAAGATTGGTGGGATGGTAGAATCACTTGCGAGCAAACGTAGTCTTTTAAATAGGATGGAGGTTTATGGGCAAGGGAAGAGGTGCGGGAAATGGGAGGATTGGTAGGAAGTGGGAGGGAGGGGGGTAGGGATGTCCGTGGGTAAATGGGTGAAAGGTAAGGAAGTAGTGGTGGGGGAAGGAGGGGATGCCGAGAGGGCAGGGGCATGGGGAGGAACGGGTAAGGGGGCAGCAAGGGAATCTGTGGGAGGCGTGGAAGTGGATGAAGTGGTAGGAGGGTGAGGTGTCGGGGCAGGGATGGGTAGCGTAGGCGAAGGGAATGGGATATGAGGGTTAGGAACGGCATAAGGGAAAGTAGCTTCGTGAAAGACGACATCTCGACTAGTGAAAATGCGGTGATGGTCGAGATCGTAAAGGGTATAGGTTTTTTGTCCATGAGGGTAACCGAGAAAAATGCAACGATGAGCCCAAGGGGAAAATTTGGTGGTGGGAGTGACAGAGGTGGCATAGGCCAGACAACCAAAGACGCGGAAGTGGTCATAAGATGGGGTTTTCGAAAAGAGAACCTCAAAGGGGGATTTATGATGGAGAAGACGGGTTGGGAGACGATTGATGAGATAAGTAGCGGTAAGGACACATTCACCCCAAAATTTGAGAGGAATATGGGATTGAAAACGAAGTGCGCGAGCGGTTTCAAGAAGATGACGATGTTTGCGTTCAACAACGCCATTTTGTTGGGGGGTATAAACACAAGAAGTTTGTAAAAGCACCCCATGATCAGAAAAAAAAAACTACGAAGAGATAAAAATTCACCGCCATTGTCAGTACGAATGCATTGGATTGTAATGCGGAATTGGGTATTGACATAAGCAAAAAAATCCTTAATTAATTGTTGAGTGTCGGATTTATGTTTCATGAGGAAGACCCACGTAAATCGAGAAAAATCATCCACAATGGTTAAAAAATAATGAGCACCAGAAAGAGAAGATTGACGATTCGGACCCTAAATATCACAATGAATTAAAGCAAAAGGGAAAGTTGATGAAATGGAACTTAAAAGAAAAGGTTGACGAGTTTGTTTTGCCAAAGGGCAAACATCAGAAATATGACTAGAATCAAAAGAACAATTAAGAGAGCTAGATGCTAAAGCTTGCAAACGAGTGGAGGAGGGGTGACCAAGACGCCTATGCCAGAGGGAGAAGGGGATGGTAATGATGTTGCAGAGAGGTTGACGGGTGGGGATAGAAGAGGCAAGGGCCACAAGGTAATACAGATCGCCACGTCGCTTACCCACACCAATCATCGCCTTCGAAACCAAGTCCTGCAAAACACACCAAGAAGGAAAAAATGTTATGGAACACGATAATCCATCTGTAAGTTTACCAACCGATAAAAGGTCCACTTTGAAATTAGGGACACATAAAACATCCTTCAAAGTAACTGATGAATTTAAATGAAGAGTGCCGGTAAAAGTAATAGGAGCGAAGGCACCACTAGGCTAAGAAACAGGCAGCAAATGTGAAGGAGAAGTATTAACCAAACATGAAGCGGAAGAAGTAATATGATCCGTAGCACCACTGTCAAGAATCCATTGACCATGACGAGAGGTGACAGGTAACAAACCTTAGGCAAAATCAGTATTGAACACGGCATTGGCCTGAGGAGGGTCGGTGTTGTCACGTAGAGCAGCTAGAACACGAGAGTGCTGCTCGGCAGAGAGATCAGGCATGGCAAGCTGCAAGTCATGCAAAGTGAGCTGGGCCCCGTGCACTTGGTGGGGCGCTGGAGAAGAAGTGGAGGTGCGGGCCTGGGTGCCTTGCACGTGATGGGCCTGGGTGTAATTATTGGGCCGGGAAACAGAAGGCCGTGGCATACGGGGAGGACTGGAAGACGCATGGCTGCGGGAAGAACCAGAACTGGAAGCAGCTGCACGGCGCGGTGGTCGCCACGGTTGGCCATGGAGGGGATGGCCAACGGGATAGCCATGAAGTTTATCGCAGGTGTCTCGGGTATGATAATCAAAATTGCAGTAGGTGCAGTGGAGGGGAGGGCGAGCAGAGGGGGGACGAGATGAGCCACGAACAGCCATGGCGGCAGGTTGATCGACAGAACGAATGACGCCCAGGGATCGCTGTTTTTCAGCTTGAGACACCGAGGAACAGGCCTGACGAACAGTGGGAAAGGGATTCATCAAAAGGATCTGGTCACGAACGGCAGCAAATGATTCGTTGAGGCCCATTAAAAATTGCATGAGTTGTTGACGGTCAGGCTTGGTGTTGCAAGAGCACGTGCAGCCATCATTATAAGAAACAAGCTCATCCCAGAGAGCTTTCAAGGGAGTAAAATAGGCTGAGACAGAAGAAGAACCTTGAGAAATTATAGCAAGCTCCCGGTTGAGTTGGAAGATGCGAGGAGCGTTACTCTGAGAGAAGCGTTCGCGAAGATCGTCCCACACATCCTGGACAGAGGTGGAAAAAAGCACAGATTCTTGAAGGTCAGGTTCCAAGGAATGAAGAAGCCAAGAGAGAATCATGTCATTGCAACGACGCCAAGCCGCGTGAGCATCGGGATCGTCGGAGGAAGAAGGCTCTTAGACATCGCCAGTGATGAAACCAAGTTTATTCTTGGCACTCAAGGAAAGCTGCATGCCACGGGCCTAGGATGTGTAGTTATCACCATTCAACTTCTTGGATACAAGGACAAGATTCGGGTGGTCTGAATGATGAAGGGAAAAAGCACCATCGGGAGAAGAAGAATCAGCCATGGGAACGGCAGAGAAAGCTGCCAAAAAAAAAGGGAAAATTAGGGCTAGGGTTTTAAACCTGCTCTGTATACCATGTAAGAAAAAGGTATGTAGCAAAAGCATATTTGTTATTGATACGTGAATGATATTATATACAATTACATGCCTTGCATAGCAAGGAAAAATCCCTACAAATTAGGAATACAACTACAATTAGGACTACAATTACACAAGGACTCCAACCATATTCCTTATTTGTCTAACAATTACAAAATATGATGGTGGATGAAATATTATATTGGCGTCCGAAGAACCGGAGGTGAATCAAATACTATAACATTTTCTTCACAAAGTTTTCAAAGTAATGATGCTTAAAAAGTAGAGAGTTTTAACAAAAAAAAACTCACAGTATTATTCACTTTAACGAAAAATCATATTTTTGCACTAAAAAATCAATCTTAGTACTATTCACTTTACCCTTTATTTTGTCCTTGTCGTTAAAACTCAAAGTTTTCAAGCCTTTTTCATTAGTTTTCCTTAAAAAGTAGGATGACAGATGAAGTATTGGCAAAATGGATGATGCAAAACATGCACAAACCAATTGGAAACCACTGAAAACCGCACGGAATTTGGAATGTACGTAGCTCAACATGTGTTAAAAAAGGGTCCATTTCAAAAGAAAACTGTTATCAGCACTTCAAAAATTTCATTTTAAACTTCTCGCGGGTGTATTTTTCTTTCTAATTATAGAAAGTTTGGAGTGCCAAATGAGATTTTTGGAATGCTAATAACAATTCCCTTTCAAAAAATCAAACTAAGATTCCCTAGGTCAAATATTACAAGGAAAGCTAATGAAAATGACTTGAAAACTGACTTTTAACGATAAGGACAAAATAAAGGGTAAAGTGAATAGTACCAGGACTGATTTTTTAGTGTTGAAATGTGGTTTTTTTGTTAAAATGAACAGTACTGTGAGTTTTTTGTTAAAATTTCCAATATTATAAGAATTGAACGGGACAAAGTTGAATTGTGATTGGGGAGAATATTTCCACCTGGGGTATTCTTTCTTTTGGTTTGATAACTTCCACCTGGTTTAGGAGGACAAGAGCAATGACATTTAAATTGACCTTATTATTCACTTTAAAATAGTACTTGTTTTTGTGCAACTTCACATGTTAGGTGAGGCGATTCCTATTCACATATATATTTTTTTTCTTTCCATTTTTTCATGTTTGGTCCGCGATGTGCCTTGGATCTACTTGAGGAATTGTGCATGAATCTCTTCCACGTTTGGAGCGCCATCATCTCATTTTTATTGACCAAGTCATGTGTAACATGCACCCAACACTCAAGCAAATTACTTCTCTAATCGACCAATTGTCTTCTCACTTATTTTTTTCTGGTAAAAAAGACTTGAAAATTTGAAAATTAACATAGTGTTGCAAGACATTTATGCCAGTCCACTAATTTGACATAACTATTGGAACCTTTAAGCTATGGATTCTTCAAATGAATCTGTCATTTTTCTTACTAGATCATGCATTTGATTCTCCCTATTGAATTAGGAGGATTTGTGTAATTTGCCAAGATAGTTGCCTCACTACAATATAAAGATGATTATGCCTCTCACTATAAACTCTCAAATAAAATTCACTCATTCTCTCAAATTGTTTTCATATGTAACACATTATTAGTACTTTTGCTCTAACCAAATCAAAACATGCAATTTGATATTTTTTTTCCAACCATTTTAGGAACAAATTTCAATTTCTCTGAATATGAAAGTAGGATCATTTTTGCATTTTGAAGTAAATTATTCATTTTATGACTTCAACTTTAAGTCAAACCCGTAATTATATGTTCAATAATACCAGGAAGCATAAAACTTTCACGATACGAAAAATAACCACGGTGCATGATAAACATGTGTATATCATATGTAACCTTCAGTAATAAAGTCTTCGATAGCCTGCTTACAATGCCTGTTTGACAGAAAACCATGAGCTTTAGTTTACAACATCACAGTACATAAATGATACAAAACATGCAACGGATAATACTGCAAGCATAAATAAGAATAGTTGCAGACTCCAATTCATTCATTGGCTCCCAGGTGTCTTCGTCAGGCCTGTAGCCCTTCCAATAAATCTACATACATCACAAGGGGCAAGCAAATTTTGCATGACGAACTAATGAATTTAGATTTGCATTAACCATTTACTCGCATACTATATCGTTATAAATATTTAAAGAACATGCATTTATAAATTTCGAAGTTCATACCTTTAAGTGTATTCCTTTCTCATTTTTTTTCGGGGTCACCAAAACATACTCGTCCTACGCAATCAACTTCAAAAATTTCAGAATCATCCTTAACATTCCTCTAACATTTTCTTCCTCTTCTTCCTCTTCATCATCTTCCTTCCGAAAGAATTCAAGCATACTCTTCTCGACATCCACCTCTAAATTGCCAGTCTCAACCAACTTTAAACAGATGCACAACTTTCTCCATTCCTTGAGCATTTTGAGGAAATCTTCAGCAGCTTCATTTCGGACCTGATGTGTGAATTGGACAATAAATTATACAAAAAGAAAAATTAAAGCACCACATCAAGGGTGAGGAAAATGGTAGGATACAAACACAAACCTCTGTCTCTGGATGGTTCTGTACTTCTGTTCTAGACTCTTAGAAGCGTATCCATTGTAGTCAACAGCCCATATCTAAACGACATAAACAAGAAACAATATCAAGCTTTGCCTTCACGTCTATTCAATCGATGTCAAAAGATTAACATAAAATAAATTAAGAAAGAGGAACTTACTGTAACAACATTGATATTGGCCAAATGCGCACCAAGCCACAGGTCAGTAGAC
Organism: Pyrus communis; assembly: GCF_963583255.1. Lineage (NCBI taxonomy): Eukaryota > Viridiplantae > Streptophyta > Magnoliopsida > Rosales > Rosaceae > Pyrus > Pyrus communis. The sequence continues at coordinate 26,968,778 of NC_084810.1, read as the reverse complement.
ATCGCTCCACAACGCCCAAATATAGGTCCAGGAGCCTTACTTCTGATTTCGTACACACTCCATTTGGCAGCTTTGAATCAACCTCACTATCCAAACAAAACATCATCCTCAACAGCGATAGTTGAGTCATCGCTTCCAGACTATATTTTCTGAAATTTCAAAACCAGAAATAACATGTGAACACATAGGAACCTTGCAAATGAAAGAAAGAAAAAACCAGCATCATGACAGTAAGGGCTGGCTTGGTATTGCTGTGCTTTGAAAAAAAGCTACTTCTGCTGTGCTGTGAGAATAAGCAGCTGTGAAATAAAGCAGGAGAGTGTTTGGTAAACTTTTTTGTAAAAGTGCTTTTGAAAAAAAAAAACAGTATTATAGTGTTTTGTAAACTTTTATGTAAAATAGATATGAAAAAAAGCCGGTTTTTCAAAGCTGGGTTTTGCAACTTCTTGTTTTTGGCTTTTTTTCACCCAAAATTGTGAAAAAAAAACTGAAGCTAAATGTTTACCAAACACAAAAACAGCTTCCAGCTTTTTTCAGAATCACCTCAGTACCAAATTAGGCCTAAGTAGAAAAAGAACAATATCCTGTTCGCAAATTGACAAAAGTAGAATACGGTAGCAAATACTTGGTGTCGCAATAGTAATCGCACACTGGAATTGATTTACTCTTCGCATCTTGATCAACCTGAGAGAAAAAGGATAACTCATTCATGTTGGACTTCATGAACAACTAAAAAAGCATGAATATGGAAACTTCAAGCATACATTTAGTGTCAGCCTAACAATATGAAGTTTTTCAACAAGACAATCCAGAGGGTTGTCGTCTCGGACGTCTGAAACAAATACACGTCCACAAGCAACACTAGCACAGTGCTTTATGACATACAAGAAAGCAAAAAACTAATAATTCAGCACCCCCAATAGCAGGATTCTTACTTTTTAACGTAACATGAAAAGGTTTCTTTCAAAATATCTTACAGTGTCTCGTGACCTATAGTACCGTTGTGCAGTAAAATATAATAGCCCACCAATTGCTTCAAACATTTCCACAATCTTACAAATGTAGGGTTCTTCTTTCGTCTCTCCCTAAACATAAAAATGAATGGGAAACATTGTCAAATCACATGATAGGCAAATAAAACAAAAGTACATAAAAACATTCTGTGCACATGAATCACTCACTACAACCAAAATTTCAGTTGAGTATGTTTCTACTTTGAAATATATCACGTCAAATTACATAAATATAACCCTTAAGTTGTGGAAAATAGCCATTTATGTGAAATTTCAATGAATTGGCATGTCAAATTCAACTTATCTTGGGAGGTTCCAACTAGACCCTTTTGGCGTTGCGCTTTCATATTCTATTTGTACCACGAGTCTAAAGCCTAATATAAAGTTCAACTTATGCTTAAATATTCCAGTTGCAGGGACGGAGGGACCCAAACTCAATCTCCTACTCTGAAACAATCAATAAGTTTGTTGGTTTAACCACCATTCGCAAGAGCTTAAGTCGTTAGGATTTGGGATAATCGCACCAAAGGCTCCCGGAAATTCTACATATTACACACATATATGGTTGTAAAGCTCGTGTTTACAAACTCACACATCATATATTTGCTAATATGATTCGGTCATTGCAAACGAAATATGATTATCAAACAAACAACAGTGGATTGAAACCAACCTTTCTCATCGAAGATATGAACGACTTGTTTACAATGCCAACCTGAAACACAAGGTATGCAAAAGTAGGAGTCAGACAACTGAGCATCACTGAATCTTCTACCGTGGAATTGAATTCATATTGACTTCCATCTCACATACAACGCAATTCGATTTTGGAAATCTAATTTGACAAATTCTTGCCATATGCATAACTAAAAATTATAATAGAAAAAGGAAAAAAAGTATAGATGTTATGTTTAAGGGCATAATTAACAAGCAGCAGACACAGATTGCATACAGCAACATCACCAACATCTGAGCGAGAGAATACAAAACAGAAGATGCAGCAGATGGAGAATAGAGAAAATAAGAGAGAACGGAGATTGAGGAAGAGAATGAAGAAAATAAAATACGAGGTTCAGAGGGAAACAAAACAAGAGGGAGAAAACGAAGACATCAAAACTTTTTAAACTGTGAACTTATGAATGGACCATGATGATCTGTGCTCTTATCAGCATTTTGTCTTTGCCTTTTGGTTTCTATTTTGTCTCTTCCTTCACAATCTCTCCCGAAACCACATAAATTTGTACCAGGCCAGTCATTGCCCCATATCAAATGATCACAATTTGGATCTCAAGTGAACGTAATGAAAAACATATTTGGACATATTGACACAGTGCTGGAGAAGGTGCAAGTGCAACATGAACAATCATCATCCACTGCAGAAAACATGGTATAAAATTGACGAATGATCTTACTGTTTCACTGTTAAACGCACGCATCAAATAACGATGTCTGATTTACTTGCAAACTCGTGGATATCTTCATGGACACACTTCTCATCGACCAAATTCTCGGTGGAACAATTTTGAACTGAAAATTCAGAACATATAACCAGTGATTTATATGGCTGTATGCTTCAATATCACAATTCAGTGTTCTAGCTTATGCCTCCGCACATACCATTTGATTGGCAAGAATACTGTGACTCTGTGGCCCACCTCCGTTTGGAGGCAATAATTTTCACACCAAACGGTCTCAAGCGCTTTGCCAATTCAATTCCAATGTTCCCATATCCTAAAATGAAAACCTGCATGCATTAGCTAAGAAATTCCAGTTTAAAAACTGACTTGAACATGAGTAAACCAACAATTCAAGTTGCAAAGCGCTAGGCATAACCTCCAGATCTTCTCAATCTGTAAAGTGTCTAAACTTTCGAGCAGAAGAGCATACTCATAAGAAAAATAATAAGAGTAAAAAGAAAAAAATCTAGAACTGCAATCTGCATTCTAGAAAGTTTCTATCTGAAAACCGCTAAAAGAGAAAAAAAAAACCGGGGGGGGGGGGGGGGGGGGGGGGGGGGGGGAGAGAGAGAGAGAGAGATTCACTGTTTTTCCAAGTAGTGTTTCACCAATTGGATCCCCAACCTTCCTCAGCCTTACAGAAATTTGCATCTCATTCTACAATGGTAGAAAAATTACAGATAAAATGAACAAGAATATAAAAATAAAATAGAATAAAAAAACTAAATTCAACAGAGCCACTGAGTATACTTTTGATAGGGAACAACAAATGTTTATTAAATAAAATAGGAAGTAAATTGCAAGAAAAGCCAGAAATATTGCAATATATACATGACTAGCATCTTATAGCTCACAACCAAATTACCAATCAAGATGAGTGTGAACAGAAGAGAATATTTCATAAAATTCCGTCTGAACATAATAGATCTCATGACATGAAGATGCCAAAAGATAGTGTGCGAAGATGAATTTCATAAAATTATTTATATACTTAAATCCATCCAAAATGTTAATTTTCAAGAAATAGTCTGAGAAGCAATGATGCATGGATACGGACACGGATACGGGGATACGACACGGCGACACGTGAAATTTCTAAAAATGAGGACACGATACGTCAAGGATACGGCAATTAAAAAAAAAAATATATATATACACACACACACACACACACATATCTAAAACATTATAAAATAAGCATTCAAATTTATTTCAATAAACTCTAAACATTTAGAAAGATAGTTCATCCAATAAGCAATTAGTCTTAAAACTTGAAAAAGTAAAAAGATCATCCAAACGAAATTAAAATAAAAAATAAAAAAAAAGTCTCATTCAACTTCCACGTTCATGATGTCTCCTCCAGTAATCAAAGTAGTCTCCAATGACGGTTCATCAAGTGAAAGGTTAGCAATATCAAGCATCCCGACACTTTCTTCACCCAAGTTTTCAAAGCCATCTCCTCCAACATCCCACAATTGAGTAATACCTTCTTTGTAGGTTGAGCTATTCCTTGATAAAAGACGAAGATTATTATGCACAAATACCAAATCCTCCGCTCTTTGTGGTGTAATCTTGTTCCTTCTTAGAGAGTGAATAAAACTATAAGTGCTCCAATTTCTTTCACAACAAGAGGAGGAACAAGGTTGTCCAAGTAGCTTCAACGCTATGGATTGGAGACTAGGTGTAGAAGCTCCATGGACAATCCACCACATCACTGGTTCCAAATGAAACCTATCATTCATAGAATCAATAGCTCCAAAGTCATTCAAGCACATAGAGAAAGAGGCATACTCCACATTGATACTTCTTCTAATTTCCTCATTGGAAAAGTATCTCTCAAAGCACTTTTTCCTTTCAGTTGTAAGCTCAACATCTCGGTGTGGAGCAACCCGACTAGGGTCTTCTTGGAGCCATTCTGAACTATAATACCTAAAATAAAAGAAATAGCACTTTAAAAATATAATCATAAAGCTAAAGATTAATTTATAAGAGTTTATAAGGATATTAGCAAAATCATTACCTTGGATTTAATGAATGCGCCAAACAATGAAGTGGTGTGCTACTTTTAGTCCATCGCTCCAATAAAATGCGATACACCGCATCAAAAAAGCTGCTTTTTTCATGTAATGCCTTGCGCTCATTCCTGTAGATAGCAGCTTTCACCTTTTCAATCATAGTATCCCACCACTCATACACCAAGTGAAGACAAGGTTTATCTGTATCAGCCATTCTAATAACCTCATATATTGGAGCTGTAAAGAAAAGAATATAATCAATCTTCTCCCAAAAGTACTCATCCAATATTTTTTGCTTCACCGACATTGCTTTAACCAAATCATCTTCTTTGTACAAAGCCCAATTCGGGCTAATCACCATTTGTTGTAAACCTTCCTTTACTTCCTTAAATCTTCTAAGCATCACAAGTGTGGAAGCAAATCTAAAAAATTTTAAAATTAGGATAGCTTATAATTGAATAAGAAAAAAAAAAAAAAAAGTGGAGAAAACAAACCTTGTTTCGGCAATGGAGAGCAACTTTAGTTTGCAATGTTCATTAAACATGGACAATCTCATGCTATGGTTCATAATAAAATTTTTTATGGACCAAACATCACTAGCAATAGTTGAAATCCAATTGCAGTCATCGTACGAAACATCTGTTTGTTTCGGAGAGCATATACTCTTCAAAGCAAGATTAAGAGTGTGAACAACACAGGGTGTCCAAAAGATATGGGGATAGTGAGCCTCAATAAGTAACCCAGCAGCTCTACAGACAGGAGCATTGTCAGTGATCACTTGAACAACATTTTCATGACCAATTTCTTTGATAGCTTCTGTGAGAAAGTTGGCAATACAATGCTTGTCTTTATATTCACCTTCACAATTAATTGCCCTCAAGAACATAGGCCCGCTTTCACAAGTTGCCATAATATTAATTAGTGGTCTCCTTTGTGCATCTGTCCACCCATCACTGCACAAACTTACACCTTTAGTGCTCCATGTGCGTTTGATTGGTTGGAGGCATTGTTCAATGTGACTCTTCTCTTGTTGCAGAAGAGTGGTTCTTAGTGCATTGTAACCTGGTGGAACATACCCTGGAAGTGTAGAAGCACGAACATATGAGTTTCGATAGTGCGGATTTCTTACAAGGTTAAATGATAAGCCACCTGTATAAAACATCCTTGCAACCTCGGCATCACATTGATCTCGAGCTTCCTTGTTAAAAGCTTTACTGAGAGGCCCACTTGTTCCTTTTCTCTTCTTTGGATCAAGATTCACTTCAGGTAGATCATAACAGAAAGAACCAGTATTGGGCAAAGACACATTCTTAAGAGCAGAACTCTTCAGCTTATATTCACACTCTCGAATTAACTTTTTCATTTATGCAAGATTTTCATTAGTAACCTTGCTGCAAGGCGCGATCTCGTTTCCAGCCATTTTTAACAAATGATACTTGACCCTAGGGTAGGATCCTTTATAAGTTTTCTGACAATAATTGCATTTAAATTCAGTATTTCCTCCTCCTTGATTTCCCACTTTTTCGAGCTTTTTGACATACTTCCACAACGGAGTGTGATAATTTTCAACAATCTCATCCGGATTAGCATTATCATCCAGATTAGTATTATCATTCGCATGATTATCAGGATGATTCATTTTCCTAAATCAACAAACATATAAAGTTATAAACAGTAAGAGTTAATCCATCATGAAAGCATATACATAAAAAAACACATCATGAAAGCATATACATAAAATTATTATAATCTAAATATTCATACCACTACACAATAATATATTATAATATGCAAAATATAAGAATATTATAATAATACAAAAAGTTAAAAACAGAAAAGCAACAAGCTTCATCAGAAAATATTATAATAATACAAAAATTTAAAAACAGAAAAGCAACAAGCTTCATCAGAAGAATATTATAATAATACAAAAAGTTAAAAACAGAAAAGCAAACAGAAAAGCAACAAGTTTCATCAGAAGAATATTATAATAATACAAAAAATTACAAACAGAAGAAAAGTAAAAAACCTTCATCAGATTCGAAAGGTAATGGTATTATAATATATTACAAACAGAAAAGTAAAAAACCTTCATCAGAAAAGTAAAGAATATTATAATATATTATTGTGGGTAGTGGTAGTGGTATTATAATATATTATTTTGGGTAGTGGTATTATAATATATTATTGCTTGGAAAAGCAAGTGGCTTTACGTTTTATAATCTGTTAAAGCCTTGGACAACCAGAATCTGACGGTGTACATTCAACAAGAGGAGGAAAAAGGCTTAAAGCTTTTTGTTTCTTTCAAACTTTCAGTACTCACCTGGAGTTGCAGACAGCGAAGGAGACGACAGAGCACTTGTAGACGGAGAAGATGGAGACGACGGCGCAGTTGCAGATGAAGACGATGGAACGGTTGCAGATGACGGTCTGATTCGTGAAAGTCTCCCAACAAGAGTGATTTATGTTATGAGGTTCGAGTAAATCTGAGTTTTATTTTATTTTTTCTAATTATCCTCCGATTTTAGAGTGATTTCAGTTAGCTAGCTTCGATCAATCACGATTCTATGCGGATTTATTGTGATTTTTTTTTTCTTTCTGACTATCCTTTTATTTTAGTTTCTAACGTATCTGAAACGTAGGATACGGGTATCTGGACGATACGATACGCGTATCTTAGCAGTCCTAAACGTATCTCTTCATTCTGATACGTATCGGGCGCGTATCCGTATCCTCAGCGTGTCAGATACGGGATACGATGGATTTCTCCCGTGTCTATGCATCGTAGCTGAGAAGAATCAAAGGAAGCAATGTTGGAAATTCAACTCAAAACAGGCTATAAAAGGTTGCTGATGGCTGTTAGTTTCTTTACAGGTTGTATCCACACATGCTGCAACTTTAAAGACTAAAGTTTCCTCCATGTGCTAGCCGAAAGGTTGTGATTACAACCTGGAATGATGCAAGACATGTGTGTGCCAACTATCCAAAGTTGCTGCATGTGTTTGAACGGGTGGAACACCATCTCTTATTGCATGTGTTGTCTTATTGTTTGTTAATTTCTGTTTTGTATAAATAGGCCTTTCTTACTAGGCTTTAGGCATGATCCGAATCCCATTTTCTGATTGTATTCTCTCAGGTTCATAAGCTTGTAAGCTTCTGTCTTTTTTTCATCAGTTTGTAAACTGCCTTTTATTTCATATATCAAGAAAGTGTGTTTCGTGGAAGCTTGTTATTTCCTATCCCTTCTCCATTTGTTAGTCCAATTTTATTGAGAGAGAAATGAGAGGTGTGATAGAGTTTGTAAACTTATCACCCACATATCTTGGTATTGAGTTAGTAAACTCTTGTCAAAACCAACAATTGGTATCAGAGCCAGAATACCTTTCTGGCAAGTGCAGCGGCTATGGCGTCAAATCTAGTGCAACTCCAAGTTCCCGTATTGAAGAAAGAAAATTATGAAAGATGGTGTATCCAATTCAAAGCTTTGTTTGGATCACAAGAGTTGTGGGAAGTTGTCAGTGGTGGGTATGTTGTACCCACTGCCGCGCAAGAAGCTGCATATACTGCAGAACAAAGTAGCACTCTCAGGGACTTACGGAAGAAGGACCAAAAGGCGTTGTATCTTCTATATCAAGGATTAGAAGATTCAACGTTCGAAAAGGTTGAAGAAGCAACAACGAGCAAGCAAGTATGGGACACACTCAGTACAATCTACAAAGGAGTAGATCGGGTCAAGAAAGTGAGATTACAGTCACTTCGAGCAGATTTTGAAACTGCTCACATGAATGAAGGAGAGAGCATCTCCGACTATCACTCAAGGCTCATTGTGATAGTAAATCAGATGAGGAGAAATGGCGAGAGACTCGATGAAGTACAAGTTGTGGAGAAGATACTCCGGTTACTCACATCTAAGTTTGAGCATGTGGTGACTGCCATTGAGGAATCCAAGGATTTGGAGGTGATGAGCGCAGAGGAGCTACTAGGATCCCTCCTAGTTCACGAGCAACGCATTCAGAAGAATGCAAACCCCACAACGCTAGAGCAAGCTTTGGAGTCAAAGTTGAATATTGACAAACCAAATGGAGGTCGTGGGCAGTGGAACTCACGTCGTGGGAGTTCATCTAACCGTAGCCGAGGACGAGCTCGAGGAAGAGGTCGAGGCTATGCACAAAATCGAGGTCAGTCTCAAGAGTGGAGATCTACTCGAGGAAAGGCGCATATCCAGTGTCACAGTTGCAAGCAGTATGGACATTATGCAAATGAATGTTCATATAAAAATGGTGAGCATGTCAACATGGCAGAATCAAGTGGAAATGCTGGTGAAGAACTTACAGTCTTACTAGCACATCATGATTCCAGTAGCCAACAAGATGTTTGGTATTTGGACTCTGGTGCAAGCAATCACATGTGTGGAAAGAATGAGTTTTTTGCCGAACTAAAAGATGAGGCCTATGGATCTGTAAGTCTTGGTGACTCCTCAAAGTTGCCAGTTGAAGGCAAAGGGAAGATCAAGATCATCCAGAAGGATGGTAAAGAAGAATACATCTCCGATACCTACTACATACCAGGTATGAAGAGCAACATTCTAAGCATTGGTCAACTGCTCCAGAAAGGGTACATTATACATATGGAGAATATGTTTCTCACTCTCAGGAATGCAAGGAGAAGACTTATTGCACGTGTTCAAATGTCAAAGAACCGAATGTTCCCGTTGAAGTTGAACACAAAGATTAGGAGTTGCAACATCGGTGTGATGGAAGATGAGTCATGGAAATGGCATCTTCTATTTGGCCATCTTCATTTCAATGGCCTAAAGTTATTGTCAAGTGAAGGAATGGTTCGTGGTTTACCCCAGATTGAAGCCACACGCCAAGTATGTGAAGGTTGTGTGCTTGGCAAGCAAGCACGACTATCGTTCCCTGTTGGTGATACATGGAGAGCAAAGGCACCACTGCAGTTGGTGCACACAGATATATGTGGTCCATTGGATCCCATGTCTTATGGAGGTAATAGGTATTTTATTACCTTCATTGATGATTTCAGTAGAAAGACTTGGGTCTATTTTCTCAAGGAGAAGTCAACTGCCCTAAAAATTTTCAAGGAGTTCAAGGCACTCACAGAGGCTGAAAGCAACCACAAGCTTGTGGCTGTGAGATCAGATAGAGGAGGAGACTACACCTCCAATGCTTTCCAAGCATACTGCAAGGAGCAAGGAATTAGGCATCAACTTACTGCTGCCTATACCCCACAGCAAAATGGGATAGCCGAAAGAAAGAATCGAACCATCCTTGACATGACAAGGTCCATGCTTAAGGAGAAGAATTTGCCAAAAGAGTTATGGGCAGAAGCTGTAGCTTGTTCGATTTATTTGTTGAATCGATGTCCAACAAAGAGTGTCAAGAGGATGTCACCACAAGAGGCTTGGAGTGGATACAAGCCGAATGTTACACACCTAAGAATTTTTGGGTGTGTTGCATATACTCAAGTTCCAGAAGCCAAGAGGAGGAAACTTGATGATAGAGGTGAGAAGTGTGTGTTTGTGGACTATAGTGAAGAGTCCAAGGCATACAAGCTCTACAACCCACTAACTGGCAAACTAGTGGTTAGTAGAGATGTCATCTTCAGTGAGGAAGAGACATGGAAGTGGAACAACAAAGAAGTCAGTAAAGAGAAGATCGTTTCCACTGATTTTGAAGAACCAGAAGTTGTACCACCTATTGAGCAAAAGCCTGCTCAAACAATCACAACAACTCCAGTGCACAGAATTGCAAGGAGTGGTCCTACATCTAGTGAGGAAAGCAGCTCCTCAACTCCAATGAGGTTAAGGAGTCTCACAGAGATTTATGGACAAGAAGAAGAAGAAACCAATTTTTTCTGCTTCTATGCAGACCATGAGCCTCTCTCATTCAATGAAGCTGTGGAAGAAAATTGTTGGAAGAAAGCCATGGAAGAAGAGATCCATGCCATCGAGAAGAATGACACTTGGGAGCTGACAAAGCTCCCACCAAATCAAAAGACTATTGGTGTCAAGTGGGTTTACAAGATCAAATGCATTGCAGATGGAAGTGTGGATCGATACAAATCAAGGCTTGTAGCAAAGGGCTACAAACAGAAGTATGGAGTGGACTATGATGAAGTCTATGCTCCAGTTGCAAGACTTGACACGGTAATATTACTAATCTCTCTTGCCGCTCAGCATAACTGGAAAATTTATCAATTAGATGTCAAGTCAGCCTTCCTTAATGGAGTTCTTGAGGAAGAAGTGTACGTGGAACAACCAGAAGGCTTCCAAGTACAAGGAAAAGAAGATAAGGTGTATCGTTTGAAGAAAGCTTTGTATGGCCTCAAGCAAGCACCACGAGCTTGGAACTCAAGGGTTGACAACTACCTTCACCAAAATGGATTTCAGAAATGTCCATACGAGCATTCAGTTTACATGAAGAACGGTGAAAAAGGGGAGTTCTTAATTATTTGTCTCTATGTAGATGACTTGTTGTTTACAGGAAACAATGAAGCAATGTTCTATGAGTTCAAGCAATCCATGTTCAGTGAATTCGAGATGACTGACAATGGATTAATGTCATACTTTCTTGGCATAGAGGTGAAGCAAGAAAGTGACGGTATCTACATCTCTCAACAAAAGTACATGAGAGATATATTGGAGAAATTCAATATGGACAAGAGCAATATTGTCAACGCTCCAGTTGCAACTGGATTGAAGCTGTCCAAGGAAGGAGAAGGTGAGTTTGTAAACTCAACCGTGTACAAAAGCTTGGTTGGAAGCCTAAGGTACCTTACAATCACAAGACCTGATATAGTTTATGGTGTTGGACTCGTGAGTCGATACATGGAAACACCAAGGGAGTCTCATTGGCTGGCCGCCAAGAGAATTTTGAGGTACATAAGAGGTACTCTAAACTATGGTCTATTTTATAATTTTGGTGAAGAAGCAAAATTATTTGGTTATTCAGATAGTGATTGGGGAGGTGACCAAGATGAAAGGAAAAGCACAACTGGCTATGTGTTTTTTCTAGGATCAACAGCTTTCTCATGGACTTCAAAGAAGCAATCAATTGTTGCTTTGTCATCATGTGAAGCCGAGTATGTAGCTGTAGCCTCAACTGTGTGTGAGGCAATATGGTTAAGGAATCTGTTGAAATCAGTGTGTCATTCACAAGAAGAATCGACCTTGATTCATGTGCATAATATATCTGCAATCAAACTTGCAAAGAATCCAGTTCAACATGGAAGGAGCAAGCACATTGATACTAGGTTCCATTTTCTAAGGGATCATGTGAAACAAAAGACAATTGAGCTTGTCTATTGTCACACAAAGGAACAAGTGGCTGACAGCTTCACTAAGCCACTGCCAGTTGAACCATTCAGGTTATTGCGTGAAATGCTAGGCATGAAGGCGTTTTGATTTGAGGGGGCGTGTTGGAAATTCAACTCAAAACAGGCTGTAAAAGGTTGCTGATGGCTGTTAGTTTCTTTACATGTTGTATCCACACATGCTGCAACTTTAAAGACTAAAGTTTCCTCCATGTGCTAGCCGAAAGGTTGTGATTACAACCTGGAATGATGCAAGACATGTGTGTGCCAACTATCCAAAGTTGCTGCATGTGTTTGAACGGGTGGAACACCATCTCTTATTGCATGTGTTGTCTTATTGTTTATTAATTTCTGTTTTGTATAATTAGGCCTTTCTTGCTAGGCTTTAGGCATGATCCGAATCCCATTTTCTGATTGTATTCTCTCAGGTTCATAAGCTTGTAAGCTTCTGTCTTTTTTTCATCAGTTTGTAAACTGCCTTTTATTTCATATATCAAGAAAGTGTGTTTCGTGGAAGCTTGTTATTTCCTATCCCTTCTCCATTTGTTAGTCCAATTTTATTGAGAGAGAAAGGAGAGGTGTGATAGAGTTTGTAAACTTATCACCCACATATCTTGGTATTGAGTTAGTAAACTCTTGTCAATACCAACAAGCAAGACAGCACAACCGCATTATGATTAGAAGGAATCATCACCTTACCAGACATCCCTCCAAAGATAGATAATTGAGAATAATAACAAGAAATAGGGCAATATTTCAAAGGATAATAAAACGAACCTTTCTACGAAATCCGAGAATTCTACTGATTATATTGCACTCAAAACTTACTCTCAAACTGGAAAGAATTGTGCTCCAAGGTTAATCTCAACAACCATTTTCCTAACAAAGCTTCATTAATTTAAATAAATTTGCTTGTGGAGAAGAAAATGGTCAAAATAATGTAGACTTCTTGTGTGATGGCTATTGTCTGGCTAATATGGAGTGGAGGGAAAGAAAAAAGACGGTTTAGGAAGATCTTTAGGAGGTGGAATTGGAAGCGTTATGGGATACACAGTTAGATTTGGGATATCACTGTAGGTATCAATATCGTTGGAATTTCAGGAAGTACATGCAAATAGGAAGGCGGCACTCTCTTAGATTTTCTCATGCCTATTTAATAGTTTTGGACTGTACTTTGATGTTTAGTACTGGTGGGTTAATTGTATCATAATTCATAGTCAACTATGTCTATATTCTTCGTATTGCTAGCTGTAGGATTACTTCCTTTATGTAAATTCTTTAAGTTTAGCTACCGCTTGGCAACTCTTACAACTGTTTAAACCCTCCTTAAGAGACGAATACAAACACAGAAATTCACAACTTTGTACAGAAAGCGATGACCAAATTCAAAGGAAAAAATTGGTGAGGCCCCTTGAATGATCAAATTGAAAGGATATGACACGATGAAAGCATTCAACAGAATCAACACTATGATGCCTAGAAAAAAAATTTGAAATATCATAAGGGTAATAAAAATTTAAATAAAAAAGTTTATTAAAAATAAATTTAAGCCTAACTTGCTTTCGTAGGAGGGCCAACATCAGATAAATGGCCGTTTTGGCACATGAGGCTGCATTTCCAGTTACATGGCTCGGAATTCTAGCAACTTTGATTTCAAACTTAGTTGCAGAATCAGTGTCAACGCCTACAGCAAATAAATTTAAATTGTAAATATAGACACCTAAGACAAACGCTCTTTTTATAACAATTTGAAACACATGAAAATGACCTTCCATGCCGACACCATACTGCATTACAAGCTTCATCTTTTCTGCACGGGAGAGAAGATCTGAATCTAACTTCATGATCTTCACTATACACATATTGTAATTCTGGATAACACCAGGCACATCTTTAAGGGGAACATCATCTACCTACAATAGTGAAAATTGAAATACTGAAGGAGCACTGGAAATCGATGATGGAACATATACAGGAAGGAGCACCAAGATAGATAGTGGAACATATGCAGAATAATCACGGGAGATTGATAGATGGATACATAGATGCAGAATAAACACGGGAGATTGATAGATGGATACATAGATAGATTATAAGTTACAATTTGCTTGAGAAAACTTTACATCTATAATATTTATATTATGTGTACAGAAGTTTACTCAAGCATATATCAACGTTTTAGACGTAATTCTGGGGACTGGCTTGATTATAGATAGATGTACTAATTTAATCAAGCATATTTATTTATAATTCACACATGATCAAGTTGTTATATTCCTTTTATTTAAGCCATTTGATAAGGACTGATTGCAAGGGAGTGAGGGCTTCATTGACTGGTGTTCATAGCTCTGACAATTGACAGTCAAACAGTTCAATAACTAAAAAATAATTCAAAGCGCAAACAACACAATCCACATTGAAAACAAGAACACAAAAACAGCAAGATATATACTTCTTTGGCCACATCCACCATGACACACTGAAACCCTCGCAATACAAACGGTCAGACTTCTTCATAGGTTCACAATGAGCCAACACATGCCTCACTCCAACAAGAAATCTTACCAATCTTCATACGCCCTGAATTACTGTCTACTTTAAGCCAAAGTCATATTTGTTTTAGAAGGGCTAGTGTGTATTTCAATAAGCATCTCGATACAATGTTAACAGTAACATTAATAGCAAGAACAAAAAGCTATTTCACAGCAACAAAAGAACTAGGCGTCCACCACTTGATACAGATGTGATAGGCTCTCCAAAACCAAATGGGGAGGAGATTCATCCTCATTACATTGTCTTGACTGGCCAACATATTTTGGTCAACCAAGGGCGCCTCAAATTGTTAGATCCCATATCGTCCATGAGAGTGATCCTTATATGTATATTCTCATCCCTACCTAGCACGAGGCATTTTGGGAGCTCACTGGCTTTGGGTTCTATGAGAACTCCAAAGTTAAGCGAGCAGCGTACAAGAGCACTCCCATGATGGGTGACCCACTGGGAAGTTCTCGTTTGAATTCCCAAAAACAAAACCGTGAGGACGTGGTCGAGGCCCAAAGCGGATAATATTGTGCTACGGTAGTGGAGCGGACCTGGGATGTGGTGGGCCCCGGGTCGGGATGTGACACAGATAGCCTCAATGGACCAGAGTCTGTATTGGTTAGAGAGGTTGGTCTACCAGTATAAATTTTCAAATGTCCATAATACTATTTCCCATCTTTTTGACTCAGTATCTACTCAAATTCGAATTATTTCTAAGAATTCTGGCCATGTCCCTGATGCACAACCAGTAACGAGAAGCAGAAGAGTGAGAGAAAGAAAGAAAGAGGAATGGAGATAGAGACTAATATTCTTCTTAATCCATCATTTCTAAATCAAGTTTAAACTATCCTAAACCTTGTAGACACCCCCTACCCTACCTGAAGTAGTACAAAGATGGGACAATGTCTTGATGTTTGGTCATCTTTTCTGCACCTTAACCTTGACTCTTCCTGTATCCTGATGCTCTTGAGCTCCAATTTGCCTTTATTTCTTGGCAGTTTCGTTAACATATGTGACCTCTGAATTTGGATTTAATCCTTCAAGTACAAGCACATCGTGCCACCTGATAAACAGAGTAGTAACAGCAAAGCTAGCATGCAGCGGGGATAAGGAAATTGAAGGTAATTGCCGATAGCTAGAGAGAGAAGGAAAAACCTTAACAGGGCAATAGCAGCGTATGCAGTAGGCGGGTGTAAATCAGTAAAGCCCTAAATAACTTTGCAGGATCTAGTCCTCCAATTAAGCAAACTATTCTAACATACACAAATAAAATCTAGTATCGTAATATCTTAATTAACTTGCGTGAATGAGGGATTTTGATTGGCTTTTCGAACAACTAAGATTACCCTCAACCCAAGACGGCCCGTCGAAAAAGTTTGTTAGGATAATCAGTATCAGTATCAGTATCCGCCGGTTTAAAACATTGCGATGATTATTTCATAACAAGTGACTGCTTCTTCAAATCTGATAAGATTAGTAAATGAGATTGATTATAGCTATGGTATAATACAAGATGAGCAACAGAAACGATGAGGCAGCTGTTGAGAATAAGTCTTATATTGATGGGAGGAGGGATCTTGCATAGACATATAAGAGGTTGGGTTACTCGTCATATTGCCAATTGGTTTTATGGTGGAACCTCAACTTTCTTCATGGTATCGGAGCTGGTTGTCCTACGTGTGAAGCCAAACGGCCACATATGCTTCACGTTACCCCATTGTGTTGTCCACTTGTTAGGCTCGAAAATTCGTCACAGGTGAGGGATATGTTGAGAATGAATCTCACATTGATGGGAAGAGAGACATTGCATAGACTTATAAGAGGTTTGCCTACTCTCCATATAGTCTCAATCTCGATGGCACCATTCAAATTCTAATTGAAATTGAAATTCAAGCCTCGAACGAGATGAGACGTGGCTGAGAGGAGATAACTACTCACTCATTCACTCCCCACGCGCACCAACTCGATGATGAGGACTAACTGGTCTGGCTGACCGAGGAGGTGGTGGAGGAGGAGACCTCAACCCGAGAGTTCAAACTTCAAACTACCACAGACACATTTTTGTAAAATAAAATTGTAGTAACAAGTGGCAAATTGCCACCGCATTTAGGCCCCTTTTGGTATTTTTCATAACCAAAAGCTGATTCACTTTAAATTTAGGCAATAAAAAGTGTTTGATAAAAATAAAAATATTATGTTTATTTTAAAAGTAACGGCCTACATGCAGCAACTTTTAAAAGCATCACGTAAGTTGCTTTCATAAAAAGCATAGTGAGCTTTTAATAAATATTTTAAAAAATGGGTTATGCTAAGTAAAACAAAATTTCTAAATATACAAATCAAATGATGTATCACCAACAGAAATAAGCACGTTAATCAATATTTAAGTAATAATTTAATCATTAACAACCAAATCATTTGATTTACAATATTTAATTTAAAATTTTGAACTCCCTAACATTACACTTTAAATTTATGTAGTACTCCCATTAATCTTTGAAACTGATGTTACTTATCATTTTACATACATTTTCACTGTTGAAGAACCACCACCTACCACTCACTAACCTTACACCACCACCACCACCACCGTTACCACTAACATCGTTGCCACAACCACAATTGCCACCATTGCTACCACCACCACAATCAAAACCACCATCACCACTGTCGTCACCAGCTCAATTACCACCACCACCATCAACAACACCACCAGTTATGACGGCAAGCACCAACCTTACACAACTCCATCCATCACCATCAGCATGGTTGTCACCACCGTGGCCAACGACAATGTCATCACCACCACAATAGTCATCATTGTTGTTGCCACCACTGCTACCTTTTCACCTCAACCACCATGCCCTATTATTGACTCTACCACCATATCCCCACCATTGCCACTACCATCACCACCGTTGTCGTCACCACCACCCTTACTATCATGTCCACTTTTTTTGTTGTATACAATTATATCATTTTGACATTAAAATTTATCAAATACATTTATACTAACTTTCATATTCTGGAGAAATTTTTCTTTGAGACCGGAACACCGGTGGTACACGTGTGTTTATATAAGTGGTGGAAATTTTTAATTTTTAAGTTATTAACTTTTCAACACACATATCCCGTCATTTGTATAGTGACACATATTGTGCCACCCATATTCCAGTCACACTGAAAAATCTTTCCATACTTTGATCACTTTCAGAAATACAAGTTATCAAACATTGAACCGCTTAACCACGAGCTGGTGGCCTAGTGGTAAAGAGCGGATTGCAAGGCTTCCTTCAAATTAAAAACTGAAGGTCTCAGGTTCAAAGCCCGCTGCTGGTGTGGAAGCCATACTTGTAGCTAGGGGGAGGTTGAAATGCCTCTATGAGTCTTCCCAACTCCCAAAAGAGGTGGATAACTGTGGCTTGGCACCAATTGTCCCTCTTTTAAGAAGAAAAAAAAAATCTAATTGGCTTCTTTGGTTGGCCAATCAATCCTTTTCTTTTTCCCAAAGCAATACTCTAATTCTTTTAAGTTAAAAACTTCGAACATTATTACAAATGGAAGAGTATACAACTCTATTCATTTTGATTACCTAAGCTCTACAAATGTGCCCCATTTTAATGCATTACATTTTCATCTCCCTGTGAGAGTTCTTCCCTCTGTTTGAGGGTGCTTCTCACCTTCTTGTGTGAGTGATCCTGATCGTGCTTCCGTTTGCTAATGCTGGTCCTAGCTGCGGCTGGGATTGATGGGTAGTTTTTTGTTTTTGTTTTTTTTATCTTCTTCTCCCCTTCCATGTGCTGCTAGTTCTTCCAATTTCCCTCTATGGCTTTCCCAATTCTTCAACCCTCATGGGTATCCCTTTTCATGGGCCTTCCTTGCTTCGTTTTTCAGCCATGGTTTCTGTTAAGTTCGTGTGTAGAGTTCCATTGTTGTATCCGGCTCAGGTGTCTCCCACACCACCACGTTCTCCTTGTTGTCTGCCATTTCCGGCGGTGTCGCTCGGGAATTTCTTGGAGCTTCTTTCTGATTGTTGGCTTCTCTCTCGCCGGTTGTCTCTTGTTGATGGCTGTGTGCAAGTGACGCCTGTGGAGGGGATGATATGCGGTGGACGGAGGATCGGGTGGCTGGTTGATTCTCGGATCGGCGATGACGACCACAATGGATGGTTCTCGATTGTTCATTTTCGTTTGGGCTTCATTGTTGTTGGGCTCTTTTTCTATGTTTTCTTTGTTTTTCGGCCCATTCTTTGTTTGTTTCTTGGAATAATTTGGGTCTTTGTTTGGTTTGTAAGTGTGTGTTTGTTTTAATAAAAGTTCCTCATTGGCGATCATTTTGGATCCCACTTTCCAAAAAAAAAAAAAAAAAAAAAAAAAGGTTAGGCATTTGCTTTTTCATTTCCTTTAGTGGAGATAGGTGGAAAAGACAAGGAAGAGAGGCTCGGTCCAATTGGCTTAAAGTTGTGACACCCATACATAATGGTTAACTTTTTGACATTTTTTTCTTGGGCAGAAATGTTATACTTTTTGACTATCAAGAAAAGCAAATTAAAGATATAGTTTGAAGAGCATTACATGATATATTTGATGATCTGTTATTAGAGATTAGTGGAATTTATTTCAAAACTCACAGTATGATCTACTCTAGTATTCTGTTTGAACGAAGAAATTTAAAATTACTAAGGATTTTAAAATGACGGAAAATAAAATGACAAGATTTTATTTTCTAGAATTTGTGAATTTTCTTGTTTGATTAACCTAAAAGAACAATAGAATTGAATACGGAATTTGTTAGTTATAAACTCTCAATCATATAAATTGGGAAATGACACCTATTTACAAGGAATTTAAACTTGAGAATTGGAGGTCCCAAATTCTAAGGTTTTTTTTTTTGTATTCAATTGGGATTTTAAAATAGTTTATTAAAATCCTTAGAAATCCGGGTATATTCAATTAGGATTTTAAAGAAGTTTATAACATTCTAGGTGTATTCAATTAGAAATTGATTTTAAAGAATTTGAGAAAGTTGAGGAATTAGAGGAAATTGGAGACATTTTGTAGTGTATTTTAAGCATCCACAAATCTCATCTCTCCCCATGAGGTTTCGAAGGAATTGAATCAAAATTTTATATGGAATCTCTACAAATCAATTAAACTCCATAAAAATTCATGGATTTATAAATCCATTAAAGTCTCTCAAATTCTCAATTGAATACACCCTCCTAAGTTTCTATGTTTATGAATTCAAACAAGGGAATTGGTGCATGTCAATGTATAAATTCTGACTTTATCTGAGTTCTAATTTTATTTCCCTCATCCAAATATAGTGTAAGAAAATCCTCATTGTGATTGTTGAGTTAAAAAAAAAAAAAATTAAGTTGGAAACTATCTGGTTATCAAGTAAATATAAACCAAATAATTATGAATTTCCTTTTATGAAAATTTTGTTAAAAGAAGATGAAAAATGGAAAAGTTCACGTATACACAACAATGCTATTATAATAATGCCACTCTAGAAAATTATTGGCGTATAATGACCTTTTTTAGGTGAAATGATGACGATGTATTTGATACTAATTGAAAATATTGATACAAACATAAAAAATAAAAAAAACATTTGAACTAAAATTTAAAAGTTTCTGAATTCAAAGAGGTTGAAATAAAATTTAAGAGTTCCTGAAAATAACTCTTAAGATGGTACATTTTTTTGAACAACTAACGATGGTACATTCAAATATAAACCACAGACATTTCGGGAACCATGTACATTCTAAATGCTCGAAAAAAAATTGTATTAAAAGTCAATATGAGAAATGCTAATGGGACTCTCTTAAACTCAAATTTAACGTCATTTATATTGTGCTAAAAATATAAAGTGACAGAGAATCCATAGAGTGTCTCATTTTTATGAAAATCCCCTTGGTATTTCTCAAGCAAATATTGAGCAACTAAGATTGCAGCCATGCGAGTTGGTTTGCTGTTTGCCATGGAGTGCAGGCTTCAAAACTGAATTATCTCACGTGTTTTTCTATTGTAGGGATGCGAGTTGGTTTGCTGTATTCCACGTTTTCTCTCTGTTTGCACGACTTTTTTTTTTTTTTTTTTTTTCAAGAAAGCTCTACTTGGACGACTTTAGAACTCTTCGGAATATTTTTCTATACCGTTCCACGTTTTTTCTTGTTCCAAATTAGATTTTGGTTTTCTTTTTTTAATTGGGTGTAAAGATAAATTTACATATTATATTGAAGGTTTGTGAGAATAGTTTAGAAAATAAATTTAGATTTAAAAAAATATTGATAATTTAATTAAAAATAATATAAATGTAGAAAGTAAGTTGAGTGTAAACAAATTGTACGAGTTCAAATAAAAGAAAATATACATAAGTAACAAATTAATTAACTAGATTAGATGAAACCCCCAAACATAGCTGCAAGGAGAAAAGGCTTTAAGTAGTGATCACAAGCAGTAAAAAGAAAGATAGAAGTTCGATAACCCTAAACACTTACGAATGGTGGACACAAATACTTTCACTAAAAGAAATATATAGAAATAACAAACCTCAAACAGAATAAACAACGGTTGACATTTGAAAAACCTACGACAAATATGAGGAAGCCACTAGGACTGCAGTGCACTAATCAGTATATGTGTGTACACACACACACACACACACACACACACATCCTCGTTACATGACAATTTCTTTCACATCACTCCATATTACTGGTGCATGCTTGATCATCAATGGTGCTAGCACTGCCTCCGCATGATTCTGTCGCAGGATCAATGGCGGGGGTTGGGTACTTAAAACCATGAGTTTTGTAATATTTATTGAAGTGAAGATTGCAGAGAACTACAAGGAAGAAGGTGACGACGTAGATTGACAAGGCAGCACATTTGAACCATAATGGAAATGGGATGGAGATGGATATGAAGAAGGCTGTGAACCCAAAGAAGAGGCCAAATTGATGGAAAATCGGGGCAATTGTTATTCCGCCAGGACAGTAGTTGAAGTGAATAAACTTGCTTACCAAGATACAACTGAAGGCAAGTAAGACTGAGAGTCCAAGAAAGTAAAAGATTACA
This sequence comes from Pyrus communis, assembly GCF_963583255.1. Taxonomy (NCBI): domain Eukaryota; kingdom Viridiplantae; phylum Streptophyta; class Magnoliopsida; order Rosales; family Rosaceae; genus Pyrus; species Pyrus communis. The sequence goes on along the minus strand of NC_084810.1, from coordinate 26,947,335 downwards.
GGGAGATGGAGTTGACCGGAGGGACCTTGGAAGGGGAGAAGTGATATTCCAATCGCCGTTGTCAAGCAAAACGCTACGATTATCGTTGCCCAGTCTAAGTTGTTGTTGTCGTACTTACTGTTAGTCATCCCGTCTGCAACTTGCCTTGCGGCTTCTAGGTCACGATGGGAAGCACGATCTCGATCAATGGGACCAATTATCAGAAGTTTGAGCCGTTGGGTTGGCGTTACTGTAACTGCAAGGAGAAAAGGCTTCAAGTACTGATCCCAAGCAGTACTAACAACAGAACTCATTTTATTCTGCACAAAGGTTGGTAGAGATGGAGATATATTTGGAGGCAGTGGTACTTGATGAGGATATGGTTTGTGAGATTTGATGGTTTGAATGGAAGAGATATTTGATGGTCAAGAAATGTTTGCATGCATATATATATAAACTGGCAAAGAGAGAGAAATGGCAGATGTCTTGGCAGATGTTTGGGAACTTAACCTGGTAGTAATTTAAAAAAGCAAATTCTATAATAAATTAAGGAGAAATTAGATTCTCATCCTTCTTTTTTCAACGTTCCTTTTTAATTTTTAATCAAAGTTCCTTGATTTTAATAAAGGAAAAATTACAAATAGAGTATACTTTTAAGGGAACTTTCATGAAAAGTATTTGAACTAAGTTTATTTTAATAACAAACCATGCTATAATTTTATTTAATTAAAAAGATTTAAATTTTAATGAAAAACCCTTAAATTTTAATAAAAATAACAAAAGAACTTAAATTTTAATGAAAATGACATAATTATAATATTAAAAAAATATATCTGACACGCAGACCCATGCAAATTCTCACACAAATTGTTTATGAAATTTTCTCCACTATTTATGAAACTTAAGATACTGGTTATGAAAACTTACGATACTATTTATAAAATTTAACAACATTGTTTATACAAATATACACATATATTTATCATTTTGTTGCAAACGTAAGCGTGATGATGTATTCGTACTGTGTACACAAATTTCTCCTATTCACATGTCCATGTTCAATGCATAAAAAATCATAGCCAAGAATTGAAGCACTGAAATGAAAACCAAACAAAAATTTGTCTGCCATATAAGAAAAAACAGAGGCAATTTGCTGATAGTTGGTTAGGAGTAGTTGGGCCCACCACCAATCCAAAATTTCAATTTTTCACCATTAATAATATCAAATATGCCACCAGAAGATGAAGAAGACGGAGGAGAAAGAAAGGGGACTTATGGTGCAGCAGCCGTGCCGGAGACAAACGCCCAGCGGAGGGAGCAAAATTGCAATCAAAATCTCACAGCGACTCGGAATCTTTGTTTCTCAGATTATTATTTTTTTTTTCTAGAGAGAGAGAGAGAGAGAGAGAGAGAGAGAGAGTTGAGCTCTTGAAATAGAATGAGAGAGATGAGGTTGGGCGGTGTGGCTTGGGGGACGTGAAGTTGTGAGGGACGCGTGGTGCGGTCAGCAATCAGCAATCAGCATGATTTGGATTTTTTTTAATTTTTTTTGTCCTTATCATTAAATAAAATTAGTGTATAATTTTTCATTAAAATGTAAAAATTTGAAACCTTTTTCATTAAATTACTTTACTTTTAATACTTAATTTTATATTAAGATAATACTCGTTAAATATTTGAAAGAAATACAAAAATTAACACATATAAAAGATGACATCATTAGTCTTTCTTCTCTAGAATTTAAGTTACAAAAATACCGTTTTACTGTAGCACACGTGGTGCGGTCGAACTTTAGGGATGATTATGTCCTACCACCTTTCCAGTTCACGACACGAGACAATTACATCCCTGATTATATCCTACTACCTTTCCAAGGCAATTAAAAGAAATTGCAAGCAAAAGCAAAATTGTCCCAAGGAACACACGAGAGTGGTGAGGAATCTCTCTGGTCTCCTCCAACAGGTGGAAGCATTGACCAATGGGTTCTGTCTCTTTGGGTTTTAAGAGATATTATGTAGGATCCCTCAAAATTGAAATATTTTCAAAACAACCCCAGAATTGAACGAGTGAGGGAATTAGTTCAAAAGGTTTTCAAAGTAACGATGCTTAAAAAGTAGGATGACGAACGAAATATTGGCAAAATGGATGATGCGAAACATGCAAAAACCAATTGGAAACCACTGAAAACCGGATGGAATTTGGAAGGAACGTAACTCAACGTGTGTTAAAAAAGGGTCCAGTTTCAAAAAATCAAACTGAGGTTCCCTTGGGTCAAATATTATTAAAATTGAACGGGATAAAGTTGAATTGTGATTGGGGAGAAAATTTCCAGCTGGGGTTTTTTTCTTCTTTTGGTTTGATCACTTCCAGCTGGTTTAGGAGGACAAGACTAATGACATTTAAATTGACCTTATTATCCACTTTAATTGACCTTATTATTCACATTTTTTTTTCTTTTCATTTTTTCATGTTCGGTCCTGGATATACCTTGGATCTACTTGTACATGAATCTCTTCCACATTTGGAGCACCATCATCTCATTTTTCTTGACCAAGTCATGAGTAACACACACCCAACACTCGAGCAAAATAACTTCTCCAATTGACCAATTTGTCTTCTCACTCATTTTTTCTGGTAAAAAAAAAAAAATAAAAAGTCAAAAATTAATATGGTGTTGCAAGACATTTATGTTCGTCCACTAATTTGGTGTAACTGTTGGAACCATTAAGCTATGGATTCTTCAAATGAATTTGTTATTTTCCTTACTAGATCATGCAATTGATTCTCCCTTGCCTCACTACAACATAAAAGTAATTATGCCTCCCACTATAACACACTAAGAAACTCTCAAATAAAATTCACTCATTCTCTCAAATTGTTTTCATCGTACTTTTGCTCTAACCGAATCAAAACATGCAGTTTGATTTTTTTCTCACCATTTTAGGAACAAAATTTCAATTTCTCTGAATATTGAAAGTAGGATCATTTTTGCGTTTTCAAGTAAATATTTCATTTTATGATTTCAACTTTATGTCAAACCCGTAATTATATGTTCAATAATACCAGGAAGCATAAAACTTTCACGATACGAAAAATAACCACGGTGCATGATAAACATGTGTATATCATATGTAACCTTCAGTAATAAAGTCTTCGATAGCCTGCTTACAATGCCTGTTTGACAGAAAACCATGAGCTTTAGTTTACAACATCACAGTACATAAATGATACAAAACATGCAACGGATAATACTGCAAGCATAAATAAGAATAGTTGCAGACTCCAATTCATTCATTGGCTACCAGGTGTCTTCGTCAGGCCTGTAGCCCTTCCAATAAATCTACATACATCACAAGGCAAGCATAATTTTGCATGAGGAACTAATGAATTTAGATTTGCATTTACCATTTACTCGCATACTATATCGTTATAAATATTTAAAGAACATGCATTTATAAATTTCGAAGTTCATACCTTTTAAGTTTATAAAAACATACTCCTCCAACGCAAACAACTTCAAAAATTTCAGAATCATCCATCTCGACATACGCCTCTAAATTGCTAGTCTCAACCAACTTCAAGCAGATGCACGATTTTCTCCGTTCCTTGAGCATTTTGAGGAAATCTTCAGCAGCTTCATTTCGGACCTGATGTGTGAATTGGACAATAAATTATGCAAAAGGAAAAATTAAAGCACCACATCAAAGGTGAGAAAAACGGTAGGATACAAACACAAACCTCTGTCTCTGGATGGTTGTGTACTTCTGTTCTAGACTCTTACAGGTGTATCCATTGTAGTCAATAGCCCATATCTAAAAGACATAAACAAAAAAACAATATCAAGCTTTGCCTTCACGTCTATTCAATTGATGTCAAAAGATTAACATAAAATAAATTAAGAAATAGGAACTTACTGTTACAAGATTGACACTGCCCAAATGTCAACCAAGGCACAAGCCAGTGGACATTTGACAGCTTTGAATCAACCTCACTATCCAAACAACACATCATCCTCAACAGAGATAGTTGAGTCATCACTTCCAGACTGCATATTTTCTGAAATTTCAAAACCAGAAATAACATGTGAACTCATAGGAACCTTGCAAATGAAAGAAAGAAAAAACCAGCATCATGACAGTAAATAGAAAGAGAACACTATCCTGTTCACAGATTGACAAAAGTAGAATACGGTAGCATACTTGGTGTCACAATAGTAATTGCACACTGGAATTGATTTACTCTTCACATCTTGATCAACCTGAGAGAAAAAGGATAACTCATTCATGTTGGACTTCATGAACAACAAAAAAAAATCATGAATATGGAAACTTCAAGCATACGTTTAGTGTCAGCGGACATCTGAAATAAATACACGCCCACAAGCAACACAAGCACAGTGCTTTATGACCTACAAGAAAGCAAAAAACTAATAATTCAGCACCCAATAGAAGGATTCATACTTTTAACGTAACAAAACCATGAAACAAAGTATTTGGAAAGAGAATCATGAAAAGGTTTCTTTCAAAATATCTTACAGTGTCTTGTGATCTATAGTATCATTGCACAGTAAAATATAATCGCCCACCAATTGCCTCAAACATTTCCCAATCTTACAAATGTAGGGTTCTTCTTTCGTCTTCCCTAAACATAAAAATGAATGGGAAACATTGTCAAATCACATAATAGCAAATAAAAACAAAAGTACATAAAAACATTCTGTGCACATGAATCACTCATTACAACCAAAATTTCAGTTATCTTTACTTTGAAATATAGCACGTCAAATTATATAAATATAACCCTTCTGTTGTGGAAAAGAACCATTTATGTGAAATTTGCAATGAATTGGCATGTCAGAATCATATAATTTGGGGATTCCAACAATCATGGAGATAAGCAGATGGATTGATAAGCAGCAAATTGGTCAAAAAGTTATTTTGATATTAGCGATCAACACTTCAATAATAATCCAATCATTAACAACTACATAATATGGTTTAGAAAATAAGGTTTGAATAGATAGTCTCCCTAACATCACCGTTTATTTAAATTTAGTTTTCTGTCAAAGTTAAGAAGTCAAAACACTCAAAACAAAGAGGTTATAAAAAATGTACATCACTTTTGTATTCCATCCATACAGCTAAATGGTAAAGTTAGTTTTCTAAGAAGGGAAAAATCAGTCGACTTGTGACATAAATCCAACAAAACATTACAGTGATCAAAACTAAATCTTCAAATTATCGATTTTGCTAATTTTTGTAGTGTTGCAAAAGAGAAACAATTATGATTATACAATCACATAATGGAGTGGACCAATTATCTAGTCTTACTTTTCACTTGTGAGTGTTTCTATATTTATTGCTGCTAAACAACTAATCATGAAAACTCACTTGCACAAGGGCATCATCATAGAGATCATAAGTGATTCCATCAACGCCTTTGTGTAGTGATGACGAACTTGAATTATATCTTCATCACTGTTTTCAATTATTTTGAACATAAAAATCCAATCAGAAAACAAACAAACAAACAAACAACCAGTAACCAACCTGTAAAAACACAAAAGGACTACTTGGAGTAAGCCAACGAAAAAATATACAGATGAAGTAGAAACTAAAACTTACTCGTTGGAATTGCTTTGCCCATTCCTCTTTGCCTTCTGCACCAATGCAAGGATCAAAGTCAAAACTCGATAAGGGCAAAAAATCATAGAGCATTCCACAAACATATATCAAGCTAATGCCATTGGTTGACACTCAAGTTCAATATCTTCAGGATGTATTTCATGAAGCAAATACAGTGGCAGATGAATCACATTCACTTCTTTTGGTCATAACTAACCTAATGTATCAGTTTGCTTCTCAAGTTTTCCTATTACCAAAGGGCGATACTCTTTGTAATTGTCCTTTCATAACATTTCTTCCTTTCTTTTCGTGACCCAGTGAATAACATAGAACACTGACAACTGATTGCTAGCAATGCATAATTCTACATGACAAATTTACAACAGAAAGAATTTATCCCACTTCATATTTTATTGGGACGGGAGGCAACAGGAGGGAGGGAGAGAGTTTCACACCCCATCTGCCACCACCACAAGATTCATCCCTCATGTTCCCATCACAACCACAAAAAACTTTGCAAATTCAACAACTTTGACATTATGCAAATCCAACAAAGAACTGTAAAATCAAGGTTGAAAGCTTAAAACCCAAAAATTCTTGAAACCAAAGCTTCAATACCACATTAGACAACACCGAGAGGTAAAAATCATACAAATTTAGGAAATGGGTAAAGTATTAATCCTACCACAAATGTTACAGCTACATTAACGCTTGGACACACAAATATTCTAAAACCCATTTATTTGTCTTATCATGTACCACTTATCATTGAAGTTCACAGTATGATCATCTATTACCCCTAAATCTCCAACATTTTCACAAAATACAAACTAAATTTAAAAAACAAAAAAACAAAACAAAACAAAATCTTGAAACAAAATCTCTCACCTCTCCCACATATCTCTTGGGATATTGCTTACGAGCCTTCTCATCTTCCATCGGTTTGCCAATAAATCTCGATTCCTCTCCGTCTTCATCAGACGCAGCGACCTCTTGAGTCACTGGCTTCCTCAGCGGAGAAGCAACTTTTTCTACACTCGTTGCTACCTCCTCTTCAACTCTCGCATTTTTGGCTTGCCACGGCTTCTTCGATTTTGGCGAAGAAGCAGCTTTTTCCACACTCGTTGCTACCTCCTCATCAACCCTCGCCTTCTTGGTTTGTCTCGGATTCTTTGATTGCGGCGGAGAAGCAGATTTTCCACACTTGTTGCTACCTCCTCTTCAACTCTCGCCTTCCTGGTTAGCCTCGCGTTCTTCAATTTCGGTGGAGAGGCAACTTCTTCCACACTTGTTGCCACCTCCTCTTCATCGCTCGCCTTCTTGGTTTGCCTCGTCTTCTTCGATATTGGCGGAGAAGTAGCTTTTTCCACACTCGTTGCTACCTCCTCCTCAACCCTCGCCTTCTTGGTTTGCCTTGTGCTCTTCGACTTCGGCTGAGAACCTGAAGAGGTTCCGGCCTTCGACTTCCGCTTGCACGCCATTCTTCTTACGGTGCAGAGAGGCTGAGTTGCCGGAGAAGACGGTGGATCTTTTACAGAGAGAGTGGAGCGGAGAGAGAGTGGAGCGGAGAGAGATGGGCGATAGGGTTTTTAGTCCGTGAGTAATTGGATTGGGATGCCGTTTGGTTTTGGAGCGTAAGGACTTTGGGGGGTGTTTGGTTTCGGGGGTGACTTTTCGATCTGTTTGGCTCTATTTTTGTTTGCATTTTGACTTGTTTTCCTATTTGTTTAATTTTAATTACCAATTTACCATAAATAAGTGTTATAGTTGTGTAAACATACAATGAATGTATGATGAGAATTCATAGAGAGACAATGTATTAATTTCGTGAATATTATATGGCGTAATATTACGTATTATTAGTAATTGACAAGGAGTTCACATTTATAATGATCGAAATGTTTATTGTTTTTTTTATAATATATATTCAAAAATAGAAATTAATTTTATGTAAGTGTAATAATTGTCGTTGCCTACTAACAACTTGGACGTATGTGGATTCTTTATTTTTTTGGTACATGAAAGTGCTTTTACTTGGAGAAAATAATTATTTCTATGCTATTTTTAATCAATTTTCTTGTTATTTACTTATTTTTGCTTTTGAATTTTTGTTTCCATACCTATTTTATATGGAATTTTTTTATTTGGACTGGCAAAATTATGTTGTACAAGATCATTGCCATTTGCTGCTAACAAAATGTTTTGTAGACATGCTAAGATTCCAACCCATATACCATTCCTTATTATGAACGTAATGCAATATGTTGTAGAAAAGAATGCAAGAGTTGCCATGAAATTATTGGCCACCACATCTCTAAGAGAGAGATTTTTCAGTGTGATCGAAACACAGGGTGGTACACCATATGTCACTATACAAATGATGGGATATGTGTGTTAAAAAGTTAATAACCTAAAAAATACAATTTCCCACCACTTATATAAAAACAAGTGGTATACCACCTCTTATATAAAAACAAATGGTATACCACCTGTGTTCTAGTCATAAGAAAAAAAATTTCCTGGTGGACATGCACAGGGTCATAAGAAAAAATTTCTCCTGGTGGACATGCTTGTTGAGTTAATCAAGACAACCTACGAGCCAATCAAAGTTTGAAATTCATGAGCATTTTTTCCCATCATACGATGCATGTTCACCATACACTTAATTAATTGACACGTAATCTTTTACCTAATCATATGACACGTGTTATTTTACTTAATTTTAGTTAAATTTGACATTAAATGTTATTTTTTTAAATTTTAATAAAATTAAGTGAAAAAAACACATATCAATTAATTAAGTATATAATAAACATATAACATAATTTATAACGGTGAGCAAAAATACTCCCTTAAAATTCCCGTTATTGTCGTCCTAGTGAGAAAATAAACAAGTCGGTTGGCTACTAGCGAATCTGGTCTCTCTCATGGAAGGAATCAAAGTTGGATATGATCACTTACATTTCTAATTATACGTTTCTTTTTGGGTTTAATTAATTTAACAGCGATTCAACAGAAAAAATTCGCGTGAAGTTGTCACAAAATAATTATTTTCTTGCGTTAATCTTAATTTACTACTTTAAAGTTTTATGACTTTTAACATTTCATACATCAAGTATTTTTCTTCCCAATCTAATACCTAATGTCATAATTTTAGACATTTTCATATATCCGTTAAGTTTTATGTTAAATTATCAATTAACTAATAACGTGACATCCAAGTGTACAATAATTGGACGTCCTATGTCAATATGAATCCCCAAGAAAAAGAGAAAAAAAAAAAAAAAAAAAAAAAAAACCTCTGGAAGTGCCATTCCAGAACCGCTTCACCCTTTTCTTCTACATTTTCGGTCAAATCCCAACTTTTTTTCAACATTTTCGATCAAAACCCAACACTTTTTCAACATTTTCGATCAAAACCCAACCTTTTTTTTCAACATTTTCGATCAAAACCCCAATGGCTTTTCTTAAAGTTTCAGAGACACATGTCCAAATCAATTAAGGATTCTAAAAAGTGCAATTGGTTTCCCAAAAGAAAAGCAAAAACAAAAGGAGTGCAAAGAGTCCAATTGCTCTTTCCCAACACTTTCGTCATCAGCCGATATATGTGTCGATACTTTAGTCATCAGCCTATATATGTGTTGAGCGTGAACCTCAGTTTCTCATCAACAAGAACAACAAACACCGTACATAACATTCTCAGTTTCTCATCAAACTAGATTATTTTACATTCTCTCCGTAAATCCTTTGGAATTTCTTTGGAATTTCTGTTGCTATTTCACCAGCCAAGAACAGGATCTCGAAGCCACAATGCAAGAAGTTCCAGATGGGAGGACGAACTATAAGTACCCAACCAACAACTTAGATTTGGCAATGATAATCATTGGGTTTTGCTTGACAACAGCAACAGGACTAGCGCTTATCCGCTTACAAATTCCCTCTGGCCAGCTCCCTCTCCCTGTAATCTTTGACTTTCTTGGACTATTAGTCTGTCTTGCCTTCACTTGCTTCTTGGTAAGCAAATGTATTCACATCAGTTATTGTCCTGCCAGAGTACCAATCGCCCGCCTTTTTCGTTGTTTTGGCCTCTTCTTTGGAGTCACAGCCATCTACATGACCATCACCGTCCCATTTCCTTCACGGTTCAAATGTGCTGCCTATTCTATTTACGGCACGGCCTTCCTCATTGTACTTTTCAGCAATATTCACTTCTATATATGTTACAAAGCTCATGGTTTAAAGCACCCAACCCCAAACAATTCAATTTCTAAAACCACCATCGATCCTGTGGTAGAATCATGCTGCGGCGGCACTAGTTCAGTTGATCCAGCATGCACCAATCGTAATGAGGATGTATCTATCTATATATCCTGACTAGTGCCCTGCAGTACTGGTGACTAAATATGTACAACTACTATATATAGAATCGCAAGATTTACTCCTCAGATATGGGAATCTCATGTTTGTTGTAAGTTTCAGTGTCCAACTGAATTTCTGTTGTTTGGGGTTATTTGGCTGCAGCCTCTCTCACTAATGCTATGTTTCATCAATTCTAGTCAATCAATTTGCTACTTCTATATATTTCTCCTTTCATTGAGCATTTTGAGGAAATCTTCAGCAGCTTCATTTCGGACCTGATGTGTGAATTAGATAATAAATTATGCAAATAAAAAAAATTAAAGCATCAAAGTTGAGGAAAATGGTTAGATACAAACGCAAACCTCTGTCTATGGATGGTTTTGTTCTAGACTCTTACAAGAGTATTCTTTATGGTCAACAGCCCATCTCTAAACGATATAAACAAGAAAACAATATCAAGCTTTGCCTTCATGTCTATTCAATCGATATCAAAAGATTAACAAAAAATAAATTAAGAAAGAGGAACTTACTGTAACTAGATTGTCATTGGCCAAATGGGCAGCAAGGCACAGGCCAGTGGACATCGCTCCACAACCAGAATATAGGTCCAGGAGCCTTACTTCTGATTTGGCAGACTCCATTTGACAGCTTTGAATCAACCTCACTATCCAAACAAACATCATCCTCAACAGAGATAGTTGAGTCATCACTTCCAGACTGCATATTTTCTGAAATTTCAAAACCAGAAATAACTTGTGAACACATAGGAGCCTGCCAAGTGAAAGAAGGAAAAAAACCAGCATCATGACAGTAATTGCACACTGGAATACAGTTGCGAATACTTGGTGTCGCAATAGTAACTGCACACTGGAATTGGTTTACTCTTCACATCTTGATCAACCTGAGAGAAAAAGGATGACTCAATCATGTTGGACAGCGGAAAAGAATACATGCCCACAAGCAACAGTAGCACAGTGCTTTATGACCTGCAAGAAAGCAAAAAGCTAATAATTCAGTGCCCAATAGCAGGATTCTTACTTTTTAATGTAACAAAACCATGAAACATAGTATTTGGAAATAGAATCATGAAAAGGTTTCTTTCGAAATATCTTACAATGTCTCGTGATCTATAGTACCATTGTGCAGTAAAATAAAATAGCCCACCAATTACCTCAAACATTTCCTAAATCTTACAAATGTAGGGTTCTTCTTTCCTTCCTCTCTAAACATATAAATGAATGGGAACCATTGTCAAATCACATAATAGGCAAATAAAACAAAAGTACTAAAAACATTCTATGCACATGAATCACTCACTACAACCAACGACCAAAATTTCAGTTGAGTATGTTTCTACCTTGAAATATAGCGCGTCAAATTACATAAATATAACCCTTATGTTGTGGAAAAGAACCAGTTATGTGAAATTTGCAATGAATTGGCATGTCAGGAATCATATAATCTGGGGATTCCAACAATCATGGAGATAAGCAGATGGATTGATGAGCAGAAAATTGGTCAAAAAGTTATTTTGATATTAGCAAGTAATAGTTCAATCCACATGGGCATCATCCTAGATATCATAATTGATTCCATCCACCAGCGCCTTTGTGTAGTGACGACAAGCTTGAATTATATCTTCGTCACTGTTTTCAATTATTTTGAACATTAAAATCCATTCAGAAAACAAACAAACAGTAACCAACCTGTCGAAACACAGAAGGACTACTTCGATTTCGACGGAGAAGTAGCTTTTTCCACACTCGTGGCTACCTCCTCCTCAACTCTGGCCTTCCTGGTTTGCCTTGGGCTCTTCGATTTCGGCAGAGAACCTGAAGAGGTTCCGGCTTTCGACTTCCGCTTGCACGCCATTCTGCTTACGGCGGAGAGAGGGTGAATCGCCGGAGAAGACGGTGGATCTTAGAGAGAGAAAGAGAGGGCAGGAGACAGAGAGAGATGGGCAATAGGGTTGTTTTAGTGCGTGAGTGATTGGATTGGGTTGTGTTTTATAGTGGGCCGTGAAATTATGGGGAGTGCGCGGCGTGTGGGCGGGAAAACGGGAAATTTGGAAAGTGGGGTTTGAATTTTGAGGTGACGTTTGGTTTTGGAGCGCAAGGACTTTGGGGCCGTTTGGTTGCGGGGGTGACTTTTCGGTGTGTTTGGATCTAATTTTGGTTGCCTTTTGAGGTTTTTTTTTTTTAGGAAAACTAATGAAAATGGTTTGAAAACTTTAAGTTTTAATGATAAGGATAAAATAAAGGGTAAAGTGAATAGTACCAAGTTTGACTTTTTAGTGTAAAAATGTGATTTTTCGTTAAAGTGAACAATACCGCGGACTTTTCTTTAAAACTTCCTCTTCTTTTTTTTTTGCTCCCTATTTGTATAATCTTAATTACCAATTTACCATAAATAAGTGTTATAGTTGTGCAAACATACGCCGAATGTATGTTGAGAATTAATAGAAAGTTGTAATAGGAGAGACAACGTATTAATTTCGTGAATATTATATGGTGTAATATTACGTATTACTACTGACAACTTAGAGGTATGTGGATTCTTTATCTTTTTGGTTCATGAAAGTGGTTTTACTATGAGAAAATACTGATTTCCATGCTATTTTTGCTCTATTTTCGTGTCATTTACTTGTTTTTGTTTTTGAATTTTTGTTTCCATACCTTTTTTTATATGGAGATTCTATATTTGGACTTGTAAAATTATGTTTTTATTGCCTTACAAAGAGACTTGTCTCAATAATGCTAGTAGTATCGAATATCTATATATATAAAGTGAGAAGGCCAGTTTGGTGAAGCTTTCAAAAATGCCAAGAAAGCCCCTTTGTTTTCTTCACAATCCAAATCCATAAAAATCGGAAAATGGGGACAAACTGGTAAAAAACCATCACTGAAAAAAGATAAATCATCATAACCGTAAAGTTTTGCTGAATGAAGAATTAGAACCGTGACATGGGATTCAACCACCCTCCCACGTTCTACAAACTACCAACTAGATCAAAAACGTCCACTCCCTCACTTTCCATCCTCTCATTCTCTTCCAACAAGCTCACTGGTCTCTCTCTCTCTCTCTCTCTCTCTCTCTCTCTCTCTCTCTTCACTCTCTCTCTCTCGCTCGATTGCTCGCTCTCTCTAAAATCCAAAATTGACAGGAAATTGACGACGTGTTTGTGATTCTCCATCTTCTATGTAAATATTCTAATGACTGTCCACTATTCATCAAATTCTTTTTAATTTCCTTCCGTTTTCATGCATGATTGTTGATTATTTTCTTTTGAGTGAAAAACTGGATTTGTTTCTTCTCCATGTAAGTGCCCATTGGTGAGTTTCTTATGCTTACAAGGAAACTATTGGCTCTGGGGAGTTTTTGTTTATATTAATCCATTTTCCGATTATTTATCAGGCTTTTTCCATTAGGTTTTCAAATCATTTGCATTCGGTGCAGGCAGTGAAGTTAAATGTGATATGGTGTATGTGTGAGCGAGACATTGTGAGGAATGACAAAAACGTGGGAAGCAGAAAAAGATGAGGAAAGAAATTAGAACGTGAAGAAGGAAAAACTGTTATATGCAGTTGTCAGTAGTCTCCCAGGTTTCAAACTGCTATGGGCAGTTGCCATTTGATTCCACATTTAATTGATCGCCAATCTCTCAGGTATTTGCTTCCACCCTTTTCTTCTCTTTTGTCTTCTTTGGCATTTGATTTCTATCTCCCTTTTTATCCTGCGTTTTAATTTTAGATTCTGGGATTGCTTCTATTTATCCATTATTTTTCCCAATCTATTTCCTGTTTATTCCCGTGCAAAGTGCATTGCAGGAAGGCGAAGCATCATATGGCCATTTTTAAAGGTAACGCCCCAGAATCTATTGCTTAATTTAAATTTTTCTTCAGGTAAGGTTTGTTTGATCGTTTTTATGCAGTTTTCTCTCCTTTTGCAGAAAATCGAAGCCATCGTTTACGTATTTCGTCTACACTTTTGGTTTCTCCAATATTCTCTTTTTCTACTATTATATCCACAAAGTGAATTGTCAGATAATTTAGAACGCAGGAACAAAGAAGGAAGGAAAACAGGAAATCCTTCATGTTAGTTTTCTTTTACAGGAAGACCCATTTCACTCACCGTGATCAACAACTGCAGCTTCTTGAAGTAGCCTTTCACTCACCATAAACGACAAGTGCGGCTTCTTTAGCAGTATGTTTATTAGTCTCTTTTCAAATCAAATTCACTGCCATTAATTAACTGTTTATCATCGATCATTCATTTATGATCATATTGATGCTATTTGATTATTCATAGATCTGCCAAATATGATATATAGTATAGAGTTGTGCTATGTATTTCTAATTTGGTTTCCATGCAAGAGAATAATATCATATTTGCATATCACTGTATTAGTTTACAAAGTGTTTGCGAAAACGTCTCAAAGTGTGTTTTGATTTCTGGTTTGCTTAATCTATATCTATATCTATATATATAAAGGGAGAAGGCCAGTTTGGTGAAGCATTCAGAAATGCCAAAAATGTCCTCATTTCATACACAAGGCTAATGGATAACTGCTCATAAAAATAGGGTTAAAAACGTAAAAATATGGAATTACATCTCAATAATGATTCCGACCATTGGATCAAATCACCAGACTTTCTATATATATATAAAGGGAGAAGGCCATATAAAGGGAGAAGGTCAGTTTGGTGAAGCATTCAGAAATGCCAAAAATGTCCTCATTTCATACACAAGGCTAATGGATAACTGCTCATAAAAATAGGGTTAAAAACGTAAAAATATGGAATTACATCTCAATAATGATTCCGACCATTGGATCAAATCACCAGACTTTCAATTAAATTTCACCCATTAGATTAAGCATACAGTTACTGTTCCAGATGAAAAAAACGATAATCGACCACAACTACTCCAGATGGAATCGAAGCACTCCATATCAACAATTGCACATACTAAAGATGGAACCGCCCTCCATCGCACGTTCTATCTCTAATATTAGAAAGCCAGAAGTCAAGTTTGGTGTCTCAAGGCTTCATCAAAAATAATTGGACTAAAAAGCCCTTTAAACAAAAAAATCTAAAACTGAATGAAAATAATAGAAACAAATTTACAAGGGCAATTTTGTCACAAAAAAAATAGAAAATCTCTAATATTAGCAACAAATTATTTAAAAAGCTGAAAAAAAGTAAAAAAAAAGAGACGTGAGTGAAAAAAATAAACATGGTGTTCATCATTTTCAACCGTATTAATCCCCCACTTTCTCAGTTACCTCCCACAATTAACCGGCTATTCCCTCCAGGGTGTTGTGCTCCTCATAGACTGCCAAGAAAGCCCCTTTATTTTCTTACAATCAAACCTTTAAAAGTTCAAAAAGCTAGGACAAATTGGTAAAAAAAACCATAACCGAACAAAAAAACTGTATTGGAAAATAATAAACTTCAGGAAAAAAAAAACATTATAATTATCCTCTAAAATTTAGCAGTATTGCGGTTTTGACAGTAAAACAAAGAAAAAAGTGTGTCCAGTTCCTCATTTTCTTTTAAGACCCTAAAATACAACATTTTAATTAAAAACAAAAATCAACACTTTAATAAAAACAAATCAATTAAAAAATAAAGTGGAGAACACCATTTTAGGAGAGAAATATTAAAAAATAAAGTGAAAAAAAGGCCACATGGTGAATAACTGCTCTCCATTTTAGGAGAGAGATATTAAACAGAAAAATTAAAATTTGTTATGTTGGGAAAAAAAAAAAAAAAAAAAAACAAAACAAAACAGGAATGGAATAACTTCTCCTCCATTTTAGGAGAAAATATTAATATCTATATTTAAAAAGGTATCTAATACATTATACTAACATATGCATATGGTCCAACTAATTTAGAATGTCTCCAACAAATTTCTATCCATAGGACATACTAATATCTTATAAAATGATATATAGAGTAAAAAATAAATAAATAAATAAAAAAATGAAACCAACGTGGGAGAAAGAAAGGGGTAGAGGTTGCCGTGGGTTTTCAAAAAACCGTGAAGCTTGCCCACTACAAGCACTAACTTCCCCATTCGTATAACCCCATTTTTTCCGTACAACATCAAAAGGGTTATAATCTACAAGGACATTTTGATACAAAAACATATCAGATAATCAAAGGAAAAAAGATAAAATAATTAGATAAAATTGAAATAAAAAAATAAAAAATAAAATAAAGAAAAGAGATAAGATAAAATTAAAAAATTAAAATAATGTGGGAGGAAGAATCACCACGTTCTGCATGTTTAATTTTCAAACTGCATAGCAGTTCCCGTTCAGTTTTTAAACTCTCACAGCCTTTCATCATCACTTCCCGTTCTAAGTTAAAAGATTACAGGAAAAAGGAGATAATTGCCAACGGAAACCAACCCACCCACGTCTATCTTCTATTCCCCCATTTTCTGATCAAACTTCTTCCTCACACAAACCTCTCTATACAATCGATCATTCAAGAGACTCTGTAACCTCCCACAATTCCACGTACAACTCTATTCATTCTGTTTTCTAACTGCAGCCTACCACTTCATATTCTCTCCTTCTTTCACTACTATTTCTCTACAGGTTTCAGTTCTCACCCATTTGCATGCTAAGAATGTACACAAATCGGTAAGTCTCTCTCCCACGCATTTTCTTTAAATTCGGTTTGGTTTTCTATAATTTGATAATTTTTGGGTTTTTATTTTATTGTAAAATGTAAAATCTGATCTTGGGCGTTTGAAATTCTTTCAGGTAGAAAGAACTGCTTTCTTTTGTTTGTTTTGCTTTGCGTTACAGAGTACTGCTTTCTTTTGTTTGTTTTGCTTGCTTCTGTTTTCTCTACTAATAAATTTATTTGTATTTTTAGGATGCCAAGTTTGGTAGAAAGAAAGCGCCAGAGCCGCAGCAAAACGTGCAGTCCATTGATGGTGTTGTGACTAATGGGAGTAGTTCATGTGAAGAGAACAGGTAATGGATTTGATCTTATCATTTGCTATATTGAATTTGTAGAGTTGGGCTCAATTGTTCTTCATTTTTGTCTGTTTTTCAAGCAAAAATTTACATTGAACAGTATTATAGTTCAAAAACATCTGTTATACAAGCACTAACTTCCCCGTTCGTATAATCCCATTTTTTCCGTTCCTACTTATTTTCCCATATCCAAATTCAAATGTTAATTTTCCCCTCAATTATACAACTGCTATCAACAGTTGTTCCTTGGTTTTACAGACTCTCACACTCCAACGTAGGATAAAACGGGTATTAAGCAACGCCCGAGTCATCATTCTTCTTAATTTCAATTTTTTCGCTTTTTTGTTTTGCCATTCTTCTCCCACTCCCTCTCCCCAGGCGTAAAAAGGAAATTAATCTAGGTGTAAGCTTCTTTTTTTCACTTTTTTTCCTGCATCGTTGTACTCATTTTACACATTTTCATGTAAGCATAATATGTAATTGTATGAATATCCAGGTTTAGCTTCATATGGGTTCTTTTAACTTCTTCCTTTGAAATCTTCATTGTGTGTTTTTTAAAATTTTGGTCAGATTATGAGTTTCACTTTTGATTATCTTAATGTGCTATACGTGTGCTATGGTAATTTTAAAAATTATTTGTTTTCATTCTTAGGATATTTACAAGAATACCCACAAAAAATGAAGAAGGAACCTATTGATAAGATCTCAAACAGACGTGTCTCTATTTTTACACCTGGTTGGGAGATATATGTCGGAGTAAAAACTACTGATTTAAGCCAACTGATTCTCAAAGAGTGGAAAAAGAAGAAGCATGAGCAGTATGTATCCTAAATTATATACAAATTTGTTACAAGAAATCTAACATTATATATACCTTCAATGTATAGGTGGCGCATGAAAAAGGCTGTGGAAGAATTAAAACCTTCAACAACTCCTCAGATCATATGTATTTGGAATAAAGTCCAACAAATAAGGTACAACACCATTTCTTACCTATTTATTTTTAATGGCATTCTCTATATCATTCTACAAATTAATTATCTCAAATTATA
Organism: Pyrus communis; assembly: GCF_963583255.1. Lineage (NCBI taxonomy): Eukaryota > Viridiplantae > Streptophyta > Magnoliopsida > Rosales > Rosaceae > Pyrus > Pyrus communis. Next base: position 26,929,324 of record NC_084810.1, on the reverse strand, counting down.
AAATAAAATAAAACAATGTATGGGTGCAGAAAAAAGATTAACAGTGGCCAAACAACTTTTCTAAATACGGTAAGTCTTCTCTTATTTTCATACAAAAGTATACTATAAATTCAAATTGCATTCAATTTTCAAATATAAATAAAATTGCATTTTTTGTCAGTTTTACAAGCATCACACCCGTCTCAAAGTACAAAGGTTGAAGTACAAGATTAAGGTAATATTTCTTATTATTTAATTTTTTTTAAATATGGTTACAATTTGTTACCTCAAACTTGACAAATATATTTATCTTTCAGTATTCTACAAGTAACTGGAGTAAAAGTATTGCCATGAGAAAATTGTCAAACTTAAAGGTATTTAGGTTAAGTTGCTTACAATCTTTATAGTTAGGATTGTGCATTATAGTTAGACTTCTTATTTTATCATCATTGCTTGCAGATTAACCATGAAAATCTAAAGCATCAAGTGCAAGCAAATGGGTGGCAAACATGGCTTTGATTTCACACGTAGGCGCTAGGTTTACATATGTACATGTTGTCCATATTTTACTTTGCTTCATATATTAGGAGTTCATCCCTAGCTAGCATATAACTTTGATTGAAAACTTATGAATCTGAAACATTTTGATTTAAGGACATTAAGTGTTGTCAATATGTATTTAGAAATCAAATTACATGTCATATTTTCATATTTTTTTATTTATAAATAGTATATGTTTTCCCATTTTATCTTCGTTGTTGTTTTAAAGAAAAAATAGTAAAAAATGTATGAGAGATTACTCACATATGTGCAAATTGGATGAAATATATGCTCCTAAATTATTCAACAAATGTGGCAATATGACAATATGGCATGCGATAACACCATTATCACTTTGGAATGATGGGATGATTGTACGGTAACACCATTATCTCATCAACCTTTCTTCAACTCAAGCAATTGGAACTACGTAGCCTGGCCCATGCTTTAATGTTAAACATCTCAATCCCAACCCAAAATGGCACACCCATAATTATGTACTCACTCCTCTAACTGTATCAACTATCCCATTCATAAATTTCATTTTTGGGTACAATGGGCAGGTGCAACAAGACTAAGTTAGATGATTGAACATAATAAAAAATTGAAAATAATAAGAAATTGTTGTGATGGACACAAACACAATTTATAAAATAATCACTTAAGAAATATAAGAATATCTAAAATAACACATCTTTGGGGCGCGTAGCGCCCGTGATGCAAAAATGCCTCTCGCACGCACGTTAGTGCGTGCAGAGAGGCTAGTATAGATATAAAGCCACTTGTATCATAGTAGTTACATAAAAATCAAAATGTAAATACACATGTATAAATAACCCAATGCCTAATTTAGGCATCACTCTCAAGTCTCAACCCAAACAATACAACAACGCGCCCAAATCACAATTATGGACTTCCCTTAACTTTTTGTTCTCATGTGTTTTATTAAATATTTAAAAAAAAATTAATGACGGTTAGAAAGTGTTTTTAGTAAAATTGATTTTGGACCAAAAGTATTAAAGTGCTTTTTCTGGATTCACTTAATTTTAATTAAAAAAATAGTTTCAAAAATATTTTTCACCAAGAACGTTTTTACTTATTTAAAGGCCAAATCGGATAAATGATCATTGTGGTCATAAGGTATTCATAAGATAACCCATGTGCTAAAAAAACTTGGATTTAAACCCCTATGGTGTACTCCGTTAGCAAATTTAGTCCAAAAGTGATTTTTTCCGTTAACTATCTGTTAATACATGGGTAAAATTGTACTTTACAACTCTACCAAGTTATAATGAAACCATCTTTAATTTTTACAACTCTACCAAGTGTTAATTTCTCACGGCTACTTTACCCATGTATTAACAGATAGTTAACGGAAAAATCACATTTGGACCAAATTTGCTAACGGAGTACACCACAGGGGTTTAAATCTGAGTTTTTTTTAGCACATGAGCTATCTTCCGAATACCTTATGACTACAAGGATCATTTATCTGATTTGGCCTTATTTAAAAGGTATTCTCAAACAAACATTTAACCTTTCAATTTTGGCATTCTAATAGTTAAAATACATCACAATGTTATGGACAATCAATGGTGGATACAATTACTTTCACTAAATGAAAGTGATATATGTACAAGTAACAAATGGATTAAATACGATTGATACAACATAGCAGTAGTGAGAGGCTGCAGGCAACTAAAGCCCAAAACAACGAAATTACACTTGGATATTGAAACTTACAACAAATATGAGATCCCCATATATTTTGATTTTCAATGATGAGAACCCCTTTTTTTTTTCCCCCCACGATGAGATCCCCATATCTGAGGAGTATATCTTGCTATTCTATATATAGCAGTTGTACATATTTGGTCACCTGTACTGCAGGGCACGAGTCTGGATATATTTATAGATAGATGCATCCTTGTTACATGAGAGAGTTCTTTCAAGTCAAACGATACTACTGGTGCATGCTTGATCATCAACAGTACTAGTACCACCTCGGTTTGATTCTACCGCAGGATCAATAGCGGTTGTAGGAATTGAATTGTTTGGGGTAGGGTACTCAAAACCACGAGGTTTGTAATATTTAGTGAAGTGAAGATAGCAGAAAACTAAAAGGAGGAAGGTGGTGACGTAGATAGAATAGGCAGCACATTTGAACCACAAAGGAAATGGAATGGTCATGGATATGAAGAAGGTTGTGACCCCAAAGAAAATGCTAGAATGATGAGAAAGGCCGACTATTGTTATTCCGGCGAGAAAGTACCCGAAGTGAATGGATTTGCTCACCAAGATACAAGTGAAGGCAAGTAAGATTGATAGTCCAAAAATGTCAAAGGTCATAGGGAGAGAGAGCTTGCCGGGAGGAATTTGGAAGCGGATAAGCGCTAGTCTGATTGCTGCTGTCAAGCAAAATCTGACGATTATTTTTGCCCAATCTAAGTTGTTGGTTGGGAACTTATCGTACTTCCTCCGATCTAGAACTTGCGGCACAACGGCTTCTAGGTCTGGTTCGCCATCAAGATGATCACGATCGACGAGACTGATTATCAGAGCATTGAGGAGTTGGATTATCTTTGCACAAAAACAGTTCATTTTGTTATGCAGAAAAGGAGGGAGAGATAGTGTATGGAGGGCGAGATACAGCTACAGGTTTGATGGATTATATAAGCAAGCTTACAATTATTTAATGAAATAGAACCTAGATTCTTTTGTCGACAATAGAAATTAGGGTTTGTTTACGTGGTCCAGACCTTTTTCTTGGTAATTTAATAATAAAAGTTGTGTCATTTAGTACTACGGTTTAATGATATTTCTCTTCACTTGTAAATAAAAGGTTTTAGATTTGATTTTCACCGACGGTGAATTTGAACCAAATTATTGGTAACCCATTGTGAAACTAAGTTCATTGACTAGATTGTATGAATCCTCTCTTACTTTGCATGTTAGATGCATGGCATATACATAAAACTTATATTTGTAGGTGCAACCTAGCATGGCATATACTCAGATTTAGCACCTAGAAACTCATTAAGAACGAAGAGGATTATGAACATTACATGAACCCTGGAACATGGCATTTATCCTAGAACTTCATGGAATCAATTTACATGATTAATTCTGAACCTAACCACATGTTACTAATGAATGAAAGAAGATATGACAGTCATCCTTATCATTCTCAACAAAAAGCAAACATAAACAAGGTAGCTAAGCTTTCATGTTTGCTTAAAAATAATAATAATAATAATAATAATGAACAGCACAATCCACGTTGAATGTAATTTTAAGCCGCTAGCACGTGTTACCATATCCTTGCACAGTTGCACTTGGCTTCATTTGAATCGAAAGCTAAAGTTGAGTTTCGTGTGAATTATGAAATGAGACTTACTCCAAGACAAAAGTTCGACTCACCACTCGCATCACTGTTTAAATTAAAAAAGTAGCCCAAGGTGGATCGTGGATGAATCAACTGTACGAATAGAAAGGATAATTTGGACAATCTAGTTTGTATTCAGGTACAGTTTTCTTCGTGTTGTGAGCGTCGAAGGGACTGTTAGTTGTAAGCCGTTCAACTTGATGAATATTTTAAATATAGTTTTTATTTTTCAACACGTTTATCCATTGGCTAAATCCAGAAGGAAACCTAAGTCGGATCAAAGTGGTGTCTTCTGGTCTGCGCAGTATATCTTGCCATTCTATATTTATCCATTGGCTAAATCCAGAAGTAACAAATGGATTAAATACGATTTATACAACAAAAGCCCAAACAACAAAATTACACTTGGATATTGAAACCTACAACAAATATGAGATCCCCATATATTTTTATTTTCAACGATGAGAACCCCTTTTTTTTTCCCCACGAGATCCCCATATCTGAGGAGTATATCTCGCTATTCTATATTTTTTGGTCCTTTCAAGTCAAACAATACTGCTGGGGCATGCTTGATCATCAACAGTACTAGTACCACCTCGGCTTGATTCTACCGCAGGATCAATGGCGGTTGTAGGAATTGAATTGTTTGGGGTAGGGTGCTCAAAACCACGAGGTTTGTAATATTTCTTGAAATGAAGATTGCAGAAAACTACAAAGAGAAAGGCAGCAACGTAGATAGAAAAGGCAGCACATTTGAACCACAAACGAAATGGGATGGTGATGGATATGAAGAAGGCTGTGACCCCAAAAAAGACGCCAAAATGATGACAAAGGCCAGCAATTGATATTTCAGCGAGAGAGTACCTGAAGTGAATGGATTTGCTCACCAAGATACAAGTAAAGGCAAGTAAGACTGATAGTCCAAGAAAGTCAAAGGTTACAGGGAGAGGGAGCTGACCAGGAGGAATTTGGAAGCGAATAAGCGCTAATCCGATCGCTGCTGTCAAGCAAAACCCGACAATTATCTTTGCCCAATCTAAGTTGTTGGTTGGGAACTTATCGTACTTCCTTCGATCTGGAACTTGCGGCACTGCGGCTTCTAGGTCTGGTTCGCCATCGGGATGATCACGATCGTCCGGACTGATTATCAGAGCATTGAGTTGTTGGATTTGCTTTGTAATAAAACGGTTCATTTTGTTATGCAGAAAAAGGCGGTTGCTGTGTATTTTTATTCTGCTTGAATGGTCGTCCTACCCTTATACCCTTATATATACAGTGAGGAAAAGCAAAATATGGCATACGTGAAAAGAAAACATGGCATCTGGGAAAAGCAAAACATCCTTTCATTTTGTTATGCAGAAAAAGGCGGTTGCTGTGTATTTTTATTGTGCTTGAATGGTCGTCCTACCCTTGTACCCGTATATATACAGTGAGGAAAAGCAAAATATGGCATACGTGAAAAGAAAACATGGCATCTGGGAAAAGCAAAACATCCTTTCATTTTGTTATGCAGAAAAAGGCGGTTGCTGTGTATTTTTATTGTGCTTGAATGGTCGTCCTACCCTTGTACCCGTATATATACAGTGAGGAAAAGCAAAACACGGCATTTGGGAAAAGCAAAATATGGCATTGCCTGGAATCTTCTGAATAGTCGACCAAAAATATATCACTGATTTCAACTATATTGACCACAAAAATCCAAGCAAAAAAACAAACGAAAAGGACTGCCCACCAAAACCTATGCAAATTCGACTGACAAAAAAACTTTGAAAATTCGACAACTTTAACATGCAAATCCAACAAAGAACTGTAAAATCAAGGTTGAAAGCTTAAAACCCAAAAATTCTTGAAACCAAAGTTTCAATATCATATTAGATAACACCGGAAGGTAAAAATCATACGAATTTAGGAAATGGGTAAAGTATTAATCCTACCACAAATGCTACAGTTATATTAACGCTTGGACACACAAATATTCTAAAACCCATTTATTTGTCTTATCATGTACCACTTATCCTTGAAGTTCAGAGTACTTGGTCATCTATAACCCCTAAATCTCCAACATTTTCACAAAATACAAACTAAATTTAAAAAAAAAAAAAAAAAAAAAAAAAAAAAAAAACTTGAAACGAAATCTCTCACCTCTCCCACACATTTCTTGGGATATTGCTTACGAGCCTCCTCATCTTCCACCGGTTTGCTAATAAACCTCAATTCCTTTCCGTCTTCATCAGCCAGCTACCTCCTGAGTCACTGGCTTCCTCGGCAGAGAAGCAGTTTTTTCTGCACTCGTTGCTACTTCCTCTTTATCTCTCGCTTTATTGATTTGCCTCCGATTCTTTGATTTAGGTGTAGAAGCAGATTTTTCCACACTCGTTCTCTTCAACTCTTGCATTTTTGGTTTGCCTCAGCTTCTTCGATGTGGCAAAGAAGCAGTTCTTTCCACACTCATTGCTACCTCCTCATCAACTCTCGCCTTCTTGGTTTGTCTCCGATTCTTCGAGTGCAGCGGAGAAGCAGATTTTTCCACAATTGTTGCTACCTCCTTCTCAACCCTCGCCTTCCTGGTTTGCTTCGCGTTCTTCAATTTCGGTGGAGAGGCCACTTCTTCCACACTTGTTGCTACCTCCTCTTCATCTCTCGCCTTCTTGGTTTGCCTCGTCATCTTCAATTCTGGCGGAGAAGTAGCTTTTTCCACACTCGTTGCTACCTCCTCCTCAACTCTCGCCTTCTTGGTTTGCCTTGGGTTCTTCGACTTCGGCGGAGAACCTGAACAGGTTACGGCCTTCGACTTCCGCTTGCAGGCCATTCTGCTTACGGCGGAGAGAGGCTGAATCGCCAGAGAAACGGTGGATCTTTTAGAGAGAGAGAGAGAGAGAGAGAGAGAGAGAGAGATGGGCGATAGGGTTTTTTTAGCGCGCGAGTGATTGGATTGGGGTTCTGTTTTATAGTGGGCCGCGAAATTAATGGAGTGGGGAGTGCGCGGCGTGTGGGCGGGAAAACGGGAAATTTTGAAAAGTGGGATTTGAACTTTGAGGCGACGTTTGGTTTTGGAGCGTAAGGGCTTTGGGGGCTGTTTGGCTCTATTTTTGTTTATATTTTGACTTTTTTTTTCCGGATCAAGATTCTCTCCGGAGCAAAGAGTGAGGATCCTCCTGATCAAGCCCATCGGGCCGTTGAAATTTTATCTCACAGTTACAAACATGGGTCTCTTTAAAATTTATAATAATTGTAGCCGTTAGATAAAATTTCAACGATCCAATGAGCTTGGTCTGGAAGATCCTCACCTTTTGCGAGGATCCTGATCCTTTTTTTTCTTATTTACCATAAATCATTGCTATAGTGTGCAAATATACGACGAATGTATGATGAGAATTGGAATTAGATTTGATTCGGATTCAAATTGTGGGGATCTTAGGAATCCGCATATTTTAGCCAATTATCGTGTATCGTGTGGTCAGAAATTATTTGACTTTTTTATTTAAAATTAAATACAAATAATACCTTAAAAAAACTGATCGTACGATATACAATGAACGATTAAAATGTAAACATTATTTATGATCCCCACAAAGTGAATCATGAGAGGATCCTTTTTCATGAGAATTAATAGAATGTTGTCATAAGAGAGACAACTGATTTAAGTTCGTGAATATTATATATTAGTACATTATTACCGTGTTATTCTTAGAAAGGGCAATGATTTCTACTTTATTTTTGCTCCATTACCGTGTTATTTTTGCTTTTTTGACTTTTTGTTTCTATACCTCAATGAAACTTCTCTCAATTATATTATAATACCTAAATTAGCTATGAATGGAATTCTGGTTGTCAACTAAAATTTTATGAAATTTCTATTCTAATTCTATAATTAAAACTGAATGGGTTGCAAAGTTTAGCTACAACGCTGGCTGCTCTAGCTAATTGTCACATCTCCTTCCACCATTACCGTGTTATATTGTATGTTTAGGTATGGATGTTGGATCTTCACATCTCCCTCCACCAAATTTTCAATATTTAATAATAAAATAATTAATTAAATAACCTTGATTATTTGCTAATTACTTATAGTTTACAAAAATATTCTTCTTATTATCTATTTATATCATCATTTGTACTATTTTTTTAATAAAAATAAAACATACATGTTTTGATGTGTCATATATCTATTGAGTGGTACAAATAGATAATAAATGTAGCGTTGTTCTATCGTTCATAAATATTTAAATATGTTAAGTCATACCCCATTTGATTCCCAGCCGTGCAAAGCAATCCAATAATCTAGTGGATATCTCAAGTGTCAGTCGAAATTAAAAATATATATATGTACCCAGTAGTAAGGAGAGCTAAAAGGAAAGATTGATCACTAAAATGGTACCTTTATTGACAAAAACATACAAATGTATATAACTTTTTCTTTTTAGCTTAGCCTTATATCTTTCTAAGCTTGCCCTAATGCATTTCCATCAAAACCACAGCTAAACCCTCTACAAGAATATCTCTATTTTACTTTAATTCCATCCTCAGTGGGATGAGGATCCCATCTGGATCCAAATGGTGATGATCTTAGAGATTCTCACATCCTAATCGTTCATCGTATATCATACGGGCAATTTTCGTCATATACTATTTGTTTATAATTTGAAATAAAAGAATTCAAATGATTTACGATGAACTGTTTGGATTTGAGAATCCATAAGATCCCCATCATTTGAATCCGGATGGATCCAAATCCTCGTCAGTGGAGGGGTGGAGGCAACATGCATGGCACTTTTAAGTGGCTGACATAATTTGCTTTTTTTGTTATCCTATTAGGCAAAAATGCAATTAAAAATGACTTCTTTCGGGGACAAACTGAAGTCAGTTTTGCGGTTTAGCTAGTGCATTTGACAAAAAAATTAAAATAATGCTCTTTGTATTGTTTTTCGGCATATTGTTGACCACTTTTAACCAATAATTTAGTCTAAAGAAAAATACTAAGAAGATACTCTTAAAATGAGATTATTTATGAATTTTCTGTCATCTCATATTTTAATGTTAATTTTCATATTAATATTGTAAAATATTGTGCAAAAAATATGAGGTGACAGAGAGTTCATGAAAAATTCCACTTATATATATATAATTAAATTTGACAACCTATGTGGCACTTAGACATCTTTTAAAGTTTGGCTTTTTACCCGATATGTCAAATTAAATTATTAATTTATTACATTAAATTTTATATAAAATATTTTAAAACAAAAAATGTGACAACCCGTTCCAAATTTTACGTTTTTATTTTATTTTAAAAGCGTGAATTTACTAAATTACCCTAGAGGCAAGGACTTTGACTTCCGTTGACCATCGACTTGAGAGATGTGGGACTTTTTCTTTAAGCATATCCTCGTAGTACTCTTTGGTACGAACGTATAGGCGAAAGCCGTTTGCGCGTCCGGATTATAACGGTATAGTTACGGACGTTCGAAATTGGTTATTCAAGGTTTAATGTGTATTTAAATTAAACCCCCACTTTGTGGGAGAAGCCCAAAATCAGAAACGGAGGGAGGAAAGACGAAAAAAAAAAAAAAAAAAAAAAAAAAAAAAAAAAAAAAGGGAAGAGAGCTTCCCGTGCACCCATACCCGCGCCACCACGAGACCATCTTCCAAGGCCGATTCCGGCCAACTCCGGTGGATTTTTTCGATGCCACCACCACCATCTTGAAGCTCTCATTCCCCTCTACAAAACCCACCCAAGAACCACCTTGATTGACCATGGTATGAGGCTGTTTGAGGCCACGAAAGTTGACGAAAATCAATGGTGCTCCGGCCACCCTTTTCGATTTTCCGGCAAATCGGCAAAGCAATGGCCGATTCCACCACTTGGGCTTTGTAGCCCATCATCCCAGGAGCAAAACCCAACCAACCTTGACCCCGTTGGACCACCGTAGACGACGAATCGACGTCGGGAAGTTTTAGGCATCCGCCGGCTTCGTGGGCAAAATTGACCATCTTCCGTCCACTTTTGGACTTCGTGGCAGGTATGAAAGTTGTTCCACTCACTGAGATCTTCATTTCTGTGAAGTTTGAGAATTTTTGGAAATAGTTGGATTTTCCGGCGAGTCGGGGCGGCCGACCGCCACCCGCGGCGGCGCGTGGCCAGTGGGCCGCCAATGCTATTTTTAGGCTATGTCAAATGTCTTGAATTCAGTTTTGTCATTTGAATGACGTAGGTTGATAGTTGGAACCTAAATTCGTTACGATACGTTACTTGATAAAAATGTGAATCGATGATCCGACCGTTGGATCGTCACCAAAATGGGATATATTATAATACGTAATATTTAAAGATTATAGGAATTTACAGATCGGGAATCCGACTTACGGATCTTCCTGAATTGGATTTGTAAGTTAGTAAAATAAATGTCCATGGCCACTTGTTTTAGGCAATTGGCGGAGATCTGACCGTTGGATCGTAATGAAATTTTAGTATGTTATTCTTGAAACATATTGTGGATCGTTGGGAGTTGCGGATTGGAAATCTGATATGCGGATCTTCCGGGTCAAGTTATACAGGGTTGTAAACCCTACCGTCGATCTTTGATCGACGGTTGACTTGTGGTCAATGGGTATCAAACTATTTTAGAATGTCGTTGAGGTTGTGTTCTATGTGAATTACGTACTCTTCGGATAAGAGTTCTGAGATGTGATTTGATAATTGGTCACAGAGACCAATCATTCAGGACGCCTCGATGTGTGCGCTAGAGAATCATAGCATGGACTCCAAGTAAGTGGATCTTTTCCTTTTTATCGTACATATTATTGAGAGTTCTATCGACACTTTTAAATTGATTAGGTATATTACTTTCATATATAATTATTGTGAATGCTTGAAGTACGATATGAACTACGAATGGCTTGATCCCTATTTAGGGTACGTAGGCAGTCTAACGAGACGTTAGATGCAGCCATAAAATATTTGAGACCAAAGCCTTACTTGGGAAATTGAGTAAGGCGAAGGAAATTGGTAAAGGCAAGTTTTAGTTTTATGAATTAGTTAGCTAAATTAGTGTTAATTGGGTCGTCATGGATAATTATCCCTGAAAATAAGTAGTTTGGGAGTAATGCGTTATTGATTGTACACTTCTCACTGTATTGTTTATAATTGAACATGCTACGACATGGTTGAGTATTAGATTGCATCATAGTATATCAATATGTATATTACTTGCATATAATTATTGGGAATGCTTTCAAGTGCAAAGGTGAACTCAGGACACCCTGGTAAGTTCAGGTGAGTTTATGGTACTAGTTGAATCGATTGCGTTATAGCACGACTACAGTTATGTGTTAGGCAACTTCGATACTGTCGTACTGGTTGCCATGAGTTACACATGTTATATTGAGATGCATTGAGAGCTCATAAACCTGCACCCCGGTGTTAGTGCTCCCGCCCGTGGCCAGGGCACAGTCCTTCACGTGATGTTCACCTCCCGCACCTTATGCTCACCTTGGATTCAAGGTAGGTGCACAGTCCTGTTGTACAGACCACTTTAGGTGGTTCCGACTCGTAGGTGACCCGCGATTATTCGCCCAGTCTTCACGTGATCGTAGCACTTGAGCTTATTTATTTACACCCAGTCCTGTCGTACAGACCACTTTAGGTGGTTCCGACTCGTGTGCAGGTATACTTATTGAGCTATATGCTAGCCAGGATTGATAAGATATAGATAAGTCGTACAGGTCACTATAGGTGACTCCGACTTATATGCTAGCCAGGATTGATAAGATATGGATAAGTCGTACAGGTCACTATAGGTGACTCCGACTTATATGCTAGCCAGGATTGATAAGATATGGATAAGTCGTACAGGTCACTATAGGTGACTCCGACTTATATGCTAGCCAGGATTGATGAGATATGGATAAGTCGTACAGGTCACTAGAGGTGACTCCGACTTATATGCTAGCCAGGATTGATAAGATATGGATAAGTCGTACAGGTCACTATAGGTGACTCCGACTTATATGCTAGCCAGGATTGATGAGATATGGATAAGTCGTACAGGTCACTATAGGTGACTCCGACTTATATGCTAGCCAGGATTGATAAGATATGGATAAGTCATACAGGTCACTAGAGGTGACTCCGACTTATATGCTAGCCATGATTGATGAGATACGGATAAGTTGTACATGTCATTTTAGATGACTCTGACTGATATATCACTTTGTATTGATTTAGTTTATTTGGCCTACTTATTAATGTATGGTGGAGTTAATGGCAAACCGTGGTTTTGGTCATTTCTGAGTATGGTTTGGATATATGTATATATGTTGTACTGTCTTATGGAAAACAATACGGGTTTTACATTAGGGCATTACTTTTAGAGAGGTAATAACTTTGGGAAGCTTGGTTTTATTGCTTACTCACACCTTCTGTTTGGTGCCCTCCAGGTTTTAGCTGCTGAGTTCGTATTGACAACAATCTGTGGTGAATCTTAGTATTAATGGATATTTTTGAGGGTATGATTCTTACCCATACTACTGTACCTTACTTATGCTCTGACATCGCGTGTGAAAATGGGTTCGCTCCCACTCGTAGCGCACTCTGGTACTTAGACACTTTTAGATTCAAATTTATTCACTTTTTGTACACTATCACATTTTATGGCTTCGTCACCTTCCAGGTGTCGGCCAGCACGGCTCGATTCAGGGTCCAAGTGGACTTTCTGGGTCGGGGTGTGTCAAAAAATAATAATAAATATTTTTAATAATCAATTTTTAAAAAAATTTGAAGTTGTCAATTTTGGCAACAAGGATCAGGGCTGACAATTCATAGCATACCATATCAAATTTGGATATTTTGACATCTTCTTTAGAAATGCTCTTAACATTTCTCATAATCTAAATAGCAGCACTCATTCTGAAAATCATCATGCAAGAGAGAGGTGTTAGAGAAGCCAGCAAATAACCAAGAATAAGAAGTAAGAGGGGTCATGTAAGTAAGTAGTCTTTGTGAAGAGTACTCGTGCTTTAGAGTTTGTCTCTAAAAATGAAAAAGTGTCATAATTTCTAAAATTATCTTTAAAAATTTTTGTTTTGTAATTTTTGTGAGTGTAATACAATTCATTTATTTCCATATCTTGTCTTCCCAAAAAAATTCTGAAAATCGTTGTGAAATTTGTTCTTGCATATTAGTTGATGTTGAGGCTTAATTGGTCTCAAGTTTGGTTTCCTAGGGATTTGCTTGCTTGGGCTCATCTTTGTTATACTAACTTTGTTGGGCTTTGATTTTTATTTCGTTTACTCAGTTGTGCGACCCCTTTTTGAGCTCTCAGTGGTATTCTTCTTGTTGCAAATATACAAATTTACAAATATCTTTGAGATAAAAAAAATTCAAATTTCAACCAGTGGAGATATTTTTTGGAATTTGTACTATTCGAGGAGGTTCAAGCATGCTTTCACCACCTTCGTGTTCATAGGGAGAAATTTCATGGTCCAGAGGTTGAATCAAGTGTTTTTTCCGGCTCATGGCATAAAAGAGCAGAAAATAACATTCAACTTTCAAATGAAAGGGGGGAAAAAATGAAGAAATATCACTCATAGCTCACGTTTCCGGCTCAAGATATAGGTATTGGGATTGTTAAGTGACCCAAACATTGTGAGGTTCTTATAAATATTACATTCTGATCTATTTTGCAACAACGATCGTATGTACGTTCGTGTTAATGGACACTTGAATTCTTTCAAGGTGTTCGATAGATTGTTGCTTTCTCTGTGAGGTACTATAAACTATAGAAAACTTCCTTTCTTTATATAACTTCGAGTGCCTACAGAACTCGTTGCGCCAATATTGCATCATAAAGTAGTATCATGCCGAAAAGTATAGCAACCAATTGGAGCAAAATTATATGTATTGAATCATTTGGACTTAAAAAAAAAATGCATAGAAATTCGGAAAAAGATGAACAAATTAAAGCAAAATTATATGTGCTGGGCAATTGAGACTCGCCCAAAAATGTTATCGAGCTCTGCTGCACGGAATAGTGGACTTCGTCAAAATCACAGGGTCGATCGCTAAAATTTTTAAACAACACATGGTGATAAAGATTGAGCGGAAAAGAGAGAGAAAATGAGAGAATCCCAAACAAGATCATAGAAAGATATCCGAAATGATGATGATAAGAATGTTTTTAAGCATATATAGCTTTACAAGCTGAACACATCTGACACTAAAATGTTGAGTGCTTGTGAACGTTGAGGATCGAATTTTCTCAACTTCTACAGAGATCTAACTTGACATACAATAAGGTAATCCTAACCCATTTACAACAGCATTGCATGGCAATCAATTGAAACAGTTTCTCTCAACTGAACAATGAAATAATCCAAAACAAAATATATGCACTGAAAATTAAAAACTGAAAAAGCTTTAAATGCCTACATCAATATATATCAAAATACCACGTAGTTAATTTGAAATTGTTCAAAAATGAAAAGAAAAAAACAAATCAAACTGGCTTCTTTGGTTGGTCAATCAATCCTTTTCTTTTTCACAAAGCAATACTCTAATCATTTTAAATCATAAAACTTCGAACATTATTGCAAATGGAAGAGCATACAACTCTAATCATTTTGATTACACTAAGTTCTACAAATGTGCCCAATTTGAATGCATGAAATTTCCTCACCGAAGAAGGTTAGGCATTTTTGGAAATAACTGGAGAGAGATGGAAAAGACAGAGAGAGAGAGAGAGACTTGGTCCGCTTGGAATAAAGTTGTGACATAGTATTTTAACATTTCTCCTATAAAATACATAACGTTTAACTTTTTGACTTTTTGTTGGGCATAAATGTTATACGTTTTACTATCAAGAAAAGCAAATTATTTAGTTGATATAGTCTGAAGAGCCCGACATGATATAACCGTTGATCTGTTGTTAGAGATTTGTGTAATTTACTTCAAAATTCACAGTATGATCTACCTTAAGAACATCCTCACCGTGATCGTTGAGGGGAAACAAAAAAGTTGGAAACTATTTCGTTATCAAATCCCTAATTTTTTTTTAAAAAAATATATCGATATTTTTATACTAAGGAAAGGAAGAGTTCGGCTAAGCCGCAACCTAATTTGATATTGAATTCGCCATCCATGAAATTTGAACCTTAGACCTCTCACTTCCAAATGAAGAGTACCGAGTAGCATCAAATCCCTAATTAGGAGGGGTCATGTAAGTAAGGGCTCCAAGTCTTCTGAAAATAATGTCTCATTTATGTCTCCTTATCCATTTTTTTGATAATTGTCATTCCACCTAATTCTAGCTTAACTTTGTTATTTTTTAATAATTAAAATAAATAAATATTAAAAAGTAAAAAATCCCTAAGGGGTAGAGTCATACGAGAAAATTTTAATTGTGACAGGACCACGGATGGTATAGCACATGTTTTTATGTAAGTAAGGAGAACTTTTATTTTTTAAATCATTAACTTTTTAACACACATATCTTACCATTTATATAATGACACGTGATGTATCATCCTGTGTGACGATCACACTGAAAAATCCCTCATCCAAACCCTTCAAAACAAAATGTTCCCCAATGATCATCTGACAAAAAACCTTAGGGCTTTTGCAGGAGAAGATGCATCGCGGCGACGGTGGCGGTTTCCCACTGCCACTTCCAGATTCACAAGTAAGGTAGGGTAGGGGGGGTGGGGACTGGGGAATTTTGTTTCTTCTTCCCGTCAACCTTTTCCAGATTCACGAAATCCCTCTCGGTTTTTCTGGGTTGCCGATGGTCCCAGGATCGAACTGGTTCCAGATATAAATAAATAAAATAAAATAAAATAAAAAGAAGGTGAAATATATAGAAGTAACAACTGGATTAAATACGATTGATGCAACATAGCAGTAGCGAGAGGCTGCAGAAAACTAAAGCCCAAACAACAAAATTACACTTGGATATTGAAACTTACAAAAAACATGAGATCCCCATACATTTTTATTTTCAACGATGAGATCCCCATACATTTTTAATTTCAACAATGAGATCCCCATATCTGAGGAGTATATCTTGCTATTCTATGCAGTAGTTCGTTCTTTCCCCCGACGAGATCCCTATATACATCCTTGGTACATGACAGAGTTCTTTCAAGTCAGACAATATTGCTGGTGCATGCTTGATCATCAACAGTACTAATAGCACCTCGGCTTGATTCTACCACAGGATCAATGACGGTTGTAGGAATTGAATTGTCTGGGGTAGGGTACTCAAAACCGCGAGGTTTGTAATATTTATTGAAGTGAAGATTGCAGAAAGCTACAAGAAGGAAGGCAGCGACGTAGATAGAATAGGCAGCACATTTGAACCACAAAGGAAATGAGATGCTGATGGATATGAAGAAGGCTGTGACCCCAAAGAAGATGCCAAAATGATGAGAAAGGCCGGCTATTGATATTCCAGCGAGAGAGTAGCTGGAGTGAATGGATTTGCTCATCAGGATACAAGTGAAGGCAAATAAGACTAATAGTCCAAGAAGGTCAAAGATCACTGGGAGAGGGAGCTGGCCAGGAGGAATTTGGAAGCGGATAAGCGCTAGTCCGATTGCTGATGTGAAGCAAAACCCAACAATTATCCTTGAATCTAAGTTGTTGGTTGGGAACTTAATCATACTTCCTCTGATCTGGAACTTGCAGCACCGGGGCTTCTAGGTCTGGTTCGCCATAGGGATGATCACGATCAACGGGACTGATTATTAGACCATCGAGCAGTTGAAATATCGTTGCAATAAAACGTTTCATTTTGCTATGCAGAAAAGGAGAGAGTGATACCATAAGGAGAGAGGTTGTTGTGATTATATATACAGCAAAAGGTCTTTTTAGGATTTTTGGATTGAGATTTTGGATTATGTGTGCCGGTGCAGTTAATTAATAAAATAGTTCAAGTTTCTTTTGTTGAAAATAGAAATAAGGTTCGTTTATGGAGTGCATTTTTACTCATCACACTATTTATCATCGTTAGATGAATTTGAATTTTAAGATTTGTGCTTATTCACTACACAAATCTCGAAATTTAAACTCTTCTAACGGTAATAAATAGGGTGGTGAGCAAAAATGCTCTCTTGTTTATGTGGTGGAGATCTTTTTCCTGGTAATTTAATGATGGAAGTGGTGTCACTTAGTACTATTTTTTAGTGGTATTCATTTTCACTTATAAGTGAAAGGTTTTAGATTCGATTTTTGTCAAAGATAAATTTGAACCAAATTATTATTAGTCCATTATGAAATTAAGCTCAACTCCTCTCTTTCAAGATAGAAAATATTATAATTTGTTTAAATATAAAAAAATAATGAAGGTCAGAAATTGATAGTTGCCAGTGCCACGGAGGAAGGACAATCCATGTTGAACGTGATGTCGAACCACGGAGGAAGCGCAACCCCTCTCGTGCATTTTTGAATTTGCTCATCAAGATACAAGTGATGTCGAACGTGATTCTAGGGTTTAGACAATCGTTGTCTACTGGTTTGGCTTCATATATCCATTCGACAATCGATGGATCCACCACTGGACTTGGTTCACTCCGCTATCTCATCGGTCATCTTGTTTTTTTTTCTTTTCGTTTTACCCTTTTAAACTTTGATACCCATCAGGTCCATATTCATTCAGAGGATGCTCAGATTAGACATATGACACAACACCAACAAAACAAGAGCACGGCATCATTCAGCAATTTTTGTTCTTTTTGGTTGATTATAGAAATGGGGGATGTGATATTCACACACCCCATTTTATTTTTCACATATTTTTTTAATTTTCGATCGTCGAATCGGATAAATTAAAAAAGATTAACAGACATAAAATATCAAGGAGTGTGTAAGAAGTAAAATATGGTGTGTGGAGAGCACATCCCTATTGAAATTATTTTCCATGAAGTTACAATTTTCATTAACTCACAAACATGTTGCAGGGATTTCACCTGTTTTTTTTTAAGGTGCATTTTACTGTATTTTAGCTTATAATTATGTATAGTAAATAATTAATATGAAAAATTGGAGTGTCTAATGACTGTTCTTTTTGTAATTTTCAAATGTCAAATGCATGAACAAATAGAAATAGAGACATATTTAATTGATACACGTTATTTATCATGTACTATTGAAACTTTCAAATGCTAGAGAATTTATAAATTGTTAGATATTTTTACCATGCACATTTTAATTTAGGAATAATGGGTACTAAAGTTTAAAAGGTGAAATGGTTTGGTAAACGTGCGGGGCCTTCGAACGGAACAAAATAATAATATAATCCCAAAGGGAAGTCTTATCTGGGACCCTCTCTGAACTCTTTCATTTTGCAGACTCCTAGTTACACCGAAGACTGACTAGATCCGTATCCATCATCGCAAAATGCTAAGGACCTTTTCACCCCATTATCATCTGTTCTCTCGCACGCCGTATCTTCTGAGTTGTGTGAATCAAAACAGAAAAAGTAAATTGTAGCAATAGTTTTTTAACTAACAATTCTTTACTATTGGTTTCTTAATTTATTCAAATGTGTTGTTATAATCATTTTCATCAATTTTTCAAAATTTTGTCAAAATAAGTTATGTTGAGATAACCATTTATATAGTAAGGGTCCATCAACTCATCATGTGTAATTATGGTCATTTTTGTCAACTACGTCAAATTTTTTGGCAAAACGAGTTATGTTAGAAGAACCATTGCTACAACTGAGTTAGAGTTAATGAACCATTTCTTCAGTTGAATTAAAGTTGAGAAACTAATGGTAATGGATTTTTAGTTGAATGATCATTGCTCTAATTGAGTTAAAATCAAGAAACTATTAACTACAATTTACTCAAACGGAAAGTATAAGTACTTGAAAAGTTAGAAGATGTAGGAAAATATCATGAATTAATCATTGGCAATTGATATTTTTCAAAAAAAATTGAACCAACAATCGAAAACTAAAAGAACAGAAAATGTTAAAAACTTATTGAATATTTATATAAACACTAATTGTATGCGCGTTTTCTATATTTTTTAATGTATTATAATATTTTATAATCTAAATGAAGTCCTATTTTAAAATTTAAAATTTTATGCATCACCGTACAGTTACTTAAAAAAAAAAAAAAATAGAGTTGTTCTTTCAAATCCCCATTAGGATTGCACGAAAAAAGAATGTTAACCAACTTCTGTAAAGTATAATTATCGTAACAATATTTTCAACCAATATGACGGTTGCAACCAAAGTTAGAGACCCATTTTGAAAGAATCTCTTTAGATTATATTTAAACGTTGGGTTAAAATCTAAAATTTAGATTTTAAACTAATCATCTACTTAGCATTACGATTAAATGGTGTTCCGCTACACTTGCAAATGAGTGGTCTTAAGTTTAATTCTCATCAAATGCGAATTCAAATCACGTTATTGCTAATTTATTATGAAGCTAAGCTCAACCCCTCCCCCTTATTGTAGATAAATTTTGGGTTAAACTAAAATTTGGGCAATTTTATCATAAAATTTAGGTCTAGGTTAAAAAAAGGCCACCAAATTTTAGGTTTTAAACTAACCAAATCTGTGACAACCCGTTCCAAATTTTACGTTTTTATTTTATTTTAAAAGCGTGAATTTACGAAATTGCCCTAGAGGTAAGGACTTTGACTTCCGTTGATCATCGACTTGAGAGATGTGAGACTTATTCTTTTAGCATATCCTCGTTGGTACGAACGTATAGGCGAAAGCCGTTTGTGAGTCCGGATTATAACGGTACAGTTACGGCCGTTCGAAATTGGTTATTCAAGGTTTAGTGTTAATTAAATTAAATCCCCATTTTGTGGGGTGAAGCCAAATCAGAAATGAGGAAAGAAAGAAAAGAACCAAAAAAAAAAAAAAAAAAAAAAAAAAAAGGGAAGCGGCTTTCCCGTCCACCCACAGCCACCACAAGTTCCCATTTCCCAAGGCCGATTCCAGCCAACTCCGGTGGAGTTTTTCGACGCCACCACCACCATCTTGAAGCTCTCATTTCCCTCTACAAAACCCACCCAAGAACCATCTTGATTAGCCATGGTATGTGGCGATTTGAGGCCATGAAAGTCGACGAAAATCAACGGTGCTCCGGCCACTCTTTTTGATTTTCCGCCAAATTGGTAATGTGATGGCCGATGCCACCACTTGGGCTTTATAGCCCATCATCCCAGGAGAAAAACCCAACCAACCTTGACCCCGTTGGATCACTGTAGAAGACGAATCGACATCTGGAAGTTTTAGGCACCCATCAGCTTTGTGGGCAAAATTAACCATATTCCATTCACTTTTGGATTTCGTGGTAGGTATGAAAGTTGCTCTATTCACTGAGATCTTCATTTCTATGAAGTTTGAGAATTTTTGGAAATAGTTGGATTTTCCAGCGAGTCGGGAAGGCCAATCGCCACCCGCGGCGGCGTGTGGCCAATGGACCGCCAATGCTATTTGTAGGCTATGTCGAATGTCTTGAATTCAGTTTTGTTATTTGAATGACATAGGTTGATCGTTAGAACCCAAATTTGTTACGATACTTTACCTGATGAAAATGTGAATCGACGATCAGACTATTGGATCGTCACCAAACTTGGATACATTATAATACGTAATATTTAAAGATCATAGGAATTTATGGATCGGGAATCCGATGTACGGATCTTGCTGAATTGAATTTGTAAGTTAGTAAAATAAATATTCACGTTCACTTGGTTTTGGGCAAATGGCAGAAATCCAAACGTTGGATCGTAATGAGAAATTTTAATATGTTATTCTAGAAACATATTGTGGATCGTTGGGGTTGTGGATTGGGAATTTGATATACTGATCTTCCAAATCAAGCTATACAGGGTTGTAGACCCTACCGTCGATCTTTGATCGACGGTTGACTTTTGGTCAATGGGTCTCAAATTATTCTTGAAAGTCCTTGAGGATATGTTTTTATGTAAATTATGTATTCTATCGGTAAAAACTTTGAGACGTGATTTGATAATTGGTCACAGGCGACGATAGATCGTGATGTCTCGATGTGCGTGCAAGATAATCATAGCGTGGACTCCAGGTGAGTGGGCCTTTTTCTTTCATAGGCATATAATTGATAGTTCCACAAGCACTCCTATAGTGATCTATGCTTGTTACCTACAATTAATCATTTCAAACTACGAATGGCTTGATCCCTGTTTAGGGTACGTAGGCAGTCTAATAAGACGTTAGATGCATCCATATAATAAATGAGATTAAATAATTGAGACAATAGCTTTGTTTAGTGAATTAAGCAATGTGAAGGACATTGGTGGGAAGTGTGAGATTTAGCTTTATGATTTGACGATTAATGTTGATCATGAATCAATGCGTGAAGAATCAAGAAATTGAAGTAAGGAAAGGTAAGTAATAATAGTTAATGTAACTAGGGTTTAATTGGGCTTAACACTGATGATTACTCTCAAAAGTAAATAGTTTGGGAGTATGGTGTTATTGATTGTACAAGTTACGCCGTATTATATATTTTGGGAATATCATGAAATGT
Organism: Pyrus communis; assembly: GCF_963583255.1. Taxonomy (NCBI): domain Eukaryota; kingdom Viridiplantae; phylum Streptophyta; class Magnoliopsida; order Rosales; family Rosaceae; genus Pyrus; species Pyrus communis. The sequence continues at coordinate 26,907,888 of NC_084810.1, read as the reverse complement.
TTGGATATAGATTGCATCATGGCATATTCATATGGATATTACTTGAACCTAACTATTGTGAATGCTTTGAAGTGTTATATGACGCCGCGGACGCCCAGGTAAGCTTAGGTGAGTACATGTTGATGTTAGTGATGGTAGTGAGTACGATTGTGCTGAGATATAATATAGCTCATAAACCTGCACCCCGGTGTTAGTGCTCCCGCCCGTGGCCACGGCACAGTCCTTCACGTGATGTTCACCTCCCGCACCTTACGCTCACCTTGGAACCAAAGTAGGTGCACAGTCCTGTCATACAGACCACTTTAAGTGGTTCCTACTCGTAGGTGACCCGCGATTATTCGCATAGTCTTCACATGATCGTAGCACTTGAGCGTATTTATTTACACCCAGTCCTGTCGTATAGACCACTTTAGGTGCTTCCGACTCGTGTGCAGGTATACTTATAGAGTTATTGGCTAGCCATGATTGATGAGATATGGATAAGTCGTACAGGTCACTATACGTGACTCCGACTTATATGCTAGTCATGATTGATGAGATATGGATAAGTCGTACAGGTCACTATAAATTACTCCAACTTATATGCTAGCCATGATTGATGAGATATGGATAAGTTGTACATATCATTTTAGATGACTCTGACTGATATATCATTTTGTATTGATTAAGTTCATTTGGCCTACTTATTAATATATGGTGGAGTTAATGGCAAACCGTGGTTTTGGTCATTTCTAAGTATGATTTGGATATATGTATATATGTTGTACTATCCTATAGAAAACGATAAGGGAATTACAGTGAGGGGTTATTACTGTTAGAAAGGTAATAGTTTTGGGAAACTTGGTTTTATTGCTTACTCACTTTATGTTTTGTACCCCTTCAGGTTTTAACTGCTGAGTTCGTATCAACGAGGATATATAGCTAATCTTAGTATTGGTAACTACTTTTAAGGGTATGATTCTCACCGACACTATTGTACTTTACTTATACTCTGACATCGCGTGTGAAATGGATTCGCTCTCACTCGTAGCGCACTATGGTATTTAGACACTTTTAAATTCAAATTTATTCACTTTTTATACACTATCACATCTTATGGCTTCATCACCTTCCAGGTGTCGGCCAACACAGCTCGATTTGAGGTCCTAGTAGACATTCTGGGTCGGGATGTGTCAAAATCATTCTCCAATAGTTGGATTTAAAGTAAGTTTTACGGTATAAGCTAAAATTTAGTCAATTTTAAATACATTAAATCCAATGACTACGATCAAATATAATCAAATCTAACAATAAAAAAAAAATTAAAAAAAAAGGAGCTCAAAATTAAATCCAACTCCGAAAACAATTAAACATATAATTAAATCAATATTCACCCAAAAACATTAAAATACAAGTTTTTTGGAGTCATTTTAGTGAATTTTTAAATTTTCTCAGAATTTAAATATTTTATAGTTCAAATATTTATAAAATGAATTATTATAATCTACGTAAATTTTACTTTGAAAAAAATAGGTTAAAAACTTTTAGCATAAATTTATTATTTAATAATCTTAAACTAATATTTTAACCTATAACTATTAGAGTGTAAAAAAAAAAAAAATTTATTTCTCAGTTAAAAAATAAATTTTCTAAAGTAAAAATATTTAATCTCAGAGTTGAAGATAGCCTTAGCGTTCCTCAAATAAGAATGCAGGAATATTTGGCGAAAAAATAACGTAAGACAAAAAGGTAAAAACATTAGAAGACATTACCGCACTCACATCAGCTGAATTATTAGCTTTTTACTTTCTTGCACGTCATAAAACACTGCTACTGTTGCTTGTGAGCCTGTGTTCTTTTCAGATGTCCGAGATGACAACCCTCTGGATTGTCTTGTTGTACAAGTTCAATTATACATTTAGTGTCAGACTAACTATATGAACTTTCCATATTCATGCTTTTTTTGTTGTTCATGAAGTCTGACATGAATGAGTTGTAAAAATATAACCCTTACGTTGTGGAAAATAACCATTTATGTGAAATTTGCAATGAATAGGCATGTCAGGAATCATATACTTTGAGGGTTCCAGCAATCATGGAGATAAAGAGATGGATTGATAAACAGAAAATTGATCAAAAAATTATTTTGATATTAGCAATCAACACTTAAATAATCTATCATTAACAATCACATAATATAGTTTACAAAAATAATATTTGAATATATAATCTCCCTAACATCATCCTTTATTTTAATTTAGTTTTCTATCAAAATTAAGAAGTCAAAGAACTCATAACAAAGAGGTTATAAAAAATGTACATAACTTTTATATTCCATCCATACGGCTAAATGATAAATTTAGTTTTCTAAGAAGGAAAAAAAATCTGTCGACTTGTGACATAAATCCAACAAAACATTACTTGATCAAAACTAAATCTTCAAAGTAACGATTTTGCTAATTTTTGTAAAGTTCCAAAAGGGAAACAAATATGATTATACAATCACATACTGGAGTAGACCAATTATCTAGTCTTACTTTTCACTTGTGAGTGTTTCTATATGTATCAGTTTGCTTCTCCAGTTTTCCTATTGCCAAAGGGCGATACTCTTTGTAATTGTCCTTTCATAACATTTCTTCCTTTCTTTTTGTGACCAAGTGAATAACATAGAACACTCACAACTGATCGCTAGCAATTCATAATTCTACATGACAAATTCACAGCAGAAGGAATTTATCCCACTTCATATTTTATTGGGACGGGAGGCGACAAGATTCATCCCTCATGTTCCCATCACAACCCCAAAACACTATGCAAATTCGACAACTTTAACAATATGCAAATCCAACAAAGAACTGTAAAATCAAGGTTGAAAGCTTAAAACCCAAAAATTCTTGAAACCAAAGCTTCAATACCATATTAGACAACACCGAGAGGTAAAAATCATACAAATTTAGGAAATGGGTAAAGTATTATTCCGACCACAAATGTTACAGCTACATTAACGCTTGGACACACAAATATTCTAAAACCCATTTATTTGTCTTATCATGTACCACTTATCCGTGAAGTTCAGAGTACTTGGTCATCTATAACCCCTAAATCACCAACATTTTCACAAAATACAAACTAAATTTAAAAAACGAAAAACAAAAAACAAAATCTTGAAACAAAATCTCTCACCTCTCTCACATCTCTTGGGGTATTGCTTACGAGCCTCCTCTTCTTCCATTGGTTTGCCAATAAACCTCAATTCCTCTCTGTCTTCATCAGCCGCAGCTACCTCCTGAGTCACTGGCTTCCTCGGCAGAGAAGCTGCTTTTTCCACACTCGTTGCTACTTCCTCTTCATCTCTCGCGTTATTGGTTTGCCTCGGATTCTTTGATTTAGGTGTAGAAGCAGATTTTGCCACACTCGTTCTCTTCAACTCTTGCATTTTTGGTTTGCCTCAGCTTCTTCGATTTGGGCAAAAAGCAGTTCTTTCCACACTCGTTGCTACCTCCTCATCAACTCTCGCCTTCTTGGCTTATCTCCGATTCTTCGATTGCAGCGGAGAAGCAGATGTTTCCACAATTGTTGCTACCTCCTCCTCAACCCTCGCCTTCCCGGTTTGCCTCGCGTTCTTCAATTTCGGTGGAGAGGCCACTTCTTCCACACTTGTTGCTACCTCCTCTTCATCTCTCGCCTTCTTGGTTTGCCTCGTCTTCTTCGATTTTGGCGGAGAAGTAGCTTTTTCCACACTCGTTGCTACCTCCTCCTCAACTCTCGCCTTCTTGGTTTGCATTGGGTTCTTCGAATTCGGCGGAGAACCTGAAGAGGTTCCGGCCTTCGACATCCGCTTGCACGCCATTCTGCTTACGGCGGAGAGAGGCTGAATCGCCGGAGAAGACGGTGGATCTTTTAGAGAGAGAAATGGGCGATAGGGTGTTTTTAGTGTGCGAGTGATTGGATTGGGGTTTTGTTTTATAGTGAGCCGCGAAATTAATGGAGTGGGGAGTGCGCGGCGTGTGGGCGGGAAAACGGGAAATTTTGAAAAGTGGGATTTGAACTTTGAGGCGACGTTTGGTTTTGGAGCGTAAAGGGTGACATGTAGGTATGTTTGGCTTTATTTTTGTTTATATTTTGACTTTTTTTTTTTCCTATTTGCCATAAATCAATGCTACAGTGTGCAAATATACGACGAATGTACGATGAGAATTGGAATTGGATTCGGTTGGATTCAAATGGTGGGATTTTAGGAATCTGCATATTTTAGTCATTTATTATGTATCGTACGATCATAAATTATTTAATATTTTTATTTATAATTAAATACAGATGATGATACGTTATGGACATTTCACATGTTAAACTAATCTAGTTTAATATTAAGGGCAAACATTATTGTTTGAGCCGTCTCGTATAAATGTTATATGCTTAAACGATAAGTCCAAGGAATATGTGATTGGAAGAATGCGATCTAAAGAAGTTAGATTCATGAGACCATTCTTTCGTTGACACATCCTAAACGTTCCTGATCATAGGATTGTCAATTGGGCATTGACAGTCCGTTAAGATCAGTACGTGCTATGTCTTCTCTCAGGGAGAGTGACTAGTCTCGAGTCATTGGTGTGTGTGACATCAAGACAAGCATGTAGGTGCTCAATAGAGAATGAGTTCACTGAACACGATCAACGAGGGGTTCTCATATTCATGTCACATGAGAACTCATGGTTGGGATAATGCAAAGTAGTCCTTTGACCTGAGGCATCACAGCTGTCTTGTGGTTAGGTCCTTAATCTTTGATTATGTCAAAGTCACTCCATCAGGAGGGTGTCCATGGCATCGTCGGGGTTAAGCCACTTAGCCATGGAGGCAAGTGAATGCGCAACAAGGGATCTCTAACCTTCAAACTGTTTGAGGGAGAATACTCTATGATATGATTTAGAATCTCTGGCCAGAGTATGAATGAGATGTTGGAATGCGTTCCAAATCACATTCAAGGTAATCATATAAGCACAAGACTCACATTGGATAGTAGACATGAATAAACTATCAAACCAAACAATGTGGTTAAGAGTATTGTATTAGAGAAAGACCGTATTGCATTTGTAATCCTAAAACTGAATAGGTTCTCCACCTCTTCTGATTAGCTTGGGTAACCATGACATGCTGCTAGGCGTCAACCATGGTTTGTGGAAGCCCTAAAAGTGTATTATCACTAACGGGAGAATTGAAAGTAAGTTTCAATTCACAATCGATTTGAAAGAGTTTGAATCGCCCACTGCCTCGCTAAAAGGAACCTAATGGATCGTACACCGTGTAAGGTAGAGATTGAAGATTCAACGGAGATGAGTAAGAATAATTAAATGGTTTAATTATTTATGGCAAGGATTAATTAATATGATTATTAATCAAACGAATAAGTTCGTTAAAAGACCACGGGATAGTTTTGGACCTTAAGGCCCAATGGGCTTCGAACGTCAAGTCCATTGACTTAAGTTGTGTGACAACTTAATGAATAATGATTCACAAAGGCCCAAATAGCCCAATAAATCCCATGTTAAAGAAGGAGTGGTTTTGGACTTATTTACAAGTTTGCCACTCAAATGAATTAAGGAATAAGTATGACTTTATAACCAAAATTCATAAATGGTAATTTTTGGGGAAAGGATGAGAACACAAGCTCTCCTTTCTCTCTAAAATTTCAACCACCTTGAAGGGATCATCTAGCAATCAAACTCCTCCAAGGTCACTCATTTCTTCTACAATATGCCTTGGTGTGGAGACTTAGAGGTTTTCAATTTTGGGAACTTGGAGAAACCTTTTCATCCATCCAAATCCATGGATCTAAGATGCAAGGAATGAAGGCCCTCTCTTTGGGTGATTAGCCTTTGCTTATGCAAAGAGGAATCTACAAAGGTATTGATTTCTCAACTCACTTTGTTTTGAGTTGAGTCTTGGTTCACCTATCTACTAGGCTTTGAAGTTCATGGGTTAAGTTTTGTTTTTGAGTGCATATAAACATGATTCCGCCTTTTAATTGTTAATTGCATGTTGTTGATGTTGCTCAAATGAACTTGTTTTACACAAATCGGCCTTCAAGTGGTATCAGAGCCTAAGTCTAGTAGTTGGTGAATCCTTTTGGGTTTTGTAGTTCATAGTTTGTGATTTGAATGTTGTAATTGTTACAAGCTTTATTCTTGCTTCTTTGAATGTAAATTTTGTTAGAAAATTTGCCATCTCAAATGTTGTAGATGTAGTTTATATGAGCATGAATTTTGGAGCTAAAATTTGGTGCCATGTTTTTGGGGAAATTCGGCCAAATCCAAAGGGTGAAATTTTGGGTTCTTGTTTGACTTGTTAAAAAGTGTTTTAAAGTGACTTTTGGAACCCCTATGTACCCTAGTATGGTTGTATGTTATTTCCCTTAAGTTTGAGTGGTTTTGGTATGTTTTTGGGTGAAGAATGTTCATGGAGCTCTTATGGGTTTTCATGGATGTTCTTCATTGTTCTTGATATGTTCTTGCCAAGAACAAAAGGTTTGGTGTTTTGATTCAAAGTTTTGATTTATTTCATAAAGTTTTTGTTTTGAAATATTTCTTATGTTTAAATATATTAGATATTTATTTTGAAAGATTAAAGAAATTTTAGTGGGTAGGTGTGTAATGATTTATTCCATTTCACCCACCCCACTTACAAAAACTTTGAAATTTTTTTTATTACTTTGCTTCAATGGCCGGCCACCCTACTCAATTAGGGTCCTTTTGGGGCTTTTATGTAATTACATAAAGTTTTGATACTTTTGTGTATTTGTAATTTGACCCAAAAGTTTACGTTTTTACGTAAAGGTCCAAAATCACTAAAAGGACAAATTGTTTTGCTCCTTTAATGAAGTTTTAGCTTTTGTGGAAATTTTTGGGTTATAGTTGTAATTAAATGAAGTAGTGGACTTTTGTGTTTTTACAAAGTGACCCCAAAAGTTTAAGTTTTGCAAAATGGCCCAAAAGTTGAGGTCATAGCATTTTGGCCCAAATTAGGTAGAGAACAAAATTGTTTTGTCTCTTTAAATGAGAATTGGATTTTCATTTCATTTAGCTCCATTTAAATCAATTCTATGGATACAAAAACCAAATGAAAATGTTGCATTCAAGTTTAATTAGTTAAAGCGTTAATTAATTAAAGAAAGGGTGATTATGAACCTAAGCTTACGATAATTGAGCTATGTGAATGACCGTTTCAAATTTGTTTGAACCATGGGAATGAGTAGATTAAATTTTGGTTGTAATTTGATATGATCAATTGTTGTAAAAGAGTATAAGCTCTTCTTTACTTTAAAGTAATTTGATTTGATCAATTGTTGTAAAAGAGCATAAGCTCTTATTTACTTTGAAGTACTCCTTTCTTGTTTTATTCGATATGCATGAAATTGGAGTAGTTGGGTCCAACGCCCAATAAGACAACACGCCTTAATGTGATTAAACGCGTAACTAAAATCAATCACCATCCCTAGACCGAGATTCAACACTAGGCTCGTGTTGAATCGAATCAAAGGTTCATAGTCATCCTAAGGCCCTAAGGCAACTATATAGTCCATCAATGAATGCAAATCTTATGTTAGTAGTACCATATAGTCTTGCTTTAAAAACCGTTTTAAAAGCATAGTGGGAGTATTATATACTACTAAATCAATCATATGGACCAATAGTTGTAATATGACCAAAATGTTTTAATTGGATTAAAATGTATGTTTATATGTGATGAGACCTAAAACCCTCAACAAACCATTATTAAGTTGATAAGCGAGAGATGCTTTGAATATCTCTTCGTGGCCTTCCACCGTGGTGGGCTCTAATCGTTTGTGACTTGTACACCGGCTTCACCCTATCATGGGGGAGTACAAAGTGCATGCTTACACTCAGGAGGAGTCCATAAACATATGATGAGGTAAGTGTAGGCAACGAGGATGGCCGATATCATATCATTGTGAGGCTATTCTTGAACCCCTTCATGAATTAAGCATGGTGGGAATAACTTAACTAAGTGCAATGGTGCCGATATCGTATCATCGTGAGGCCACATTTTCTAGAGGCCAAACTAGATGGTTAATTACAAGAGTTGTAAATGACTAAAGTGTTATTCTCTCATCATTATTTTTGCTAACCAACATGATATAATTCTGAGGTGGGCTTGGTAATGGTGAGTCTCCCATACCCCGCTAAGAGTTCAACAAAACTCTCGAATTCCGATGAGGGATATGGAATTTGCTAAAAATAGTGGGTGGTGCTATTTTGATTTAAAGACCCGGATCAAATAGCTTAAAATCAATCAATTTATATTCGTTATGTATTTGTTTACCAATATATTTGCAAACGCTATCCAAAACTTGACAAAGAAAAACCGAACGCTTTAGTTTCCGAACTTGGTACCACAATCCCATAGATTGTCTTGAATGGATTGTAAAAGTGCCTAAGTAGTCTCATCCTCACAATCTTCCTATTGATAATGTATCAATGGAAGAACATGTTAGATAAGTCTACCATGAAGAGGACAATGCAAACTCTAGTGTTTGTCTCTTTGTTACACGAACAAGGAACTTGAGAAGTAAGCACAAGGGCATGGACACTTTATGTGCCATGATTCTTCACTTACAAATTGTTGTATGAAGAAATGAGAGTTGCCTTGAACAACTCTTGAAAGTTTGTTATTATGTTTAGAACATAATGGTTGGTTGACAAAAATAGTCCATCAACATGGACTTATGATGATTTTGAATCATTGAATGTTGAAGTGTCAAAACACTTAACGAGACGGAAACTAGGCAAGGACTTCACCTTTGTGTCCCTATCCTAATGGTTCATTAAGTTTATTGTAAACTATATAGTGAACAATAACCGCACGCTATCCAAATCGTTTGATATGTATAACACATATGAAATAAGTTTCAAGAGAGATAGTGGGAGTTTAGGGACCATGACTATTGTAGTCAAAAGGGAAGTCAAATGAAGAAGGCAAAATAACTCCAAGGGAACAAACTTTCTTTATGAAAGGATGGACATTGGAAGGGGTATTTGCAAGAAATGTCTTGCAAGTGTCAAGAACACACCTTTCGAAGGTGTTGTAAAATGTTCTTGAATAATTCAAAACAGTTGGTTCTTCTACTTGAATACATGATTCTGTATTAGCAACTATGTTTTACAATCGTTGTAAAAGTGTGGCTAATAAGAAGTAGAAGATAAATGAGAGAAGAGAAAGTACTTCACATTCGAAACGTGAATCAAATATAGATCTCTGCGAAAGCGGATTGTACTTACTTCCTCATATGAACTACCAAAGAAATTGGAAAAACCGAAGATTGTCTTTACGTCCCAATTTTAAGAAACTTAATTCCGTCACTATTGTAGAGATGGATGAATGTTTTGTTTGACAAAACATTGTTCTTTATTAATGAATGATTAGATTATGGTAATCTAATTAATTGTCTCTATAGTAGAGATGATGTGGTAATGTTAACTGTTTAAGAATATAACGATGCTTAAAACCCAAAAGGTTGCAAGGTAGTGACTAATCCCAACTGAGTTGTGATACCTCTAAAACATAAATTACGAGTTGGTAATAGATGGATGCATTGGATCGTTAGACCCGGATCCAATACCTTCTTGTTATATTGTATAGAGGCGAAATGTTCGAATCTTTATTCTTTTGGAAAGAAGAAAGAATCACAAAGTTGTTAAGGAAAATTCACTTAGATGTTAGTGGCACTTGTCCACAACATAATACTACTCATGTTGTATGACATTCACCGAAGATCACTCTCGGTTGGACTATAGTTTACTTTGAATAAACACAAGTCCGAATAATTTGCAAAAGGTTTCAAAGAATTCAAGAAATGTAAGTTGATGAGTAAGACGTCTAAAGAATTTACCTTCTTAGATTTGATTCAAGGAAAAGTAACACTTTAGATGAGTTTCCTTGAAAGATATCAAGGAAAATAGCATCATAAGATAATGTATTTCTCCATTAGGAGAAGAACGAACTTGAATAAGATTTAGTTCGTTGGATGTTATCTATTACCCATATATAGGATATATATACTTCTAAAACAATATGATTGTCAATTAGAAGATCTTCCAAAATTTTCATAACTCCATAAGATGTAGTTGGAAAGAAGGACAAATCTTAAACATGTTAAGATTTGGGGTTGTGTGCTAATAAGCAATATTTGTTTGATATGATCAACAAATATAACAACCTAGTTCCTACACCACAAGCTCCAAGGTAGTCGAGAAGGATTTATAAATCGTCTCAGTTGAATGGTTTGAACTTTATGACTATGTCATAGAGTTACACCTCTTAATTCGAAAGAAATAAGAATGAAAATCCTTATGACTACACTTAGTGGGAGCTATAAGCATCTTATGAGAAAAAGGATCAAATCGTTTGATTTCTCATAAAGATGTAAATGAATCTTTTGTTTACTAGGTTTACAAAAGATTAGTGGGAGTTAATCATATTCCTAAATTTGAATATATATACATGATATATATTAATTTTGAAAATGAAAGGAATTCTTCATCGTTAAAGTTATGACTTTAAACATTCTATAATGATAGAATGTATATGGGAGACATAGTCTATATACATGGGATGAAAATCTATAATGATAGATTTCAAAATATAATTGGATTATATCAATCCCTAAAATAGACAAGAGATGCTAGGAAGTTTCTCATATGATGATAAACTTCAATTAGAATGACAATTCTAGTGAGACTAGGAAGTTGTTCTTCTCAAAGGGAATGTACCCTTTGACTCCCAAAGAAATAAATAGAATCCTTTATGCATACGCAGAAAGGTGATTTATGTATTTCATATTGTATGAAAACATTGATATAAGTTGTACCTAGAACGGTACAAGATGATATCAGTGCAAGCCCGGGATCAGAACCATGGCAACTGTCAAGTGAATCCTTAGGTATTTAAGAAATACTAAGGATGGATTCCTTAAGAATGAGGAAGAATTAGAGTAACGTAATGGAAGCGTAAATGTATTAGATTATGAATCTAATCCATCATAGAATATCTCTTCATTATGAATGAAGTGATAATGAGATATCTCTTTATTATGACTAAAGAGATATTTAGGTGGAAACGTTAAAAGTAATGACTTTAATGTGTTCCATCATGTATGCAAAATATATTGCCATATAGAAGCTTACAACATTGTTGTTTGGATGGGAAAGTTCATTTATGAACTCTCCATTCGGTTCCAACCAGAAAGTGTATGACACTAATGGGGCGATAGCTCAAGCCAGGGAATCAAGGTCTCATCAAGGTTCGAACTCAAATGAGAGACTGAACCACATGATTGAGAATCATGTATAATGGTGACGTCGTTATTCTCAAGGTTGCTTCTATGGATAACATATAGATATCCATTGTCTAGGTCTACTACTCAGCCATTTATGAAATGACTACAGAAGAGGTATCATCACTGATGACTAAGCTGATTGGCTCTAGTGCAAGTGGGAGATTGTTGGAAATGTGCCCTAAAACCAATCATATGATGATACTTTATGGACATTTCACATGTTAAACTAATCTAGTTTAATATTAAGGGCAAACATTATTGTTTGAGCCGTCTCGTATAAATGTTATATGCTTAAACGATAAGTCCAAGGAATATGTGATTGGAAGAATGCGATCTAAAGAAGTTAGATTCATGAGACCATTCTTTCGTTGACACATCCTAAACGTTCCTGATCATAGGATTGTCAATTGGGCATTGACAGTCCGTTAAGATCAGTACGTGCTATGTCTTCTCTCAGGGAGAGTGACTAGTCTCGAGTCATTGGTGTGTGTGACATCAAGACAAGCATGTAGGTGCTCAATAGAGAATGAGTTCACTGAACACGATCAACGAGGGGTTCTCATATTCATGTCACATGAGAACTCATGGTTGGGATAATGCAAAGTAGTCCTTTGACCTGAGGCATCACAACTGTCTTGTGTTTAGGTCCTTAATCTTTGATTATGTCAAAGTCACTCCATCAGGAGGGTGTCCACGGCATCGTCGGGGTTAAGCCACTTAGCCATGGAGGCAAGTGAATGCGCAACAAGGGATCTCTAACCTTCAAACTGTTTGAGGGAGAATACTCTATGATATGATTTAGAATCTCTGGCCAGAGTATGAATGAGATGTTGGAATGCGTTCCAAATCACATTCAAGGTAATCATATAAGCACAAGACTCACATTGGATAGTAGACATGAATAAACTATCAAACCAAATAATGTGGTTAAGAGTATTGTATTAGAGAAAGACCGTATTGCATTTGTAATCCTAAAACTGAATAGGTTCTCCACCTCTTCTGATTAGCTTGGGTAACCATGACATGCTGCTAGGCGTCAACCATGGTTTGTGGAAGCCCTAAAAGTGTATTATCACTAACGGGAGAATTGAAAGTAAGTTTCAATTCACAATCGATTTGAAAGAGTTTGAATCGCCCACTGCCTCGCTAAAAGGAACCTAATGGATCGTACACCGTGTAAGGTAGAGATTGAAGATTCAACGGAGATGAGTAAGAATAATTAAATGGTTTAATTATTTATGGCAAGGATTAATTAATATGATTATTAATCAAACGAATAAGTTCGTTAAAAGACCACGGGATAGTTTTGGACCTTAAGGTCCAATGGGCTTCGAACGTCAAGTTCATTGACTTAAGTTGTGTGACAACTTAATGAATAATGATTCACAAAGGCCCAAATAGCCCAATAAATCCCATGTTAAAGAAGGAGTGGTTTTGGACTTATTTACAAGTTTGCCACTCAAATGAATTAAGGAATAAGTATGACTTTATAGCCAAAATTCATAAATGGTAATTTTTGGGGAAAGGATGAGAACACAAGCTCTCCTTTCTCTCTAAAATTTCAGCCACCTTGGAGGGATCATCTAGCAATCAAACTCCTCCAAGGTCACTCATTTCTTCTACAATATGCCTTGGTGTGGAGACTTAGAGGTTTTCAATTTTGGGAACTTGGAGAAACCTTTTCATCCATCCAAATCCATGGATCTAAGATGCAAGGAATGAAGGCCCTCTCTTTGGGTGATTAGCCTTTGCTTATGCAAAGAGGAATCTACAAAGGTATTGATTTCTCAACTCACTTTGTTTTGAGTTGAGTCTTGGTTCACCTATCTACTAGGCTTTGAAGTTCATGGGTTAAGTTTTGTTTTTGAGTGCATATAAACATGATTCCGCCTTTTAATTGTTAATTTCATGTTGTTGATGTTGCTCAAATGAACTTGTTTTTCACAAATTTTCCTTCAGGAACTCACATGAGAACTTCCCAATAGGTCACCCATCATGGAAGTGCTTTCGCGTAAACTCGTTTAACTTCAAAGTTCCCATGGAACCTGAAGCTAGTGAGCTCCCAAAATGCCTCGTGCTAGGTAGAGATGATAATATACATATAAGGCTTATAGGATCCACTCCCCTGAATGATGTGGGATGTTACAGAACTCCTGAAAACCAAAATTAGCCTCCTTATGATTACTCATCTCTAAATACTGGTGGTATGCAAGTGATTAGTGTTGAATCTCCCACCAAACTCAGATCATGGAAATCTTTGGAGGAGAAAATTGCCCACTACTGCTTAGCAGTTTGAGAGGCTTAAGCACGTCTACTTGTTTTTGTTTTGTTTTTTTTATTTTATATTTTCTTTCTACTGTAACCTTTTTATACTTCTTTTTTACATATATGGTAAAGGTATCATTTTTTTAATTTGTGTTTTTAAACTGCCCGCTACTGCTTAGCAGTTTGTGAGGGTTAACTATTAAGCAAGTTTGTTTGTAGATTTTTTTTATTTTTCTGTTCAATTATGGTGTTTTTACGAATTTGTCCTCATTTTCTCAACTTTTGTGGTTTTTTATTATGAACGAAGCAAAGGGTAATATTGGGTTTATTGAATGCTTCACCAAACTGAGGCTCTCACTTTATATATACTAGCATACGGGCACACACACACTAAGTGTGTGAGAAATTTTTTTTTTTTTTTGAAATAGAAGGAGAGAGGAAGAGAGTGATAGAGAATGTGGAACTAGGAAGTTTTTTTTTTTTTTTAATTTTTTAATTTTTATTTTATTTTTTTAGAGATATGTTAGGATTAAATGTAGGTGATGCTTTGAAAAAATACAACAAAATTTGGTTGTATGAAATTACATTTCTGCCTCATATTTCTTATTCATGTTCTGCTTTAGTTAGAGGGTTAAACTAGTAATTTTATAGAGTTTTGGTTGACAATGAGTGTTTTATTAATTAGTAGAGATGAATGACAAATAAATGTTTAGTAAATAGTACCAAGAAAAAGATAAAAATGAATAGTACCGGAAGTGTTTCGTTAAAACTTCATAAATTTAATTAATGTTGAGTACGGGCTTGATTGGTCTCAGGTTTGGTTTCCTATGGGATTTGCTTGTTTGGGCTCATCTTTGTCATACTAACTTTGTTGGGCTTTGCTTTTTATTCCGTTTACTTAGTTCTGCGAGCCCATTTTGAGCTCCCAGTGGTATTCTTGTTGTTGCAGATATACAAAATTTACAAATATCTTTTGAGGAAAGAAATTCAAATTTCAACAAGTGGAGAAATATCACTTACTCTAGTTTGATTTTTTTTGGAATTTGGACTATTTGAGGAGGTTCAAGCATGCATTCACTACCTTCGTGTTCACAGGAAGAAATTTCATGGTCCAGAAGTTGAATCACGTATTTTTTTTGACTCAAGACATAAAAGAGCAGAAAACGACACTCTCCATATACATGAAAGATGAAGAACTAATGGATTCCCCCACATTCAACTTTCGCAATACACAAAAATTACAAATTAATCAAAGCCGAAAGGAACACTGATGTTGGTTGACTATGGACAACGGAATAGGGCGAATTAAATGCCGAAGATAGTAATTTTTGCCTTGTCCATTAGTTTTTGCCTTGGTCAGTTTGATTCAGTTGATATCATGACATTGTTAACCGTTCTAAAGAGTTTATCGTGTTTTGGTGTTCAATGCAACGCACAATGTAGCAAATTAAGCTAAAAATGTGTTTCGTTTATATAGAAATTTGGAAGAAGATGAACAAATTGATGCAAAATTATATGTATTGGGCAATTGAAACGCACCTAAAACTGCTATCGAGCTCTCTTGCATGGAATAGTGGACTTTGTCAAAATCAAACGCAAGTCCCCATCGCCAAATTAAAAAATATATATACATACGACAATAAAGAGAGAGAGAGAGAGAGAGAGAGAGAGAGAGAGAGAGAGAGAGAGAGAGGGGGGAAAGAATCCAAAATAAAATCCTACAAAGATGTCTGAAATAAGCTATCAAACATTGCCCTTGATTGTTAAACATATTTGGCTTTATAATAGAAATGATGATGATAGGAATGTTTTTAAGCATATATAGCCTTACAGGATGAACACATATGGACCTAAAATGTCGAGTAAATATGAAATTTGAGGATCGCGTTTTCTCGACGTCTACGTTTTGGACCCTTCCCCTCCTGTTAATAATAATAATTAAAAAAAAAAAGCTTTAAATTTGTACATCAATATATATCAAAATTGCATAGTTTAAAATTGTTCCAAAATGAAGAAAAATCTAACTGACTTCTTTGGTTGGCCGATCAATCCTTTTCTTTTTCCCAAAGCAATACTATAATTCTTTTATATCATAAAACTTCGAACATTATTACAAATGGAAGAGCATCTAACTCTATTCATTTTGATTACCCTAAGCTCTACAAATGTGCCCAATTTTAATGCATGGAATTTTCATCACCAGAGAAGGTTAAGGCATTTGCTTTTTCCTTTTCTTTCGGAAATTATTTGAGAGAGGTGGAAAAGACAAAGAAGAGAGACTTGGTCCAATTGGCTTAAAGTTGTGACATAGTTTTTTTAACATTTTTTCATGCTTTTCCTTGAGGTTCTTCTTGACCCTAACCATTATGGATCCATATTAATTAATGGCACAAAATGTAGCTTCAGGATCTTACTCGTCGCCACAAACATGACCAAGTTGAGATCAAATAGTAAGAGCGACTCTCCGAATTGATGATCACAGGTTGCAATCATTGCCGTGTCCATAACTGAGGACGACGGTCACAGTGCTGTAGAAGAAAGGGACTGGGGTCACCGGAGAAGAGAGGGGTTGCGGGTACGTTGCCGGAGAAGAGAGGATTCAGTGTTCGATTCAATGGGGGAGAAGAAGAATGTTTGGTTTGCAGAATAAGTAGTGTTTGGTTGTATGATAAGAAACTTAAAAATTGACATGTGTCTTTATTTTATTGGGTTATTAGGAGGTCAGTAGTGTACCCAAAATTTACTGACTCCAATAAATGAAAGATTGCAGCCATGCGAATGGGTTTGCTGTTTGCCATGGAGTGCAGGCTTCAAAACTGGATTTGGACGACCTTTTTTCTTCTTTTTTTTCTTTTCTTTTCTGAGAGAGCTCTACTTGGAGTCTTGGATGACTTTACTACTCTTGAGAATATTTTTCTATACCGTTCCACGTTTTTTCTTGTTTCACGTTAGATTTTGCTTTTTCTTTTTTAATTAGGTGTAAAAATAGATTTACATATTATATTGAAAGTTTGTGAAGATTGTTTAGGTAATAAATTCGGGTTTAAAAAAACATTGATAGTTTAATTAAAATTAATATAGATGTAAAAAATAAGTTGAGTGTATAGATAGATTGTACGGGTTCAAATAAAAGAAATATATAGAAGTAACAACTGATTTAACTAGATTAGATGAAACCCCAAACATAACTGCAAGGAGAAAAGGCTTTAAGTAGTGATCACAAGCAGTAAAAAGAAATATATAGAGGTTCCATAATTACAGACACTTATCAATGGTGGACACAATTACTTTCACTAAAAGAAATATTAGAAGTAACAAATTAATTAACCAGACCAGATCAAACATAGCATTACTGAGAAGCTGCACACAACCATACATCAAACATAACAAGAAACAGTTGAAACTGAAACTTACGACAAATATGAGATCCCCATCTGAGGAATAGATATAGCTAGTCTGTCTATATATAGTAGTCTGGAACTTAGATCCTCCATCTTAGTCTATTAATTTACGCATATAAATACATTTAAAACGTGTAAGTTGTACGTAACACGCCATGTTCAAAAAATGTCACGTGTTTACATGAAGGCTAGTAGATATATAAAGCCACTTGTATCATACTTGTTACATAAAAATCAAACTGTAAAATACACATGTATAAATAACCCAATGCATAATTTGGGCTTCATTCTCAAGTCTCAACCCAAACAACACAACAACCCGCCCAAATCACAATTATGGACTTCCCTTAACTTTTTATTGTCACGTGTTTTATTAAATATTTTAAAAAATTAATGATGGTTTGAAAGTGTTTTAAAATGATTAAAAATATTTTTAGTGAAATTAATTTGCACCAAAAGCATTAAAGTGGTTTTTCTAGATCCACTTAAAAACAAGCATTTAATCGTTTCAATTTTAGCATTTGAATAGTTAAAATACATCACAATGTTATGAACAATCAATGGTGGACACAATTACTTTCACTAAAAGAAAGTGAAATATATAGAAGTAACAAATGGATTAAATACGATTGATACAACATACCAGTAGTGAGGGGCTGCAGACAGGGAAAGCCCAAAACAAAATTACATTTGGATATTGAAACTTACAACATATATGAGATCCCCATATATTTTTATTTTCAACGACGAGAACCCCATTATTTCTTTTTTCCAACGATAGGATCCCCATATCCGAGGAGTATATCTTGCTATACTATATATAGTAGTTGTACATATTTGGTCACCAGTACTGCAAAGCACGAGTCTGGATATATATATATATAGATGCATGCTTGTTACCTGATACCTGATAGAGTTCTTTCAAGTCAAACAGTACTGCTGGTGCATGCTTGATCATCAACAATATTAGTACCACCTCGGCTTGATTCTACCGCAGGATTAATGGCGGTTGGAGGAATTGAATTGTTTGGGGTAAGGTGCTCAGAAACAAGAGGTTTGTAATATTTATTGAAGTGAAGATTGAAGAGAAGTACAAGGATGAAGGCGGCGACGTAGATAGAATAGGTAGCACATTTGAACCAGAAAGGAAATGGGATGCTGACGGATACGAAGAAGGCTGTGACCCCAAAGAAGAGGCCAAAATGATGAGAAAGGCCCGCTATTGATATTCCGACGAGAGAGTACCCAAAGTGAATGGATTTGCTCACCAAGATACAAGTGAAAGCAAGTAAGACTGATAGCCCAAGAAAATCAAAGGTCACAGGGAGAGGGAGCTGACCGGGAGGAATTTGGAAGCGAATAAACGCTAGTCCGATCGCTGTTGTGAAGCAAAACTCGACGATTATCTTTGCCCAATCTAAGTTGTTGGCTGGGAACTTATCGTACTTCCTCCGATCTGGAACTTGCGGCACTGCGGCTTCTAGGTCTGGTTTGCCTTCGGGATGATCACGATCGACGGGACTGATTATCAGAGCATTGAGGAGTTGGATTATCTTTGCGCAAAAACGGTTCATTTTGTTATGCGGAAAAGGAGAGAGCGAGTTTATGGAGAGTGAGATTCACCTAAAGGTTTAGAGTTTTTGGATTATATAAGCATGAAATAGAACAAGATCCTTTTTGCGAAAATAGAAATTAGGGTTTTTTACGTCGAGACCTTTTTCTTGGTAATTTAATAATGAAAGTGTTGCAACTAATTACTACAATTTAATGGTATTCCTCTTCACTTGTAAGTGAAAGATTTTAAATTTGATTTTCGCCAAAGACGAATTTGAACCAAATTATTGCTAGCCCATTGTGAAGTTAAGACTATTTTCTCTCTTTTATGATAGACAATATTATCGTTTGTTGAAAAATAACTAATAAGAATAAAAAAATAGTAAAGGTTAGAACTTGAAATTTGACCGCAAAGGAAGGACAGTCGAAGTTGCCTCTGATACCATGGTGGACACCCATATATCCTGGTTAACAATCGATGTTGAATATGATACCATGGTGGACCCCCATATATCCTTGTTGTTCCATATATCCTGGTTAACAATCGATGTTGAATATGATATCATGGTGCTAAACCCCCATATATCCTTGTTAACAATCGATGTTGGATATGATACCATGGTGCTAAACCCCATGTATCCTGGTTAGTCACTTGAGACGTCTATTTCGATAGAAAAGCAAAGAACTAATAATTAATAAGTCCAAATTCTTTTGTCGACAATAGAAATTAGGGTTTGTTTTCGTGGTCCAGACCCCCCATATATCCTGGTTAACAATCGATGTTGAATATGACACCATGGTAGACCCCCAAGTATCCTGGTTAGTCACTTGAACGTCTATTTCGATAGAAAAGCAAAGAACTATTAATAAGTCCAAATTCTTTTGTCAACAATAGAAATTAGGGTTTGTTTACGTGGTCCAGACCTTTTTCTTGGTAATTTAATAAAAAAAGTGATGTCATTTAGTGCTACGATTTAGTGGTATTCTTTTTCATTTGTAAGTACGAGGTTTTAGATTCGATTTTCATCAAAAGCGTATTTGAACTAAATTATTGATAACCAATTGTATTAAGCTCATTCCTTCTCTTTTATAATAGATAATTTATCGTTTATTAAAAAAAAAAAAAATTAATAATGAAGAGCAGAATCAGCATTGAATGTAATTTTAAGCCGTAAGCACGTGCTACCATATCCTTGCACGAGGTTATCATTATGAAATGAAGACTGAAAATTATTGTTATTTTGAAAGCCAAACGATAAAATAAGTCTTCTTTGGCTTCATTTGAAAGCCAAAGAATCAAAATTATTGTTATTTTGGTTGTCAGACAATAACGAGGTTATCATTATCCCTCACCTTCAAACCAAAACCCTAGATTGTCTGCTTCTCGTAGAGAAAATTAGAGTAATGTTCCTAAATTTTAGCGAAATTGAAGCTTTGGCTAAATAAAAAATTGGTGAGTATTAATCCTGAATTTATTATAAGGTGGAGCAATGGTCTTTTCGCTAACTTTGTTATAACTTTCTCTAGAATAAAGGGTTTAAAGAGGCAAAAGATGGATAAAAGTTCTAACATAATTAACCAAAATGACTATTGTTTTACATCATTAAAAATTCATGGACTAATATTCATGAATTTTTAGTTCTGAGACTAAAATTATAATTGAGTTAAAATTGAAAAATCATTGTTTTCACTTATCTCTTAATCGAATATATACGTTGATTTTCCTTCTTTTTTTTTTTAACCAATATATGTGTTGATATCTAATTTTTGAAGATTTGTCTTGAGCTTCTAGTCCATCTTATTCCTTCTCACAAAAATCCAAAAAATTGGAATCGAAATAAAACCAATTTAAAATTTCAAACAAAAACAATTGCTTCAACAATAATTGGGCTTGGCATAACACGTATAAGATGAATGAATAATTTAGAATATAGCGTGATTAGAAGAAAAAAATTTATATTCATAACAAGAGTTGAGATTTAAAACTAAAAAAAAAAAAAAAAAAAAAAAAAAAAAAAAAAAAAAACCAGTATACCTTGTAATTGGTGGTAAAAGGGAAGCAATATGAGTCTTACGTGCGCCAATCAAACCTTTAAATAAGTTTAACTTCGAACAAAAAACAGAAATTTTAATTGAAAATGAAGACGATTGATAAATAAGAGACGAGTGTCCAAGTTAATTGTCTTCCTGTCAAATACCCCATTTGACCAATGGGAGTTTACAAACAAATAGATAGATAAGAGACTGAGACACGTGAGAACTTTAATATTCGTGTCAAAAATCTGTTTACCATCGGAGGGAAAAAAGGTTAGAAGTGGAAATTGGTTCGTACAATAAATTTACATATGACTTGATTAGATAGCAGATCAGCTGATTCGAGGAATCATCAAATGCAAAGAAACTCGAGCTGCCGTGCTGCCATCGTGGCTTCGAACAAAAAATTAACAATAATTTGAAGCACTTCTTTATTTTATACACTATTTTGAAAATCCAAGAACTCAATCATATAGATATGTAAAATACAGAATTTCCAGTTCTAATTGGAAAAGAAAATAAAAAGGAAGAGAAGTTTATGTAGATTGGATAAAAATTAATAAAAATGTTCTTGAAAAACTCAAAATGGCATAGATTTAAATTCTTTCCCCTCATCTTTTAATCTCTTTCTCTTCCTTTCTCTCACTCTTTATTTTCTCGTTATCTTTATATAAAAAATTAATATAAATGGTGACATATTGATCTATGTAAATCTGGAATCCCTTGAATAGTGTGAATCGTAACAAAAATATTGGTGCTTGAAAAGTTCAAAGTGTAGGAAAATATCATGAATTAATCTTTGGCAATTGACATTTTTCAAAAAAAATTTGAACCGATAGACGAAAATTAAAAGAGATAAAGATTTAAAAGACTTAATGAATATTTATATAAACACTAATTGCATGCTCATTTCCTGTCTTTAAAAAACAAAAACATAATAATTATCCTCTTAAACTCAATTATGCAGTTAACTACTCGGCGGACACGATTACAAGAACAATGCAGAGGTTGTAAAGAGCGGAGGACAATGGAAACCACCTTAGACGCGTTATAGAGATGAGAATGGTTAATCAATTACAACACACTCATTCCTACTGCTTGCATACCCATTTTCCTTCTCAATATTATCTCTCTCTCACTATACCTTCAGAGTCTCCCGAGCATATTGATAATTGCAATTTGACCAATTTATGTTGTTTGATTTCGTGTCTCTATGTGTTATTTTTGGTACCTTTTTATTTAATCTATCGGCACATTAGTTTACTCCAAACCAATAAGAGATAAAGTCAATTGGTCAAGTGTGGTGACATGAATGCATGTAGTAATTAGCAAATTTGTTAGCCAAAATTGAATAAATGTTTTTCCACCATGGTGTTTATGTTTTTCCGGATTGATTATGGTGGATCTCAATTGTTTTATTCTTTGATAGTATATAGTCCTCATACTGATAGTAGATGCCCTGATAGGAATAAATTTTGCTACTATTTTTTAAATTTTATATTTTCATGCTAAATATCTTCGCTTCACTTGCAAAGTGAGTTTTCTAATGATTTTGTGCCTATTGATGGTGTTTGGTTACTCATGGTGCAGTACATTTAAAAGTGACGCATTAATGGTGTTAAGACCTCTTAATTTAGATGATTGTATTCAATCAAAAGCCATGGGTAAAGAATTGTTCTATATATTTTCTACAACCTGAATTTGATGAACCATTCATAATGGCACCTGATGCAACTATTTGTCATGGCCCTTGAGTTTATATATATGGATGCATGAATTGTTCTATATATTTTGTACGACCTGAATTTGATGGACCATTTATAATGGCAACTGATGCAACTATTTGTAATGTCCCTTGAGTTTATATATATGGATGCATGAATTGTTCTATATATTTTCTACGATCTGAATTGGATTGCATACATTACGATATTACATTATACTTTGTATTCCATTTGTAGAGTTTATATTGTTTCATGGTGTGTGTTTGTAAACCATGCTTACAAGAAATCCCTTCATTTGAACTGACTTGCACTTTTTCTATACCATTTAATTTATTTTTATTTTTTTGTTTTTCTTAGTACCAAACTTTTGATGAAACTTACTGTTTTTTTAATTGATTCTAGAATGTTAATTATGTTGTTTCCTTAATTCCTAAAGTTAGGCTTTGGTAATCTCATTGCGTTTAGGTGTTCAAATTTTCAAAAAAAAAAAAAAGAAGCAAACCGATGATGGTTTGGATGCAAATTTCTGCCATCTTCCACTTTGAAGAAAATGTACTTGCAAAATAATAACAACTAAAATTAAAGCCAAATGCCTCATGTGCCCATGAAGAATGGGGAGGGCTTTGGCAGAAGAATCTTCGATGCCAAAGTTAGAATTCTTAAAAAAAAAAAAAAAAAAAAAGTATTTTTGGAGTTTATGAATAGCAAATGGCTTAGCATTTTAGTTGGATTAAAGAAGTATTTATAAGAGGGTGGCCGATCCTTAGGGTGGAGAATGGCCGGCCATATATGGTGGAATTTGGAGAATAATTGCAAGATATTATGTGAAATAATATCTTGCAATTAACATGGTAATTACTCCTAAATTAAATAAGAAGTTATGGGAGTTACCTTTTGAATAAAATCATTAAAGGATTGATAAGGAGTGATGAGAGAAATTTGAATAAATATCATATTGATCACCTTTGGCTCTTCCTTAATTGAGCAGCTATTGTCTGTTGCATGCGCGAGAGGATCCTAGTATGCCTCGAAGGTAATCTTGTCTTTTTATCAAAAATCCACATGTCACCACCATAAATTTTTTATCTTTGATTTTTATTTTGCTCCACTGATCAATTATACGAGGTTATAGAAGAAAAAGGTTGTAGTTTTGAAGCAACACTTATGACGAATGGTTAGAATTGTTTGTTTTTATTTGATTTTTTTAAGTTGTTGCTAACCATTTTAATCCATTTAAAATGTTTTTGCTTTGATTTAGGTGTTATCACGATACTTTTAAAGTATTAGTGTTAGGTATGCTTTAAATGATTTCATTTGCTTCTCTTTACATTAATTATTTTGGACTTTTACTTTCATTGTATTACTGAAAGCTTGATTACTAAGTTATTTTGCAGACAGAGAGTTTCCAAGAGCCAATAGGATACTAAGGAGCAAAAAATTACGACATGCATAATGACTTAAAATAGTCTTACTATTATTTTCTTTTGTTTCTCTTCCATGTTTTGTTGTATGTATTGAACCATTATTTTGTGTTTCAAATGCACTAAATATGAAACTACAAGTTTAATTTAGTTTTATGAACAATTAATTCATAAAGGAGAGGTTCCTGCAATAACACATAATGCAATATGCTAATTTAAGTGTAGTAGATTTGAGTTGCTTCGGGACCTCAAGTGTGAGAGTTTCAGGACTACGAAAGGATGTCAACAATTCAAAGTATAAAAATGAATTATTAAATCGTTAATGTCCAAAAGTGATATTTAAGTCAATAATTTTGGATTAATTATCATATTAATGGACTACATATCAGTTTTAATTTATTCAATAGATCGAGACCAAACGGGGTCGATTGTGGAAGCAAAATAATGACATACGAGTCATATTAGCTTTAGTTGGTGATATACCAAAAGATAATTAAATTAGAATTAATTAGCGTAAACCAAAGTACCCCAAAATATATTTGGGCATGATTTATAATGCAGGGATGCCAAAAATTGGCATGGGTTCGAAAAAATTAATGCAGGGATAGACCCTACAGTTCGGTTGCAGGCTATTAGGCCTCGAGAAGGGCTGCAGGCCTCAGGCTGTGTAGTCTGGGTAAGCCCAACAACAAAAGCTGCTGGTTTGCGCCAAAACAGCCGAAGGCTGGGGTGTGGGTTGGCGCTCTCAAAGCCCAGTCGAAGTTGGGTTCGGGTTTTAGGACAGGGCAATAGCATAAGGCTGCTAGCGAATGGGCCGAGGCATAGGCAAAACCCAGCAAGGGATACAAGCTTGCTACAAGTGGGCCAAAGACACAGAACCAGGCCCAGCAACACACTGGTTGCTTGGGATAGGCTATGAGTGCGAGGGCAGATACCAACAAATGAGTTACTGATAGATAGGTTAAAGTTACTAGCCCAATCCAAACCAAACCTAGGCCAAGGAAGTCAGGTTGTCTTTTTTCACGATAAGCTCAAAGAGCTGCAACCATGGGTTAAATGTCAAAACGACATCATCATGGTGGCGTGCTCCACGCGACTTAGTTGCAAGCCAGCGCAATGGTGCTAACGACGGCTCTATGGCGACGCGATGGCCGTGCCGTATAATTCCCATAATTTTTTTTTGACATGTTTAAGGAATAGAGAGGGGGAGATTAGGGGCAATAAAAGAGAGAAGAGAAAGATTTAATTGTGAGGTATATGATGTATCACCCATTATGTGTTTATTTATAGTAGGAGGATAAGTTAAATCCTTACCTTTTTAGGATTACAACTCTAATAAGATATTAACTAATAGGAATATTAAAAAATATCCCTATATGAACTAAGATTTACACAATCACATTCCTATTCTAAATATAACTGCAACAATAAATACATGTTTGGACTCAGTAATTTTCAATTTTCTCATAATTTAAATATTTTTACTTTAAAATATTCAAAAAATAAATTATTAATAATCTATGTTAATTTTATTTAAAAAAAAGATAGGTAAAACTTTAGAAGACATTACCGCAGGCACATCAACAATCTCATCCTCCACAAAAAGACTATTGGCTGATTGTTGTCATAACGAAAGAGGATCCACTTTGCAAGGATTCTAAGGATCACATCATAATTGTTCATCGTATATCATGTGGTCAGTTTTTTTCGCAGGTACTATTTGTGTTTAATTTTAAATAAAAAAATTAAATAATTTCTGATCGCACAATACACGATAAATAATTAAGATTTAAGAATTCCTATAATTCTCACAATTTGAATTCGGATAGGATCCAATTCCATAAGCAACACCATTACCCTGCATTTTTCACAAATTGTTTTATAAAATATTTATAAAAAAAGTCTACACTACACCAGCACTTGAACTCGTGCCTCAAATTGTGTGGGAGTAACACCCCTTGAAACAAAATCGTGCGTAGGAACAGCGTACTGGGGCAAGATTTGCAAAACTCAAAACTATATGAAGTTTTGCAACAAGACAATCCTGAGGGTCGTCGTCTAGGACATCTGAAAAGAATACACGCCCACAAGCAACAGTAGCACAGAGCTTTATGACCTGCAAGAAAGCAAAAAGCTAATAATTCAACGCCCAACGGCAGGATTCTTATTATTATTATTTTTTGTGAAAGCTGCAGGATTCTTACTTTTTAACGTAACAAAACTATGAAACAAAGTATTTGGAAAGAGAATCAAGAAAAGGTTTCTTTCGAAATATCTTACAGTGTCGCGTGATCTGTAGTACCATTGTGCAGTAAAATATAATAGCCCACCAATTGCCTCAAATATTTCCACATTCTTACAAATGTAGGCTTCTTCTTTCGTCCGTCCCTAAACATAAAAATGAATGGGAAACATTGTCAAATCACAAAATGGGCAAATATAACAAAAGTACATGAAAACATTCTGTGCACATGAATCACTCACTACATCCAAGATCCAACATTTCAGTTGAGTATGTTTCTACTTTGAAATATAGCACGTCTAATTATATAAAATTATAAATATAAACCTTACGTTGTGGAAAAGAACCATTTATGTGAAATTTGCAATGAATTGGCATGTCAGGAATCATATAATTTGGGCATTACAATATGGAGATAAGCAGATGGATTGATGAGAAGAAAATTGGTGAAAAAGTTATTTTGATATTAGTAATCAACACTTAAGTAATAATCAAATCATCAATAACTATGTCATCTGATTCGCAAAATATGATTTAAATAGATGACCTTCCTACCATTACATTTTATTTCAATTTAGTTTCTTTTTCTGTCAAAGTTAAGATGTCAAAGCACTCAAAACAACTAAGAGGTTACAAAAAATGTACATCACTTTTGTATTCCATCCATACGGGTAAAGTCAGCTTTCTAAGAAGGCAAAAATCAGATGCCATGTTATATAAATCCAATAAAACATTATTGTGAGCAAAACTAAATCTTCGAATTATTGATTGTGCTACTTTTTGTGTTGTTGCAATAAGTAAACAATTATGATTATAGAATCACATAATGTAGACGACCAATTAATCTAATCTTACTTCTCACTTGTGAGTGTTTCTATATGTATTACTGCTAAACAACTAATCATGAATACTCATTTGCACATGGGCATCATCATACAGATCATAAGTGATTCCATCAACCAACGCCTTTGTGTAGTGACGTCGAGCTTGAAACACAAAAGGACTACCTGGAGTAAGCCAAGAAAAAATATACAGATGAAGTAGAAACTAAAACTCACTCGTTGGAGTTGTTTTACCCATTCCTCTTTGGCTTCTGCACCAATGCAAGGATCAAAGTCAAAACTAGATAAGGGCAAAAAATCGTAGAGCATTTCACAAACATATATCAAGCTAATACCATTGGTTGACACGCAAGTTCAATATCTTCAGCATGTATTTCATGAAGCAAATACAGTAGCAGATGAATCACCTTCACTTCTTTTGGTCATAACTAACCTAAAGTATCAGTGTGCTTCTCAAATTTTCTTGTTACCAAAGGGGGATACTCTTTGTAATTGTCCCTTCATAACATTTCTTCCTTTCTGTTTGTGACCTAGTGAATAACATAGAACACTCACAACTGATTACTAGCAATGCATAATTCTACATGACAAAATTTACAAAAGAAAGAATTTTTCCCACTTCATATACATTTTATTGGGACAAGAGGCGGATAGGAGGTAGGGAGGGAGGGTTTCACACCTCGCCCTGCCGCCACCACAAGATTCGTTCCTCGTGTTAACATTATGCAAATCCAACAAAGAACTGTAAAATCAAGGTTTCTTAACATTATGCATATCCAACAAAGAACTGTATAAAATCAAGGTTGAAATCTTAAAACCCAAAAATGATTGAAACCAAAGCTTCGATACCGTATTTATTGAAGTGAAGATTGCAGAAAACTACAAGGAGGAAGGAAGCGACGTAGATAGAATAGGTAGCACATTTGAACCACAAAGGAAATGAGATGGTGATGGATATGAAGAAAGCTGTGACCCCAAAGAAGAGGCCAAAGTGATGAGAAAGGCCGGCTATTGATATTCCGGTGAGAGAGTGGAGTGAATGGATTTGCTCACCAAAATACAAGTGAAGGCAAATAAGACTGATAGTCCAAGAAGTTCAAAAGTCACAGGGAGAGGGAGCTGGCCAGGAGGAATTTGTAAGCAGATAAGTGCTAGTCCGATCGTTGATATGAAGCAAAACCTGACGATTATCTTTGAATCTAAATTGTTGGTTGGGAACTTATAGTACTTCCTCCGATCTGGAACTTATGGCAATGGGGCTTCTAGGTTTGGTTCGCCATCGGGATGATCACGATCGACGAGACTGATTATCAGAGCATTGAGCAGTTGGATTATCGTTGCAATAAAACGTTTCATTTTGTTATGCAGAAAAAGAGAGTGATAGCATACGAAGAGAGATTGTTGTGATTATATATACAGCAAAAGGTCTTTTTAGGATTTTTGGATTTTGAGTTTTTGGATTATGTGTACCGGTACAATTAATTAATAAAATAGTTCAAGTTTCTTTTGTTGAAAATAGAAATTAGGGTTTGTTTATGTGGTGGAGGCAAATTTTTTCCTTGTGACCGGAACACAAATGGTACATCACGTGTTTAAAATTAGCAGCAGGAGATAATAGCACTCTAATTGAATTCATTTTTGCAACGGGAGCAAACGTCTCCTGAAAACCAACCCCAAAGGTTTTCGTAAATCCCTTTGCCACTAACCTTGCCTTGTACCTATCAATCGTTTCATCTGCCTTCTATTTGATAGTGAACACCCATTTGCATCCCACTGGTTTTTTCTCATCGGGCAGTGTAACTACACTCCATATATTATTCTTTTGTAACGCATCCATCTCAATTTGCATTGCCTCTGTCCATTTTGGATCTTTTAAGGCTTCTTCCATTCTAGTTGGTATTTTAATGGTTTCCATTTGCTGAACAAGTGCACAGTATCTCGATGAGAGTCGATAAGTGGAGACATAGTTTGCAATGGAGTAACACACCTTCCTTTCTAGAGAGTACCTATCTGGTGGTTTTCCTCAATTCTGTCGAGGAGGTAACACATAAAGTGGTTCAATAATTTTCGAGTGAGTACTTACCTCGAGAATATTTGTTGAAGTATGAGGGAGTTTGTTACTATCTACTAACTCACTGGAACTATTACTCGAATTTGGGGCAGTTATCACCCTTGAAGGCCCACTCGGACCAACAACACAATTTCTATTTGGCCCACTTGGATTGGCAGCTGCAGACGGGCAGACAGCAACAACAACGTCATAATTTGGGTTGTAGATAGCAGCGTCAACATGCGACCTATCATTTTTTTCACTGGGTACAACATGCGTCCCACTTGGGCAAACATCAGACAGTCCTAGCCCATTCTCTCTGCCATGGTCAGCACACCCATTAGGGCAGTCATAGTCAGCTTCATCTGGGCCAGTTTGGCCAGTAGCATCTGGGCCGATTTGATCTAAAGGCCTATTTGGGCTATTTACAAAAACAGTAGGCATAATATCAAACTAGCCATAACCTTCACCTGAGGTTGTCTCCCCCTGAGGAGTATGGCTGGGAGGAAAAAATAATTCGTTTTCAGAGAAGGTAACATCCATGGTGACGTGCGAGTGGATGGATGATAACATCTGTAGCCTTTTTGTTGAGGATTAAAGCCGATGAACACACACTGCACATCACATGGATCAAGCTTGCTTCTTTGATTTTTTGTGAAGATGAACATATACCACACAACCAAAAACCCGGGGTTCGAGATAAAGAGTGAAAGGGAGCAAAACATGATCAGCAAGCATGGCTAAATGGGTTCTAAAAGAGAGAACATGTGATGGCATTCGGTTCATGATATAAATAGCATAAGTGACTGCATCAGGCCAATATGTCTTAGGAGCACATCTACCAATAAGAAGGGCAGGGTAATCTCAAGGATGTGCCAATTTTTTCATTCGGCAACTCTATTTTGTTGTGGGGTCTGAGGACACATAGTTTCATGAAGAACTTTTCCGTAAAAAACTGAGAAAGATCCTGATTAAGATACTCATCACTGTTGTCTGATTGAAGTACTTTAACAAGTGAATACTGAGTATAGACCATGTGAGACGTCACCCACATCACTTTTATTTTTCATGAGGTACAACCAAGTCATCCTAGTGCAATCATTAACAAATGTTACAAACCAATGCACAACATGCTGAGTAGCAATCGGAGATGGCCCCCATACATCAGAATGAATTAACTCAAACGGAATTGTTCTTTTATTCAAACTTGGAGAATAAGAAGCTCGATGACTTTTAGCTAATGTGCAAACATCACATTTTAACGAGGACTCTAGAATATTATTAAATAATGATGGAAGGAATTTTCGCAAATAACCAAAGGAGGCATGACCTAGCCGACAATGCCACAACTGAACAGTCTTCAATTTTCCATTTCCACAACCTTGAACTTGATGAACACGCCCCTATGCAACATCATCAACATAGTACAACCCTCTCCTCTTAGTACCACACCCAATGATTTCTTGAGTCTGAATATCTTGAAGTAAACAAAAAGACGGAAACATTTGCACAACACAATTTAATTGCTCAGTAACTTGTCCCACAGATAATAAGTGGCTAGAAAGTGTGGGAACAAGTAAGCAGTTGTGTAAGGAGAGAGTAGGAGTGAGTGTTATCGAACCCGCCCTTGTAACTTGGGCAACACCTCCATTAGCAGTGACAATACTATCCCGTCGTGGTGGTGTTGTAGAGCTAAATAAAGTATGATCATAAGTCATATGATCAATGGTTCCGGAGTCAATAATCCAGCCTCTATCAAAATCAACAGATACCATTAAAACAATGCCTGTGTTACCTGGATCATTGGATTTCTCTTGGGACGACATAAAGTTTAATAGGGATAGCTGCTGGCCCAAATTATCTATGTCCAAATCGGTGTCCAAGTTGCCTGCTGATGGGCTCGGTGAGCCCACATGAATGTTGTAACTGTTGACGTCGGCGCATGGCCCAGAACCTGCGATGTGCTTTCTGCACGCTGGCCTATTTCACCTTGGGCTTTAAACCCAGATAGCCCATCCCGCTGACATGGACATTTGTAAGGCTTGCTAGAGATAAGTGATCCCACAGTAGGAAAATAAACTTGTTCAACCATGGAAGCGGCTTTGTTTAATTTTTTTTGTTCTGGATTGAGATTACACGTGAAGGTTTCTTGCTTTGAAACCTTGGGCTTGAATGTAGTCATTGGTTGCAAATGGCTATTAGGCAGCCACCAATTAAATCCCAAGTCGGCAGTGAATGAATCTGACGGTTTAGAGGAAGAGATAGATCGAAACTTACTCTGATACCAAGATAAAACTAATTTTAGGGTTTCAATATTCTTCTCTATATTTATCTCATAGGAGGCAACACACACACACACACACACACACACACACACACACACACACACACACGCGCGAGCGCGCGCGCGCACGCACACACACACATACTCAATCCTTGTACTAGAAGGAATATTAAAGAGATAAAAGGAGAGTTATACCCAAACTAGGAAACACAATTACATTCCTATTGTATTATTGTTGACTCAAGCCAACACCATCTATCGAGTGTAAAGCATAAACAGATTAAACACCTTAATTGACTTCCTTACATGACAATGAGCAGGCCATAACGGATGTGATCGAAGGTATGAACGATTATAACCTCAACAACTGCATCATCACCATCAACAAGGCTCGGTCTGGCAGAAACGGTGGTGGCTGTGGTAGAGGAACCTACAACTATGAAGAGTGGTAGTGGCTATAAGAGAGAGAGAGAGAAGGGAGTAACACATGAAGGAGATATAAGTGTGAAAAGACTTTACCACTTTAAAGGATATTTTCGTAACTTACACTTCATAGAAAAAAAGACAATGATGTCATCTTCTACATGTATTAACTTTTATCTCTCCTTGTAATGTTTAAAAAATGTTGTCTCACCATATAATTAAGTATTAAAAATATATTTAAGGTGTAATTTTTCCAAAGATTTAAGCCCAACATGACTCGCCATCATTATTATTATTGATATTATTAATGTGGAGTTTTATCACAAAAACCTCAATGAATTTTTTATTATATTTCTGTGTTGCAGTTACACACACCCAACACCCCAAATCTACAATCATGGATTTCCTTTTATTTTTTATCCTATAATATCTCCAACAGTTTTGTTTAAATTTATGCTAGTTTTGTGGGTGAACAATATTGAAAAAGTAATTTTGCTAGGTTTTTTAACTTTTCATCTTCAACAAAACTTTCTATTCCAAAAACTTTGAACATTTTATTATTAATCATTTCCAAAAAAAAAAACAGTTGAAATTGAAACAGTGGTGGAAATGTGTTGAGCCTTTGCATGACGGTGTGGGTTCAAACTCTGTAATGGTTAATCTAACAAAATCTAGTTTTTGACCGAAAAAAAAAAAAAAAAAAACTCACGGATCCACCCTTGAATTTTATTAATTATTTAACATTTGGGAATTGAACAATGACTCTATAGAGTTAAAAATCAACTGTTGCTATTATATGGGGTCCTTTATAAGAGAGGTTCTTGGATAGGAAAACCGGATTAGGGTTGCTGTGTGAGAGAAGGAGGGACTAAAGTGGGGTAGAGTTAGCATGACAAATCAAAGAGGATGGGATATGTGGCGTGTTTTGTATGGGTATGCACGAGCACGTGGTGTGGTTGCCAGACCCTAAAATTTCTCTCTTTGTAGAGTCTCTTGGAGATGCAGCCTTATGTGTTTCATTTCATTAAACAAAAAAAATACTACTATTACCACATTTTTCATATATATCAACTCTCTAATAAAAATGTGATCAATATGTGTTAGTGAACTCTAACTTTATTAAAAATGTGATAAATGTAACATATTACTCATCATTACCATTCCAATTTTGACATTGGGATGCTTAGAAACGTCATGATGTTTATGGACAAAGAACAGTGGACACAAGTACTTTCACTAAAACAAATATATAAAAGTAACAAATTAATTAACTAGAATAGATGAAACATAGCATTAATAGTGAGAGGCTGCAGATAACTAAACTCCAAACATAAGGATTTTCTCCTCTCCTATTTCTATCTCCTTCTCTCTTCTCTTTACACACTTCAGTTTTTGTCTTTTTTATTTATTTATTTTTATTTTTATTATATATATATATATATATATATATAAATTCAAAACAAGATGTTGGCATGACTTAATCGTAATTGTTTAAGTATGAGAGGAGATGAGAGAATTCTACTCCAAAACAAAAACAGTTGACATTGAAACTTACCACAAATATGGGATCCCTATTTTGAGGAATAAATCTAGTTATTCTATTTATAGTCGGTATATAGTCACCAGTACTGCAGGGCACTAGTCTATATATATAAAATATGAGAGTTCTTTCACGTCACACAATACTATCGGTGCATGCTTGATCATCAACAGTACTAGTACCACCTCGGCATGATTCTACGGCAGTATCAATGGCGGTGTTAGAAATTGAATTCTTTGGGGTAGGGTATTTATGACCATGAGGTTTGTAATATTTATTGAAGTGAATATTACAGAGAGCTACAAGTAGGAAGGCGGCAACGTAGATAGAACAGGCAGCCCATTTGAACCACAAAGGAAATGGGACGGTGATGGATATGAAGAAGGCTGTGACTCCAAAGAAGAGGCCAAAATGATGGGAAATCCTAGCAATTGATATTCCAGCGGGACAGTAGTTGAAGTGAATGAACTTGCTTACCAAAATGCAAGTGAAGGCAAGTAAGACTGAGAGTCCAAAGAAGTAAAAGATTACAGGGAGATGAAGCTGGCTGGAGGGAATTTGGAAGGGGAGAAGTGCTAGTCCAATCGCCGCTGTCAAGCAAAACATGACGATTGTCTTTGCCCAATCTAAGTTGTTGTTGTGGTACTTATAGTTAGTAACTATCGTACCATCTGGAGCTTGTTGCCTTGCAGCTTCTAGGTCATGATCACAATCGTGATCGCGATCAACGGGACTAATTATTAGAAGTTTGAGCAGTTGGGTTGTCTTTGCAATAAGTGCAAGGAGAAAAGGCTTTAAGTACTGCTCACAAGCAGTATTAACAACACAATTCATTTTATTCTGCACAAAGGTAGGTAGAGATGGAGATATATAGGGAGGCAGAGATGGTTGGTAAGGAGAATGGTTTGAGAGATGTTGATTTATATATAATATAAGGAGGGAAGAATGAAAAAATATCAAATGCCATTACAGTCGGGTCGGTCGAATACAAAGTCTTTTCTCCTATGTAGTTTGAGTCAATGAGAAAGGTTTGAGATGGTGATTTATATATAATATAAGCGAGGGAAGAATGAGAGATATCAATTGCCATTAGAGTCGGGTCGGTCGACTACCAAAAGCTTTTTTCTCCTATGTACTTATATCTATGCACTTAATCAACGGTGACACTGACATAAGTGCTTAATCAAAGGTCGACTGCAAAAAGAAATAATTGACAGTCCCTCTCTGAATCCTGGGAACGAGCCGTACAAGAGTGCTGTTATGAATTGGGGAAGTTTCTCGAACAATAAAATGAGTTTTCCTTTATCTGAGTGATAGTCTAATCTAACTTTGTTCTAATATATATAATTTTAGGGTAAATTAGTATTTGTTGTGGCCTATTCTCGAGTGCGGCAAAGTTGAGAGAGGATTGAAAAATATTAGATGTGTGTATTTTCCATTGTATGTGCATTTATTTATAGTAAATCATGAGGAGAGAGAAATTTGCTCTCTAAAAAAGTAAACCATTTACCAAGGATTTATACAAGCATACTTGTACTATAATTTATATCCTAGCACTACCCCTTGAGTGTGTAAATACTTAGTTGATGAAATCATCAGTATAATGAGCGAATACGAGTCTCAAAACAAACCGAAAGAAATGAATAAAAGCTAAAATTCACAAAAGCTCGCTATGGTAAAAACCCATTGTAGGATAAAACTCATAGTCTAAGGAGAAACGTGAGAACTTGCATCAAGTCAAAACTAAATGTCTTCGAGATGATAGTAGGAGACACAATAGTATTACCAGTCCAGAATATGTGTCTCGTTAAAACCTGGTCAAGTAGCAAAAATCAAGAGGAAAAATAATTATAATCGTAAGGAAAAAGAGTACATTAAGATCAAGTAAGTATACTCTTGGATACTCCCCCTGAGTTTGACAAACTTCCAAATGAGAACTATTGAAATCAGACAATTTCTGGAAGATAGACTTCAACAGTGACTTTGTGAAGGTCGGCAGGTTGTCTTGAGGTCATATTTACTTGACTTCAAAATGCTCTTCCTGCCGATGTTAGAAGAAATTTTTTGGCTTAATATGTTTGGTCTTTTTCTTAATCTGGTCGTCACAAGCAGCATTATCTTCATAGGTTGTTGTAGGACGTCAACGACGAAAGAAAGACTACATGTGCTTTGAATATGCTCAACAACATCTCTCAGTCAAAAGCATTCATGCGTAGCTTTGTGTAGGGCGAGAATTTTAGCATGGTTTGAAGAAGTCGCAACTAAAGTCTACGTGGTTGACCTCCAAGACATTGGCGATGTTTCCAACAGTAAAGACATAACCCATTTGAAAACGTGCCTTGTATGGGTCATATAAGTAATCTGCATTAGCATAACAAAAAAGTCGAGAATAAACTCGAGAACCTAGGGGGCGGCGACACTCGATGATGTTTACAGATGCAATAAACTCAAATTCAAAGTACCCGTATGGTAAAGAATGATGTCTTTAACACCATTTCAATGTTTGGATGTAGGCGTGTTGCTATATCTTACGAAAAGATAAACATAGCTGCGTGCATAATTGAATAGCCCCAAACAGATTCCGAAAGTTTGGTGCGCATGACCAAGGAGTATTAACTACACAATTCATTTTATTCCGCACAAAGGTTGATAGAGATGGAGAGATACAAGGACTCTGACTATCAGACTTAGTGCGGCTTGGGAGGTCCATACATTTTTTTCACGGGAGGGAACTTCCTGGAAATTCAATATGAAAGTTGGAAGTAGAAGGAAGGAAATTTATAGTTAATCCCATTAATCTATTATAGCTAGCAACATTTGTTTACGCGTTCGTGGATGTGATTGCCATTGATATAGGATTGAATAAATATTAAGCAAAACAATAAGAGATAATGTATAAAAGATGAATAAGGTCATGTTTGTTAAATCTCTCTGAGTATTATGGTTTAGTGATATTTTTCTTAATTTGTAAGTGAAAGGTCTTATATTCGATTTTTGACAAAAGTGAAATTTAACCATATTATTATGATAAACCCATTTTATGAATTAATAAAAATTTCTCTATTCCTATAATGCCCCTTTAATTTTTCTTAATGACTTCATCTACCCCTATAAAAAACCCTAGCCTAGTCCGTGAATTTTTGCACAGCCTCACATCCATATCTCTTTGAGCTCTTTGGAGGTACGAACTCAAGTTTTGGATTTTATGGTTTTCTTACTAAAGAATTCATTTTTCTTGTTAGTGTGCTATTTTTTCCCTTTAGTGGTGATATTTATTTAAATTGCAGATCAATAAAAAATATAAAAATCTGCATAGAAAAGGAATTAGCCGTGACATGGAAGAGAAGCTAGATAAGATGTTTATGAATACCACCGTCACTGGTGATTATGCTTGAGCTGTTGGGCATCCTCATCTGGTGTACTTTCATTTGAAGATAATTATAAATCTGAAGTGAATGATAACATTCAAGTCGAAAGTAGTGATTCTGACGATGCTATCCCACTCAAATACACTCAAATTAATGAAAAATGTTTGGAAAGAAAGAAAAAAAGAACTCAACAATCTGATACACAAGTTAAAAAAGAGAGCAAGCAAAAAGGAGTTGCTACAAAGAAAGGGCAAGTGGGAGGTGCTGCAAACTAGGTTTCCACGACAGATTGACCGAATGGTTGATGTAATGGAGACTAGTAATACGTCAATTTCAAACATAAGGGTGAAAGTTCACAAGTGTACGATCACATTAGCATTCCTCAAAATTAAAAAACCGGTGACAATGACCTAAACTTGTACCTACTTAAGAGGTTTGAGTACAAAAGCAAATTCAGAGTCCCTCTTTTATATTATGGGGCCCTTTCTCGATCAAGAAAAGAGTTTTCCAATCTAGTATCATCATATGTAGTTGAATACTTGAAAAATATAATTTCAACCACTAACATGAATTTATGATGACACTTGGTGTACTAGGTTGAATTTCTGACATACTAAAAAATCTTTTCTTTTTAACTATGCTATTATAAATTTAAATCGTGTCAATCAATGATATATGACACATATAGCCTACATGTAAAATTGGTGGTTGAACTCGGGTTAAAGAGGGAAAATAACTTAAAGGGCCAGGTCCTGTTATGTTGCGCCCAAATAGGAGAGATAGAGAGAAGGGATGTGATATCCACACATCCTTTTTTACTTTTCACACCCTTCTAATTTTCGGCCATTAGATCAGATGAAATGAAGAAGATCAATGGATATAAATTAACAAGGGGTGTGTGAGAAGTAAAAAAATGTATGTGGATAGCACACCCCTTGAAAGAAGAAAGGGTTTCTCCATAGTCCATAGCAATAGCAATGCCAACAAAAGCACACATGCCACCGCACAAGGTGTGCAAAAGGTGCCATTGCACAGGGTGTGCAAAAGGTAAAAGTGCCACCGCACAGGGCTTTACATTCTAAAGTGTCCTCAAATTTTCATTACATGTACATAGATACACATAATATATATTAAAATGTGCAATAATACTAATTATAATTTCAGTGCCAGTGGTGTAGGACTTGTACCTTTTGGTGGATGTGCAGGTTCGAATCTTTGTGGTTTACCTCTAACGGTAGGAAACACTCCTTTGCCCAATCAAACTTATTTTTGATGAGCTAACTTGCAATATTTTAATTTTATAGATAACAAAATTGAAAAATAAAAAATAATAAAGAAAATACTTCACTGAAAAAGTTGAATTGCAAAAAGTTACATTGGTCCCATTAAAACTGTTTCTTTAAAAAATTGTACATATTAATGAATAATGCGTATCGATAAATGGTAGACGACGCAAATGGAAAATGCATATACATCGAAAGAGGGCATGGTGTAGGGTAGCAGCGGTTAATGATGTCACTAGTTATGTCTCTCCTGTTTTTTGGGTCATACACCATTGATGTCTCTAAGAATCATCTTTTTATAAGAAATGGCATAAATTTCATTCAATAAAACCACGAAAAGCTTACTCCGCCCAAGACAAGGAGATGTCATCCTCAAATAGATCGCAGATTACAATACAATGTTCATCTAATCAAATACAATCACCCCTTGTTGACCATAAAAGTTACAAAGCGTATGTGGTGTGCATGCCGAGTAACTATGTTCTTCTTGTGAGTGCGGACGTGCCAACTAGCGACCAAGCTCGGCCGAGCGAGTAGAATAGATGTGATGATGGTGCCGAATGCATTGACTTCTGCAGCCTGAGCGACTATGACCGTTGAAGGGACACCTCTCGGCCTAAGATTTAGGAAGATTACAAAAACCTAAAAGTAGGAAGGTGACGATGTAGATGGAAAAAGGCAGCACATCTAAACCAAAAAGGAAATGGGATAGTGATTGATATGAAGAAGGCGGTGATTCCAAAGAAAAGACAAATTATGAAAAAACTAGGGAATCAGTATTCCGACAAGACGGTAACTGAAGTGAACAAACTTGCTTACCAAGATACAAGTAAAGGCAAGCAAGAATGCGAATCCAAGAAAATAAAAGGTTTTAGGGAGCGTGGAGTCATGAAATTGGACGGGAATGAGTGGTAGTTCAATTGCAGTCGTGAAGCAAAACACCACCATTATTTTTGTCCAATCTAAGTAGTTATTGTTGCCGTGTTTACAGTAGTGATATTTTTTTTTTTTTTTTAAATTTGTAGAGACGGATTAGACGAGACTAACTCTTCATCATCAGTCGTATATAAGGCACCAACCTGTCCTGAAAGAGAAAGGATTGTTGCACCCAAAATACCCCCGCCTGTCCCCCTCAACTAGATTATATTAATATTATGAAGAGGAAAGGAAAAGCTACATAAGTGGGGTGACTAAGTTAATACATGCTAGAAATAATTGACAAAAAGGATAAGTTCTAGTTTAAGAATTCTTTAGCTTCAATCACCTGAAATTGTTTTTCCATAATTTTGCTACTCATATTTCACTGCCTATATCCACCTTCTCATCAACAACTTGCTCCTCATGACCTCAAACAGAAGAATGGAAGTCCGACACAATCTCTTCTAGACGCTCCAGCAAAATCAAGTACCAAGTCCCACCACATAAAATTACTATTCATTGCACCAAAATTAGCAAAAGCATCCGCCAAACAATTTTGTTCCATAGAGATTTAACGATGAATGAACAATCAGTGATATTTCTCTTTATTTATAAGTGAAAGGTCTTACGTTTAGCTCCTATTATTGATGAGTTTGATACTAAATTAGGGGGAGCGACTTCATGTCTCCCTATCATAATTCATTAATAATGTTTTTGAAATACAATTAAAAAGTTAAGTATAAAGTTTCTATGTACTTTAAAATCCCTATTGCAAACATAAAATTTTTTCTGCACGGGGAAGGACGGAGGAGAGACTAGGTGGACTTAGATACGATGAATTGATGTGGAAAAATGACCAATATAATGAACCAATTTGGAACGTTCGTTGTGGAATATAAACTTAGAATAATGCTATTTATATCACATATTATTAACAGTCGTGTTGACCACTCTTAATCAATAAATGTGGTCTATAATAGCACAGATTCAGAAACTCATAGTGAAGTTTGAACTTACATATTTGATTGATGTTGTCTAGGGGCTTGTTTGCTTACAAGCTTGTTGCCTAGGGGTTTGGTTGTTTGGGCTCATCTTTGTTATACTAAATTTGGTTGGGCTTCGAATTTTATTGGGTTTACTTAGTTGTGCGAGCCCATAGTGAGCTCGGAGTAGATTGTAATTTTCTGCGATATTCTCTTTTTGTTGCAAAAATTCAAATTTACAAATTTATATTGAGGAAAAAAAAAATTCAGATTTCAACAAGTGGAGAAAGATCACTTTAGTTTGAATAGTTTTTGAATTTGAACCAGAGGCAGCTCAAGCATGCACTCACTACCTTCATGTTCATACGACAAACATAGCAGATAACCCACAGGCATGCACTCACTGCAAACATAGCAGATAACCCAAGAGTAATCTCACCCAAATTTATCTCTCACACACAAATTGACTCTCACCAAATTACTAAACGAATGAGCAATGAATTTACCACACACTCATGACTTCAAACGGTGATCTCCACCCAAAACTGTAACATCCCACATCGTCCAGGGGAGTGATCCTTAAATGTATATTCCCATCCTTACCTAGCACGAGGCCTTTTGGGAGCTCACTGGCTTCGGGTTCCGTAGGAACTCCGAAGTTAAGCGAGAAGGGGGCTAGAGCAATCCCATGATGGGTGATCCACTGGGAAGTTGCTCGTGAGTTCCCAAAAACAAAACCGTGAGGGAATGGTAAGCCCAAAGCGGACAATATCGTGCTACGGTAGTGGAGTCGGGCCCGGGAAGTGGTCCCGCCCAGGCCGGGATGTGACAAATTGGTATCAGGGGGCTAGAGCAATCCCATGATGGGTGACCCACTGGGAAGTTGCTCGTGAGTTCCCAAAAACAAAACCGTGAGGGAATGGTAAGCCTAAAGCGGACAATATCGTGCTACGGTAGTGGAGTTGGGCCCGGGAAGTGGTCCCGCCCAGGCCGGGATGTGACAAATTGGTATCAGAGTCTAACCCTGGTCGCGTGTGTGCCGACGAGGACGTCGGGCCCCTAAGGGGGGTGGATTGTAACATCCCACATCGCCCAGGGGAGTGATCCTTAAATGTATATTCTCATCCTTACCTAGCACGAGGCCTTTTGGGAGCTCACTGGCTTCGGGTTCCGTAGGAACTCCGAAGTTAAGCGAGAAGGGGGCTAGAGCAATCCTATGATGGGTGACCTACTGGGAAGTTGCTCGTGAGTTCCCAAAAACAAAACCGTGAGGGAATGGTAAGCCCAAAGCGGACAATATCGTGCTACGGTAGTGGAGTCGGGCCCGAGAAGTGGTCCCGCCCGGGCCGGGATGTGACAAAAACTCAATGAGAGAACTTTCTAAACTAATGGTGTTGGCACACAAAATAAACTAACCCTAAGATCCTATTTATAGGCATAGGACTTAGGTTACAATGAGAATCCGAATCCTAATTAGAAGTAAATCCAAATCTTAATCAAATAGGTAATTAACAAAAAGGGAAAATTAGGTTCACATCCTTCTTTTTGTTACTCCATTGATTAAAATCCTATTCATTTTGAATTTTTGATCAAGGTCCTTGGGTATTAATAACATCATTAATTATTTGAATAATAAAATATTTTTATTTTTAAATATATTCCTTTAGTGTTAGAAATGTTACAATTAGTATATTTATATTTATGGTTAAATTTTTCATCATATATTTTTATTTTTAGTTTGTACCTATTTTTAATTTGTACCCATATATTAAGTTTTATTTGTGTTTGTACCCATGTGTATACCATCACGTGACATTGTATATTTAATCAATGATAGAAAAATTACATATGGTATATTTATGTTTTATGCCTAAACTTTGTATCATATATTTATATTTTTAGTTTGTACTCACTTTTAATTTGCAACATTTTATTTTTTTTAATTTGTAGTATTTTCTTTTTAGTTTTATTTTGTACCCATGTAATAATTTCTTTTAGCACCTATATTTTTAAAAATTCATTTCTACTCATAATTTTTAATCTTTTATATGTACCCATTCTTCTTTATTAATGTACCACTTTGTTATATGTGAAATGTACCAATTTTTTTGTAAAATGTACCAATTTTTTTTAATACTATGGATACATTCTTTTGCCATTTATTATTTCTTATTTTTACATAGTTTTTATCCATTTATTCAATCAAAATGTTTGAATTTTTTTATTGTAACCGTTTCTAATAGTATTATAATGAGGGATTTTAAATTCATAGGATTATAAATCTCATAAAATATCAAACAATTAATGTCAAAACTATAAAAATATAAATATTAATAGTAATATAATGAGGTGTACAAAGTCAAGGGACCTTGATCAAACTTTGAATACTATTAAGGTTTTAATCAAAGAATGTTAAGGATTAGGGACCACATCCAAAGTATCACTTAACAAAATCTCTCTACCAAACAAGGAATACAACCAAGAAATCAAACCCAAACCCAAATAGGACACTAAAATGAAACAGGTAATACAAACCTAATTTATGCATCATCCAAATTTTGAGCCGTAAATCACAACAATTCCACCCCAGTGAAAAATCATCAAACTTTCAAATTAATATAAAGGGTAAAGTACAAAAAACTACCTCAACTATTAATGTCACGACACTTTCATACCTCATCTTTTAAAATTGACAATGTCATACCTCATCTTTGGAATTTGTGCCAATGTTATACCTTCCGTTAGCTTGGCTGTTTATTTCTCAGTTAAATGCTGATGTGGCTGATCTAGACCCATTTTCTTAAAAAAAATTAATAAAAATTTATTAAAAACTAAAAAAAATCATTTAACAATTTTTAAATATTAAAATAATAAAGAAAAGTAAAAAATTAAAATTAAAAAAAAAAAACCCTCACGTCCCCTTCCCCCCCCCCACCCCGGGTCTTTCTCTCTTCTCCCCCATCTTATTCTTCTTCCCTTTCCAGCACCCTTCCTGCAACCCAGAAAAAAAAAACCAATTTATCTCCCCCCCCCCCAACTCACGATTTTCCCCGACCCCTCTTCCTTTATTCCTCTTCTTGTCTTCCCTAAACCCGCACCCACCCTCACACTCACTACCTGCAACCCAAAAAAAAAAACCCAGGAAAAAACCCAGTTCGTTCGTCCCCTATCCCCCCCCCCCCCACCCAACCTGCAGAAGAAGAGAGAGAAGGAAAAAAAAAAAAAAAAAAAGGAAACCCAGTTCGTCTGTCCCCCACCCCCCCCCCCCCGGCGCACCCACCCTATTCCCTCTACACCCATTCCCCCCATTTTCTCAACGCACAGGTTCTCAACCTTCGGAATCGGCCTGGCGAAGGTTTCCCGATTCCACCTCAATGGGATTTGGGTTTTTTTTTGGGTTGCAAGTAGTGGGTGCGAGGTTGGGTGCAGAGGGTGGGGAGGTTGGGTGCGGAGAGTGGGTGCGGGGAGAAGAAGGGGTGGGGAGCGGGGAAGACAAATTGTTTTTTTTTTTTCTCTTCTTTTTTCTGGGTTGCAGTTGCAGGAAGGGGTAAGAAGAGAGAGAGAGAGAGAAAGGGGCGAACAGAGTGTTGGTTTTTTTTTTTTTTTTTTTTTTTTTTTTGTAATAATTTTTAATAGAAAATGGGCCCTGGATCAAGCCACATCAGCATTTAACTGAGAAATTCACGCCA
This sequence comes from Pyrus communis, assembly GCF_963583255.1. Lineage (NCBI taxonomy): Eukaryota > Viridiplantae > Streptophyta > Magnoliopsida > Rosales > Rosaceae > Pyrus > Pyrus communis. The sequence goes on along the minus strand of NC_084810.1, from coordinate 26,864,538 downwards.
AGCTAACAGAAGGTATAACATTGGCACAAATTCGTAAGATGAGGTATGAAAGTGTCGAGACACGAATAGTTGAGGTAGTTTTTTGTACTTTACCCTAATATAAACTTCAAATTGGGATACCAAAATACGCACACCAAATTCTTTCAAAAACTGATCTGCACCACGAATCTAGCTAAAAATCCAAAAGTCTTCAAAACTTGAAAGTTCCTCCAACACCATCTCCAACAAATTCTGTTACAGAAAACTAACAAATACAAGCCAAAGAGTCTATGCAAAGCTCGAACAATCAAACAAAAAAAGTGCGAACACTTCACCGCTCGAACATCAAACTCCACCTTGACAAATGCAGAGTGAACAAATGTTGCCTCAAAGACTACCAAATGTGATGGGTAAACAAGCTTTCCAACTTGAGCCACTACTTTGATGGAAATTTGACATCAATAACAACAAGATTGCTCCAAGTGGTCATCTTTTCCCCTTAACACTTTCAGAAGTCCTTGTTGAACTAACGCACATCTTCAGTTGCCAAATACCAAAGTCATTCCTCCAGCCAAATTCTTTAAATATCAAAATTAGCCAATGACACATAAAGGTTCATCATGAACGGAAAATAAAAGCCAAAATCGAAATGTAGGGTTCTTATACCACTTGTTGAACAAAAAAAATACAACACAATTATGAGTTTCTCCAATATAGGAGTAACTCTCTACCAACAAATGCTTTACTGATTACCAACGGATACAAGAGAACTCACAAACTAATTTTAGCTCTCAAGTATGCAAATTTAAGCCTCTCTATTTATAGCTTTACACTCAAATCGAATTGAATACAAAAAACCAAATCCAAAACAAACTCTAGGAAGTTGTACCAATGATAGCTTGCACGCAAGCTATCCCAAACCTACTCCTTTCATTTTCATATATTGATTCTTGTTTTAGTTTAGGCACATGTTGATTTTATGCCAATTCCAACAGTCCGTATGGATAAAACTCTAGCCGAAGAAGCCGCCTTTGATATCGCCAGTTGTCAGTTTGCCTTGCATTATTCCTGAGGCGCGTGTGCAGCGAACGTTGGCTAATGTATCAGCTATTCTTGGTCCTGGCGGTACTTCCATTAGAACAATGGCGGAGCGAATGTGATTATCAAAAATCATAGAGAAGCTGATCAAGGGTTGAGCTTTGGTAACAGCGACAAATGGATACGTTTCGACGTAGATTTTTCTGAAAAGTGTTCAAGCCCCTTTGGTATAGAGTATAAGTTTCACCTGGAAGATGTTGATTGCCCGGAATGGATTGTTCCCTTTCATGTTTTCAAATCATTGGCAGCAGAGTACGATATGGAGCTAGTTTTCTGTAAGAACTCCCATGAATTCGTGCACGCGAGTATATAAAAATACAAGAATATCCGGAGCTAATGCGAACCATTTGTGCATCGTGCCATGGTAACCGAGACCAAAGCACGCTATCAGAAAATGAATGGGACGCAACGTATTTGTATGTCACATTTTGATTGAGGAAGCGAGAGAAACTTGATAAGACGCATCTAAATGGTAGACGACGCAAGGGGAAGATGCATATATCGAAAGAGAGCATCGTGCAGGTTAGCAGTGATTAAAATAATGGAACACGCCAATGATGTGTCAAAGAATCATTTTCGCACCAAAAGAGAACACTGATTTTGCTGCAAAGGAGTAGCCTGCGAGGCCGGATACGAAAGCAAAAGAGCTCAGGTCACCACATTGTTTACTCTCTACGGACTCGTTTGGATATGTTACTTTATAAATTATTTTACTCACTAGTGAGTTTTGTTTGTAGCACTTTTCAGTAACGCTTCTATGAGGAAGTAGTTTGTTGTTTGGCATGCAACCAAGTATTTTGTATTGTATAGAAACATTTTGGATATTAAATATAGTATTTGGTTGTCAAATGAAAAAGCGATTTCCTTCCCCCTCACCTCTCTCTCTCTCTCTCTCTCTCTCTCTCTCTCTCTCTCTCTCTCTCTCTCTCCATTTCTCTTTCTTAGCCCTAACCATTTCTCTCTCTAGCCACCTGCATATCCATGGAGGTGGTTGGATAGGATGAGATTTGAATGGCTAGTGGGAGGCGTGCTGGTCCTCGATGGAATTGAGGTCTCTGTAATTTCGTTAATTTGCAACGAGTTAGGGTTTTTGGAGGATGAGATTTGAATGGATTTTGAGCTTCTGCGATGGTAGGGATTGAGGTTGTTCGAGAGGGTGGTGTTGACAAGCTCGGGCAGGTCGCCGAGAGGGTGGTCCCGACGAGCTCTTGGTCCGGTCGATTGCCTTGGGTTTTGAGGACGGAACCAGTCTGGGAGAGGTGGAGACAGTGCGTTGAATGGCAGTGAGGACTTTGGGGTCGGAGAGGTGGGGCATCTAGGATGGGGGCTGGTCGGAGGTATAGGCTTCGGTACGTATGTTGCAGAGGTCGGGGAGGGAAAAGGAAAAAAAAATGAAGAAGGGAAAAAAAAAAAAAAAGGGAAAAAGGAAAACCGGAGAAAAATAAGGGAAAAAGAAAAGGAAAAAAGGTTTAAGTATTAGTTCACTTGTCAATCAGTAGGTTCCACACTTGCCACGTTAGTAATTGGTAGGGAAATTCTGACAGAGAAACTAAACGGATGTCTGATATTACAATGAATTCGTAAGATGAAGTATAAAATTATAATGTTTAAAAAATAAAATATGATATTGTGGTGCAATCCAAAATTGAGGTAGTTTTAGTACAATTTAACTTATTTTTATTATTTGAGTTTTAGGCCCAGCCCATAGGATTAGGTTTCCATTTCCTTGTTGATTAGGGATTAGAGTTAGTTTATTGCAAATAGAGAGCTTTGTTATTCATTAGTTAATAAATCAGTCACGATGTAGTCTCCAAGTATAGAAGTCTCAACAATCATGTTTCTTTGTTTATTCGTTAATCAAATAATATTCGTGGTATGTAAACCGTTTGTTTTATTTTCAACTCCCTTTGTATGTGAAAATGTTTTATTTGGACTTGCAAAACAATTTTTTTATTTTCATTGCTTATAAAGAAACTACTCTCAAATTCTCAATAATAGTATAAAATATGGAGGTCACTTAGTTCTACGGTCTAATGATATTCCTCTTCACTTATAAGTGAAAAGTTTTAGGTTCGATTCTCACCAAATGCAAATTGAACCAAATTATTGCTAACTCATTGTGAGCCTAAGCCCACCTCTCATTTTAATGTAGATAATATCGTTTGTTAAAAAAAAAAAAAATACACACACATATAGATATGTAAAGCGATTTATATCATGTTTGATTACATAAATCAAAATATAAATAATAAGCATAAACCCAACGTCTGAGTTGGGCTTCAATCTCAGCCCTCACAACCCCAAAAATCCACAATCACAGATTTCCTTTTATTTTTGCTCTTTTAGCATCTCCAACAGTTTTGTTAAATTTATGCTACTTTAGTAGGTGAATAGTATTGAAAAACTACTTTAACTAATCTTTTGAACTTTTCACTTTCAATAAAACTCTATATTTAACAAATTTTAAATATTTTAATATTAATCATTTCAAAAAATAAAAAACTCAACCTACTCATTTTCTAGAACCACTTTCTTTCTTCCTTTTATTCTTGGCTCACGAGTCCACCCTTAAGTTTAATTAATTTTTTAACATTTAGAAATTGAACAGAGACTCTATAAACTTAAAGAGCAATTGAACAGGGACTCTATAAACTTAAAGAGCAATTGTTGCTATCAAGGGCAGAGTCAACATTTTTTTATGGGTGGGCTAGCTAAACCCAAAAATCAAATGATATTTTTTTGCTCCATACGTATTGTATATAAAAATTTAAGTAACTTTTGTATTTGTATATTTTAAAATTTGCTTGGCATGAACTCAATAAGTTTTGCAATTGCAATCTGCAAAAATTATAGTAAATCATCCAGTTTCACATATATTTAGATGCAACACAAGAAGAATATGGAAAACTTGATACATAGACTATCTCAATTACAACCACACAACTAGCACAAAACAAAACAATGAAAGCAGAAGTAAATGCAATCTAAAAATAATTGATTGAAAATAATATAAAGCTCACTGAATCAAAATAGAATAATCTTGAACAAAATGACATTACAATTTTCATGGTAATTTTTATATTTTTAGTTGTTCTAAATGCTCGCTAGGTTAATTTCATTAAAAAATATTTCTTCTTGCACTTTTTTGTCTATTATATTAGGTTATAAACTAAAATATATTCCCACAAACCATTCCTTAACTATAGCCCACCATAGCCTTTAGTGTGGTTCGGCAGTTGGTTGCTATTATCTAGAGCTCTTTCTAGGAGAGGTTCTTGGGAAAGGATTTGGATCCTCTTCGGAGGCCAAGGAGAGGATCCTCCTGACCAACACACGTGGGCAGTTGGATTTTCATATTATAATCTTAAAGGGACCTCTTGTTTGTAGCCGTTGGATAAAAATTCAACGGCCCACGTGTGTTGGTCAGGAGGAACCTCTCCTTGGCCTCCAGAGAGGATCCAAATCCCTTGGGAAAAAGAAACTATATTGAGGTTGATGTGAGAGAGAAGACGAGACCAAAGTGTGGTAGGGTTAACATGACAAATCAGAGTGGGTGAGGTATGTGGTGTTTTTTGTATGGGTATGCACGGACACATGGTGTCCATGAACCCGTTGCCGAAACACGCAAATTTCTCTTTTATAGAGTCTCTTGGAGATGATTTTTATGAATTTTGCTCTTTAAATTAGCTTTCTATTGGTTTTTTTATTCTCTTGAAGATGCTCTTATGTGATTCATTAAATTTTAAGAAAATTAACTGTTCCAGTTTTGACATTTGAATGGTTAAAATACGTCACAATGTTATGAACAATAAATGGTAGACACAAGTACTTACACTAAAAGAAATGTAAAGAAGTAACAAATCAATTAACTAAGATTAGATGAAAAATAGCATTAGTGAGAGGCTGCAGACAAGTAAACTCCAAACAGAACAAACAACAGTTGACATTTCAAAAACCTACGACAAATATAGAGATCCCCATTCTGGGGAATAAATCTAGCTAAACTATAAATAGTAGTTGTACATATGTAGTCACTAGTACTACAGGGCACTAGTCAGGATATGTATATACATCCTTGTTACATGAGAGTATTTTTCACGTCACACAATAATATTGGTGCATGCTTGATCATCAGTGGTACTAGCACCGCCTCGGCATGATTCTCCCGTAGGATCAATGACGGTTTTCGAAATTGGGTTCCTTGGGGTAGGGTACATATAATCATGAGGTTTGTAATATTTATTGAAGTGAAGATTACAAAGAACTACAAGTAGGAAGGCGGCGACGTAGGTAGAACATGATCACAAAGGAAATAGGACAGTGATGGATATAAAGAAGATTGTGACTCCAAAGAAAAGGCTTTGTGGAAAAGGCGGGGGCTAATATTCCGACAAGACAGTAGCTGAAGTTAATAAACTTGCTTACCAAGATACAAGTGAAGGCAAGTAAGACTGATAGTCTAAGAAAGTAAAAGATTACAAGGAGAGCGAGCTGGCCGGAGGGAATTTGGAAGGGGATAAGCACTAGTCCAATCGCCGCTGTCAAGCAAAACATATGACGATTATCTTTTTGCCCAATCTAAGTTGTTGTGGTAGTTATTAGTTCTCCCATCTGGAACTTGTTGCATTGCGGCTTCTAGGTCACGATCGCAATCGCGATCGCCGCTGTCAAGCAAAACATATGACGATTATCTTTTTGCCCAATCTAAGTTGTTGTGGTAGTTATTAGTCCTTCCATCTGGAACTTGTTGCATTGCTAGGTCATGATCGCAATCGCGATCGCCATCAACGGGACTAACTATCAGAAGTTTGAGCAGTTGTATTGTCTTTGCAATTAGTGCAAGGAGAAAAGGCTTTAAGTAGTCGCCACAAGCAGTATTAACGACACAATTCATTTTCATTTTATTCCGCACAAAGGTGTATATAATATAAGGACTCTTTCTATCAGAATTAGTGCTGCTTGGGAGGTCCATACTTTTTTTTCACGGGAGGGAACTTCCTGGAAACTCAATATGAAAGTTGGAAGTAGAAGGAAGGAAATTTATAATTAATCTATTATAGCTAGCAACATTTGCTTCCGCGTGCGTTCCTGGATGTGATTGTGAGCCACTAATATAGGAGAATGATTTATGCACATCCTTTTTAGCGTACTTCTCTTTTTTTTTTTTTTTTATCCATTGGATTGAACAAATATCAAGTAAAACATTAAGAAAATAATTAGTTTTTAACCTAAAATAGTTTTTCTTTGCTCTAACCCTTTTAAGTTAAATTTTAGCCCGAGATGATTAAATTATAATTTAGGATAATTTTTTTTTCTTTAATTAACTTTAAAAAAATAATTACGTTGACTATTCTAATTTAATTTTATGGATATTTTAACTTAAAAATATTTGAATTCCGATAAGTATTGAAAAATACTAAACCGACACTATGAAACTCATGGAACAATATGAAAGAATATGAAATACATGGAAGAAGTTTTTTTTAAATATTTTAGCCATCAGATTTACATTGAGACCGTTAAATCTTTCTTTTTATCATTAGATTTGATCATATTAGATCTTAGCCGTTAAATTCAATGAATGTATAAATATAAAACTAAAAAAAATGCACATCAATGGTAGGCCAGTCCACTAACCCATGAGGAATTATGACCTAAATTTGCCCAAAAAATGAGTTTTGGGTTAAAGCCCAACAGTTGGAGCAAGTTAGGGTGGGTTTAGAATTTAAAATTTGAGTTTTACTCCAAGTGTTGGAGTAGGAAAACAAAAATCTAATTCTAAAGGGCTAGGCCCAGAACCCAAACAATGAAATAAACCTAAATATTAATAAGGGTGTGATATCCACACACCCTATTTTACTTCTCACACACTTTGTTAATTTTCAGCTGTCAGATCGGATGAATTGAAGAAGATCAACGGACAGAAATTATCAAGGAATGTGTGAGAAGTAAAATGAGATGTGTGGATAGCACATTCCTATTAATATTTTCCAATACTTCCATCAAACTCATAACAAACTGGCTTAGACGGACAGACAGACAGATTCCACTACGCAGTCACCCATGCGGGTCTCAAACCACCAGTGGCCTAACAAAAAACGCAGGTCCTACAAACATGCAAACTTTTCTTCTCCCTTTATTCTCCTTTTTTTTTATAGCAACACAAAAAACACGGTGCAGCACGTAGGACTTCTACGGATTTGCATGACTTCCATTCTAGTGTAGCTTCTGGGTTCTTCATGTCAGCGAGTAGCCCGGGTTCAGGTCAGACAGACGGGGGCATCGCACGGATTCAGGTGAGGGGTACTGGTCCGGCAGATTGCGCAGAAAGCAGCTAGGACGGAATTCTGATACTAGTGCGGGTTGTTGCAGGCGGGGTGTGGCGTGGCGGTTTTGCAGTTCTGATCAGATCGATTCAAGCAGACGGGTCGGACTCCACGGGATCGGATCGGGGGCGAGGCAGTGGCGTGAGACGGTTTGGTATGATTCCAGACCGCGAGTGGTGGCGGGTAGGGCTTTGGGTGGTTCTTACTAAGTCCACGACGTCGAAGTCAGGCGGCAGCAGTTTCTGGGTTCAGAGGGCAAGCGATCTGCGTACAACAGCTTCTAGTTGCGGCAACAACAATGGTATTGAGCGGCCCGGCGTGGCGACTCAGATTCAGATTTTTTACAACTAATGAAACGAACGACAAATTTTACTGAACAACGAAACCAACGATCATAAAAAACAAAAAGGAAGAAACGACAGGCAAACTGATACTAAATGAGCAGATTAAATTCAAAGGATTAAATCAGCTCTAATATCAAGTTGAAAATAAAATAAACCAATTACAAACTACGAATATTATTTATAATGAATAATACAGGAACATGATTGTCGAGACAACTAAACTTAAAACTACATTATGGCCTAATGATTAGGGACGAATTTTAGACTTGTATTCTACACGACACGTCCTGGTTAGATTCCTGGCACAGGTGAACAACATGGTGTTGGACAGAGGAGATTGAAATGCCTGTATAAGTCTTTCTGGCCCCCAAAAGGATGGATTGCCATGACGAAGCCGCCAACTAATCCCCTATCTAAAAGAAAAAATAAAAATAAAAAAGCACCTTATTTATAATAAAGCAACCATAATCCCTAATAAGTAAGGACACGAAAACTCTAATGAACTAGGCCAAAAACTCAAACAACAAAATAAACCTAAACATTAATATTTTCCAACACATCCTTCTTACATGAGACTTCTTTCACATCACACGATACTATTGGTGCTTGCTTGGTCATCAATGGCATTAGTACCGCCTCGGCATGATTCTATTGCAGGATCAACGGCGGTTCTAGAATTCTTTGGGGTTGGGTACTTCAAACTATGAGGTATGTAATATTTACTGAAGTGAAGATTGCAAAGTGTTATAAGGAGGAAGGAGGCGACGTAGATAGAATAGGCAGTAAATTTGAATCATAAAGGAAATGAGATGGTGATGGATATGAAGAATGCTGTGACTCCAAAGAAGAGGCCAAAATGATGGCAAATTCGGGAGACTGATATTCCGGCGGGACAGTAGTTAAAGTGAATAAATTTGCTTACCAAGATACAAGTGAAGGCAAGTAAGATTGATAGTCCAAGAAAGGAAAAGATAACAGGGAGAGGGAGGTGCAAGGGAATTTGGAAAGGGAGAAATGCTAGTCCAATCGCTGTTGTCAAGCAAAAAACGACGATTATCTCTGCCCAATCGAAGTTGTTGGTGGAGTACTTATAGTTAGTCCTCCCATCTGGAACTGGTTGCATTGTGGCCTCTAGGTCATAATCGCAACCGTGATCACGGTCAAAAGGACTAACAATCAGAAGTTTTAGTTGGATTGTCTTGGCAATAAGTGCAAGGAGAAAAGGCTTTAAGTAGTGATCACAAGCAGTATTAACAACACAATTCATCTGCACTAAGTAGATGGAGATGAAAATGTAGCAGAGATAGTTGATAATGAGAATGGTTAGTAGTTAGAAATGTTGATTTATGTATAATATAAGGAGGGAAGAATGAAAGAGAAAGAAATGGACTCCGCCTATCAGACCAAGTGCGGGAAGGTCCATATACCTTTTTTGACGGGAGGTAACTTCCTGGTAATTAATATGAAAAGGATAATGCTAGGCAGTAAATTTATAATTAAATTGTGTAAACTAAATGATGTGGTTGTTGATTATTATATTAATAAGTAAGTGTCGACTAATGTACTTATTTTCTATTAATGACATAATTTGATTTTAAATTTTGATTTCTCTAGCATTATTCATATAAAAAATAAGCCAAAAGGAAAGAAACCCATTATTAATTAATTATAGCTAACAACACACATTCGTGGATATGATTATGAGCTAACAATACAAGAAATGATTTATGAACATCCTTCTCCACTGCACGCATACTTCTCTATCTTTCTATTAGATGGATTGAAGAAATAAAACTGATCAAGCGAAACATTAAGAGATGATGTTCAGAAACAAATTCACAGTCCCTCTTTGTGTTATGGGAATAGTACAAAAGTGCTGTTATGAATTAGTGCCCTTTATATGAATATATTATAATTTAGAAAAATTAGTACATTAATATGCCTTTTATCTGAATATATTATAGTTTAGCAAAATTAGTACATTAGTCTAATCTAGCATTTTAATATATTATAGTTTTAGGAAAAGTAAGTATTTAGTATAGGCTTTTTATTCAAAATGGTTTATAAGGTTGGTATTCTTCGTTTAAAACTAGTCCATGAGTTTGTCCACCATCAATTATTTTAGTTATTTTGTAAAAAATCTATGTTAAATAGGGACCAAAATGACAAACTTACCCGTAATTTAATAAATAATTGGCCAAAATGATATGGTATTTTTGTCATTTTATTCCTGATTTAACAGAGTTTTGTGATAGAATAACTAAAATGATTGATGACGAACAAACTCAAGGACCACTTCTATTGATTTTATATTTTAAATACCAAAATGAAAAGTTATGGGAATCATAATGACTTTTTTGACTAAAAAGCTTTTAATATATATAGTTTTGAATGGAAATAAGATTGGAACCTCCCGGTTTGTCTTGAAGTAAATTTGTCTAGGCTGTTTGTTCAAAGTTCATAGCATTTGAAAAGATTTAAATGGTATATTATAAGAAATGAAGTTGCAAACGGCGAATAGCATCCGGGTTATGAACTTTTTGACAGACCAATGACAAAATTTACTAAAATACTAAAATAAAGGTTTTCCTTGAGGGGGTGTGCTATCCACACATCCTTTTGTACTTCTTACACATCTTTATTAATTTATATTATTTGATATTATTTAATTCATCCGATCCGACGGTCGAAAATTAAAAAATTATATGAGAAGTAAAAAAAAATGTGTGAACATCACACCTCTTCCTTGAGGTACCGTATCTTCGCACTTGAATAAAGATTTCTCATCAACTACTAAATTTCAGTAAGTTTTCTCATCAATTGTGGTTGGCGACTATATTTTAAAATGGTATTTTTATAAGAATTAAGCGGGACAAAGTGGCAACTACAATTGTTTTTTGTGCAAAGCTGAATTGCTGGGGGACAAAAGCTGAATTGCGGTAGGACAAAAGATTTGTAATGCAACATGAAAGCTACATAGTTCCAAGACGAGTAGTTCGAGCTTTCGAATGTTTATTGGTCCTAAATGCAACCATTGGTCTGAAGACTCCAAAGTCATTCTGAAGAGCTTTTCGAGTATCATTGCCACCTTTTGTTGAAAAAGTATAATTTCTGTGTTATTTTATGATATTAAAATTGGGTCTTCACGTCTCCTTCTACCAAAGTTTCAATTTTTAATAAACAATAATTAATTAAGTAACCTAAGATTATCTGCTAATTACGTAATTGAACAAAAAAACAAAAAACCTTTATAATTAGAAATGTACGGTACAAGATTGGGCTGCAGGGGCTGGCCCACAGGGAGAAAGGGCTCGGCAGGAGCACCAATATCACATGACTAGTTATTAGTGTAGTTCCATGTTTAGTAGGTACAGGATTAAATTTAATGGGATTAACCCAGGTCCCAGACTCGCTACGACTGTCTCCCTCGCTAAAAGTTCAATATCACATCACTGCTAAGACCCCAACGCTCCGTCTACCTCGTTCGAACCTTCTGCCACAATCGAACCTACAAGATCTTCAATCCCCCGAAACAAGGATCTTTTTCTATCTGGGTCGGTGATTTGCAGTCTTCTACCATCTGGGTCTTTTTGGTATCTCAAATCACACACACATATCATTCTCTCTCTCTCACAAACGCCTTGAATTTTCTCACTTACCAAACACCCACTTTCGCTGATTCTTCCCCCAGCAATCGCGTTGCATCGCGGGAATTCAACATCCAACTCCGTCGTTTTCCGTGAACCGTGATCTGAATCTGATACGATAGACAATGTGAGTAATTAGTAGGAACTGGGGATTTTGAAAGGTGTTTGGTTGGTGAGAAAATTGAGCGAGAAAATGGAATGGCAATTAGTAGGAACTGGGGATTTCAATGAAAGCAAGTGAGATTTTAAAAGGAGTTTGGTTGGTTAAATTCTCTGCAAATGGGAATTCTAAGAATGCAAATATTCAGGCCAAGCTTTATGAAGCAAGCATTTAGGAGGCAGAGAGGATTGAGGTTAGGACGGACGAAAAAGAGGGAGAGTGCAGAGGCAGATAAGATGGAGGTTTCGAGAAAGAAGAAGAAGAAGAAGAAGAAGAAAGAATTAATTATAAAAATTAATAGTTAGGGATTAAATAATATAGTTTTAGGGTTTGATAATTATCTTGCTTCAACCATTTAGTATTACAGTTTTTATTCATTTGTAAATGAGAGGTGTTAAAGTTTGATTCTCATTAAAAGCAAGTTTGAATCACATTATTTCTAACTTATTGAAAAACTTATTTCACTTTAATTCTGTTTAACGTAGATAATATCGTTTGTTTAAAAAAAAAATATTATCTTGCTTATTGTGATAACCAGTTTTGCCACTGAGCTCAGGTCTGTCACAAAAGAGTTTATTTAAGGAAAATTAGTATTTAATATAAAATAATTTTAATATTTAAACATAAAGTTTTGAGTGGAAATTAGAATGGAACCCCTGGTTTTGTTCATTGGCTATGACATTGGTACATATGAAAAGATTTAAGGGGATTTTAACGAAAAGTTTTCGATACTGTTCATTTTAACGAAAAACCATATTTTTATTTTAAAAAATCAATCATGGTATTATTCACTTATAATACATTTTTGTTAAAACTCAAAGTTTTCAAGTTATTTTCATTAATTTTTTTAAGATTTAAATGGTACTATTATAAGAAAGGAAAACTAATGAAAAATGTTTGAATACTTTGAGTTTTAACGATAAGAACAAAATAAAGAGTAAAATGAATAATATCAGGATTGATTTTTAATATAAAAATATGATTTTTTGTTAAAATAAATCTTACCGTAAGTTTTTCATTAAAACTCTTTTATAAAAAGGGACAAAGTCGAATTGTGGATGGGGATAAAAGTTGAAATACAATGGTTGAGGATAAAAGTTGAATTACAAAAAGTTAAAATGGAAAGTTGTGAAGAATGATAAAAGATGCATATTTATAAAATGGTAAAGACGACGCAAAGGGAAGATTCATATATCGAAAGAAGGCATCGTGTAGGTTAGCAGTGATGTCACCAATTATGTCTCAAAGAATCAATTTTTTATTTTTTCATAACAAACGGCGTAATTTCGTTAAATAAAATCATGAATAAGCTATTTGACACAAGACAAGAAAAGCAAAAGAGCTCAGCTCCCCTCATCCTTCTACTCTCTACTTCTTTTTTAAATGGATGTAAATCAGGTAATTATTCAATTTAATTTGTAGATTTACAGTGAACTAAAATTATTCACTCCTTACACTCTAAATAATATTGATAATTTGTAGATTTACAGTGAGCTAAAGTTATTCCCTCCCTACACTCCAAAAATTATTTCTAGCTTAATTATTTTGACGTGAAGTTTTATTACAAAAGTTTCAATGACATTTTCATTATATTTTTATGTTATAGTTACACACGTTTTTATATATGTCCCATTATCCTGTTATTTTTGCTTTTGTCTTTTCGTTTCTATACCTTTTGTATATGGAAATTTTATATTGGACTTGCATAATTGTGTATTTTTTCATTGCTGATAAAGAAACTTCTCTCAAATTCTCAATAATAATATAAAATATAGATATATAAAGCAACTTAGATCTTATTGATTACACAAATCAATATGTAAATAAACATGTATAAACCCAACACCTAAATTGGGGTTCACTCTCAGCCCACACAACGCAAGAACACACCCCAAATCCATAATCATCTTTTTATTTTTGCTCTTAGAGCATCTCTAACAGTTTTGTTAAATTTATGCTAGTTTAGCGCGTGAATATTATTGAAAAACTACTTTAGCCAGGCTTTTTAACTTTTTATTTTCAACAAAACTCTCTATTTTAACCGACTTTGTATATTCTATTATTAATCATTTCAAAAAGAATAATCTCAAACCACTCATTTTTCAGGACCACTTTCTCTCTTTATGTTATCCTCAACTCGCTAGCCCACCCCTGAGTTTTATTAATTTTCTTAACATTTGAGAATTGAACAATGACTCTATAAACTTAAAAAGCAACTCTTGCTATTATATAGTCTCTTTATAAGAGAGGTTTTTGGATAGGGAAACCGAATTAAGGTTACTGTAAGATAGATGGTGGGACTAAAGTGGAGTATGGTTAGCATGACAAATCATAAAAAATGGGGTATGTGGTGTATTGTGTATGGGTCTGCACAGACATATGGTCCGTTGTCGGATCCTAGAATTTCTCCTTTTATAGAGTCTCTTGGAGATGCTCTTATGTGTTTGATTAAACAAAAAAAAATGATACTCTTACTACATTTGTACCATCTTTTTAATAGAGATGAGATCAACATGTGTTGGTGGTCAAGATATGTAGTAGTTGTGTACATATTTAGTCCCTAGTACCGCATGGCACTAGTCGGGATATGTATATTCACCCTCGTTACATGAGGGTTCTTTCACATCATGCATTACTATTGGTGCATGCTTGATCATCAACGGTATTAGTACCACCTCGGCATGATTCTACCGCAGGATTAATGGCGGTTTTAGAAATTGAATTCTTTGGGGTAGGGTACTTAAAACCGTGAGATTTGTAATATTTATTGAAGTGAAGATTACAGAGAACGACAAGTAGGAAGACGGTGACGTAGATAGAATAGGCAATACATTTGAACCACAAAGGAAATGGGATGGTGATGGATATGAAGAAGGCTATGACTCCAAAGAAGAGGCCAAAATTACGGAGAAGGCAGGGGATTAATATTCCGGTGGGACAGTCATGGGGAACTCCCTGGTAATTTAATACGTATATACAAAGGTGCTATTATGAATTGGTCTCTTTTGAGATCAATTATTTTTAGAAACGGTGTTACAATTTTGAAACCGTGACATCATTTTTAGGAATGGTAACATTATTTTATATAAATAATTTATGAAATGAAATTGTTATTGGCACTCCAAAAATCTCATTCTACACTCCAAACCTTCTATATTTGGAAACAAAATACACTTGTGAGGAGTGTAGAATGAGATTTTTGGAGTGCCAATAACACTTCTCTTATGAAATTGTATTTTAAGAAAATATTAACAAATAAAATTGATAAAAAATAGTTTTAAAAAAGAGAAGGAAAAAAAAATATATATATATATAGGCTTGGTAGAGTTTGGCCTGGTGGAAGATCCCGCCGCGGACGGGCGGGCGGGGGGCGGAGAACCCACCAGTGTGACAGAGAGGGGATTTCTCCTTAAATTTTCTTTGAAAGTGCATTGGAAGGAGAAAGTAAGCTTTGGAAATGTGCAATGAATAAGAGAGAAAAATTATCAAATAGCGAGAGGAGAGAGTGTGGACGACTAGCTAGCTAGTGTTCGTTTAGAGCATCTCTAATAGAGGTTTTATCTTCTACGAGGTTACAACAATTTCAACTTAAGTGAGAAATTTAATCTCCAATGAGTCAGAAAATGACACTATATCCATCACTTGGGCTAGTAACTTCCTTTCTTAGGTCATCTCCAACCGAAAGGGCTATGTTTAGCCCCCGTCCAGATTATAGCCTTGCAATAAATTATTTTTTAATTAACAGTGCCAAACCATATTTATATATCATCTCCAACCGAAATGGGCTATTTTTTAGCCCCCTCAATAATTTATTATTTTAAGTTTGTTCTTTAATTTTGTTGGTTAATTGAATTCAACTATCATACTAAAACAAGGTTTCCGAACATATTTTGAGTGACACTTATCGCTAAATGAATAAGCCTCTGGACACATTTTGAGTGCCACTTGAAGATGTGGCCCTTCGAAAATTATTGAAAAAATTAAGGGAAAGATTATTGGAAGAAGTAAGAGAGGGGTGTGTATGAAAAGAATGTTTGAGGTGAATAGAATGTGAAGAATTGAAATAAAATAAGGTAATATAGTATGGAAGGGTGAAAAGGATGTGAGAAAGAGTGTAGAAATGTGTAACATCCCACATCGCCCAGGGGAGTGATCCTTAAATGTATATTCCCATCCCTACCTAGCACGAGGCCTTTTGGGAGCTCACTGGCTTCGGGTTTCATGGGAACTCCGAAGTTAAGCGAGTAGCGCGCGAGAGCATTCCTAGAATGGGTGACCCATCGGGAAGTTCTCGTGTGAGTTCCCAGAAACAAAACCGTGAGGGCGTGGTCGGGGCCCAAAGCGGACAATATCGTGCTACGGTGGTGGAGCGGGCCCGGGAAGTGGTGCGCCCCGGGCCGGGATGTGACAATTTGGTATCAGAGCCTAACCCTAGTCGCGTATGTGCCGACGAGGACGTCGGGCCCCTAAGGGGGGTGGATTGTAACATCCCACATCGCCCAGGGGAGTGATCCTTAAATGTATATTCTCATCCCTACCTAGCACGAGGCCTTTTGGGAGCTTACTGGCTTCGGGTTTCATGGGAACTTCGAAGTTAAGCGATTAGCGCGCGAGAGCATTCCCAGGATGGGTGACCTATCGGGAAGTTCTCGTGTGAGTTCCCAGAAACAAAACCGTGAGGGCGTGGTCGGGGCCCAAAACGGACAATATCGTGCTACGGTGGTGGAGCGGGCCCGGGAAGTGGTGCGCCCCGGGTCGGGATGTGACAAAATGTCTTAGGTATTTATAAAAAATAAAAAATAAAAATAGAATTTTTCATTTTTCATTTTTTTTTTATAAATTTAGTCTTAAAAAAAAATCCAGCTTGGCCCATCTGGATAGGTTGACTGGCTGGCTAAGGATGGCCAGCCTGTTGGCCATATGCCTGGATTTTGGCCCGGTAGGTCCTAAGGGTTTTTGGCCTAGACCTCCATTGGAGATGAGTTTTATGTCAAAAATGACTATCCTTTGGTCGACCCTGTTGGAGATGGCCTTAGGTAGCATAAAATTTGGCTACATCTAGCCCCCCAAAAAGTGGGTCCCATGAGAAAAGTAGCAACTCATCTGAGCCAAATTCTATCACGCTCCTTCCACTTGCAGATACACTTATACTCTCTTTTTATTCTTTTTTTTTTAATTCTTTTTTCTTACGTATTTTTCTTGCAATATGGCTAATTAATGATTGTTTTAAATTCCATAAGAATTAAAATTTCAAATTGATTTAAAATTTATCGGTATTGCTGGGGAAATTTTCAAATAATTTTTTTCAAAATTGTATAATACTAATTTACCAATTGATGCTAGGTTAATTGTTGTGTTGTACGTGAAAATCAAATTATTTCAGAGAGTGATGTGGAGGTTTGTATCTTTTAATGGATGAGAATGAGATAAGAGAATCTAATATAACGAACATTTCATAAGAGAAAATTTAACTTTGTCAGAATTTGAACTTTTTTAGGTTGAAAGATTCATAAAAAAAAAAAGGCTAAACTACCAATTTGCCCCCTGAACTATCACTTAACTTTCGATTTTTTCCCCTAAACTTTTTAATTGGAAAATTAAGGACTTAAACTAAATTTTTTTGGCTAATTTCCCCCTACCGTTAGTTTTCATCCAAATTAACGTTAACTCTTATCACGTGCACACCACATGACTCTACTTCGTGGACAAAAGCATCACTTCGCTAGACCTTCAGACACAAAAGCTATAGAATCACACATATTTGCATAGGTTTATATTTTAAAAATCTAAGATTTTCAATTATTTTAAATAATGAAGCGATTGAACTACCCTCAAATGTTGTGCACATACTTCCATTTAATAGAAATTTGGATGGAATGAATGAAAAATTAACATAAGGGTGCAAATCGGCCAAAAAAATTAGTTTAAGTCCTTAATTTTCTAATTAAAAAGTTTAGGGGAAAATCGAAAGTTAAGTGATAGTTTAAGGAGCAAATCAGCAGTTTACTCTAATTTTTTTTTTTAAGATAACACATCCAAAAATCAACTTAAGAAAAGTTAACACAAAAAAAAAAAAAAAATCGCATTATCAAATTACTATATAAATAAATATATATAGCCTCTTATAGAGTCTGAAAGAAATAACCCATCATTGAGGGAGATTCTTTTACAAAGCTCCATATAAAGCCCCTCACTGGGATGCTCTTAATTAGTTATATGGCTTCATCTTAAGGTCTCCTTCCACCAAATTAGAGATTAGTTAAATCAAGATCCCCATTTTTTTTAATAAAAAATTAGAGATTAGCTGTGAAAACCTCACTATATCGAACCTTAGCGATCCGAATCATCTAATATGTATATCTGATATCTCTATTTAAGAGGTTTACATTTTCGTACAACGCCGAAAAATCTCAAGGACAACTTTGTTTACAGTTTATAAATATGTTAAAAATCATAAACGATTTTATATTACATTTTGATCACTAAAGTCTAGGAAACTTCTGTGTAGTGTCAATCGAAATTAAAATATTTGTTGCTTAAGCCAGGATGAGGGAAGTGTAAAAAATTCTACCCCGTAGAAAGGAGAGCTAAAAACGAGGGTAAATTACATTTTATCCTTTCAGGTTTGAGGTCGTTTTAATTTCTTATAATATTTTAAAAACATTTTAATTTCATATATTTACTTATCATTTTATTTTAATTTCATACATCCATTAAAAAATTTGTTAAATAAACTATTAAATGATGACATAGCAAATATAGAATCCACATTTGTACTGATGTGACTGCCAACTTTATGTGCAAAAATAATAATTTTGTATACATTTAAAAATATAACAATTTACCCTATTATTAAAAAAATTAGAAAAAAAATAATAAAAAAACACCATCTTCCTTCCCCACAACCCCCCACCCTAAATTGAAAAGGGGATCTAGGCAATCACCATCTTCCTCTTCTCCTTCTACCTCACCTCTAGCCACAAATCCCAATACTAGAAGGCCCAGCCCAAGCTTGCCGCCACCATCCAGTTGGTTCCCTAAGGTCTGATTTCTCCCCGAGTTCTCCGAACCACATCCACCATTTCCAGGGTTTTCGAGTGGAGCGAGTCACCATGGCCTACAGCAATCTTTCCTTTCTCACCTTCGTTCTTCACCTTCTTGGCGAATGTGTTCATCACCGGAGTCACAGTGTCGTAATCCACAGATCTGTAGATATGGTTAAGGTCCGAGCCTCGTAAAGTTTCCACAGGACGAGTTGCTCAACGAGTTGGGTTTTAGGGAGAAGGTGGAGGTGAAGAGAATGAAGAAGAGGGAGAAGGTGGAGAAGGTGGGTCAGAGAGGTGAAGAGGGAGGAGTAGGTTTCTGGGGAGAGAGAAGAGAAGTGGAGGAGAGGGAGTGGGTCAGGGGGAGCTGGGTTTCATTTTTTGTTTTTTTTTTTTTTTTTTTTTTTTTTTTAATAAATAGGGTCAATATTATAATATTTTTAATGTATAAAAAATTAGGGTAAATATTAGTTTAGTACCCTTAAGTTTCGTAATTTCAAAATTTGGTACATGAAGTTTTTTTCATTCTAAAGTCATATCTAAAGTGTTAATTTTGGAACAATTTTATACATTTGTTAGTCTGGCTGTTAAATCAACCGTTAATCGATGACGTGACGGCCATGTGGACAATGACTGGGTACCACATGTCAATATGCCCACGTGGATATTAAAATAATAATAATAATAATACAAATTAGGAAAAAAAAAAAAAAATCATCCTTCTTCTACCTCACACCCCGACCCCATCTCTGGCGATCCCACCCAAACCCTTTATCCCTCCGATCCCACCTAACCCTCCATCCCTTATCTCGCCTACCCAACCCTTCGTCCCTTATCTCTCCACCTGACCCCTTCCCTCCCTTCTCTCCTCTGCACACCCTCTCTGCCGGAAGCTCTTCCATACTGACCCTTTAAGCTTCCCTTCCACTGTATACACCTTATAGCCCCTGGGTTTGCTGCTGCTGAGGTGCACAGAGGTCGCGTAGGAGGCACTATAGCACCTGAGATCCTGCATCACATTGACCCCCGACGAAGTGGGTCCACCATTGTAGCTTTCCATCTGCGACCTTCCGTGACCGCACGATCTGGATCTGAAATCTTCCATTCCATTTGCGACCTTCCGTCATTGTTTGAATTTGGTACAGAGAAGGGAAGAGATTTTTTTTGGGTCGTGGTTTGTCGCAGAAGAGAGAAGGGAGGGAGGGGATTGGGGGTTGAGGGGTGGGTGTGCAGAGAGAAAGGAATGAGGGGGTCGGGGTTGAGCCCAGGAA
Organism: Pyrus communis; assembly: GCF_963583255.1. Taxonomy (NCBI): domain Eukaryota; kingdom Viridiplantae; phylum Streptophyta; class Magnoliopsida; order Rosales; family Rosaceae; genus Pyrus; species Pyrus communis. The sequence goes on along the minus strand of NC_084810.1, from coordinate 26,844,670 downwards.
CTTTTTTTTTTTTTTTTTAATATTTATGTGGGCCCCTATGACACGTAGCGTTTAGTTACTGTTCACGTGAGCACTACGTTATCAGTTTAACGGCTGATTTAACCGCAAACTTAATGAATGTATGAAAGTGTTCCAAAATTATGACTTTATGTACCACACTGGGATGAAAAAAACTTTATGTATTAAATGTTGAAAACCAAGAAACTTCAAGGTAGTAAACTGGGATTAACCCTATATATTTTTTGCCACGTGGCAAAAATTTGGTAGCCATGTGGCACAAATGTGGCAGCCAATTCAACTCTTAACATACCAATAGATGAAAAATGTAACGGATGTATTATATTGAAATAAAATAGTACGTGAGGTATGAAAGTGAAATTTTTTGAAGATGTTGAGGTTACAATAGACCGCAAACCTGAGATGGTAAAGTGTAATTTACCTTAAAAAGAAAGATTCTATGCACCACTGGTACATTTATTGGGAAAAAAAAAGAAGCATGTATATAACTTATGGTGGGATTGGTTTTATGCCCTAGAATTCGGTGGGATACTATGTTTAGCTATAATGGCATATCCAGATTGACAGACTTTAAACAAGAATTAAGGACAGGGAGTAAACTATTCCAAACCTACTTAGTTTTCCTTGTGAATTTAGGAAGAAATTATACTTAGGTTCCCTTATCCTTCTGTCTAATTAGGTTTAATTTTATAAATATCTCCGTAGGTCCCTTGTCCTTATGTCTAATTAGGTTTGTAATCATCCCCTCCCACGGCAAGCATGACGAGGAGCACCACTTTCAATACAAAGCAATGGCTGAGGCGCCACTCTTTCGTTTCAGTCACGTTGACAACAAAAGGGTGTGCGGCCGTGTTCCGTCAAGCCATCGTTTTAGTCTATTTACTTTGTGATTTGAAAAATAGGATGTGATATTCACATACCTCATTTTACTTCTCACACACTTTTTTAATTTTCTACCGTCAGATTGGATGAATTGAAGAAGATCAACGGACATAAATTATTAAGGATATATAAGAAATAAAATAGGATGTGTGGATAACACATCTCTCTTGAAAAATGAAGGATATACATCAATCAAGTTGTCAAGTGACTTATTTTTCCACAACCTTTTTACTTTCTACATATATACAAAGGTAGGCAAGTAAGTGAGATAAGGTTTGAAATTATTATCTTAATTTATCGAACATTATGAGGTTAGAAATTATTTTAAATATTTTTATTTAAAAATAATTATAAATAATAGTTGATAAAAACTAACTTTATGATATACAATAAATGAACATGATTTATGAATTTTTAAAATTCTTACCAAAAGATCCGAAAAGGATACTGATGGGTGTTTTTTAGGTCGAATGACAACTTTCCATCGTATTTTTTGTAAGTTTTTTACAATCAAATCATGTGGACTACTTAATGTTGTATTTTTTAATATTTTATTTACTATCAAATCATGTGGACCGCTTAATGTTGTATTTTTTTTATATTTTATTTACTATCAAAGCATGTGGACCACTTTGTTTTGTTTGTTTTGGGTCGAAAGATCACTTTGCATTGTATATTTTTTTTAAATTTTTTTTCACAATCTAGTCATGTGGACCACTTTGTATTTGTTTTATTAGGTCGAATAACCACTTTGTATTGTATTTTTATTTTTATTTCTTTTTACAATCAAATCATGTGGACCACTGTGTAATGATTTTTTTGTTCGATGACCAATTTGTACTGGATACGTTGACAAACTTATTGACTACTTTGAATCAAACATATACATGTTGTCTCACTGACTCCGGGTGCAATCACTACCTTCATGTTCATGGGGAGAAATTTCGTGGCGCTGAGGTGGAGCCACACGTTTCTTCCGGCCCAAGATACAAAACCAAGATACAAAAAACACTCTCTTACCTCACTTTCTGATTTGTTAGGTTAATTATGGCTTAAAATTTTTTATTTGAATCCATATAAATTTTATTAGAACTCAATTTAAACTTTAAATAAGTTGTTTTTTATTTATTTTATTGCATAAATATCATCATATACAAGATGAAATTAACCATAAAACTAAAATTTATCTACAACCCACACTAAAAATCAAGGACCTGGATTGTCTGCCCTCCCCATCCCATACCCTTCGCATCCCCTTTTATTTATGTGGTTACGGTTAAGCCACGTCAACATTTTATATTCTCATTGTTTTTTGTCTTATTATTTCTATAAAAAAATCAATATAAAATGTTAACGTGGCTTAACCGTGACCACATAAATAGAATGGGATGTAAAGGGTATGAGATGGGGGAGGGCAGACAATCCAGGTCTAAAAATCAAACCCCACCATCATTCTATCTTTATCCACCTTCTATTCTGGTTAAAATCTAAGACAATCTCGTAGAGAATAATAAGCTCATTTTTAATTTATGACAATTTTTATTTTTTTATTTGGTATACACATTTTTTTACAATAAAAGATTACAGAATTGTTGTGAGTGTGAATTTTTTTTACATTGGGTATTATGTTTGAATCGACACAGCTCAAGGCTAGCTTGATAGAAGATTGTCACATCAGTTACAATGATCACAAGCGTCGTAATAAAATTGCATTTCCCGCGGATCTTGTATGATGTTACGAGATCCCCTAGCCTACGAAGCCACCTTTGATATCGTCAGTTGTCAATTTGCCTTGCATTATTCCTACTACAATTTAATGATCTTAACATTAATTTTACTACTCCAAAGCATTCATCACTAGCAATTACAGCCAGAGCCAGGTATAAGATTTAGGGTATATCTCTCCTCTTGTTTTATTAACGATAACCTTTCAGTATGCATTTCTTACTTATTAATTAACTCTTTTTATTTGATTTTTAATTTTCTCACTATCATTTGTAGATTGGCAATGAAATTTTGAAGCATCAATCATGAACAAATGGGTGGAAATTGCAGCATTGATGTCAATATGTAAACTTTCTTTTCAAAAGAAACAGTGACATATAGACTTTATGGGTATTGTGAATAATGTACATATTGTGATGCAGGTTTTATATTTTGACATTTAAGTTGTTTTGTATTTTGCTACGAGTACTTAATGTTTTCATCACTCTTTTTTTATTTACATCTACTTACTATTGTTCATGAACTTTAGGTAGGAACTTGCATTTAAAATCTCATGTTGTTTGACAAGTGCATGAATAACATTTAAATCATTACTTTACGCAAAGTAAAAACGAAGCTCAAAGATCTGAGTTCAACCCAGAAACCCAGAGCTCATAGAGCTCTCTCGACATCCCTCTCTTCCAAATGAGAAAAGTGATGCAATAGGCTTCTAATTTTTAGTACTTCATGTGGGTATTTTAGTAATTTTGGTGTTGTGAGTGGTGTACATAACTTGTGCGTGACCGGTTTTTCCTATTTTTGTCCCAAAGTTAAGAAATTGTCCCATTTTGGGGTATTTACCAAAAAATTAACATAATGCTATTTGTGTTGTATTGACAAACTTGTTGACTACTACTTTTAATTAATAAATGTAATATAAAGTCATTTAGTACTACAGTCTAATTGTATTCTTCTTCGCTTGTAAGTTATGGGTCTTAGGTTCGATTCTCGCCAAAGGTGAATTTCAACCACATTATGTTAACCTATTGTGAGACTAAACCCACCTCCCTCCCCCTCAGTATTTTGTTTTAAAAAAAAATGTAGTCTAAAGAGAAATGCTAGAGAGTCTCTCTCAAAGTGAGATTATTTGTGAATTAATTGTCACTTCAGAGTTTAACGTTAATTTTCGTGCCAATATTATAATACATTGTGTAAAAAACATGAGTCAGCACGTTAATATTATAATAAATGTTTCAAAAAAAAAACATTTAATAATCAATTAAAAAAGATTTGAAATTGCTATCAATTTTGGTAGCAAGGATGCCAATTCGTATCATGCCACATTATATTTGATTTAGATTGAAAAACTTTATAACAGTTTTTATTGTCAAAACTGAGTTGGACGTTTTGACATTCTAATGCTCTTATCAATTCTCGTAGTCTAAATAGTAGCACTCATTCCGAAAATCGTTGTGAAAATTTGCACTTGCATGTTAATTGCTTGTCTGGTCTCAAGCTTAGTTTCCTATGGATTTGCTTGTTTGGGCTTATCTTTGTTATACTTTGGTTGGGCTTAGATTTTTATTTGGTTTACTTACTCGTGCGAGCCCATTGTGAGCTCCCGGTAGTATTTTCTTCTTGTTGCAAATATTCAAATTTACGAACTTATCTTTGAGGAAAAAATTTCAAATTTTCATGAAGCGGAAAAATATGACTTACTCTAGTTTGATTTTTTTTGGAATTTGGACCATTCGAGGAGGCTCAAGCATGCACTCACTACCTTCGCGTTCGTAGTAGAAATTTTGTGGCCAAAAGTTGAACCATGTGTTTTCTCCGGCTCAAAACATCAAAAACACTTTCTATTCTATTTTTTGATTTGTTATGCTAATCATAGCGCACTTTTGATTCTAGTGCAGATTTTCCACACAAGATCCTCAACTTTTTACATACGTACATCTGAAGTATGAACGTATTATTTAAGACACGCAAGAAGTGTTTGAGCACTGCTAGAGAATTACTCAAAGGGACATCAAGCGATTATACTTCTGAACTTTAAAGATAAAAGGGTTAAGGTTTTTGATGTGTTGATAAAATGTTAGTTTTCTAAATTTATTTACATAACTATAGACGCAGCATGACAAAACGTCGTTTTACATTGACATCTTTCACATCTCTTCATCTACCTTTGTGGATAAGACACTTGCTCTATATCTACCGCATTACGAATTCAATTTCTCATCCCATACCATTTCGTTTTACGAGTATGGGTTGTGTCAACGATTTGTTTGTTTTGGCCAACATTTGTCAAAAAATGTAGTATTTTTTAGCTCACAAATTTGACGAATGTCCCAATTTGTCATAAGCAAAAGCAGCCACGCGGTCCACGCCCGAAAGCCCTCCCTTTCTCATTTCGTTTGTTTTCCCGTATCCTCGAACGCTTTGACTCGGCGCCTATCTCTCCCCTCTTCGTCCTCTCTACCAAACCCTAACCCCCAAATTCCATCTCCCACCCGGCCGATCAATCAAACCCAAATCCCCCAATCAGACCCCGGCCCGACCCAATTCACCTCCGATTGCCTCCAATTCCACTCCCACCCGACCCATTTCTTCAAAATTCCAGCCATGCCCAATACTCCCGAAGCTTCGCGGGATTAATATAATGATCGAATCGTTGAAGCACTGTACGAATTCATTTTATGGGTTTGAGCAATGCCGAAGCTTCGCAGAGGAGTCCGCCGAGGCCGTGCTAGGGTAGCGAGCAAGCCCTCCGACCCACCGCCACAGTCGCGGAGGACGCGTGCCACCGTCGCCCGAGAAGCCTCCGCCTCCGCCGTGGTGAGGCCCAGGACAAGATTGGCTGTGAGGAAATTGAAAGAAGCTAGACAAAATATAACAATATAATTAATTGGAGAAATATTGGAGATTTTTTATTGGCATGAAATTTTTTTATATGGTAAAAAAGAGGAAAAATACAAACAAAGGTTAGTGGCGTGGCGTTAGCACGTTTCGACACCTTTGCTGACATAATCATCAAACTTTGTGCCGCCAGACAATCTGCCTGCTCTTTTACGAACAAGATTAGCATATAGAAAATGTTATTGATACTTCAAAAATCTCATTCTACACTTCTCACAAAGTGTATTTTTCTTTCCAAATATAGAAAGTTTAGAGTGTAAAATAAGATTTTTTGAGTGCCAATAACAATTCTCTTAACATATAATATGAAAAATAAGAATGGGCCTAACTCTATCTTGGCTTCCATGTGGTTCTGCGTCTCTTCTTGTCCCATGAGAGTTCTTTCACATCACACAATACTATTAGTGCATCCTTGATCATCAATGGTACTAGTACCGCCTTGGCATGATTCTTCCACAGGGTCAATGGCGGTTTTAGAAATTGAATTGTTTGGGGTAGGGTACTTAAAACCATGAGGTTTGTAATATTTATTGAAGTGAAGATTGCAGAGAAGTACAAGGAGGAAGGCGACGGCGTAGATAGAATAGGCAGTGCATTTGAACCACAAAGGAAATGGGATGGTGATGGATATGAAGAAGGTTGTGACTCCAAAGAAGAGGCCAAAATGATGGAAAATGTGGGGGATTGATATTCCAGCGGGACAGTAGCCGACGTGAATAAATTTGCTTACCAAAATACAAGTGAAGGCAAGTAAAATTGATAGTCCAAGAAAGTAAAAGATTGCAGTGTGAGGAACCTGGTGGGAGGGAATTTGGAAAGGGAGAAGTGCTAGTCCAATTGCTGCTGTCAAGCAAAACACGGCGATTATATTTGCCCAATCTAAGTTGTTGTTTGCGAGGTACTTATAGTTAGTCCTCCTATTTGGAATTTGTTGCATTGCGGCTTCTAAGTCAGGATTGGAATTGCAATCGTGACTAGCGAGACTAATTATGAGAAGTTTGAGGAGTTGGATTGTCTTTGCAATAAGTGCAAGGAGAAAAGGCTTTATGTAGTGATCAAAGGCGGTATTAACAACAGAATTCATTTTATTCTGCAGAAGGGTAGATAGAGATGGAGAAATATAAAAGGGAGGCAGATATAGTTGATAAGGAGAATGGTTAAAGGTAAGAGATGTTGGTTTTATATATATAAGGAGTGAAGAATGAAAGAGAAAGACAGACTCTGCCAATCGAGACTAAAGCACGGGGAGGTCCTACACTACCAAGTCAAAACTTTTGCTCCTTATTATTCGTCAAGACTTTTGCTCCTTATTATTCGCGTAAACTTTTGCGTCTCCGTATTATTTGTTAACGCGCATAACTTTTGCATCTTTGTATTATTTGCCAATCTGCCTGTCCGGTATTCTTCATTCTGTTTGTGTGGTCACGATTAAGCCACGTCAATATTTTAATTACTATTTATTTTTGTCTTATTATCTCTATAAAAAAATTATATAAAATGTTGACGTGGCTTAACCGTGACCACACAAAATAAGAGGGCACATGAGGGCACCGGAAGTGGGAAGGCAGACAATCCTTGTCCTACTTAACCATGGCGAAAAGTTTTGCTATTGCACTCGTGAACGTAGAGATAATTTTCAGTGTAACCGGTATACGTGATGGTATATCATATGTCATAATACAAATGATCAAATATGTGTGTCAACAAATTAATAACTTAAAAAATAAAATTTCTCATCGTTTATATAAAAACACATAATATACCACCCGTATTTCAGCCACAATAAAAAATTTCTCTTGAACGTGAATATTAAAACTACGAGCGCTGGGATGGACTCACACTTCATCTGATGTATTCTGGGACAATATAATAAGCATGTGACATGAGAAAGTCGAACTGTGTTGTGGGGGACAATATTTCTCAAAATGGTTTTTGTTTTTGTTTTTTTTTTTTTAAAGAATTGAATGGGACAAAGTTGAATCACAAAATATAAATTTTAAGACGTCTCAAAGAATCATTTTTGTACCAAAACAGATCAATGATTTTGCTGCGAAGGAGGTTAGCCGGCTCGGCCAATAGGGAGAGCAAATGAGCTTAGATCCCCACTTCTACTCTTTACTACTTTTTTAAATGGAAATATGGGATGAATAAGAGAGAGAGAAAAATGATCAGATGGTCACAGAATTTTATATGCGTAGTCGAATTGGCTTCACAAAGTGGGATTGCCTTTAGACCCGATAATCTTTATATATAAAGTTAAGTGTCCGATGAACAGTATTTAAAAAAAAAAAAAGTATAAAAATGCCTCTCAAACAAAATTTTTTAAAAACAATCCAAAATAATGCACCAAACATGGCAGAAGTATTTTCGTCATTTTAACAATATTTTTTTAATATTTGATTTTTTTGTACAGTTTTTTTTCTTTCAATAATCAGTATCTCACAATAAGCTAGCAATAATGTGATTCAATCAGTTGCTCATTAAATATTATTTTATCTATTTTTAAATACATTCAAAACATATTAAGAGGCGTGTAATGCCGATTATAAAAAAGGTCTTTCGCACGCAGATAATAATGTGATTAAATTAGTTATCAAATAATTGTTTTTTTTTTTTAACAAACAATATTATCTACACTAAATGGGAGGTGGTGGGCTTAGCTTCATAATGAGCTAGCAATAATGTGATTCAATCAGTTGTTCATTAAATCTTATTTTCTCTATTCTTAATATAAATTCAATAGAGACCGATTTTATTATGTGGATTCAGCTGCTTTAATTGGTTTATGAGGGATTTCTTCTAGCATAATCTAAGATTATTCATTTGCTTCAAATATTTGACTTTCCTTTTGTCAATTTACGCATATAAATGCGTTTAAAATGTGTAAGTCACATGTAGTGTCACATCCCAAGTCACACGTAGTGTCACATCCCGGCCCGGGTCCCCACCACATCCCAGGCTCGACTCCACCGTAGCACGGTATTGTTCGCTTTGGATCCCGACCATGCCCTCACGGTTTTGTTTCTGGGAACTCACATGAGAACTTCCTACTGGATCACCCATCCTAGGATTGCTCTTGCGCGAACTCACTTAACTTCGAAGTTCCAATGGAACTTGAAGCCAGTGAGCTCCCAAAAAGCCTCGTGCTAGGTAGAAATGAGAATATACATATAAGGCTTACATAATCCACTCCCCTGGACGATGTGAGATGTTACACATAACACGTCGTGATTCAAAAAATATCTTTTGCACACGTGTGAGCGTGTACATGAAGGCTAGTCCACTAATAAAACTAACTTGTTTACACTTATGGGATTAATTTTATACTACGTAGGTTTCCTTGTGAATTTAGGAAGAAATGGTTGATGAGTCCATATTATACTATATATTTTACGCTAATCTTAATATTAGTTTATTATTTATTTTGGTACTTTATTATGTAATTTCAATGTATGACATTCAACTTCCTTTAGAGCAAAAAGTGATCAAACAGATGAATTTTTTAGTGGTTCCAATTGGAGGATGTTCGTTAGTGTTTCAAGATAATTGTATCAAAATTCTAGATTTTTCTACCAAGCCGTTTGTCGTGGTGATGAAATAAAGGCTCAGTGCGCAGCTTTCCCAGATTAACATTTATGGACGTTTTGGGTATTTTGGAGGTCAAGATGGCATATTTTGAGAAAGATTCCTCATGAGGATTTGTAGGGGACATCTTCAGCTTTCAAAAGAGACCTTTTGGGACTAAATCGGAGTTGATTTGGTTGGTCAAAAGACTAATTTTATGAGAAGTCCGAATTTTAGTTCAAATAGGAAACCTTTTATTTTCTGTTTTATTATTTATTATGTTTCCTAGTTTTATTCTAAGACCCTTTAGGGTTTTATTTTGTAGTAGTATAAATGTGACATCCCACATCGCCCAGGGAAGTGATCCTTATTTGTATATTCTCATCCCTACCTAGCACGAGGCCTTTTGGGAGCTCACTGGCTTCGGGTTCCGTTGGAACTCCGAAGTTAAGCGAGAAGGAGGCTAGAGCAATCCCATGATGGGTGACCCATTGGGAAGTTGCTCGTGAGTTCCCAAAAACAAAACTGTGAGGGAATGGTAAGCCCAAAGCGGACAATATCATGCTACGGTGGTGGAGTGGGCCCGGGAAGTGATCCGCCCCGGGCCGGGATGTGACAAATTGGTATCAGAGCCAATTCATGGCCGGAAATGTGCCGACGAGGACGTCGGGCCCCTAAGGGGGGTGGATTGTGACATCCCACATCGCCCAGGGAAGTGATCCTTATTTGTATATTCTCATCCCTACCTAGCACGAGGCCTTTTGGGAGCTCACTGGCTTCGGGTTCCGTAGGAACTCCGAAGTTAAGCGAGAAGAGGGCTAGAGCAATCCCATGATGAGTGACCCACTGGGAAAATGCTCGTGAGTTCCCAAAAACAAAATCGTGAGGGAATGGTAAGCCCAAAGCGGACAATATCGTGCTACGGTGGTGGAGCGGGCCCGAGAAGTGATCCGCCCCGGGCGGGGATGTGACAATAAATAAGGCTATTTAGCCATTAGGGGGAAGAAGGCATGCATTATTTTGGAGAACTTCCTCTACAAGGTGTTTTCAATCCTTTTTCTAGTTAATATATTTTCTTTAGTTTTTATAGTTCATAACTAATTTCCGTTTGTTAGGGCGAAGGCATGAGCCTTAGCATGAATATGAAATTTTATTAATTTGATTATGAATGGATGCATACTTGCTTTGAATTATTAATCACCGCGATTAAAACGACCATTAGGGTTTTTAGATAAGTAATTTGATGCACTTTCTGTTGGAACATCACCTTGAAATTGAGCGGGGCTTCTTGTGATTAGTAATTGTAAGTTCACTTAAGGCGAACATCACGCTCTTAAGGGTTGCATGGTTTTTCAAAGGGTTTTCACAAAGCTTAATAAGTCTTGCATGTTTATATTTGATTTGAACATCACACATCACGAGGAAAATATGCATTAGGAAAACCTAACCTTCAAAGCATGTGTGTGGAAATTCATAAGTAATTGGTAAAATTGCATAGGATTGTTAAGCAGACGGCGAACCCTAAGCTTTTACAAATTAATTTTCTTTAAATTGTTCTCTAGTTAATTTCTTTAATTGTTTTTAATTAAATTCGTTTTTATTATTTTTAAATTCAAAATCAACATTTTTCAATCTTTGTTTTCAAATAATTAATTAAGATTCGGTATTTACATAAATTATTTATTCAATATCTGTGGAAAACTACCTTACTTGAGTTGCTATATTACAACAACTTTGTTATCTTGCAAGTATTTTAGTATTTTTATTCCTACTTTTGCAGGTGGTAAAAATCCTTACCAATAGTACTTAGTTTTCCTTGTGAATTTATGAAGACCACTAATTTACAAATGGAAGACTACAACATTTGTAAGACTAGCTTTTTTCAATATTTGTGGCATTTATTGAAAGTACGTGTAAGAAAGTTACACATTTGTTATGTTAACAAAAAAAAAAAAGGCTATTAAAAACGACTTGTCGTCTAAATGTCTCTTCCTTCGGGATGCAATCACTACCTTCATGTTCATAGGGAGAAATTTCGTGGTGCAGAAGTTGAACCATGTGTTTCCTCCAGGCCGAAGGTACAAAATACACACTCTCTCTCATGCTACGATTTGTTATGCTAATTATGGCTCAATTTTGATCTTACTCGCTTCGTACATGTTCATAGTCCAGTTTTCCTATACAAGGCTCTCTACTTTGTACACAAGTATGTTCAAAAGTATGAACATATTATCTGAGACACGCAAGAATCATTCGAGCACTGCTAGAGAATTACTCAAAGGGATCAAGTGATTATACTTCTTTAGATGCCGCATGATAACATGACGTGGTCTTTCTTTGAATTAAATCAATCTTTCACTTCTCTACATCTAAGAGTATCTCCAAAAGAAACATCAAATTCAAAATGTCAAATTTAAATTTGATGGCTGACTTGGCAAGTGGAATGCCTTTGGAAATAGAAAAAATCAAATTTAAAGGCCATTTCAAATTTGACATCTCTTTGTCCATGTCAGTTTAGTCTTATTTTCTATGTCATCTTTGACATCTCGGTTGGAGTAAATGGTATGTCCTTTGTTTCCGCTATATGTTTATGTGGCATTTTTGGCACATCTTTTTATCCATGTCAGCTTAGTCTTATTTTCCATGTCATCTTTGACATCTTGATTGGAGTAAACGGTATGTCATTTGTTATCGTTATATATTTATGTGACATTTTTGGCATCTCTTTTGGAGATGATCTAAGACTATCTTCAAAAGAAATGTCAAATTTTGAACTTAAAATTTAAATTTGACAACTTATGTGGCATTTTGACATATTTTCATGTTTTGTTCTCCACCCGATATGTCAAATTAAATTATTATTTCTTTCTTAATTTCTATCTTATACTTTAAATATGTACTAGCCTCTCTGCATGCACTAACATGCGTGCGAGAGGCATTTTTGCATCACGGGCGCTACGCGCCCCAAAGATGTGTTGTTTTAGATATTCGTATATTTCTTAAGTGATTATTTTATAAAGTGGTTTGTGTCCATCACAACAATTTCTTATTATTTTCAATTTTTTATTATGTTCAATCATCTAACTTAGTCTTTTTGCACCTGCCCATTGTACCCAAAAATGAAATTTATGAATGGGATAGTTGATACAGTTAGAGGAGTGAGTACATAATTATGGGTGTGCCATTTTGGGTTGGGACTGAGATGTTCAACATTAAAGCATGGGCCAGGCTACGTAGTTCCAATTACTTGAGTTGAAGAAAGGTTGGTGAGATAATGGTGTTACCGTACAATCATCCCATCATTCCAAAGTGATAATGGTGTTATCGCATGCCATATTGTCATATTGCTACATTTGTTGAATAATTTAGGAGCATATATTCCATCCAATTTGCACATATGTGAGTAATCTGTCATACAATTTTTACTATTTTTTCTTTAAAACAACAACGAAGATAAAATGGGAAAACATATACTATTTATAAATAAAAAAATATGAAAATATGACATGTAATTTGATTTCTAAATACATATTGACAACATTTAATGTCCTTAAATCAAAATGTTTTAGATTCATAAGTTTTCAATCAAAGTTATAGGCTAGCTAGGGATGAACTCAAAGCCATGCTTGCCACCCATTTGCTTGCACTTGATGCTTTAGATTTTCATGGTTAATCTGCAAGCAATGATGATAAAATAAGAAGTCTAACTATAATGCACAATCCCAACTATAAAGATTGTAAGCAACTTAACCTAAATACCTTTAAATTTGACAATTTTCTCATGGCAATACTTTTACTCCACTTACTTGTAGAATACTGAAAGATAATTAAAATACATCAACACTATATTTGATTTACCATGCCTTGCTGAGTTGCGCTACTTTGGTTATGCTCATATAAAGTGGCAAGACATGCAGAAAATCTATTGACCTCCTTCTGGATTTTTTGCCATCGTTGAGACAACATTCGCCCAGTAGGGCTACTCTCGAACCACTTGTTTGGTTGCTGATTAAAAAAGAAGAAATAGGTAGTGTTTTAAACCAACTCTACCGTTCAACAATCAAATAATAAATGACATTAACATATTAATAAAAGACATTCAATAATTAGTAAATAAAAATTGAAGTTGCTATCAAATTTGACAAGAAGCCCCTTTGTTGTCATTCCATGTCATGCCACATAGAATTTGGCATTTCGGCTGGAAGACTGTCTTTTTTTACTGTTATAGTTGTTGACCCTAAAAACTACCAAGCCTACGTGGTGCGTAGACCGAGTAATTAATAAGCTAACTACGTCATTCGGTTATGTGCGGGGTGTGCCAACTTGTCGGCCGAGCTTGGCCGAGGAGTAAAATATGTTGATGTCGCATCGTGCGTGCTGTTGACTTCTTAATCTTGCGACTGTGGCCGAAGAAGGAACACGTCTCGGCCTTTGGGTTTTAAAACCTGAAGACAAGGCTGCTAGTTATGCGAAATTCAATATCAAATTCAGCTTTCAATGTGCCAAATGTAGTAACCTAATAACACCTCACTTCGCCGAGAAGACTAATAAGATGACATTTACCAACAAGGACTCAAAAATCCTTGTAGACCTTGACCTGGATAGGTAATCAGTCGGCCAAGAAGCAGTGCTGTTTATCCAAACTGAAGATGTCGCTGGTTGCCTTCACAGTACTGTTTATTCAAACTGAAGATGTGTCGGCGGGAAAAAAAAAATATAAATCTCAAGGTTGTTGAGAGTTTTCACGTAGAGTGAGAATTTGTGCAGGGTAGTTTGTGTGTTGAATTGGAGGGGGCTTCGAATGATGCACTTCCTCCTCTATTTATATGAATGAACCTACTCCTGACCGAACCAGAGACGTACTCAGACTAGAACTTCTTATCCCAATCTAATTATGATTCGGCTAGTCCTAGTCCCAATGGGTTTCTGAACTAAGCTCTATAATGAACCAAATTCATTCCCTGATTCTCAGCGCTTGTGGTATCAGGATTCAACCTTCGCCTTTATCCAAATCAATCCTTCTCGTAAAAGGTCTCGGCTGAAACCTCGACAGGGTCGGCCCATGATAAGATTCTAAATAAACACCATTGGGCTGATAATATTTTTGAGCTCGGCCTAAAATAATATTTTGGGTCCAAACAATAGCTTATGTGGATAATTTGGCATCTCCTTTGGAGATGCTTTAATGGGTTACGAATTCAATTCTCCTCTCATTTGGTAAACCTTGAATTACAAAATTTTACAAGTTTGGAGCATGTCAACAACTTGCTTGATTCGTCCAACATTTGTTAAAATGGAGTTTTAACAAAACACTTCTGATACTGTTTATTTTTAATGAAAAATCATATTTATACATTTCCCACCTTTAAAAATGACTTTTCATTAAAATGAATTTTTTTTTTGGACTTTTCGTTAATTTCGTTTGTTAAAAATCTTGTACTTTTGAGCTCACAAATTTGACTAATGTCCCAATTTGTCCTGAAGCAAATGCTGCCACGCGGTCCACACCCGAAGAACCCTCCCCTTCTCATTTGGTTTGTTTTCCCGCATCATCCAACACTTTGACTCGGCGCCTCTCTCTCCCCTCTTCGTCCTCTCTACCAAACCCTAACCCCCAAATCTTCCCCCCCGCGCCAAACAATCAAACCCAAATCCCCCCAATCGGACCCCAGCCCGACCCAATTCACCTCCGATTGCCTCCAATTCCACTCCCACCCGATCCATTTCTTCAAAATTCCAGCCATGCCCAAGACTCCCGAAGCTTCGCGGGATTAATATAATGATCGAATCGTTGAAGCACCGTACGAATTCATTTTATGGGTTTGAGCAATGCCGGAGCTTCGCAGAGGAGTCCGCCGAGGCCGTGCTAGGGTAGCGAGCAAGCCCTCCGACCCACCGCCGCGGTCGCGGAGGACGCGTGCCACCGTCGCCCGAGAAGCCGCCGCCGAGGCCGTGGTGAGGCCCAGGACGAGGTTGGCTGTGAGGAAATTGAAAGAAGAGGAGAAGCAGGAGCCGGTGCCGGTGCCGGAGGAAGACCCTGTGATTGTGATATCGGTGAAAGACTCTGATTCGGAAGGCAGTAAGGGAGAGGAAAAAGTCGAGGAAGATAAGAAAGCTGTGATGGCCGACGATAGTGGTGGCCTGAGTGCTAATAAGGCTGCTGGGCAAGAGGAAGAGGGCAGTACTGCGCCTTTCCCTGAAAAGGTAGCCATTTTTTCTTGCTATTTCGATGCATTCGGTTGTGGTTTTTCCTTTTAAGTTGGGAACTTGGGTGGTATTGCTGCTGATGATTGCGTTTTCTGTTTTTTTTTTATTTTTTTTTTATTTTAATTGTTGTTCTTTGATTGTTCAATTTATTGGTAGTGGACTATATTCTTTGGTTTTGGAAGCATTTATTGTGTTTAGTTTGACGTTCTTGTGAGAATTTGATCCTAATCAGTTAGTTCCCTTTTTGGGACCAGTAAAGGAAAGATTTTTTCAGTGCGAGGATCACCGGTGTGTTACAAATCTATTCGTGTTATAACATGTGTTCACCCCTAAATCTAACACATGAATTAGTAACACCACTTGCGAGTCTGGTAGTCATACTCGAAAGTTTTTGCAAGTAAAGTGGGTATCTTTAGTTTAATACTTGTCTGCTATGCTTTGTGCATGCACCTAGTTGGGTTAATTTGGTGGTATTTAAAAGAATTCTTCAAATTGGTGTAACTTAATGATTGATTGTAACAATTTAAATTTCATAATAAAAAGGATTAGATTTTGTGTCAACTTTGTTATGTTTAGTAATATGGTGATATTTGTTCTGCTTTTTCAGGTTCAAGTAGGAGGGTCACCACTCTATAAGGTAGAAAGGAAGCTGGGAAAAGGTGGGTTTGGTCAAGTGTTTGTTGGCCGTCGTGTTACGGGTGGAGTTGATCGTTTAAGTGGTGCTGGTGCTATTGAGGTAAGTTCCAAATTTTCTTACGTTGAAAGAAGGCTGTACTGTAAAATCTTTATTATTTTATCAGTAATTGTCCTCATGGATTTATTTCTGAATTTTATATCAGGTAGCACTTAAATTTGAGCACAGAAACAGCAAAGGCTGTACTTATGGTCCTCCATATGAGTGGCAAGTTTACAAGTGGGTCCTTTTCTTCCTATTAGATTTACAGTTTTTCCATTGTTATTTCTCAGGGTGATGTGGTTAGGTGCATTACAGTATATTGCACATTGAGACACTTGCACCTTTGCTAATTAATTTGTCATTTCTTATTGTTGAACAGCACGCTTGGTGGTAGTCATGGTGTGCCGAAAGTACATTATAAAGGAAAGCAAGGAGACTATTATGTTATGGTACTGTCTTATCTCTTGCATCATTCCCTTTCCAATAATTGGTTGAAGTTTCTTGTTTCCTTGTTCCAAATACGTTTCTTATTTCTATATACGCAGGTTATGGACATGCTAGGGCCTAGTTTATGGGATGTATGGAATTCTTCAGGGCAAATGTGAGTATTTAAGATTATTATCCCCTTTTATCCAGACCTTATTCTTTATGATTATCCGTTCATATACTGTTATCTTTAGATGCAAAAGCTGAATATATCGTTCATTCAGCCGAAAATTCCAGTTTTATGTTTTTTCTCTGTGTATTCTGTGGGGTCTGAATGGAGGCAAATCTGAACCATTTTGTTTTGAGTCACGATTTTAAGGATTACCCTAAAGTTAACTTTAAGATGCTAGGGAAATAGAAAGCTTGAGTTATGTGAAGGTTTATGGCTTTTGATTTAGTCTGTGGGTATGTGTTCTTAACTGATTTTGATTTTACGTGGAAGAGCACGTGCATGTGTTTCTAACTTTTGACTTCAGCTTTTGAAAGATTTATTCTTATATTTTGTTGTTTGTGTTTGAATGAGCACAGAATGTCTGCAGAAATGGTGGCTTGTATAGCTGTTGAGTCCTTATCAATTCTAGAGAAGATGCACTCACGAGGGTATGTGAATGAGTTGCTGACAATTTTATTCACTTACTGGTGTTTGTTTTCCCAATTTTTTGGCTTACTATGAATGAATTTTCTTCAATCCTTTAGTTTAAAGAGAACAAGTTCCTTAGTAGATTTCTAATGCAATTTCAAATCATGACTTGTTGACATTAGCTATGTGCATGGAGATGTAAAGCCCGAAAACTTTTTACTTGGTCAGCCATCTACAGCTCAGGAGAAGAAGTTGTTTCTTGTTGACCTTGGATTAGGTGTGTAAATTTATTTCATCCATGGCTTGTCTCGCGTTGTTTCATTTACTTCCATTTCTTATGTCTTCATCACCTGATTTTGCAGCGACAAAGTGGAAAGACACTAGTGGGGGGCATGTTGATTATGATCAACGTCCTGATATGTTTAGGTACACTAATATCTGCATTTTTTGGGCTAATAGTATTCACTACAATTTTTATCTTTGGCCTTAAATCCTTTCTATGTTCCACTTCCAGAGGAACTGTGCGATATGCTAGTGTTCATGCTCATCTGGGAAGAACTGCTAGCAGAAGAGATGATCTTGAATCTCTTGCTTATACACTTATTTTTCTCCACCGAGGCAGGTTACCATGGCAGGGCTATCAGGTACATTATAGGATTAAGTTTAGAGTCTGCTTTACTCCTTTTAATTGTGTTTTTTATCTGAACTATACTTGCTCCTGTTTCAGGGTGATAACAAATCTTTCCTAGTTTGCAAAAAGAAGATGGCAACATCTCCTGAAATGCTGTGCTGCTTCTGCCCCCCACCTCTAAGACAATTTCTTGAGGTCGTGGTGAACATGAAATTTGATGAAGAGCCTAACTATTCGAAATTAATATCGTTGTTTGAGGGCTTGATTGGATCAAATCCTGCTATAAGGCCGATTAAAACTGATGGTGCTCAAAAGGTAACTTTAGTTACATTGTAATATATAAAGTTTCTTTTTGTTTGTCCGTTGGGATTGTAAACTTATTTACTATGAATTTTTTCAGATTATCAGTCAGGTTGGCCAGAAACGGGGTAGATTGAATATTGAGGAAGATGATGATGGGCAGCCAAGAAAGAAGGTTCGGCTAGGAGTACCTGCCACCCAATGGATTTCAGTTTACAATGCTCGGGTGCCGATGAAACAGAGGTAGAAACTCATTTTGCAATGTTGTACCCTTTGTCTAATGTTGTACCTTTTTCCTCTCTGTCAGTAGATGGTGGAGTTTAATTGTTTCCTTGCAGATCAAAGTTATCTTTGATCGAAACTTGGAGTGGAAAGGATGATTAGAATGAGAATTCCTGACTGCATTTTTCCTGATGGCTTGCTCATCTTTTATTACTAGGTATCATTACAATGTTGCTGATGCGAGGTTGGCACAGCATGTGGAGAGAGGGATTGCAGATGGTCTGCTTATAAGTTGTGTGTCATCTTGTTCTAATCTCTGGGCACTTATTATGGACGCTGGAACCAATTTTACTAACCAAGTTTATGAGCTCTCCCCCTTCTTCTTGCACAAGGTGGATTTGTATTTCCATGCGTGTTTATATTCATATAAGATATTATACTCAAAAAATTGACAGACTTGTTCCAATTGGACAGGAATGGATCATGGAACAATGGGAGAAGAACTATTACATTAGTTCTATTGCCGGTGCTAATAATGGAAGTTCCCTTGTGGTGATGTCCAAAGGTATGCTGCTTTAGTGATTATTTGGGGCATGATCTGTGAAGTTTAATTGTGTCAATTAATAAAGCTGCATGATGCATTTGTGTTTGTATCTGACACTATTGTATTTGTATTGGACATTCATGTTTTGAGTCTCTTGACAGAGGTTTTTTTTATTAAATATTGATAACGAGTCATGTTTTCTTCTTATGAAGGGGATCTTGTCATTTTGTAATCTGAAATTAGTAGACAGCATTTGTACTTGCAAATTTGAAAATCCACATCAATTTAATTCATTTTCAGTCACTAAATTATTCAACTGTAACCCTAATGGTGCAGGAACTCAGTATACGCAACAGTCTTACAAAGTAAGTGATTCTTTCCCCTTCAAGTGGATAAATAAGAAGTGGAGAGAAGGATTTCATGTGACCTCAATGGCAACTGCTGGGAGCCGGTGGGGTGTTGTTATGTCTCGCAATGCAGGCTTCAGTGATCAGGTGACCTGTGGCCGTCTTATTAGCAGTATCTTCTGTTCGCTGTGGGGTTTAGGCCATTTATGGAGCATCCAACTTTTTGACCCGAGTTTAAAACAAGTGGATCCTGGTTATGGCAAAGAGATATGCAACTTCATACATGTATTAATTGCGATCAGTAGCATTTCATGAAAGCTAACATGTGACTTTGCCATTTTGTTTTTGTAGGTTGTGGAACTTGATTTTCTCTATCCGAGTGAAGGCATCCACAGACGTTGGGATGGTGGTTTCCGCATAACATCAACAGCTGCAACTTGGGACCAAGCAGCTCTTATCTTGAGTGTTCCGAAGCGCAAACCTGGTGACGAAACTCAGGAGACGTTGCGTACATCTCAATTTCCAAGCACACATGTGAAGGTATGAAATAATAGTTCAATTTGGGTTTAAATTTATCTTTTCTAGTCACATAATAATAGTAGATTATTGACATCCTCGCTAAATTCTGGTCTTCTTATGAACAGGAAAAATGGGCAAAGAATCTGTATCTCGCTTGTTTGTGTTACGGGCGCACTGTATCTTGATTCCTGTGTAACTATCAGGAATTGGTAAGTCGATATTTGTAGACGACTTGGTTTTTCTTTTTCTCCCTCGCGGGGTCAATATATTTTGGATGAAGAATTTGTTGTACGAGAGGAGTTAGCTGCAGTTGCGCAGTTTCTGTGTACGATAAAATGTTTTATGAGCCGTATAGTTGGCTTTTATTTCAGAGTTTGTCTTTGAAGTTAATTATGTAGTTTGTTCTTTCTCCTGTTACAATGCAAGATGCGCATCTCTTTGCTCCTCCAAACCATGATTCATATCGTGCACGTAAGACCTTTTGCTGTGATTAGGGCTCGTCGTGGTTCGGTTTAGGCCTTTAACTGCACATGGATCTGTTTAACTCAACGGCCTCGATTGTTTTGATTGAGACCTCAATCAGGTGGCAAAACTTGAGAAAGGGATCCTATTAAGCTCCCAGTTTGTCACTTTTGTTTCAACTCATAAGCTGCACAACGAACTAATATAACATTGCGGCGGCTTGGATCGCTCTGGTTTAGAACTCAAGCCGCTAGCGTGATTAATCCGAGCAAATCAAACTTCGTGACCGGTTTGATTTTGTTGTTTCAGTTCAGAATCAATTGAATACCATCTACAATAATAAGGGCGACTGTACCAAATTGCATAAACTATTAAGAGTATTGAGTGAATGAATTAGATAATGAAGCTTTGGGAGAGAGTAATTGGGTATAGACTGGAGCAAGAGACATGGGGATTGATGGAACGATATAGAAATATGCAAAAAGATTCACACATGATCATTACAAACATGGAAAAAGCGTATGATGGGGTCCCAAGATAAATTCTTTGGAGAATTCTCAAGAAGAAAGGAGTACGAGTAGAAAGTAAATGCATTAACGAGACATATTTAAGATGATATCCCTTGGCTTACGCTTTGCAGATGATATAGTGTCAATAGATGAAACACATGAGGGAGTAAATGGGAAGCTTAACCTTTGGCGGGAAGTATTTGGGATCTAAAAGTCTTTGTCCAAGTAGGTTGAAAATAGTATACATAGTAGTTTTAATAGAATATTAAAGCTGAAATCTGAAAAATAAATGAACAAAAGTTGTAATAGGTCCCAAAATTAAAATTGGGTGGAGAAGGTGAAAGCAAGTAGATTTTTATGATGATGGCGGATGGTCTAGAAACCATGATGGATAGCCCATGGTTTTTTTTTTTTTATAATTTTTTTTAAAGAAAATTGCAATTTTTTTTTTCACAAAATATTTTCATTCATGATTAAAAGTAACTTTATAAGGCAATTGAAAGTGGTTTTATCATTCATTGAGCAACAAATGCATTTTTGATATAATATTCAAGCCAAAACTGCAAAATAATGGATAAAAATTTTAATAGAGCCTAAAACATTACCGAAACGAGACTCCATGCACAAGAATATCAACAAAAAATCTTAAATTAATTTTAAAACCTCATGGTGCGGTGAAGGTGAAAGAAAGCAGATTTTACGGCGATTTTTTTACAAATTTGCAAAATCGCCTAGAAACCATGATGGTTAGCCCATGTTTTTTTTTTTTTTTGAGAAAAATGCAAATTTTTTATTTTTGCAAAATATTTTTTGTCATGAATAAGTGTATCTTTATAAGGCAATTGAAAGCAGTTTTACTGTTTATTGAGTTGGAAATGTCTTTAATAGAATATTTAAGCAAAAACTTAAAAATAAGTGGATAAAAACTATAGTGGGGCTTAAAACATTGCCGAAACGGGACCCTATCCACAAAAATATCAACAAAAAGTCTTACATGAATTTTCAAAACCTCACGGTGCAGTTAAGGTGAAATCAAATAGATTTTATGACGATTGTTGTACAAATTTGCAAAATAGCTTAGAAATCGTGATGTAACACACCTACATTTTTTTTTTTTTTGAGAAAAATGCAAACTTTTTATTTTTGCAAAATACTTTCCGTCATGATCAAGAGTAACTATATAAGGCAATTGAAAACGATTTTACCATTTATTGAGCTAAAAATGTATATTTAATAGAATATTTAAGCCGAAAACTAGAAAATAAAATGACAAAAGTTGTAGTGGGGCCCAAAGCATTGCCGAAGCAGGACATCCACAAGAATATGAACAAAAAGTCTTACATAAATTTTTAAAACCTCACATAAGCAAGTATATTTTACGACGATTTTTGTACAAATTGCAAAATCAGCTAACTATTTTCCATCATGATCAAGAGTACTTTTATAAGGCAATTAAAATCTGTTTTACCATTTATTCAGCTTCAAATGTATTTTTAATATAATATTTAAGCAGCAAACTGACAAACAAATTGACAAAAATTGTAGTGGGATCCAAAACGCTAAAGTGGGACTCCATCCACAAGAATATCAACAAAAGTCTCACGTAAATTTTCAAAACCTCACGGTGCGTTGAAGGTTAAATCAAACAGATTTTATGACGATTTTTGTACAAATTTGCAAAATCACTTAGAAACCGTGATGGTTAGCCAACATTATTTTTGAAATTTTTATTTATACAAACTATTTTCCGTTAGGATTAAGAGTAACTTTATAAGGTAATTGAAAATGGTTTTACCATTTATTGAATCACATATGTATTTTTAATAGGACATTTAAGCCGCAAACTGAAAAATAAATTGATACAAATTGTAGTGGGGCCAAAGCATTGCTTAAGTGGGACTCCTTCCAAATTAGTATCAATAAAGTCTTACATAAATTTTCAAAACCTCACGGAGTAGTGAAGGTGAAAGCAAGTAGATTTTACGACGACTCTTGTACAAATTTGCAAAATCGCCTAGAAACCGTGATGGTGAGCCCATAAATTTTTTTTTTTTTTTTTGAGAAAAATAAATTTTTTTTAATTTACAAAAATATTTTCCTTCATGATTAAGAGTAACTTTGTAATGAAATTGAAAGCAATTTTACCATTTATCAAGCCACAAATGTATTTTTAATAGAATATTTAAACCGAAAACATAAAAATAAGTGGACAAAAACTGGAGTGGGGCCTAAAACATTACCAAAATGGAACTCAATCCACAAAAATATCAACAAAAAGTCTTTACATGAATTCAAAACCTCACAATGAGGTGAAGGTGAAATCAAATACATTTACCATTGAAGATGAAGAATTTGAGAGCAAGAAATATAGGCTTGGTTTGGGGGTTTTCAAACAGGGCTAACCCGAACATAACCAATTGTCATTTGGTTTCATTTGTTTAAAATTACACTCTTTCAGCGTACAAAACTAGATTTGACTGCTCAAATTGGTTTGGTTTAGCCGATTTGAACAATTCAGTCGCTTGTTAACTTGTATCGAGCACGGTGCATGTAGATTTAGATTATTAAGTGATATTTTGTTTCCTAAATTCTGATGAATTAAATTGAATCTTGTAAATTAACCTCCTCAAGAACATAAAAGATGGAAATAAAAATCTTGTAAAACTTGATAGAACGGAGAAAAAGAGAGAAATATAATATCTAGGGAGGGAGGGACCAAAATAGAAAGACGACTGAAAGAGGTGGATGTAGGGTCCCACCCAGTCGCACTGGAGAAGAAGATGATAAATAAGAGTATCCTGCTATGACACATGGACACACCAGAGAGACAGAGAGAGAGAGGATGATGGCTTCTTCTTCTTCCTCTCATCTCTCAGCCATCCCACTTCGCCTCTCAAAATCCTCCTCTCCATGCCACTGTAAGCTCTCTCTCTCTCTCTCTCTCTCTCTCTAAAACTTGAGTGCCCATTAACGAACTTGTTGAAAGCTGCCAGTTTCTCGTAATTTCCATGCATATGGTAATTCCAAGTAGCTTTCTTTATTTTGCCTTATCTCTTTCTTCATAGTATGTACGAGTTCCTGCTTCCTTTGTTTCTCGCTATGCGTATATTAACTGCTTTATTAACTGTCATAACGGTCACTTAACTCATGGTTTTTCTTTACCAAATTTAATTGCTAACTACTTGGTTTTGCTTTGTCTCTAATGCCTGCGTATTCATTTTTGGGTGTATAAGCTTAATTACAGGAAAATTTGAAAGAACAAGGAAAACCAAATTACATGATGTTCATAGAATTTTGATGAAGTAAAGTTATGATGGGGTTTTTCTGTTCTATGTTGTTTTTTTGTTCAGAAGTTTCGAAATTGGTCTTAATCTGAGTAGGGGTTTACTGCTTGGCTATTTGTATCGATTTTCCGAGTGAAGAGATTTTACATGGGATTTGTTTTCCTTTCTGGCACTAAAGATTTGAGAAATTGAATTTCTGTGACAAAAATTAAGGTAATATCATGAAATCATAATCTTTACTTCCACTCAGAATGCAGTGGGAGATCCTTTTCAACTCTAGAACCCGATATCCGGTGATAGTATGTGCCTTTTCATAAAAGAAGGAAGACAAGATGGATTCAGACTTCTGAGTACTCGAATTGTGCTTTTGGAGTTGTAGCCAGTGAACATTTTGATTCTTAACTCTCATTCCGTAATGCAGCACCCAACTGTTATGAAAATTAGATTGATGTCTTTGAATCTTTTGTCACTAATTGGTGAAGGGAAATGATTTTAACTTTCATTTGTATGTCCAAAACTTGGCAGTCAACTCAAAGTCTGTTGGGTTTCATGTAAGAGCGAATCTTGAGAATGAGAGCAGCAGTCCGGGGGACTCAGAACACTCATCTCAACCATTGAAGGTAAGGATCTTTCGTTAGATTTAAGTATCTAGTTGATTATTAGTGATTACACTAGTTTATTTGACTTTGAAGGTACGCATGATTCAAAGAAATTATGGCCACTGTTTATGGCTTCAAAGTGCGGCTAGAACTGAATTCATGCTCTTAATGGTTCTACTTTAAGTTAACGTTTCTAGTATTTTGTTGAAGGCAGTCTTTCCCATGATTTCCTCCACTGCGAAACGGCCTCAATTTTGCTTGATATATTAGTTTTCTGAGAAATCAACTTGTGTAGATTACTGTTGCCAATTGGAACTTTTGAAACAAATTTATCATTCTTATCAGATTAGCTATATTGTATGGTAAAATTTGATACTCAATGATTTTTTTCATCAATAAGATAAAGTTACAAAGGTTCAGTGACCACAGGAACCTCAAGTCTCAATCTCTCGGCGACTGTGTCTCACATGTCTATGTTCAACTGCTGCTTTGATAAGCAATTCTGCAACCACTTCTGCTCCAAAGGCACTTGCACTGGATGGAAGCGATAGACCTGGTTGCCGGAATTGTGGGGGAAGTGGTGCTGTGCTTTGTAAGTATAATTTTTCATCTAGGATTTCTGCCCCCAAAATTCTTTTGTACAGATGAATGTGCAGATAATGTTGGTCCCGAGGTTCAGCTAGAAAATCAACTTCAACGTTCAAATTTGTTTCCAAACTGTTTAAAATAGTGATTTTCTTTGTTTATCTACGAGTTCTTATATTCTTTTGGAAATTATGAGTTCCTATATTCTTTGGTCTTTGTGTTGGCTCTTAATTTTCTTTGAACAATGTCGAGTTGATATTTTTGCTCGTTAGAGGAGAAACAGATTTGCTTCTACCTGTTATATATTAGCTGTTTTATGTTAGAGAGTTCAGATGTAGATGTTTTATCGGAGCATAAAGAATTCGTGAATGATAGCGTGCCATTGAAAAAATCAGCTAGAACTGTATGCTACTTGGGTTTCGGTTTTCATGGAAATTAGTGTTTCTGTTACTTATGGTATCCCCTTCATCCGCGAGACGTTAATTTGCTTTTCATTCAGGTGATATGTGTGGTGGTACAGGAAAATGGAAAGCTCTTAACAGAAAACGGGCCAAGGATGTGTACGAGTTTACGGAATGTCCAAACTGTTACGGTATGTCACTCATCATTGATACTCATATTCTGTTTCAGCATATACTCCAAGATTGTTTCATGCTTACTATTTTTTGTTTCAATATTTCAAACTGGTTAAGCGTTTCCTTGAAGGCAAAAGTTCCACTTGGATTGTGTAAAAAACCAGTATACAGTTGTAGAACTAAAAACACTGTATGGTTAATGCATTTTCTTCGAGAAGTAATTCTCTGTTGCTGTAAACAGGACGTGGGAAACTCGTATGTCCGGTTTGTTTAGGGACCGGTGTACCGAACAACAAAGGTCTTCTCCGGAGGCCTGATGCACGACAGTTACTCGATAAGATGTACAATGGCCGGCTACTGCCAAATTCATAACAGAATCGTTCTGCATCAACGTGACCTCCCCACAAGAGAGTTGATTTCCGGCATTGTGACCGTTCGATTTTCGTGTACAATCATTTTAGAAGGGTTAAAAAGCTAAAGATGTATGTAAACCATATATATAGCCATCCTTCCGCTATGTCGTAGCAGAGCTCCCATTTGCACACTATTTCCGCTTAATGGATGTCGATTTTATTACATCTCAATATATATTTTCGGTTTTAACAGAGCCTGTAGCTACGGACTGTTGTTCTGCAGACATTTTCTTTTCTCTTCGCGCAGCGAAACAAATAAGAAATTTACGGACATAAGAAGCATTGTATAACATCAACCGATGAACAACTTGCGGTTGTTTGTTCGTATACAAAGCTTACATGCATTGAAACTGTTCAACAAATGGTATGTGAAACGCATCAAAATCACGTAAAGGAATAAGAAAAAGAAAGACAAACAGAGATTTCCACTCGAATTGCTTCCTAGAAGACTAAACTGCTCGCGCAGGCCGCAATAGTTTCTCGAGCAAAAATGTAAAGGGCGCGCAGTCCCCAGTCTAATCTTCCGTTATTAAACTGACCTGAACGAAAGAGGAAATCATTTCCCGCAAAAAAGTAAATATATTACTGCAGATATCGCTTCATCTTCCAACAAATAAACTCAAACACTTGGGATTGACCTTTGCAAAAGACAGTTAAAGGGCCTTCTCGCAAGGCCATTTGCCTACTTGGTACGGAAAAATGAGATGCGGAGAATCAGGGCTGAGTGTTCGGAAGCTTGACGAGTACAGAATGCTCCGGTTTGTGATCACATTCGAAGTCAAGATGAACAAATGCTCGCTCAACGTCTGGAAGTTTCTCAAGCTTTATCTGGAGGGTCTCTCCAATGGCATGTGCCTCTTTCAAGGGCAACTCCTCCGGGAGTTCAATGTCAACCTGTTTTAACAAATATAAAAGTTCTAATTAAACTAAAAAACAAAATATAAAATTTCACAATCTATATCTTGATATAGAATGCAATCTGCAGATGATACGGTTTAACTCCGTGATTTTGTAAGGTTTGAAACAAGTTTTCTGTCATGAAAATGTAAGATCGAAATTGCCTGTAATATGACAAACCTCTACAAAATAAAGAACACCAAATGTGTAAGCACGAACTGTGTCAATACGCTTCACTTGAGGGTGCATTATCGTAATGTATGTCAGTTTTTGTAAGAATTCCGGAGGCGCTGATTGTCCCACGAGGGAAACTGCATGATGTCGATCCCATGTTAAGTACAAAACATTATGAACATTTTCAAATGTCTACTGTCAAGCATGAATTCAACTCATTTCAATAAGGTACTATCATGCACACTCAAGAAAACAGAAGAAAATTTTATAAATTGATAACATGAAACGTATGATTTAAACGATTATGATCCTATTTAAAATTCTTGTGTTTCATACGTGCTTATTTAACATTATAAGCAGAAAACCCAGCTGATAGCATGACCACTAGTCACGTAAGGTTTATCTGAGATCAAAAGGCAAGGAAGAAAAGCTGGAAAAAGTACCTGCATTTTCTAGAACAGTTCCGGACCAATTTGTAATCGTGTATATAGCAAGGATAATAGCACCAGTAGGATCAATCCACCACATAAACTTATCAGCAAGAACAGCAGCCACTAATCCTACTACGTTCGTTACCACATCAAAATAGTGATCCTGGTAATTGCATTCAAGGAAGTCATATAACATGAAAAAATAGAACTGAAATCCCGTAAAAAGAACTTGCTAAAAAGGGAAGAAACAAAAAACCTTTGCGTAAGCACGGACAATCTTGTTCCCTGAGGTCCTGCAGTATAACCAGAGTGCAAGTTTTACCATGGTGGCAAATATCATGATTGCATACAACCACACCAATTGGTCCGAGGTCATCTTTTCCGTGGCATCACCGGTTATTAGTTGTTCTAAAGCCTGGATCAACACCTGAAAACCTGTAATGAAGCGGAAGCGCATAAAAGTTAAGCCGGTTCGAAGTTTATATATGTAACATAGTCTAGTTTAATTATAAAGTTTTCTGCAAGCCTAATTGCATACCTTTTATGATACCGTTGTGACTCTAAAGTTGGTTCTTTTGAGTACATACATCATGAACACCGGTATACTACCAAGAAATTTTCTAGGACTAAATAGTATTCACCTCAAAATTATTATTTTTCCTGCAGATTGAAGTGTCATTGAGCACACGAAATAAATTTTTCTTCGCTTTACACTCAGACAAAAAGATATCTAAACCATAAACTTTGACTACAATCCAGTCTTTATAGAAAACCGTCAATCAGATTATAAGAATTCAATGCGTTGCTCCTTGTTTATTTTGCCTAATCCAAATGAGGAACATATGATCAAGCTCTGAATCATTTCCGGTTCAACTTAGATTGGATTATTAGATATTTCTCATGATCTTTGATAGCGCCCATTATTGATCTGGACAAAAACCAAAGCGAAAATTCGAAATAATGCAGACAATGGGTTCTGACATGTTCTTCAGCAAACAAAATGGAAGCTAAAAGGAAGATATAAGACAAATTCATCTGGCGAAGAAGTTGACAATATAACGCGGGGCAAGGGAGACGGGAAAAAGCAACGGAGGCTGAGGGCAATAAAAGGTATAGCGACATACCGAGTGTAGCCATGATAGCAGCAAAGATGATTATACCGACAGGCTGCACCCTCAATTTTCCGATAGGATATTTATAGATATTGATGTTCTTCATTGACAGGTGAGTGAACCAAAGTATTCCACCGGCCATGAGATCGAGCAAAGAATCCAGGGTCGATGCAGCAATGGCTATCGATCCACTCTTTACAGTAGCATAGATCTACACATTCCAAAATTATTATCTTAGAATGGCTTATTCTGTCGTATAAACGAACGAGATTTTCCGGGTGCAATTTTTAATGCAACATGTAGCGCAAGTGATTAAGAGTGTTTAATCTTGAACCCGAGGTCTTGTGACGAATTAAGTACCTTAAGTCCCAAGAGAATTATATTGGCATAGTTGGATATCTTCATTGCTCTTTCATGTTGTGCTTGTTCCTGGAGATCGTCCTCGTCGACGCAGTCGGATGCCACCGCAAAGTCAACCTCCTCAAAGGATTTAAGTGTTGCAAATTGGGCTTCATAGTATTCCTTTTCTCCTACAGTATACATAGAGCTGCCAGGATCAATAAATTGCTTGGAACAAACCAAATAAACTCACTCGCACACAAAAACAATTCCAATTACAATTGCAGCTTCAAGAACAAATTGTACTACTCTGTTTGTTTGGCTGCTGAGAAAATGAAGGAAAATAAATCAAACATAATTGTCTTAAAACCAAACACCAAACCGGCTCTTGGTTCTTCAGAAATTGAAAGAAAAGCATAAAAGATAACTCTTTCCCCAACCATTTAACATTTTCCAACAGAATAACGAATTTTGCTTTCTACATTTTCCCAGTTGCCAGAGAGAGACCTCGGTTCAAGGCGGAGGTACGAGAGAAGTCAATGTCGTCAGGAGACTCGGGGTCGATACCGGCACGGACCTTGTCAGGGAGCCTCGAAATGAAGTCGTTCCTGAGTGAGTTGTACGAGTTTCTTCGGCTCAGTCGCCGGCTGCGTCCGCCGCTGCCCAACAGCGGCGTTTTCACACCACCCGTTTCCGATTTTTCCTCCATTCGAATGAACGGAATTATCTAACCCGATTCCGAATCAATCTCTCTGTGTCTGTCTCTCCACTTTTCTCTCTCTGCCTCTGGGTGAGAAGAAGAAGGAAGCAGATCTTAAAAGAACAGAGGAGGTGAGCTCACCGTAAATTGAATTTCGCACCAAATATTTATTAACCGATTATCTTATCTTATTCTCTTAATGTCTTGGAAAAGGACAAATGATCCCACAACGACACGTACGCACGCTTACAACAGTCTTCTGTACTAGGGCCCACCAACCCATCTCTACGGGAGAGGTGTAACACAAGTGTTGGCAAGTTCTCTTTTTATTGAAGTGATACAAATATATAGTAAGACTTGAATTACTTGTTTGTGGGGAATACGACGTCACATTTCTACTATCTTTCCAATAGGAATGAGATCCGCATGTACTGGTAGGTTCCATCTTTATTGAAGAGATTGTACAAATGTGGTATAAGAAATATAGTAAGAGTAGCATTATTGAAACACATATATATTCTTTCAGAAAACCTCAACAGTACATGAGAAATTTATTAATAACGAAAAAAAAGTGACATCTAGTTAGGAGGACATAAACGTTACCATTCTAGAAACAAAAACAAAAAAAATACAAACAAAAGAGGAGGGACATAAGACTTAACCTCTCTAAAGTCAAGCCTAAAAAATCTAAACATGCAAAACAAGCCGAACAACACCACAAAATTAGA
The DNA here is from genome assembly GCF_963583255.1 of Pyrus communis. Classification (NCBI taxonomy): domain Eukaryota; kingdom Viridiplantae; phylum Streptophyta; class Magnoliopsida; order Rosales; family Rosaceae; genus Pyrus; species Pyrus communis. Next base: position 26,814,266 of record NC_084810.1, on the reverse strand, counting down.
AAAGTAAAAAAAAAATCAAAACATATATGCATTGTCCATTAATTTTGATTAAATAACCAATTTCATAAATATGTAATAATAACAAATTAGGGCAACTGGATCTGTTTGGTCGCATGGCATGCCAACTGCTATTTAGAGGCAACAACTGATAAGTTTTATTATTCAATATATGGGTTTCTTTGTTTAATTATAAATTTGATGAATAAATTAGCAAGAAATGATCAACCTGATGTGGTTCAAATATTTTTTATTTAAAGGCTAATAATGTGTTTATGTCAACGGCTGAGAGACAAATTCAAATTATAAAATATAAGGTCAAATAATGTTTTATATGGATACAAAGAAACGTTAACAAGACTCTCTTAAAAGTAGAACTCTTCGTAGACTCTTTGTTATCTCATACTTTTGACACAATATTTTATAATATTAGCACGAAAATTAACGTTAAACTGTAAAATAACAGCGAATTTATAAAAAATCTCACTTTTAAAATAATTCTCATTTAACTCTTAGGGCTCATGTGTATAGATTAAGTTTCCGTTTCTAACTTTGATACACTGGATATATAAGGGCCTTGAATCGTGAAGCCCCATATATGATGGGTTAAGTGATGGCATGAAAACAATAATGATAAAGTACAACTACCTCTACCTCATGTAAAAGAAGGCATGGAAGAACGGAAGGAAAGTTATACCAGTTGCAGGATGGGCTGGTTCCCGACGATAACAGAGAATTAACAGAAATATTATTTTTGAGTTTAAATCCTAACAGATTTTATCACAAGAACTTAAATCCAAATTTTTTTATCACGATGACTACCTTCCAACTATCGGATTACCACATGAACCATTTATCTAATTAGGCCAATTTATTAATATGAAATTCTCAAGATTTATTCATGATCCATTACATATATTAAATTCTAATCACGTACTGTAATTAGAATTCTGGATTTCGCTGGATATAACTACATCTGAGATTCCTGCACTCGTACTAGTGGATTAAAATATTTCAATATGTATAGTGCTTAAGTAGAGGAATTATATCCCTACATTTATGTACGCACGGTGGTCGCAATTTTGCCATTTGCTCCTTGAGGGAAAAACCCGCCAGGCATTGTTGCATTTCCAGTTCCATACACGATCCCCAAAATCTCAGTTGGTGTCCTTGCATACGAAAGAGAGTTAGGATCGGCCGATAGGACGTTACTAGACGTCCGATTCTCCGCCCCGAGGGTGGTGGGTACTATGAGCCCTTCATCTTTGTTGCCACTCCCGCCCAGCCGATTCCTAAGTGCAGAAATTCGGTTGGTGAACTCAGCCACCGTGAGGATGTAAGGAAACACCTTCTGATTCCTTATCTCATACAGTTGCGCACGTACCACAGCATCTTGCCCAGCCTCAACACCCAAAAGTGATGCAACCAACTACATATGCACACCAACAATTTAATTAGTATTGATGAATTGATTTTCATTAATGTTGAAAACCAATAACTTGTTACTTAACATCCTTGTGGCTAGATCGGTTAATGTCGATCTTAGTCCAAATTGAACATTTTATGCAAATTTTGTGTAATTTTGTTATAGAGTTATGTTTGAAGCCATAAAAGTTTGTTACTTCAGTTTAGCAAGTTGGCAAGAATATTGTGCTCCACTCTCTGTACACACAAGTCCCCTTTAATATTATAGATTAGTTTAATATACTTCTCTTCTCGTTTGAGAAGCCATAGAAGCTTATTTGACCCTTAGAATGAGACTTCTTCCCACATAACATCTTGTTCTAAATTGGGGTGAATTTTAATGAAAAGATTAGAACTGATCATGAAGAAAAGTACTAAGGGGCCGTTTGAAAATATTTCATTTTCAATTTTTAGTTTTTACTTTTGAGTAGTCAATAAAACAATTTTTAATTTTCATTTTTGAATTGAAAGTAATTATCAACAAGAATTCAACTTTTAAAAATGTGAACAAAAAAAAAAACTGAATAAAAACCGAAAACTAAATGTTTATCAAATGACTTCTAAATTTAACTAATTAAATAATTATTTCTTACACCGAGATTAGCAGGAGCGGTGAGGTTTGGGATGACGCCAACGTAACCTCCGATACCCACATAAGGGATCAAATAGGCTGCCAACAGAAAATTGACTGAGTTTGCATAGGGATCGAATGGAGGGACCAGGTTGAAGCCCACTGCTTGGTCAAATACTTTTGCAAAATTCTGACGGCTGAGATTTAAAAGTGGCCTTGGAAATCCTCCTACTCGTGTAACAATTGCCCTGAAATCCATTGAAATATAGGAGTATTTAATACCACCATGCATGGTTATGATATTAATTAAATGGGTCATGTTATTACATGTGAGAGACCCATTAGTATTAGTATTATTATTAGATAGTGTTTAAACTATAGTGTTAATTTTGTATTTTTTGAAAACATAATTTATAAATTTTCAATTTGAATGAAAATGAAAAGTTTTATCTTAAGGTCGTATGATAATCATTTCGTTGTCATTTTATTTATTTATTTATTTTTTAAACTAAAAATCGAAATCTTGTTAGTTACTATTTTCAGTTTTCAGTGTTCAAAAACATGAAAACTGAATACTACTTTCTTGAGTTTTCAAAATTTGGCCTTGTTTTTCCACATTTTGGTTTTCAGTTTTCATTTTTTTTTAAACTAAAAATTAAAAGTAGTTACCAAATAAGATTTCAATTTTTAGTTTTCAAAAAAGTTAAAAGTGAAGGCCAAAACTAAAAACTAAAAACAAAATAGTTATCAAACAACTCCTTAGCCCAACCAATATCTAACTAGAGTATCTTGGGTGAATGGCTACCTGAATACATCTCCTTACCGTGCATGGCTGTGCGGCTAACCAAGCACAAAACAAATGGGCAATGGTACCAGTGAAGAGTCGCTTTGGTTGGGTTATTTTGGAAGTTTAAAACTTTATACTAAGAAAAGATATTTTGTACTGTTTCATAAGGGTTCATATAAGAAAGAGTTCAACAATAGTGGTTTGATAAAATCTTATAATTTGGAATGCTACTATATTGTAAGGATGTGATCGTTTTTTTCTAAAAAATAGGTGATCATCAACGCACTGTAGTAATGCATTAGAAATAACAAAGTTCTTAACTTGATCGTATTTTCAAGTTTTTAACCCATATTCATGTGCGCTTTGACATTGGTTTTAGCCCAAGTGTACGCATAAATTAGTTATTTGATTGCCTGATTATTTCTTGAATTTTCTGTGATTAATATAGAAATTAAACCCTATCTTTCGAAAAACCTGATATGACCAACTTCTTGATAACCTAATTCCTCGATGATAGGGGCGACAAGAGAGTCGAGATTGGCCTTCTGAGCCCCAATGGGAGCCGGACCTCCTTGGGTGAGGCTTGGACTGATTGTGTCGAGCCCTGTGCCAAGAGAACCGTGCAGAAAAAACTCCGCCTCCATGAATTCCAAGTTCAAGGCAAATTGAATCAAATCGCCGTCATTGGCTTCCTGACCTGAAGCAGTCATGGCCTGAAAGCTGAGAAGATTGAATGCAAGAACAAAAAGAAATGCAGTGCTGAAATAATAAGATATTGAACCAGCTGTTGCCATTTCTAATTTCATGCAACCAATATATGAACTATATTTTAACAGTTGTGGATATTAGTGAATGAAACATACGTTAGTGCTAACCAGCTTATATAGGTCATGGATTCGTGGTACATTAATTTCGTGTGAGAGAGAGAGTACGAGCAAGAGAAAGGATTATAGGTAGTGGATTCGTGGTACCGCAAGAAACTTGGTTGCATTTACTTAGCTCTTTCTCATTCACCCTAGTACTTGTTCTCCTCCTATATTTGCAACTTGCAGTACGATGCATTACAATATGCTTGGGCGATCGAAGGAGCTTGGTAAGTAATTAGATACCCAATTAATTAATGTAGTGATGTAGTAAAATGTTTTAAACTGGTGTGAATTGGGTAATTTTTGTTGTTGTGATGATCGGATTATGACATGTGGTGTTAGTACTTTGTGTCTTATAAACTTATAGTATGAATAAAAAGAGAAATAATAATCACACTTTGCTTTCTTTCTTATATATTGTTGAGAGTATCAATTTCACATTGAGAAAAAAAAAATTGCATTTGCTTATAAATAATTAATCAGACTATTTCTTATATTGTCAATTAGTTTTATGGTGGAACCTTAACTTTTTTCATGGTATCAGAGCATGTTGTCTCGTGTGTGAAGGTCAACGGTCAGACATGGTCCACGTTACCCAAATTGTGTTGTCCACGTAATAGGCATGAAAATTTGTGACATGTGCTTCATGTCACCCGATTTGTGTTGTCCATTTGTCGATTTAATCACTGAATTATTCCCCATGTGAAAGTCCTTGAACTATTTTTCAAATAAATAAGTCCTCTAAACCCATTAACAACTGACAAATTCATTCTACTAAGTTATTTTATTCAATTTTATAACAATTTATGTCACGTGACACACTTTAAATGACAAGACTATCATTTTCTCGCTCATAAGTCCTTAACTTTACACATAAGTTGCGAATTTAACTATTGATCTACCTTAACTCAATACACTATTTTTTTATTTTTTAAATGTACCTTTAATTCATTAAAAATTGTCGTTTCAACCCTCCAAATTAAGTATAATAATTAAAGTAATACTCTATAATGGAATAACATATTTTTAAAGTCATTAAAAATTATGGTTTGAACTTAAGACCAGTTGTGTATTGGAATAAACTTCCTATTGTAATAATGTATAATGTTTCTTGGTCTCGTCTTAAGGAAATATGCATTCACAGATATAAAATTATCAATGAGTACAAAAATATGCAATGTCACAAATAAAAAGTTAAGATATTGCTGCTTGAAGGAGCTCGGTTGATCGTTTAAGATATTACTGCTTGTGACACCCTTAATACATGACTATCCTCTAACCAATCCAGAAGATCGTTTGCTTCCAATTGGGGTTTGATGGTTTTTTCTTCATAACTTAATAAGAATCTTTTCAGTTAACTGATTTTTCATATTGGCCTTGGGTGCCATGGCTAATTTGATAGATAAAAAAAAAGGGTATTCAACACCCTTTACATACATAACGAGACCTTGAGAACCAGGGAACAATACCTTGGAGTACAAGTAAAAAAAAGTACATATGTGCAAGAAGTAAAATACTTTGCACCCAAGAAATCCTATTTAGGAGATACAATATTCATTAAAGATAAATAAGTCAATAAATAAAATTCTCTAACTATTATAAAATTAAGTAAGAGTAGTGCTGCTAAACCCATGTCTTTGTTTTATTTCCCCACCCACGCCACCCATCCCAGCTGCATCAAATTAAACATTTTTGTTTACAAATTTTCCCTCTTGCAAAATGACCTTGAAGGACCTACATAAAGACTTCTAAATAAAATTAAAATTGAAAATGCTAAAAATAAAAAACCTAATGTCGTGACTAGGGGTGCAACTCGGACGGGTTGGGCGGGTTGGAAGGTCAACCCAATTCTAACCCAACTTTTACAATTCGGGATTGGGTTCGGATTGAGTTTTAATTGAGTTTATTTGGGCTCGGGTTTAATCGGGTTTGGATTTACTTGGGTTGGGTTCGGGTTGCCCAACTTTTTCAAGTTTTAATCGGGCATTACCATCGAATTTTAAATCCTATGTTTTTGAAAGCACCCACACATGCATGTATACATCCACAAAGACATCAACCTATTTGTATTAGCAAACAACTGACCTTAAAATCACTTTCCCTCAAATTTACTTGCTCAATAGCCTGCTTTGTCTGAATCGGCACAAGAAAGCAGCATAAGAAACAATCACAACTCAAACTGTGAAGCAGATCTCAAAGAGAGGTCGAATAGTTGCAATATTAATTTAATAAAGGAAGTTGTTCTACAGGATGTGATATGACAAGCAGAATAAACTTAATGTGATTCCTTTCAAGTCAAATTGTATATCATATTAGTAGGTTCTCATGAAGGTGCGAAGGTGCAAAGGTGCAAAGGTCATTGAGAAGTATGTTGCATAGCTCAACCTAATCGGGTTTGGTTAATCAGGTTGGGTTGGGCAAATGATCAACCCAATCCAACCCAACCCAATCAATAATTGGGTTGGGTTCGGACGGGTTATAACTAAAAAAAATCCGTTTGTTCAGGTTTAAAGTCGGGTTAAACATGAGCGAGTTCGAGTTAGCCCAACTCAAGTTACACCCCTAGTCGTGATCTCCACAAGCCAACCTTGACGGCAAACCCATCACCAAACCCCCTCGCTCTTGCAGCTCACAAAGAAAGGAAATGAAAGTCGCTAACCCACCCAACCCGTTCGAAACCCTACAGACTAAAATGACCATCGCACCCCTGCCTTTCCACGATCATCAACATGCGGCATGAAGATCAGCAACAGAGAAAGTCAGTGGTAGCCTCGTAAATAAAGTGAAATTCGGCTCCAAAGACTATTCATTTGTACAATGCAATTGAAAAGCCTTCTTTAGACTAAAGTAATGGTGGGTGGAGAGAGAGTAATTAATTATTTTTACTTTTAATGGTTGGTGGCAAAATAAGTGGAGTGGGAGATAAAGAAAAGAAAGTGGGCATAGGAGCGCTCTTTGTCACATCCCGGCCCGGGGCGGATCACTTCCCGGGCCCGCTCCACCACCGTAGCACGATATTGTCCGCTTTGGGCTTACCATTCCCTCACGGTTTTGTTTTTGGGAACTCACGAGCAACTTCGCAGTGGGTCACCCATCATGGGATTGCTCTAGCCCCCTTCTCGCTTAACTTCGGAGTTCCCATGGAACCCGAAGCCAGTGAGCTCCCAAAAGGCCTCGTGCTAGGTAGAGATGAGAATATACATTTAAGGATCACTCCCCTGGGCGATGTGGGATGTCACTCTTAGATCATCTCCAAAGGAGATGTCAAATTTTGAACATAAAATTTAAATTTTGACAGCTTATGTGGCACTTTGACATCTTTTAAAGTTTTGTTCTCCAACTGATATGTCAAATTAAATTATTATTTTATTATTTTATAAAATAAATTATTAAACTGATTAAAATTTAATAAAGGACATTTAAAGTTTAATTAGTAATCTGTTCACCTTCCTTGATTGAAAAGAAGAAAAATGAAGGATAATTGTATCGGTCAACTCAACATTAATTATAATAAATGATTAAACTAATTAAAAATCAATAAAATACATTTAATAATTAATTAAAAAAAACATTTGAAGCTGCTGTCAAATTTGACAGCAACCTCTTTTGCTGCCAATCCATGTCATCGCCGTATAGGATTTGACACTTCGGTTGGAGAATATTAGTGTGATCTTTTTTTACTGTTATAGTTGATGTGTACATTTTGGTACTTTCTTTGGAGATGCTCTTAAGTAATAATCTCCATAAATTTATAAAATAAATTTGATCCCAATTGAAGTTTTTTTGTATATCACGTGCAAATCAAATGACCTAAATTGATAGAAAATTAGATAAAATATCTTCAAATCTTATAGTAAAGATGAAATTTGCGATTATTATTGTTTGGTTTGATTTTAAGGAAAATTAATGAAAAGGACTTGAAAACTTTGAGTTTTAACGATAACGACAAAATAAAGGGTAAAGTGAATAGTATCAGAATTGACTTTTTAGTGTAAAAATGTGATTTTTCGTTAAAATGAACAGTATCGAGAGCTTTTCGTTAAAATTCTTTTGATTTTATGAAGCGAATTGACAAAAAGTAAAATAAGACCCGAATGAAGGAAAGTACAAATAATTTGGTCTGGTCAGCTTTTCGGTTTTGGACGTCAAACTAAAGGGAGGGCAGATGGCCAACCCAATTTAATTAGAAAGGTTACTATGTATAGAGTGGTATATCACAGCTATACTAGTAACCAAAGAGAGTCCTAGCTTGCTAGCTAGTAGTAATAATTCCCCTTTGTTAGTCTTTTATGCTCGGTTGGATCATTGGATACCATGTTCGAGTTCACAGATCCGTCAATTATTCAACAGATTTTAGAAGGCGAGATGAGAAGTTATTTGGCGGTGCTACTTTAAGTATTAGTCAAGAGTTATTTGGTAGTTTCCCTTTGAACTTATTACTTAATAGATTTTAGAGCAAAGTCAGAGTAAATACTAAATTTAATATAGGTGTGAAGGAAACTACCCGCTTGAATACTCGATTTAAACTATGAGTCATATTTCATCTAACATAGAGGGTTCACTTTTTGTGTTTGTGTATTTGTATTACGTACCCTCGTGGCCCTTTGATGCCAAATTATGAAAGCAATCACTTTATTACAAAAGCAAAGTTTTGACTCTTTTTTGTTTTTTTTTGAACAATCGATATTATCTACACTAAGAGAAGAGAGTGACATTAACCTCACAATGGGCTAACAATAATGTGGTTCAAAATCACCTTTGACGAGAATCAAACCTAAAACCTCTCACTTATCAATGAAAATGAATATCACTAGATCGTAGTACTAAGTGGCTAAAAAGCTTTGGACTCTTAAACATGTGAAAGTAGGCTTTCCTTCTTCTAAACCTCCCGGACCCCCTCATGTATGAACCCTACCCTACCCTTTAGATGTTCATCCACGATCTATTTTACTAGTTCAACCAAAATACAAAGTTGACACACTTCTCTAAACTATTGTGTTTGGGAATTACTCGATTAACGAGTGCATTAGAACCATTAGATGTGTGGGGTTAATCTAGTTGCATATTAATATCAAACTCTTTATATTCCCTATAAAGATGAAGAGATATTCTTTGAGATATTTAAGTTTAAATATCAATTTAAAAATAATATAGGGAAGATATTATATTTTAGCCAAGGTACCAATAAAAAATTCAAACGAAATAGTTTTGTAAATATTATTATAATTCAAAATGATTACATGATTCTCACTTTTGAATCCTACCACGTTTTTTGACTGGCCAACTTTTTTCGGCGACAGGCGGATCAAATTTTTTTAATCACAAGGTCATTGTTCAACATTAACTTTTCATAACTAAAGATGAAAAAATTGCACCTATCACAAATCACAACCTCATAAAATTAATAAAAAGTAAGAAGGAAAGCAAGACTATAGAAATTGATGACGATGATGTCATAGTCGATCATAACAGTGGTCCTTCTCCATTATGTCAAAAGCTCAATGCTTAACCAATTGGTTCAAATTATCTGTATTATTTGCGAAAGCAGATGCCACTATTTATATGTTAACAGTAATTGTGACTCTCCTAGTTAGGAAACTACTATGCTTTCAGTTGTAAGTGTTAAAGATAATATTCATATACTCAGAGTTGTTCTCCTATAGTCCTTATTTTGAGGACTTGCGAGGTCTTTTTTATATGAGTCGTCAGATTAATTTTACAGTAAATTAAGATATAAACTTAAGAAGAGGGACTTGGACATGTGTACACTTTTGGACCCGAACCGGAAAGAATATTGCTATCCCTACTCGAAACTGCATATTTTAGTCACTAGTTTTATAGTTTACTGTGAACTCAGAAATAATTGCATTAAAGTTTGGCCCTTTTGCCAAAATTATGAAAAACCAGTACAAAATAACGATTAACTTCATATCAGAACAGCTCCGAAACTGATCAGACTCAGTTATTCAGACTTACAATTTACAGAAAGAAGAATAACGAATAAGAAATTCAACACCAGGATTGTACACTTCCAGTCACAAAAGCCCTCTGCAAGCCGTCTTTTCCTGTAGTTCGGAAGCCAGTAACAAAACCCCGCCTTTGAGCTGTCATTCTTAAATATTAATTCTGCAGAAAGATCATCCCAATATGGAACATCCACCCCTTCCATGGTCGGAGAAAGCATCAATGGTTTTGTCAGTGGCTCAATAACATGCCTAGATTTTTCATTCCTATAAGGGGTTGATGTTGCTTACTGGATATTCCTCATCACCTGTAGTATCATCAATCGTAAATTGTCAAAACTCCGGTTTTCCCTTTTCATAAGAACTTTCTGTTTTACTCGCTAACACTTCCAGTCGTAAAAATAATTTGAATCTGCTTCAGTTAATAAGTAGTGAATCAGCAGGGAACCGGAACAGATTCCTTCTGGTCGCTTTGTTTCCTCTTCTTCTTACTTTTGTGTTGTGGCTTATTTGAAGCTCGGTCAGCCTTGGAAACAATTTTAGAGACGGTGAACCCAGCTTCTTCAAAAATGTATGATCTGTGAGGAAGTAATGCATTGCGAAGAACAACGTCAATACCATCATACGTCCAAACACTCAAAACTGCCTCTCCTTTAAGTCCAACAGCAAACCAACCAAGACCCGCAGCAGCAATATCCACTGAACTTGAATCCCAACTGTTTCCGCTGATTCGAAATTCCTTTCTTACCCACTGCCCAAGCTCCTCAACTCTATTCTCTCCAATTGGTGGCTGAAACAAGGAGAAGGAAATTTTGGCATCAGAACAATTAATAAGACATTAAGACTAATGACTATAAGATAGAAAACCAAGACTTAGGAGAATTATCACTCGTCAACTAGTGTTAATACCTGCAATTGACGACCAAAATGTTCCTCTACCATTGTGCAAGCATTTTCGGTTTTTCCCATGTGTAGTGGAAGATAAGGAGATGCCCATACTGTAACATAAACAGAATCTACGGATGATTCTTCTATATCCAGCCTCATAAGCCCAGCGATATGAACTGAATACCCATCCTGTAACAGCCAAAGGACAAGAAATATTAGCGATGATAAATGGAACAAATATTAAGAGATCACATTGAACCTAAATTTGCAACAGACATTTTAAGATCGACAATGAACTATGCATTTGAACATAACCCAAAAAGTAGCAAAAGAGAGTACTTATCAATGGTAAATAAGCGTCCAATACTGTCACGCAATCAACTTTCTAGTGAGATATAAACTCAATAAATAAGGTTCTGAACACAATTGGTTACCGGATTTTTCATGCAGCCCAGAAATCGGTATATTTATCAAATTGTTGAGGTAGTTCCAATTGTTGTTGAACTCGAGATGGTTGACATGTACGAAGTACAAACCAAACGACAAACTAAACATGCGGCAATATACTATTAAAAGGCAAGATCATGCTTACACAATTGAAGCAATGGGTGCTTAGTAATAGTAACACAATTTGAGATTTTTTATTCTATCTATTAACATGGTATGCGTTACTAAATTTATTCGCATTGGAAGAAACACATTACTGTGAGTCAACAAAGTGATCTACTCAAAGTTCAGAACATTAAATAACCGGATACGAATACCCAAAAGCTATAACTGCACATTCCTCCAAATTCAACACTATATATGCAGTTATACATGAAATCAACAGGTACTTTACCACTTCACCTTTGTAATTGGTGGTAACGAAATCAAGAAATCACTATAAGGTACTTGATGCTCAAGTAAGCTTACCTTGATCCTGTACGTCCTCGGTCTCAACTCCTTGCTAATGTTGACAAGACTCTGTTCCTCTCTTGTCAACCTAGTCGTAATCTGATGAGGATTCAAAAGCCCGGGAGTATCAAACAACTTGGTATGACCAGGAAGAACACCTTCCACTCTAACAATTCCCAATGTTGTTCCGGGAACTGGCGCTTCTGTCAGATGCGTAATCTTCCCTCCAACATGCTTCCCTATCGCATTTAGCAGTGTACTCTTCCCAGCATTCTGCGCCCCTACCGCCCACACATTCCCTCTCGGTCCTGCCAAGCTAGTAACATCATCAACAAGATTCTTCAACCCCCAATCCCTCACAGAACTCACCAAATGCACACTCGTTATCTTACTCGCTCCGCCCTCCCTTGCTCTTGTCCTAACCCAATGCTCTAACCTCGTGGGCGACAACGAACTGGGCAAAAGATCAATCTTTGTCACCACAAGCACCACTCTCGGCACATTCCCTGATTTCCCCTGTTTCCAAGCTGTGAAATGCTCCTCAATTGTATCCGAAACCAACTTGGCAACCTTTTTAGGAAATGACCCATCGAAGTCTGCAGCATCCACCACCATTAGCACTACTGATCGGGTCCCCGACGTCAAAGCTAACTTCCTCCCAACCGTATGATCAAAATCAAAATCCGGTAGTAAATTCTCCACCGTCAGATCCTTCACTTTCCCGTAATGCCTCAGAGAATGACACCGTGCGCAGACCACCGGCTTTTCGACCTTGACTCCCACCAAATCGGCCTCAGAACTCAAGTTTTCGGGCTCGATTATGAGACCCCTTTTGAGAGAATCATTGAATTCGGGCACTTGACCAACGTGCTCGAGAAGGGTCCCCAACCGATACGTCCTTGGATCCTTTTTCGAGGGCTTGAGGAAGAATCCGGGCTGTTTGGGGTCGGAATCCTGCATGTGAACTCCACACCCACGGCAGACGTGGCGAGCTCCGGCGGTAGTTTCATCGTAATTTCCTTCGCGGTTAAAGGGCAAGGATTGAGACGAAGAAAATGGGTGGAAGAAAATGGTGGAAAATGGTAAAGATTGAGAATTTGTGGGATTTTGGAGGTGGGGTTTTGGGAATGAAGGGAAATTTGAATAGGGGGTTTGGGCTGGGAAGGATTGGGCGAGGAGAGAGATAGAAAGGAGGGGTTTGAGCTTAGAGAGAGAGTGCGTTCGAGCTATCAGGAGCATGTCTTTCTTTTATTTTGAGATTGGAGGGGGGAGAGAGAGGTTCGCACGGTTTAGGGTTTAAGCGGAGGAGGTGACCACCGTATTTTGTGGATGGGCGGAGGGTTTGGGCTCTGGTAATGATGGATTGGGAGAGGGAGCCCATCCGGATCTCTCTCACCAAACCCTAGGATCCGAAAATTCAGATCTTTGAAATTTAATTCAACGGCTATAAATAGTAGGTCATTCTAAAAGTTATAATAATTGTAGCTGTTGAATCAAATTTTAAGGGTCCGGATCTCCGGATCCCTAGGACTTGGTGGGAGAGATCAGGATGGCATCTCCTCCCGATGGATTGACCCTCACTCAATGACAAATTTTTTGATTAAAGATCAAATCAGAGAAATCTCTATCACTCAAATTCCGTCTACTAGCGGTAACTAGTAGAATCAAACTTTAATCCAATTCGAAGGTGAGAATGTCTTCTACATTTTTCATTTTATCACTTACACTCCTACTTAATGACATAATCTTTTAGTTAAAAGTAAATAAGCGCAATCTATATCACTCAAATTCCGTCTAATGCCGGTAACTAGTAGTGGGATGCTCACAATCTCTATTATTTTCAATTGAGGGAGGGGGTAGATGTGAAGAAGTTCTTGTGTTCGGAAGTACATATATAGGGTGGGCGACCAAATACTATATCCTTCCTTTAGCAATGTGATCAACAAAATCACAGATACCAACACTCCTATGTTCAAAAGCAAATTGTTATTGAGGTTTTTGGTAGCCAATCACAATCTCCATGTCTTCCACATACATTAATTGATCATCATTCATCGATTAGTCTCCTACATACATCAACAGTTGATAATCATCCACCGTCATCATATGGAAGATCAAGATAGTCAAAAACAACATTATCCTAGTGTATAAAGCAATATGGGGAGGGAGATCAAATACCAAATGTAAAGTTCAACGATAGATGCTCTTAACAACGTGAGCTACAAGTCTATTGCGTTTTACATGCCGACAGCAGAACACAGGAGATGCACATCAAGACTCAACAAGAGAGATTTTCAATAAATTTTATCAAGCAAAAAAATATCCAGCCTTTTACATAGAGCTCCCTCAATTCCTTCCAACCTTTTTATTTTTCGCAGTTAAAGGTTACAGTATCTTTGAACAAGTTTCTAGTTTTTATATCTCAGTGTTCTTTCCATATACGGCCGGCGACTTTCAGCTTCAGCTCCTGCCTATTACCACCGGAGAAGAAGAGTGCTAAGTTCCTTTGAATAATTAGTCCGTCTTGACTGTCACGGACATTTCGGTGGCTATCTCGGATACTCCGAGGAATTCCTTGCCACAAGAGCTTTCTACCACTGCCACTGACTTCAAGACTATAAGTGAATTGCTTCGCCTCATCATCATCGCCCATGAACCTTAGGAATGACATGTAAACCGGTGCGGTTCCAATGTGGAATGCCTCAAAATGCAAGCAAAACTGACGGCCAAAACAGTTGAAAATCTGCACTACATTCAAAGTCACATATGGGTATGAATACATTGGTAGAGGTTGACCGGAATCAAATATGTGAAGATCGATTTTGTTTTATGATTGTTCATTCCAAAAAGATACTTATGAGACTGCAACATTTGTACCACTTTTTCTACTCAGAAATTAAAGACGTGATATGATAACAGAAACAAAGAAGTCATAGCGAAAGACAGCAATTTGTCCTTTCGTCGGGGATTAAGAAAGAAGGAGAATTTCAAATTAGCTATGTCAGTAGGTCTTTTGATGATTCAGACACTGGAGTCGTGAATTTCCCACAGGCTTTACTCAAATTTACTAAACAATTGAAAGTTTTAAAGAAATATGTCGTTCTGAAATCAATAAAGACACTTTGACCGGTAAGAGCAGAAAATACTGTATCAAGTTTTTACGTGGTACTTAAAAGATGCAATTCCTTCGACAAGATTGTGTATAGAAATGCAATTTGTGTATGTGTGTATGTAGGATATACATGTAGAGAGAGAGAGAGAGAGAGAGAGGGAGAGAAACATACTGTCAACATCCAGGTAGCGTTTTCAACTTCTTGGGGATTGGATTTAACATATCTATGGTTGAAAGTACTCCCGTCATGCATGTCGACCTTGTGATCATTTTTAAGATGCATCATAAGGAATTGGATATCTCCAGTGACAGAACATTCAGCTCCAGCATAAGGGCAACTGTACGGACGGTAGTTACAGATTTTCTCATGCTTTAGCTTGCTGAAGTATGGGAATATATCTTGGCAACCATAACTTTGGTATCTACAAGGAAGATCCAGAGACTCTGCTACTTTCTCCAGTGCCAAGCACCTTATATTTCCAAGTTCGTTTCGACAAGTGGGGCAACAGTTGTGCACTCTAACCTTACAGCTCGAGCAAAGAGTATGGCCATTTGGACACTACAATATACAATATAAGCTTCAATAAGTTCTCACTTCGACAAAAATAATATCTTAAAACATGTATATTAAAACCTATGTGCATGCAATCGAATCTGAAGACCATATAATGATGTTCAAGATAGGATGGTGTATCATTATGCTAGATCGCGTATGACGGTATTTCTCAATTGATCCTTCACATTCGATGAGTAGGCAGTTCTTAAGAAAAATCCAGTTTTGGAGTTCAAGTTTTTTGAGATTTACAACTTTGTGACTGTTTTCGAGTTGTATATAGTTGTGGTGGCATAATGACCTTTAAATTTCAATTGTATAACTTTAAAGAACAACCAGATGCTTAAAACCCTATTAGCATCAGTTGCAGGATTTTCCTTATTCTTCAACCAAAAGAAAAGACATATTCCTATTAAAAGAAGCATCGAATCCTCCTTGATCATTTAAATTTAAACAAATATTAAGACATACCTGGTGAATTGGAGGACACATTAAATTCATGCAAACAGGACACTCGAGTAGATCATGCACATTACTATTTGGTGGCAGTCCAGGATTTCCAATCAAACCAGCAGCAGCTTTTCTGAAAGGGGAAGCCCTTAGATCAGCAGCGGAAGTTGCAACATCAGTATCTGCAAATGCCATACGAGACTCGGCCACATCCTCACAGAAGCGACCTCCAGGAGACATGTTTCTTCTTCAAATGTCAATGCTGGTACTCTCAGATTGGGATCAATATCATGGTATTTTTCCCGAATTGTGTCACTTCCCTCAAGTGTCAATTAAATTACCCTGTCATTCCCCCATCGGAAGTTTAGTGTTCTGCATAACTTTTCTTTCAACGAAATGCATGTAGTTGATGTAATGGAAAGCAAGGTATTTGTCAGAAAAAGGCATGAAATAAAGATGCCAATCTACAGTTACAAGAAAGCCATATAATAGCATTGAATTAAACTTTAGGCACGTGAAAAAACATAAACTCGTGCATTCGGAAGAGTTTGAGGTAGGATTACGGGCGAGAAAGGGATACGATACCTACTTGCAAAACTTCAGAACAGATTTGTGAATTGTTAGAAAGGCTTTAAAATCCGATATCCTACTTGCAAAACTTCAGAACAGATTTGTGAATTGTCAGAAAGGCTTTAAAATTGGGTTTTAAAGACCAAAATCCCATCTTATAAACGAACAAATGAAACAATGAGATCTAATTCCTTGTTTAGTAGAACACCTCTTGATTCATTACAACTCCACCCCTAAACCTACACCAATTATCTTAGATTCTATAAGAGATAATGACAGAATATACGAGCAGTTCCAATTTTATCACGGTCATTGGTCAACAAGATCTTTCTCGAACGGAAGTTATAAGCAATGATTCCATAGCAGTTTGCCGTTACAGCAATTCCCTCGTGCCTTTGGAAAGTAAGAAATTTGCACAGGGAGTAAAAGTAGTTGCCTAGTTTTCTCAGCATGAAGCCTAAAAAAGCATATAATAGTCTTGTGCTTCAAATGATTTATCAAAAAGGTAAAATTATCAGATCAAACAACTTCCAAGTGCTTTTGAGAATCCCTAAAAACAACAATGCACAGTGAAGATCCCTGCAATAATAAATTATTGAAAAGCGGAAGAAAACAAGATTGGTACTTGGTAGTGATTATTTCCAGGTAAGATGCAACAAAAAGTGGAAAAAAACTCTGAAGCAAAATCCAGAAGCTGCTTTTACTTTTCAATTTTCATGGCATTCTTCAGCTCAATTTTACAAAAGCACTTTCAGGAAATGAAAATAGAACACTACAAATTGCATACTCCAAAACCCAATTCAAGAATTCAACAAAAATTACACTTTCTCAACCAAAAACTACCAAATTTAAATAAAAAGAAACACACAAAAAAATTAATGGGAAGAAATAGAAAATCTTACCAAGAACTGCAATAACCCCAATGGGAAGAAAATAGAAAACTGCCCAATTCCCAGATGAGATTTTGAGTTCAAACGCTTAAATATTCAAACTTTAATCCACCACCACCTGCCAATAATTGAAGCAATTTTTTTTTTTTCACCAAGAGTTTAAAGACAAGCAGAAGAAGGTGTTGAGGTGGAGAAGAATCCGTGAAAGCTGGCCCGGATTTGGCGTGTCTTAGTTTGATTTGGGCATGACAAAGTTTTCAACCTTCAAGTTTCAAGAGTCCAACCCTATCTCTCTCCCTCAAAAGAAGATAATGGATTTTCATTTTTCGATTTTGCCTTCCCCTTCCTTCCGCCTTGCACTTGTGAGAGAAATTTGTGATTGTGACCGGAATACAATGATACATTACGTGTTTTTATAGAAGTTGTGAAAAATTTTATTTTATAAATTATTAATTTTTTAACACATTTATTCTATCATTTGTATAATAATATATGATGTACCATTCTGTGTACCGCTCATACTAGCGTGTGTGTATGTGTGCAACTCTTTCCCTCACAAGAGATTTTTCAATGTGACCGGTACACGGGATGATATATCATGTATCATTATACAAATAATGAGATATATGTTTTAAAAAGTTAATAACTTAAAAAATAAAAATTTCCACTCACTTATATAAAAACACGTGATGTACCTCCTGTGTTCAGTCACAATGAAAATTTTATCCTCTCTCATTGCATCCGACACCTAAGCACACTCGGATAATATTTTATTGTATTTTCATTCAAATTAATTGATTGATTGGTAATATTCACAGATAGAATTAGACCCTACTGTAAATTTATTATCTTAGAACTAAAAATAAAAAATAAAAATAAAAAAACAATAAAGCGATGATATGTTTACTTACTTAAAACGACCTGAGTCGTGAATATAAATGATGAAACTGATATTATGAACAAAAGTAATATTTGTGTTTAGTTAGAATATCGTGTTTCTAAACCATAATTTAGTTTTCATTTATTGATATATCCTTGTTTCCAAAGATGATTTTTATATAAAATTTGTGATCAGATTCATTTGTGTAAAGTTTCTCGCTGCTATTGAGAATGTATCTGTTTGTTGACTTTAGTAGACCTTGTTAAGAACTTTTAACAAATTATTATAAAAATTGAAATAACCACTAAACGGATTATAAGTGATACAATACATGATTTATTTTTCATTTATTGATTGATAGATGTGTATTCCTAAATTTTCATATGTAGCAATACCCAAATTAGTTACATGTTGTTGTAAAAGAAAATTAAAATACATAATACTATATTATTGTTTGATACCATCCCTACCCTACTCCCTACAATGTTTTCGATGTATAATTGTAAGTTCTTCTCGTGTATTTTTTTTATGATTGTCTATAATAGTGGTTCAAAGTTAAGTATTCCTAACCATTGCTTTGCCTTCATTTGGGAGAGATTTTCAATGTATAGAAAATACAATCGGGTACATTAAGTGTTATAATATAAGTTGAAATAACTTATTTAATATCCATTTAGTTGTATTCATGATACTTAATTCATCGAGATATATATAAATGACATAGAAAAATTTCTCTCCCTTTGGCGTTGGGAAGGTGACACTTCCCGCACGCAACGTTTTGAATAGTTTCCTCCTGGCAAACTGGCCGATAAACGGAGTTGGGGGTGGTGGTCAGGTGGAGGTGAGTCCATGGGATGCGGGATTTGGCTGCAATTGCACGGTCGATGCCTCTGGGTTCTGGTTCTAGAAAGTCAAACAAAGTACGAAACTGAGTCAACGTGACCAGGTCACTGACATTGGATCGAACGTGGGACAGGTGATGGCTCCTATGAAAGAGACAATCCTCTGTGGTTTCATGGGTTATGGAATTCATGTGAACTTGAGCTTATAGGATTTTGAATGCCTATAAAGACCATGTGGTCATGAACATGCCCGAATCCAAGGTTAGTTTCTGGTTTTCCATATTTGTTATTTCTCTTATTAAGGCAACCAACTATGATTTAGGAGCAAATTAGATTTAAGAGAAATGTTACGTACAAAGTGTTTTTGGATATGTGAATGACTGTTAGTTGTTAATGTAAATCTCGATAATTGATAGTCATTTTTATGAGCAATTTTGAAACGTTAATGTAAGTACCTAAGCACCTATTACAAGTACAGCTCTACATAAAAAGTTAATTGATATTTCCACCAATAAGCCATTAGATATTCACCGTGTCCATGTATAGACAAAATATGCGTTGAGTTCATCATATAAGCATAGTCTAACGAAATGCAGCGAGTACACATGAAAATGTTTTTTTAGATTAACAAAAAGATCACTGGTCCATTTAAGCAATTTAATGTAAAAATGTGACATTCATCAGTATAACTTAGTAAAGTAATGCATGACATCCTATTTTTCTTACATTTTTTAATAAATTATGTCTCGTCATCAACAAAATGCTATGATTTAGTGATCACCAAGAAGTTTCTCCACATTGTAAGTAAGAGAAATGTTAACGAGATTCTCTCAAAGTGAGACTCTTTATTGACTCTCTTTCATATCACAGTTTAACGTCAATTCTCTTACCAATATTATAAACATTATGCTAAAAATATGAAATGACAGAAAATCTATAAAACTTTTGAGAAAGCCTCTTAGAATTTCTCTCGTAAGTATTGTAATCTTTATTTATCCTTGGATACCACATAAAACGCATCCCTGTAAAGTTGTTGTATTCCATGTCTGGTGTCACAACACCGGCAAATGATCGACAACGGCATTCGAAGAATTCAAGGGGATTGAACAATGTAACTTTAAGAACTTTCTTGCATGTTTCTTTGTGCTAATGGTCGCTATATATGTAAAGATATAATGTATACTATTTTATGTCTCCACATTGGGGGTCCTAAGCCAATGGTGGAGGACCAGTTGGCAGTTAGGGTTGAAGGCTAGAGATATCAATATGTCATATTGTAGCCTTTTGTGGATCATAATTTAGGAAGGATAAGAAAACGACATACATCCATTAAAAAAATCAATGTTTAAGATGTGCCATTAGAAGATTTTTTTAGCTTAATATAATCGAAATTGGACCATTTCATGCCACGTTGTTGTAACAAGGGCCGCCACCGGTCCGATGCAGGTCCATCGATGTGCTTGTTGAGTTTGTTCCTTCATGTTTTAATTTAGTTGTTTTGGACGAAGGATTAATCGTAGTAGCAATCACTAATTACTGATAGTCAAGGGATGTCAATGTTTCTTAAATATGAATGAATGATCTGTTCATGAAATCAAAATAATTGAAATTGGCTTTCTAATTTCAGTGGCAAAACATTTCTCGCCGCATCAATGACAAAGTTCTAATCTTCCTTAATTTTCTCTATAGGGTCGAACTTTCTGCATATGGTGGTTTGCTTTGTGGTTTCTCACGGTTTTGGTTATTTCATGATTTCATCTCCATCTTTAGCAACTCTAGGAAGAAATTGCCCAAATGGACTTTTAATCCATATTATATATGACTTTTAATCATATATATATATATATATAATATGGATGACTTTCGTAGTTTAAGGGAAAAAAAGATAGAAAGGATAATACCTAGGTTCTCACTTTTTGATTTGATTCAATAAAAAAATGTCACATATTTTTTGTTTTTTAAAGTCCAAGAACAATCAATAACATGTCTATTATTTTTTAAAACAATAAAACATGTCTCAAAATATCATGGGACAAAACCAAAGGGTAAGTACTCACGAGTGAGTACTCAAGTATTATCCAGATAGAAATACGTATCGTGATTTTTTAATACATTTATTTGGTTATATTCTCACCAGTTAAGGATCTTAACTAAATAATTGTCATTAAGTATTACGCTCTAGTAATATTCTTATTTATTATCTTGGAAATAGTGGCGAGTTTGCAACCAATTTGTTCTCACGTCCCATTCATGTTAATATATAGTTATATAAAGAACCTAGCTTAAATAATTAGTTTGTTATAATGTTTTGGTATTGTTCTACGGAAGTGAGATTTACCAAAGCATTAAGCAAGGGAGCCACCAATTGCCCAAAACACCCCCAAATTAACTTATTATTTTTGGGACTTTATGACATTTGGGCTTGTAGTTCAATCTTTTGTCTATGATATATGGTTCATGTCACAAAATTTTGAGTTAATTTAACCTACACAGTGGTCCAGAAGGCTAATAAGAAAAGATGATGGGGTTTTGATGTACTTTTAAAGTAACCGGAACTGATGGGGAAACTTTAATCAGCTGTGTACTGATGGATAAACAAAATCGAATGAAGATAACTACTATAATTACTCTATCAAGTTTATTTAGATCACAATCAAGTGTTGGCTTTGAAATCACTGCTCACTCTTGCCCTTTTTTTAAGCATTCATCAATAATTTGTTCTTTTCAGGGTCTCTTAGGATTCATATGATTGGGATTCGACATAAAGAACGGAGTGCCGGTTATCGTAACGTACTCTCTCCTCCTTTATCTAGGTTTGAGAGTGGTAGCGTAAGATAAAGTTGCATATGCAGAGCTTTTTTAAAGTCTCTTATCATTCAAATTATACATGTATATATTTGCTTGCATATAGATTTATGTGTGTTAGAGACTAATTAACTGTAGGATACAAGAAAAAACAAATTTAACTCTCCATTTCCCTTTTGAAAACCTGGTTGATTTTTTGGACTTATGAATTAATTCCACCGGATCACGGTAACATACATATAACGAAACTTCATATATTACACAACAAAAGAAGACCATATACTACAGAGCTACATGTGGAATATTACAACAGCTTATATGTGTAACATTACAGAATGAACTGAATATTATCATGTGCGTGGTGATGGCTGATCAGCAGCAGTACTGCCGGTTGGCAAGTCAGAGATGAAAGCCAGAATCCGGTTAATGCTAGCAGAACGAAGGGGCTGAAAGCTGTTGAATGGCCTCAATTTGTTCTTGGAGAAGAGTCTGGATGAACTGGAAAGGATCAGATAAACCAAAGCTTGAACTACCACAAACATGGCCACCTTCATCAATGTGTTATTTACCAACGCCAAGGAAGTGATCTCAACCACCATTTTCTTTTCTTTTAATTTTCTTATCTAAGTAAAGTAGTTGCAGAAAAGTTTGAGAGAAGGCTTGCAATGAATACAATTTGCTCAATTATTTGCTATATATAGGAGGAGAAAAAGGAAGAGCAGCGGCCATGAAGTCGCCTCCTAATTCTTGACTTTTTTTAGGCCAATCAGCCGTGAGGTTGTTACTTGACCGCATATGCTTAATTATATGCACGTATATAATAAATTAGTCCATGGTATATACTTGGCTGCACAGGACTTTCGAAGGGCCTTGCTTCTTTTTTCTTTCCCTTCTTCGCATAGATTATTTAGTGTGACATTTGCACGTTTACTCGATCGGTGTTATTAATTGACTCATAGTATAATATGTGTATTCATTTGTTAACGTACATTTTAAGTTTATAAAATATTAATTATATAATTATTTTTTTATGAATAATTATTTTATATGATAACATATAAAATAATATCATTACGCTATCATGTGCGTGTCACACTAATTTTTTTTAATAAAGAATTGATTTCTAACTAAGCCACTATCAATAATTGCGGAACCAATTACAATGCTCTCCTAGGCTATAGCATAGCGAGAGTTTTGGTTCTTTAAAGCTTAACTTTTTTTATTAATCTTTTGGCTATTTTATCATTTTTAATTGTCATATTCCACTTAGGGAATGAAAGTTTTGAATCTTAAGGCTGCTTTTGAGGTAAATAAGAGCTAATAAATGTTAAATAAACTCATCACTTTAATCAATATTATAATTTAAAAGTAATAATTAAGTTAAAACTTCCAGATTACAAACTCCTTATTTTATTCACTTAACTCCTTATTTTACTCATTTGAAAGTTTGGAGGCTAGAAGCTTAGAAAACATAGTATAAATTCCTTACTTCAGTTGTTACTTTCAGATTTACTATTATATAACTTTATGTAGACAACAAAAGATTAAAAATTTAATTTCATGGTAATAATTTTAGCTTAACCACGCACTAAATAATTTATGGCTACGCCATTGCCACTATTATATGTCTCTAGCAAGATAATTAGGATTGAGGTCTAGGGTTTTGGAAGTTCATGCAAATGGAGCAGTTGGTGGTTGGCTTAGCTACTTTTATTAAACAACTAAAAGTAGAAAACCAAAAACGTCATCAAACCCGAACCCAAATTTGTTGAATTGCGGAGGCTGATCTGGCCCTGACAATACAGGCAGATCACTTTGATCATGATTTGTAACGTCCAAGTATGCTTTTAGATTAGAGAAAGAAAAGAACGAAAAAGAAGCAACAGTCTCCCCCCGTCTCTCTATTCGCTTTAGAGCCAATCTATATTGTGTTCATTCCTACTCAATGAAGTTATTATTCAAGTTCATCACTCGTGTTTCTTATTATACATGCAATTACAAGGATACAATACTAGTACTGTTACATGTTTTGATTGCACACAGTATCTTGCTGTAACGTGTCACACATGATAAATTGAGTGCACGCAATATTTAAATTGAAAACGACTTATGTACCAAATTTTATGTGGTTGTACAGAAGAAAGCTCATAACAATGTATTCTTGCACAAAGAATGTCAGGCCACCTTCCATATAAGTTCTAAGTAAACAGTAGATGTGTCTGAAGGGGATCAACACGTGTCAATAAGTTGTAGGCTAAGTTATGGAGTCATCGATATTACACACTGCTGTCAGTGCCTGCCTTATAAAGCAAGACGCGTGTTGTTTTCGGTCTGCATGCAAGACACGTGCCAATCACGTAGCATACTTGAAAAAGTATATAGGGATGCACTATTCCTTTCCCAGCATCACAAACTTGAACAAGAAGAAGAGCAATCTTACAGTTTTTACTCGGAGAATTTACATATATCAGTCGGTGTTGAAAGCAAAAATGGCGTCCCACAGACAGACATACAGAGCTGGTGAAGCCAAGGGCCAAGCTCAGGTATATATACTTTATACACAATACGCTTTCACAATGTATGGCATTGACATGATAGTTTAGCCACGTTTGAAATAATATATATTGATTTTGGTACTCTAGCTATTAGCACATTCAACCTGAGTATTTTATAAGTTTTGTACACGCTGTAGCGGTGACAGAAACTTAATAGAAATATCAAAGTCGGTCTCCTTAAAATGTGTCGATTGTGTCACATTTCACTTTTTACTTATGTTGTAAAAATTATTGATACGTCGTCGATGATCTGATTCATATTATTATCATCAAAACGGATTGACATAATATTGATCCATTTTGAATGATACTGATATACGTTCGTTCCTTTAATATATAGGAAAAGACGAACCAGGTGATGGTTACAATTGGGCAGAAGGGCCAGGAAGTGAGGACAATACCCACGAGACGGCCCAGGCAGCCAAGGGGAGATCAAAGGTTGCAACTCAAACAACTAGAGACAAAGGTCAAGAGAAGGGAGAAGTTGCAAAGGCAAAGGTATGGCAGAGTAAGGAGGTGACCAAGGAGAAGGCCTCAGAGGTGGGCCAAAAGGCCAAAGACACTGCGGAGGCCTCCAAGGAGAAGTCGGAGGGGTTCCTTCAGCAGACAGGAGAGAAAGCGAAGAACATGGCACAGACTACTGCCGAAGCTGTGAAGAATAAGTTTGGCATGGCAAAGGACGACGAGCAAGAAGACCTTGTTTACTATAGGAAGGAGAGGGACTAGTTTGACATTGTTTTATGTTGTTTTAATGTCTTTCTGCAGCTGTTGTTTGTGTTTTTGAGTTTTGTTGGTTATGTTGTTGTCAACTGGGCAAGTTTTTTAAGTCCTGTGCTTCCCTCTCTATGTGAGATGGGGATGTTGCGCTGCATTTGGTTTTCCAGCGTTGTAGGAATCAGATTGCAATTTTCAGTCGCAAATAAAATGAAATCTGCTGAATAATTCCTGTATTTCACCTGTAGCATTTTCTTAATTTTATTTAATTCATGCGTTTAAAAATACAAAAGCCTAATTCGATACTAGAATTGAATTGAATAATATACTGTATCGATGGTATATTGAATGGAGGAACGATAAATTATGTCTGATTAAAAGGTGAAGATGATTACTCAATCTAGTCCCTCGAAACAAAAAATCATTCATTTTGCCTTAAATATACCGTAGATTATGAGTTATCAATTCATTCCAATCTTAGAAACCAAATGAGGCTATGAGGAGTTAGAATTATTCCGATTTCTAAATTTTCCTGCCTTTGCTAGAATAAAAATGTACAAGAGTTCTATACTAATTACAACCTGTAACCAAATACACCGAAAACTCAGAGACTAAAACTGATTATAAGGTGTCCCATGCCCATTCATATTGTTCCCCGATTCATCTTTCTTTTTTCAAATTTATTTCACAATAGTTTACGTGAGTTTGACGCTTATTATAACAATCGTAATTACGTCTTTTGTTAACGTTCAGTAACTATGATGGCTGATACGTTCAGGTTTGGAAGCCAGTCAACTCAAGACCTACTTATCTTTACAAGTTACAAGGCGGAGACTGTGAACTTAGATGGCTGCTTATTGCCGAACCCAAGACATGCTGCATTTTCGAAGTTTGCACCGCGAAGCCAACAAGTTACAAAGAACCGACTTAAGGGATATGAGAATGTTGAAGCGGTCATCCCAATGGATAATGCCTGTGGTGATTAGTGAGCTTGATAGGATTGAATGCTTCAATTGAGGTCGATCATCTGCATAGACAAAAATCATATATATGCTGTGGATGTCTATCGTCTTAGGTGTATACTTTGAACTTCTTTTCTTGAGGAGAAAGTTATTTGAAGTTATGTGATTGTACACGGAAATTGATAAACACACATTTTTTTATTTTATTTTTCACATAGCTTTACTTAGCTACGTCTATTGTTTTTGTTTGATTTTATTAAATACGCTGATAATAATATATTTTCTCTATCTAATGGATTACATAAATGTTTGCATAAACTACTCATAACTTAAAAGACAATAAACACATGTTTTTTGTCCACAGAAATCAATAAAGACACGTTTTTTACTTTTCACATAATCTCACTTAACTATGTCCGCTGTTTTCGTTTAAATGCGATGATAAAAAAGGAAGAGGATCATCTCCTGAGCACAAGATGTGAATCCTCCTGATCACGAAATAGGGACCGTTCAAATTTAATCCAACGGTTATAATTATTGTAACTTTTAAAGGACTCATTGTTTCAAACCGTTAATTTAATTTTAAACAATCTGAATTTCGTGGTCATGAGAATCCTCATTCTGAACTCAGAGCTCAGGAGAGGAATTGCATAAAGTACTCATAACTTAAAAGATTAATAACTATGTAGTCTGGCAACAGATGTTCATGATTACACTTTAGACAACAGGTGGGTCCCGACAATCAACTTTGAGATTATAATCCAACGGCTCAGATTTCATCTTAACATGATACCGCACGTGATAAACATTATCCTGCTTGTTTGTCGGCTCCATCTGGTCCAGTGACGGCCTTGGCCCGGAGTCCTGGAATCCCAGATAAGAATGGTATTAAAAAGCGCACCCACTGGGTTCGCTGCTCTTCATCTCAGATCAAGCCCACCAAACAAGAATCCGAATTTGACGTTTTCGCGACCCCAAGATGAGTTCTTCATCCAAGACGGCGAGGAAGCTGCAGGTGGCGTCGCCAGTGCCGGCGGATATCGACATTGCCAACTCTGTCGAGCCTTTCCACATCTCTGAGATTGCAAAAGAGCTTAATCTCAGTCCCGACCACTACGATCTTTATGGGAAATACAAAGCCAAGGTTGGTTGTTCGATTCGTTTAGTTACTAACCAGTCAGCGCTCGAGCATGTATAATATGTTCATTTATTTTCATTGATATATAAAAATTTTGAAATTTGATTATTTGGGTGTATTTTATGGGAGATACAAGGCCAAGGTTTGTCATTTGATCCGTTTACTTATTAACTGGTTGGCGCTCGAGCACTTCTGTATGTGTAATATGTTCATCTTCTTTATTGGTATGGAAAAGTTTTGAAATTTTGATTATTTGGGTTTATTTGATTGGAGATACAAGGCTAGTGTTGGTTGTTTGATTCGTTTAGTTACTAACGGGTTAGCGCTCGAGCGGTTTTGTATTCGTAATATGTTAATTTGCTTCATTGATATGGAAAGATTTTGAAATTTGGGCTTGTTGGGTTTGTTTTGTAGGTTTTGTTATCAGTGATTGATGAGCTGAAAGGATCTGGAGATGGATTTTATGTGGTGGTTGGAGGGATTACTCCTACCCCTCTTGGTGAAGGCAAGTCTACCACTACTGTTGGACTCTGTCAAGCTTTGGGTGCTTTTCAGGATAAGAAGGTGAACTTTTCTATTGTTGTCAGTTTGAAAAGTTTGGTTCTTCTTTCGGTATCGAAAATTTTGGGTGTATGTTGGTTTTCCCTTTTTGATTTTTCCTTTTCTGGGAAGTTGATTTCAACATTTAATTGAATAATCAAGAAATATAAACTGAGTTTTAGCCTTTTTGTTGGGAGAAGTCTTGAAGTATGAGTGGAGGTACAAGGGGACAAAAAGAATAAATTCAGAGGTTACGTTGATTTCTGGCTTTTTGCTATGATTGTACTTGGTGTTGCTTTAGCTTGTCGTGTCGAGAAACTAAGGCGAAATCTTAAGGTTGGAGTGTTTAACTGGTGAGGAAAGTGTCACTGAGTAATACACTGACAAGCATTAAAAACAAGATGTGTTACAAAAAGATTGTAGTTTCTGGGAACTGAAAATTTGTTGTGATTGTCCCTTGTGCTTATGATGTTTTATATGCATTTTTTTAAACTTTAATTTTGGTTCATTCTGTTTTCCCCTTGTTTCTGTGGGTAAAAGTTAAAGTTTTGTGGTCTCTAACACACAGTCTCATAGGTATTTTTGCTGAGTCTTCTGACCAAGAAGTTACCAAGCTGTTTTGGTGCGGTCCTGGCCCTTAGTCCTGTTTACTGCATTCGAAAAGAATTTGTTTTACGAGGAAAAAACTAAACCTTTGGATAAGTTCGAACTTTATCAGTTAATTTTCCACTTCGTTTTCAAAATGTAAAGCAAAGTATTTCAAGGTTGTCTTGTATTTATCTCCTTTGCTGTTAAGTTTTCTTGCAAGTATTGCAGTTTTTATGGAAGACTTAAACCCACAGCACGTCCTGCAGAAGTAGACTTGTGCGGATTTTTCGTATTACTTGTTGTTAATGGAATTTTATATTGTTATGAAGACTTAAATAGATTTTACTTCACAGTTGACGTCTATATATCTCAGTAGTAGTTTGTATGGCCCTGATCCTGTATTCTCTCCTTTGTGACTATAGGTTGTTACTTGCCTTCGTCAACCATCACAAGGGCCAACTTTTGGAATCAAAGGGGGTGCAGCAGGTGGTGGTTACAGTCAGGTGATACCAATGGATGAGTTTAATCTTCACATGACAGGAGATATTCATGCAATAACAGCTGCAAACAATCTTCTGGCTGCTGCCATTGATACTCGGATTTTCCACGAGGCAACCCAATCAGATAAGGCTCTACTGAACCGGTTATGTCCACCAAATAAAGAAGGAAAACGGAACTTCAATGACATCATGTTTAGACGTCTAAAGAAACTGGGTATCTCCAAGATCACGCCTGAGGAGCTTACACCGGAAGAAGTTAAGCAATTTGCCAGGCTTGATATTGACCCAGATTCTATCACATGGAGAAGAGTAATGGATATAAATGACCGGTTCTTGAGGAAGATTTCAATTGGTCAAGGCCCTGACGAGAAAGGGATGGTAAGAGAAACAGGATTTGATATTTCAGTTGCCAGTGAAATAATGGCAGTTTTGGCCCTTACAACATCTCTAGCGGATATGAGGGAGAGGCTTGGGAAAATGGTGATTGGAAACAGCAGGGCTGGTGACCCTGTAACTGCCGATGATCTTGGTGTTGGAGGTGCATTAACAGTGCTAATGAAGGATGCTATTAACCCTACATTAATGCAGACTCTTGAGGGAACCCCAGTTCTTGTTCATGCTGGTCCTTTTGCAAACATTGCGCACGGGAATTCCTCTATTGTGGCTGATAAGATTGCACTGAAACTGGTAGGACCAGGTGGGTTTGTGGTCACAGAAGCTGGTTTTGGTGCTGATATTGGTACTGAGAAGTTCATGAACATAAAATGCAGGTATAGTGGTTTAACACCACAATGTGCAGTTATAGTTGCAACTATAAGGGCCTTGAAAATGCATGGTGGCGGGCCTGATGTTGTTGCCGGGAAGCCTCTTAACAAGGCCTACGTAACTGAGGATGTGGCTTTGGTTGAGGCGGGTTGTGTGAATTTGGCCAAGCATATTTCAAACACAAAAGCCTATGGTGTGAATGTTGTTGTAGCTGTGAACAAGTTCTCGACCGATAGTGAAGCAGAACTAAATGCAGTCAGAAATGCAGCATTGGCTGCTGGGGCATATGATGCCGTTATTTGTACTCATCACGCCCATGGTGGAAAAGGAGCGGTTGGTCTCTTCATCCCATTAACTACTTAATTTTCACTTCTCTTGTTTACCTGCTGCTGGATAGTACTCTTGGAAACTTCCGTTAGAATCTCATATTTGTTCCATCTTGTCAGGTGTAGCCTTAAACTGCGGTAAATGGTTGTCATAATAAATGAAGTTTACTGTAATCTGCAGGTAGACCTAGGAATTGCGGTTCTAAAAGCCTGTGAGAATGTTACACAACCATTGAAGTTCTTATATCCTCTGGAGTTTAGTATTAAAGAGAAAATAGAAGCAATAGCCAAGTCATATGGAGCGAGCGGTGTTGAATACTCAGAGCAAGTAAGCGCACATGATATTATTTTTAAATTTCAGTTCACACTATTTATTTCAGTCTCTCTTGCTCTCCGTTTCATTCATAGATAGACAAGCATTTCCATACCAATGAATACAACTATTCCTCTTTTTTTTCCTCATTAAAAAAAAGAATGTACTGTTTGCTGCAAACAGAACGTCAACTTGATTCTTCTACATCCTTTGCAGGAACATATTTTCTCTTTTTTCCCCCTTCTCTTGACACCACTGAAACCAAAATGTCGTAAATTATAAGCCGGCATAGAAGTATACTCGACATGCTTATTGATACGAGTTTCCTTATTTGTGTGAGTAGGCTGAGAAACAAATTGAGATGTACAGCAAGCAAGGGTTTTCTGGTCTGCCCATATGCATGGCGAAAACCCAGTATTCGTTCTCACACAATGCTTCTGAGAAGGGAGCCCCCACCGGATTCGTCTTACCAATAAGGGATGTAAGAGCTAGCATTGGAGCTGGATTCATCTATCCTTTGGTGGGAACAATGAGTACAATGCCAGGTCTTCCAACTCGCCCTTGCTTCTACGACATTGATCTTGACACCGCAACCGGAAGGGTCGTCGGTCTTTCTTGAAGATCGCTCTGCATTTGGCTCTCCATTTGCTCATCGAGGCAACTTACCTATACGGTTGCTCAAGCTTCTGTTGTTTGGCTTTTTGCTTCTTGTGTAAGTTATCTGTATTACAGCTATTGATTTCACAAATAAAGGAAATCTCTGAGGTTAATAATTATCTTATTGTAAATTTCCCCGGACGAATTGTATAACAAAAGTTGTTTCAATACAACCATACATTGTTATTTCGATACATTAGTTTAGTCCCCGTAACACTTGATAATATTACTGAGAAACTTTTATTTTCGTTGGAATATTAAACTACGGAAAAGAAACATTGCAATAACAGTCGGATGCAATTACAGTTGGGCAGAAAGGTTTTATTTTTAAGAACAATACTTTAAGTATTTTTTGACTATGCGATAAAGTGTGCACCCTAACATTTTCGGCAGTTGCATTTATTTGTCAACCGAAAAACAGACAAAAAGAAACTGCTGACATTTCAAAAAAAAAAAAAAAAAAAAAAAAGAAAGGAGAACTTTCGAACTTTATCACTGCATGCTTACATCCAAAAATAGCCAATATTTTGGAACTAATTAGTAATTAGTTAACTAATTAACCACAACCTTAACAGAAAAGTTTGCAATAATTCTCACAACAATTGAATCAACCCCAAAACTCCGTTGTGTCTTCTCTACCATCTCTTTCTCTCTATTTTCAGACAATTAGGGTTGGAATTAAGCCAGATTCTCTTCATCCCTGTCTTCAGTTTTGTTTGTAACTTACAGCACAAGTAACACCTTAACCGAAAAACGAAACAACCCAAGTTATATAGAAATGGCGGATTTTCTTCGGTCAAATTCAATCAAGCGTCATTTGCTTGCAAAACCAACATCACAGTTGGTGACGACGGTCTCTCCACGGCCCTCAGTCGCAAACATCTCAGTTAATCCGGATTTGAACATAACCATGAGCATCACAAGCCTTCCTTCCACGAAGCACTCATCGCCGACGAAGCCAGGGCCGAAGGTCCCTTCACTTTCAATCTTGTTCTTCAAAAGAAAATCCGTGGCCTTCACTTATGTATTCACGTTTGCCTTCATTGCCTGCACTTTCTTTTTGGTTTTCAACCCGTCACCCCAAAATGGCCCTCTTCCTCTTCGTTTCAAGAACCTCCTCCATGCCTCCTTCTACTCCTCTTCTCAAAACCCTAATGCACACTTGGAGCTTTCGCGGAGAGACCCCTTTTCTGGGAAACCTAATTTTTCGCCGCAGTTTGATGAGAATGCAAGGTTGAAAGATGATAAAGTCGATAATGAAGAGATTGCTCTCTCTCAACTTCCGGAGAAAAACGAAAGCTTGAAGGGAGATAACAATGCTCAGTCATCCAACCCCATCCTTTCATCGCACAATAACACAGAAATCGAAGTGTCTGGGAAAATGGAGGGTTCCAAGAGAAGAAACGAGATCAAGAAGCACACACATTCACATTCTTCTTCTTTGAAAGATTCAAATGGAAAACGTGGCTCGAAGAAGAAAAGTGATCGTAAAAAGGTGTCATTTAAGAAGCAAGGGAAACAGAGTGAGTTGAAGTCCAAGCTTATGAATGGCTGTGACATATTTGATGGAAGATGGGTGAGAGATAACTCGTACCCGCTTTATGCTCCGGGGTCTTGTCCTTGGATCGATGAGCCTTTCGATTGTTTTCTAAATGGAAGGCCGGACAATGGCTACGAGAGGTATAGATGGCAACCAAAAAGTTGCAATATCCCAAGGTAATTAATTTGCAGGACTTTTTTACTTGACAATTTGAGTATGCTTTGTTCATAGTATGTTTTATTTGCTTTTACTTCTAACCCAAGGCAACCTCTAAGAATCTTTTGAATTCATGTTGCTCTAAAGTTCAAACTGATTTTCATATTGGCGTGCATTTATATCGCATTCGCTAGAATGGTTCTGTTAATAAAGCTTGTTGGTTTTGGTGTTGTGCAGGTTGAATGGTAAGAAGATGTTGAGATTGTTGACAGGGAAGCGTCTAGTTTTTGTTGGCGATTCTCTCAACAGGAATATGTGGGAGTCTTTGCTATGTATTCTTAGAAACTCAGTGGATAATAAGAACAAAGTTTATGAAGTTTCGGGTAGGGAAGAATTTCGCACAGAAGGCTCTTACTCTTTTATTTTCGAGGTATGTTGATTTCGATTTCATAGCCTTGTAAATTCTTCCTTCTTACCTTTTAGCTTTGTTGGTCTAAAGTAATATTAATGTAATTGTTCTTGTATGGATCAATAGGAGTATAATTGTTCCGTGGAGTTCTTTCAATCCCGGTTCCTAGTTCAAGAATGGGAGATGCCGGAACCAAGTGGATCAAAGAAGGAAACGCTTCGCATTGATTTGATTGAGAGATCATCCGACAACTACAA
Source organism: Pyrus communis (assembly GCF_963583255.1). Taxonomy (NCBI): domain Eukaryota; kingdom Viridiplantae; phylum Streptophyta; class Magnoliopsida; order Rosales; family Rosaceae; genus Pyrus; species Pyrus communis. The sequence continues at coordinate 26,781,311 of NC_084810.1, read as the reverse complement.
AAATGCAGATGTTCTCATCTTCAACACAGGTCACTGGTGGACTCATGAGAAAACTTTAAGCGGGTAAGTCCAATGCTCCGTTTCACTCTATGTCATGGATTTTTAGAAACTTGGCACCAAAGTTAATATGTATAATAATCTTGCAGGAAGGGTTACTATCAAGAGGGTTCCCATATCTACGGTGAATTGGATGTTGACGATGCATTTCGCAAAGCTTTATCGACATGGGCTAGATGGATTGACACCAATGTAAATCCTAAGAAAACCGCTGTTTTCTTCCGGGGCTATTCACCTTCTCACTTTAGGTACATTTTGGACACATAAAATACTTCAACTTGGCTAACAAATGTATGGCATCTTGCTAATCTTTTTACCCTTTTAACAGAGGTGGAGAATGGAATTCTGGAGGGCATTGCCATGGTGAAACTAAGCCAACTACAAGCTTGGAATCCACGGAATATGGAGGAGAATATCCAACGAACATGAAAATCCTAGACTCGGTACTCAAGGGGATGAAGACACCAGTCAACTATCTGAACATTACAACAATGACTGATTTCCGGAAGGATGCTCATCCATCGATTTACCGAAAGCCGAATTTAACTGAGGAGGAGCGAAAACCGCCTATGATCCAGGATTGCAGTCACTGGTGCCTCCCTGGCGTTCCTGATACATGGAACGAGCTTATATATTCTCAACTCCTCAAACGTAACCAGAAACAACATAGAGAGAAGAAACAGAAAAACCAGAGGACAACTTCTTAAAACTGGAGAAAAAAATAATGTAGTATACGTTTTTCTTTTTTGGAAAGCTCATCATATGGGGAATATCGAACAGGTGTTCTTGAATGTAAAGATAGAAACAAAGGATAAGGCAAAAGTTGTAGTTAGGCAAAGAGGTGGGGCAATGTGCTTTAGTGATCAATTGTGTTTCAGATAGAGGTGGTGAGAGAAACAGGATTTAGCCCTTATGGCATCTCTGGCGGAATTAAAGGAGAAGCTTGGAAATATGGTGACCCGAAACAGTCAATGCTGGTGATCGTGGTGGTTGCAGAAGCTGGTTTTGGTACTGAGAAGGTCATGATTATAAAATGTCAGTCTAATACGGGTTTAATGCCACAATGTGCAGTTGTGGTTGCAATTATAAGGGCCTTAAAATGCCTGTAAGACTGAGAATACGGCTCTGGTTGAAGTTGGTTGTGCGAATTTGGCCAGGCGAAATTCAAACACGAAAGCCTATGGTGTGAATGTCATTACTGTGATGAGGTTTTGGAGTGATTGTGAAGCAGAACAAAATGCAGTTAGAAATGCAGCACTGGCTGCTGGGGCATATGAGCGGTTTATGTACTCATCATGCACATTGTGGAAAAAGAGCGGCTAGTCACTTCATCCCATTAATCTTATAATTGGCTAAAGGAATTTGGGCGTCAGTTTCTTTTGTCCGAAGAAATGATTCATCGAAATAATGAGTCACAAGTGATATCAACAAATTTGAGATTGCCAAACTTTTAATCCCAATTGTATACCTGGTTGGAACAACAAGCACAAAGCCAGATTCTGTGACTAGACCTTGCTTCTATGACATTGATCTTGACACCACACCAGGAAATTAGGTTCTCGGTCTTGCTTGAAGATCGATGCATTTTGGCTCCCCATATGCTCAATGCGGCAACATTTTCTGAAGTTCATCAAACAGAAGTCGGTCTCCATCTCTTCCCCTTACAATTTACAGTTCTGAAAACAACTTTTAAGGTCACTTTTATGGCTTCTAATGTACAATGCTGTAAATTTTTTACAACATTACAGTTTCCTTTCCTTCCAAGCATTGACTCCACTCTGCACTCCTTGCCAATTTTATACCACTTTGATTTTGTTTTGTTTTTTTTTTTTTTTTTTTTTTTTTAATCATTCTTGGCCGTTCATAATTTCATTTTAACAAAGTAACATTTAAAACTCAAATCATAAAAATATATATCCAATGTTAGAACATTTATCCTTGTCTACTGATGAAAGAAAAAATATATAACTTTTGGATTTGACGGTCACATGGACGTGTGGTGTTTTTAGTCTACACTTCAGTGACATAGCCAGACTCTTAGAGAACAAGGGGCTTTCTACACGAAGAAGGGGAGGAGAAAAAGTGGGCTGGGCAAGCAGTTTTAGAGTAAAATGATTAATTCATATTTTATGATATGAATGTGCGATAAGATTATTAATATATGTTATAAAATGAAAGAATTCGTAAAATCACTCAATGATATGTCGGTCATACTGAAAAATTATTAGTGAGAGGCGGCTATGAGATTTTTCTCTTACAAAAACAAGAAAACTAAAACTAAAAATATGCCACTTGCCCATATGTAATTACATTTGCATGCTTTACTGGCAACTTACAAGACTCGAAGATGCGATCGACCATACACAAGCTCAACGTCCGTTGGGAAGGAGTGTCCTTTTAAAGCAACCAAGAATTCTGTTAACCTCATCTCACAAAGAATTCTAGTATGCTAGTAACCTCCACACATTAAAATGTAGAAATCAAAATATTAATTATATAAATTGGAACTTTCATAACCCTCAACATAAATAGGCTTAAATAAATGATCAGTTAAACTTCAAATAAAACAAAACCAAACCTGAAAATTCAAATTAAAAGAATTAGAACCCTTTCAAATTACAACAACTATATATAGCAACCTCCCAGTTTCATTATCCTAAAACCTTTCTGGAGATAAAGGGGGTTTAATTTGTCTCCTTTTCTCTACCTGATTTTGCATCCTTCTTGTATACGTTCGACACCACCTCTGATTGTTTTCTATTTGTTTCCTGTTCTTGGATTTCCTTCTCTTTGGAGGTTTAATGAATCTTCACCATGAGCAAAAGGAAAAATTAATCATCATGCATTCCTTTTCAAGTGCAGCAGCAATATTTGTTCTTGTTACCACTAGTGTTAGCAAAATGGTTAGGAAATCCACTCAACTAAGCTCAACTTTCTATGACACTACATGCCCAAACGTGACAAGCATTATTTGAGGTGTGGTGGAGCAAGCTTAACATAATGATACTTGGGTTGGTGCCAAACTTATCGGGCTCCATTTTCACGATTGTTTTGTAAACATACATAATTAATTAAAGAATCTATTATTGGTACTTTAAAATATCAAATGTAACATAACAGACATATATTTTTATGTGCAATACTGTTTAAATTAATTTAACAGGTAACGATGCATGCATGCATGCATGCGGGGATGTGATGGATCGATTTTGTTGGACAACGCACTAGTGAAAGAGAGTGAGAAAGATGCAATTCGCAGTAAAGGGGCAGAAGGATGACAACAGAAATGAATTCTAGCGAGAGTAGACATGGTCGACAGAGAGAATGATTCATTCTTTTTTCTCTATATAATGATTATACAATGATCTGAGTATATATACATCCTTTCACAATTCTAACAACTTTAATTGTTAAGCATTGGATTAGTGACATCTGTCATAATCCTAGACACATACAAACACATCTCCATACGCAGAGACTTTTATACCCTTATCATCCCTCTCAAGCAGGCAAGGCTCGACCATGCATGATATTGGAACAGTGATACGCAAATAAATGAGATTAAGTCGGACTCACTAGGCTTTACTGGATGGCTTCGGGTTTGCTGTCCCTAAAAGTGTGTTTCATTTGTGTCTCCTTACTAATATGTTGACACATGTCCTTTAACTTATATTGAAACTTAACTCTGTTAACTTTATTTACTTAATATTTAAATTAAAAAAAATCCAAAATAATAAAAAAAAACTGTTGGATTAACGAAGTGAGCAAACCCAGATAGGTTTCCTCTCACAATGATAAAGTTCCATTTGCACAAACACACGCCACTGCATCGCTGAATTCCGGTGGAACCCAAACAATTTTCACAATTCCAGCAGCCTCACTTCTACCAAAACTCCACCTTCACGTATCAATTTCCACAGATTACAGCATCCTAACTTCTACCAAAACATTTCACTTCAATTCAATTCCAATACATATTCATCATCATGCCTTCAATTTCAATTGAAACTTTAGTCATCATGGCTAGTTTTTTTTTTTTTTCCTCTAATCAACGAGGCTGAGCTAAGTCTCAACTTTTACAATACAACGTGTCAAATTGTCTCTGACATTATTTGACGTGTTGTAGAGCGAGCTCAGACCACCGATGTTCGAACTTCGAATCGGAGCAAAACTCGCCCGTCTTCACTTCCACGCTGTTTCGTCAACGTAAGTACCAATTAATCTATTTTTCAATTCCTTGAGTACTACTAAGGATGTAGGACAAATGATATACTAATACTTTTTTTTTCGTGCGTGTGAATATACGTGACATAGGTGTGATAGTTCAAATTTGCTTGAGAAGGCCGAGGGATAGATAGTGAAAAGAACGAAGCTCCTAATCTGTTTACAGATTGTTGAATGGTCGATGACATAAAAAAAAGCCCTAGAAAATGTGTGTTCAGGAATCGCGAAAAAACAACCTATGCTGATAAAATATTTTGTCACAACGTTGTTTTGGTGACAGACACAGTTTGACGGCTGAGATTTGTCACCTCGAAAATGAGTTGATGAAATCAAGATTCGTCGGGAAAGATCTTGAACAACATGCTTTTAGCGACAAAATTTTTTGTTGAGAAAGGCTCTTTGCCAACTAATTTGACTTTGCCGACAAACTAATTTTGTCGGCAAAGTGGAAATTTCTAGTAGTGTTTGGTATTTTTGTAGTAATGTACTAACGTTTTTTCATTAAACTCTTATTTTGGGGCTTGTAATACTTAAAAGAAAAATGGTGTCTTTATGTTTTGAAGTGATATTTATGTGCCATTATGATATATACATACACAAATTTAGTATTGTTACACCCGCCCCTGCTTATAAGGATAATTTTGTAACTCTCCATAAAATTTATAGAATTATCATATTAGTCCTCATTTTTGTCACACCATCAAGATCTGAAAATTTAAATTATTAACCTATCTCCTAGGCTGCCACGTGGCAGCACCCCAACTCCCTTACTTTTTTTTCTCTTTTGTTCCCCCCTGCCGTGACATCCTTTCCTTTCTTCTTTCTTCTTTTTCTTTTTCTTTTTCTTCTTTTCCTTCTTTTCTTTTGGTTTGTCTGCACCCTTTTCCTCTCTCTTTCGAAACCTCTCTCTTTCCTCTCCTTCTTCTTCTACCCGTAACAACACACACACACACACACACACCCACAGTCGCACCAACTCAGGGAGAGTCACCATCATCGCCATTCAACTGCATATATATATATATATATATATATATATCTCTCTCTCTCTCTCTCCCTTGCTCACGGCGCCAGGAGGATCCGAACACCTCCGGCGAGTTTTGTGATTTTTCCAGTTGGGTAAGCATGGTTTCTTCCTTTTTAGTCAAGTTAGATGTTGGTTAAATGTGGTTACTGAGTTGGGTTCATGAATTTTCAAGGTTTTGGAGAGTTTTTGGCACGGGTGAAGGCACCCAAATTTCCGGCGAGATTGTGGTTTCCGAGGGGTTTTCCGGCCACCACAGGCCGTTTCACGGTGAACCCAAGGTATAAACTTACTCCTCTCGTCTAGTGCTTCATTTTGGTACCTAGATCGGGGTCTAGGTTGTAGGTTTGGCGTTGATCGTTGACTTTTTGAGTTTTCGTGCGGGGATCCTCCTAGGCTAATTTCGACGTTCTAAACCCGTTTCCGATGTCCGTTTTCTCAAATTCAATCGTTTAAGTAGAGTTTGACTGAAAGTACTCAATTATGTGTTTAGGTGCGATTCTTAGCGGTGATTCCGTTATTCCTGTTTAGTACGGCTTGCACCATCGGTGTACGGTGAGTGGACCCCTTCTAAAAATGCATGTTTTAATGGTAGAATTGCATACACAGAAAAGCATGACTTTACGATTATGTTTTATGAAACGTTTTGAGATAACATGCTTACTAAGGCTAGTTTGAATTATTACTATTTTTCCTATAACCCATGTTCTTATATAATATCTGATGGATGACGATATGATATTTAGAACATGTTTAGAACACTTCTTTATAGTATAGACGATGGATGACTTTATACTATGAAGTTGATTTTCAATATATGTATGTTCACTGGTTTTGTACTTACGTAGTGGTCCTTTCCGCTACGGGACGTAGGGATAGATCCGGTCCGTCCCGGGCGACGGTTTGGTATTGGCATAGGGCCTGAAGTGTGTTTTCCTCTGACTGTCTGCTCAGAGACGGGGAGCCGGCAAAGGGCCTGAAGTGTATTTTCCTCTGACTGTCTGCTCAGAGACGGGGAGCCGGCATGGGGCCTGAAGTGTTATATCGGACATTCACTAGTGTTTATTATTTATGCGATTTATGATTTGAGACATTGCACGACATGCTAGATTTCGGAAAACCTATATTTATCATTATACTTATGTTTTCATAAAACCTGGGGGTTAGTACGTTGATAACTGTTTTACTATTACTGTATATATAAACTTGATCCACTCACCTTTGTTTTGCGCCCCCTTCAGGACCTAGGAACGAGGATTACGACTTGAGCTACGAGGCGTTCCCCTACCAGTGATTTGTGTCATATTCGCTCCGCTTCGCCACCTATTGTAATAACACTTCTTTATTCTTAGTTCTGCTTATACTCTGTATTAGACTTATGCTCTGGATGTGCTGTGTGTTTACCTAATTTCAATATTTAGAAGTTGAACTTTTATTTGTGTGGTTAGCCTTTATTGCGTACTTTAGTTTATTTTCTCAGTTTTGTTTAAATTAAATGGTTTCGTCACCCTTCGGGTGTCGGCCAGCACGTGACCATCTCGATGTCCCTAGGACCTCGGGGTCGGGGCGTGTCAAGTATTATGTTTTCAATAGTTTTGGGGTCAAATTATGTTTTTCATTTTCATTATTTATTAATTTAAAATATATTTTCCTTAACAGGTAACGGGTCGGGTCATATTACCTGATAATATTAACTGGTTGATTTTGGGTCGGGTCATATTACCCGTTTACTTTAACGGGTGTTATACGACACAACCCATTAAGATATCGGGTATGTCACGAAAACGACACGAACACGGAAAACACGACACGGATGCCAAGTTTACATTTTACATAAAAAAAATTGTACATTTTACAAAAAACAAAAATATTATATAAAAAATTGGTGCATTGCACATTTTAATAACATTAAATATTGTTACAATTTTACATAAAAAAAAAAATTGGTGCATTGGTACATTCATAAAAAAAATTAGCACATTGTATTGTGTATTGTACATTTTACGTAAAAAAAATTGGTAGATTGATATATTAAGAACGTTGTACATTGGTACCTTCATAAAAAATCCATACATTGTATTGTATATTTGTACATTATATATTGGTATATTATACATTTTACATAAAAAAAATTGGTAGCAGTCCCTAACTACGAGTGTTCTTTGATTGAAACCTTATTGATTTTCAGTTTTTTTTTATTTTTATCGAGGCCCCCGACATTTACTAATGAGATTAAATAAAACCAATGATTTATAGGATTGAAAATATTAACAGATAACACACACACACACACACACACACACTAAATGACTTTTGGTTAGAATTCAAAATTTTGAAGCCATTTTTGTTAGTTTTTATTAAGATTAATTGCTAATCCGAGTATACTGTAGGTTGTGCTTTATTTAATTAATTACATATAATTTAACATGTGGATGAGCAACAAGTTGACGTTTTAGGGTATAATTCTAATAATCTTAACAGACATCATTACACCATGATCTATCATTTGTTTGATCTAACATATATATATATATATATATATATATGTATATATATATATATATATGTATGTATGTAGCATGAGAAACTTGATCATGAAGTAATATAATGGCATGGTGCCAGAAAATAATATAAGTATGACTTCTTTTTTTATTGTATATCAACCTTTGACAACATAGATAAACAGAAGAGAACAGCGAGGAAAAGAAATTGGCTGCCTATAATATGACAAAATACTTAAACCTCATGCTATTAGACTACCGTTATTTAGGGCACATACATAACCCTAATCATTTTTTTTTTCTTTTCAAAATACTTATGAATAATTTTCAATTAATTAACCCTTCTGCAATTAGTCCTAATCTCTCCATTGGTGCCTGTCAAAACTCCTATATTCCCCATATTGATCATGGACTGACCAAAGCTATCAAAAAAGTCACTTTGGCTATTTGCAAAGCGGTTCACAATCGCAACGGTATCTCCGCTAGTTGAGAACAGCACCTGATCGGTTTGGAGAAGCCCACGGTTGTTTTGGAGATTTGTAAAGTAGTTGTTGTCGAAGGCATCGCGGGTGGATTGGTCAAGGTCGTTCAATGTATCTCCGTTGCCGTTTTGAGGACATGTTTGGCGGAGGGTTTCCAAGTATCCGGCTTCCATCGTCGGGTCCGGGTTGCCGGTGCCACTGAAATTGTAGAGGCGGTGAACGAAAGTTGAACATCTTGCCCGGCCAAATGTATGAGCACCTAAGAATAAAGGAAACAACCACATTTAAATTCTAAAAATAATTAGAGGTTGACTTATTATTACGTGGTGTACTGCTAGCTTAATCTGGTGATTAATTGTACTATTATTCTGGTCAATTGTGTGTATATATACGGTTACCTGATAAAGCAACCAGATCAGTGGAATCTAATCCTGCGTCGCCAAATTTTTGTGAAAGTTGATCAAGGTTTTCGCCAAAGCCTGGAATGGCAGTGGTACCAGCTCGGTTGGCTGTCCTACTGTCTCTTCTTCCCAATTGAACTTCCCACGTCGGCCCTCCATTCTGCATATATATACCAATACAAATATTACATGAAGAACTTTTTGAACAACAGTATATGAGGAACTGCTTAAAATATATATGCTCCAAATTTCCAAGAATTGTTCATTAATTAGATTATCTCTTCACCGCCATTCGCATTCTTTTTTATTTTCTTTGGGGCTGGTTCTCAGATGGATTGACCATTTCCCAATTAATTAAACTAATTAGGACTTTTAATATGTACGTACCGCAGAAACAAGAATTTCAGAAGCAATTGCTAAAATGTCAGAACAGGAGACAACACCAGGGCAAACATTCTCGAGAGCAGTTTTGATATCATCTACGACGTCGTATCCGTCTGTCGATAGATTGGGACCTGCATCTTTCTCGCTATCTATTCCATCTGCGTTGTCTAGCATAATCGATCCATCACAACCCTGCATGCATGCACCGTTAGCCATTAAATTAAAGTTATTTAGTATTGCACGTAAAAACACAGTTCTTCCTTTGACAGAGCATCCATCTGTTCATTATTAATAGACGGATTCTCGATATATTATTGGTCAATAACATATCAACAGCAAAACTTTTTTATGTTTTAGCAATGTATTATCCGTATTATCAAATACAAAATCCATCATTTAGCAAAGATGGACGCTCATGCGCGTAGAGCTTTATGTAATATATATCTCATTGTACGTTACCTGATGATATTTTTTGAACAAATATTACCTAATGATATTTAGAATAACCAATAACATTTTCCTTAATGAATTACATACATTGACGAAGCAGTCGTGGAAATGCACCCGGATGAGTTTGGCACCAAGCCGGATGTCATTCTGTTGAGCTTGCTCGACCACACCACGAACAATGCTCGTCACATTCGGGCATGTGGTACTGTAGAAAGTTGAGCTTAGTTGAGCGTTAACATTTCCCAACACACTAGTAAAAACAAGAACAAATATTGCTCCTGCAATTGAAAATGAAGACATGATGATTAATTAGGAAACTGAAAATTGAGAGGTTGCTAGCTATAGATAGTAGCTCTTGGGGTGGGAGATGAGATGGGTTCTATATGAGGCTAATACCACCCTTTTATAGAGAGAATATATAATAGGTGAGATTTCAGTGCAGCGACAAGCATTTTGTGCATGCATGCTTTAAGCAAATGACCAGAAAGATCGTTCTTTGAATATTCATACATGGAAATTTTCAGATAATTAAGCTGATGTGGGCCTATTCGGAATCAGGAACATTTCTAAGTATCCTTTTAAGTTGAAGAATTTTCAAACTTTTCGGTGGAGGGAGCAATTATTTTAATCTAATTTTGTATATATTTCAACGGTCCAAGGGCCATATATAGTAATTATATTGAGGACTTGATATACTAATAATTTCACCAGGAAAAGAATTGGTCCGGGGAATGAATAATGGAATCATGAAGCAATGATTGTCATTCGATCGTTGAATACACCATCTATTTAATTTATATTGTTTGATATACTTCTTTTCTCTGTGTAAAAAAGTTATCACAGTTTGATTAAGAGACTTAAGTGAAAAATGCCGTATTTCATTTCACTGTGTACTGGTTATTTTCTCAAATCTATAATTTACAAATTTTTTTTTTTTTTTTTTTTTACATATATTTAGGGTATGTATGCATAGCATAAATGTAATGAGGTTTACCAAATTCTTCCAAGCATTGCGTGCATAAACGTTGACAAAGAATTACCCATTAAATTGGAAGATTAATAAGATAAGTTTTCTCCATGTCTAGTCCCTTCAAAATAAAAAAATCATTTACGTAAACTTAAATATGCAGTAAATTTTATGAGGTACCCAATCCATATACCATCTATTTCAATTCTAGTCACCTATCGAGATCAATATTGTTGACGTATACAACATGAAGTAGTGAGACTTCTTCTAATTGGATATGTAGGGAGTAGGAAACATACGTATGATGAAGTCTAGCATTCTAGAATTTTTGTATATTGACCGGAGGCTTTGGAGACAATCGAATGACTTCAATCAGTATGTCAAACCGTGTGGGTACGTACGTAGCTGTATGGACGCGCTCATTTAATACTAGCATCCTATTACGGGAATGGACACATATATCTCAGTCCTGTATAATGTATGTTTATCATAAAAAGTTTATTTGAAGATCATTTCTATAAAAAAAAATTTAATTATTTGAATCACAAATTATTTATTTATCCCAATGTGTAGAACATATCAACAGTGTGCGTACCAAGTAACATTGATGAATTGTACATTTATTTGATATATTTAAATGACTAAACGGTTTCTTATTCAAATGTTTTTTTTTTTTTGTTTGAAGATGATCTCCAAAGAAAGATTAAGAATTGAACAGCTCCGATTTTGGAATCTATCACAATGAGTGGTATATGTGCATTCCGTCATGGGGATGAAAGTATTTTCTAATAGAAATTTTTAAGTATACCTAGTACACAAGCCGATACACCACCTGTAATAATATAAGTGGAAGGAGACTGAAGAAAGATGATGTTCCACCATAAAACCAATTGGCAATATGAGTTATAGCCCATTTATTTATAAGCACATGCAAATCTTTCCCCGATGTGGGATTCATCAGCTCAACATGAGCCCTCATGTGTGGTGAATTTTCAAGGCTAAAGCGTGGAGAACACAAATCGGGTGACATGAAGCATGTGTGGCCGTTAGGCTTCACACATTGGACGACTTGCTATGATACCATTAGGGGTGCAACTTGGGTTGGGCCAATCCGAACCTGCTCATGTCCAACCCGACTTTAAACCTGAACAAGTGCGTTTTTTTTAGTTATAACCCACCCGAACCCAACCCAATTTCAACCCGTTCATTGATTGGGTTGAGTTGGGTTGATCATTTGCTTGTCCATCCCAACCCAACCCAACTGATTAACCAAACCCAATCTAACTAGATTATAACCCATATCAATTAATGTTCATACTACACCCAAGTGAGCCAAGTCCAAAAAACAACGCCCTTTCTAATTTTTTTTTTATAGTAAATTACCCTTTATAATTACTTAAGCTTTTAGGGAATAAGAGACTTTGATTAGTCAGCCCATATTCGTAGTCTCTAAATCCTAAAGCTTTATAGTAGATTGATTTATGAAATTAAAGTTAGCTAGCTTTGATGTTACTTGGCTTAATTTTTTTAGGAATTCTTGGAACTAAGTCGTTACAAAATTAAACTTGAAAAAGTTGGGAAAACCAAACTCAACCCAAGCAAACCCAAACCCAATTAAACTTGAGCCCAAATGAACCTGAATGAAACCCAACCCGAACCCGAGCCCAAGCCCAAATTGTAAAAGTTTGGTTAGGATTGAGTTGACCTTCTAACCCACCCGAGTTGTACCCCTAGATACCATGAAGAAAGTTGAGGTTCCACCATAGAATAAATTGGCAATATAAGGTGTAGCACACTATAATTAAGCACATGCAAAATCCATTCTTTTTCTGATGTGAGAATCTTATTCTCAACAATATCATAACTCTACTTATATTATGGCATGTACCAGCTTGTTTTCTAGTATGTACAAGAAAAAAAATCTCTCCTAATTATAACACGGGATGTACTACTTTATATTCCGATGGTACACTCTCAACGGTCGCCTACATTTTGACCTCCAACATTTTAAATCATTGTTTTTTGGTCATTCCAATATATTAAATTAAATTTAAGAAAGTTGCCTAAATTCAATCTCTTCAACGGTCAAGTAACTTTGAAGTTAATTTACTGTGTCATTTACTGCTTATAACTTTGACCTTATGTATAGGTTAATATCATATCAATTAACTAGGGTAGTGACATATAGAAGATTTGAATAGGGTGGAATATTGTTAGGTATGTTTTTGTGAAATGCAGAAAAACATCTAATTGAGCTTGAAAATAAACAAAAACAAGAGTCAGCAGTGCTATCCAATCGGCTCGTTTATTGTATTTTATTTTGAAAAAAAATCGGCTCCTTTATTTATTTGTTGGAAATTTCCTCCTTTTTTATAAATTTATATTATTCTTTGGCCAAATTTTTTTGGTGATCCTTGTGGTGATACTCTATTTTTAAATAGACCCATGTGGTGAAAAAGCTATTAATTATAATCATGTGGTGAAATTCGCTATCAATCATAGTCCAAATTGGATTTTTCCTCATTCTTCTGCCATTAACCAATCATAAAGCACCATGTGGATATAAATTTTTTTTTATTTTTAAAACTTTTAGAGCTACAATAAAAGAATAAATAAACAATAAAATTACAAGGTTCATATTATCAGACTTTCTCATTGCAAGAGAGTCAAGAGTCCAAATTCAAGATTTAAAAAATCATAAAGTACCTTGCCGCGTTTAGATTAGAATATAAGTTATCATGCAAACATTGAATTTAGTTACATTTTAAGAAGAACAATGGTGGACGGGATGACTAGGGTTATGTGAGAGAGGGGGGAAGGTGGTGGGTGGTCGATGTGGCTGTGGCTGACAAGGGTAGGGATTGGGGAGGGATTTTTTTTTTCCTTCTATTTTTGTTGATTGTAAAAAATTGGAATTACCAAAAAAAAAAGAAAAAAAATGGAACGACCTTTTTACCCCTGCATGTGGATGAGTTTTTGACAGAAATTTCAATTTGGATTACGATTGATAATGAACTTTACCACAGGGTTAAGATTAACACTTTTTTCACCACAGGGGTCAATTTAAAAGTAGTGTCTCACCGTAGGGATCAAGAAAAAAATTTAGCCTTATTCTTTATATAAGGATAATATAAATTTATAAAAAAAAACTTTAATTAGTTGCCTAGTTGAATATTCTGAGCATATTTGATGAGCGTTTCAGCTGAATTTTCATCTAAGCAAGATACAAGCCAATAGTAATTCATGATATACATGATGAAATACTAGCATGCATGCATCCAAAAGTTTAAAGAAAATGACAAAAATATTTCTTTTTTGGACTAAATATGTGAATATTTACATTTGAATGTGAACATTTAATTCAAAATCAATTAACAAAACGAGGGACATGACCATAAGTTTTCAAACTAATAGCCAGGGAAGGTTTCTATTCTCCAATATAGAAATTTTTGAGAAATTTCTCAAGTAGAAGGTGTTCATGTGCATTATCAATATAATGAAAAGATCTTATCAAAACTAAAGGGATTCTTATTTCACAAATATTTTGGCTGGAAAGTCACAGGTTTTAATCCGTTTTGCGACTATCTACAAAAAGCCATCATAAAACCTTTTTTTTTTTTGTTACCTTCGCCCTAATCAAAGCTTCATATATGATCATGATCGGACATTACAAAAGTGTCATGATCAACGAAACTCCCTTCTCACTAGCCATGTGTCTGGGCCCTGCTTGAATTTTATTTTATTTCTTAATTTTCAAGCTTAAAAGTTTAATACAAGGCACTTCTATAGGTTAGCTCTTCTAAATTACTTATAATATTTTTCTTACAATGTTCACAAATTGGTTTAGATATAAATCAAAAAATTCTGTTTGACTCAATAAATGCTAAGGTCACTTCCAAAAGACTTAAAAAAAATTCCTTGCAATGCAAAAGCGTTTTCAATAACTCAACAATCACATTTTTCACAAAATAATATGAAGTATAACTCACAGTTTTTAATTAGTTTTTCAAAATTTTGCAAAACTAACATAAAACCTATTTTCGTGGTTTTCTCACTGAACCTTAAGATTCTTAAAATTCACACAGGACAATCAGGAGATGTACTCGCCAACGGAACTCCTTGGTCCGCCGACATTTTCTTATTGATTTTATGTTTTCCAGCTTAAACTTTAGTGAGAAACACTTGACTTACAAATGGTAAGTCCACTTGGTGAACGGCTTTTAAGTATACCTTAATGCGCAGGCAAAAATACTCTCATTTTTGACAAAAATTGCGAACAATAAAATCACGACTTTTAATTGGGTTTACGAAATTAAAGTCATACAAGGGTTACTACACGTAGGAACTTCATATATATCTCAAAAGAAAATAAAAGGAGTTTATTCCACATACAGTCTACATAAAAGATTCCCCCAAGGCATTAAAGCAATTAGGAGCTAGGGCAATAATCTTGCGGAATGCAAGTCCACTGCTAGCTAGACATATTTCATGCATTAACAGCCCTGCAGTTCTTTCTGATCTCTCCAGCAGACCCAGTAAGAGGACTAATATTCCCCATCTTGATCATAGAATTAGCAAAATCAGCGAGGAACAGATTAAGATTTGAGTTATAGCTTTGGACCAAACTTTTAGTCCCTGTTGTCACAGCTTCATCACTAGAAAATAGAATTTGATCTGAACCTAGGAGGCCCTTCCCGTTAATCAAGTTCTGAAAGTAATGGTTGTCAAATAGATCAGTTGAATTCCGATCTAAAGGTGCGGTATTGTTTCCATCACTGGTCTGCGGACACCGATTCTGTAGATCAGTTTGCATGCTTTGTTCCATTGTACTATCAGGAGCACCTGTTCCTGAGAAGTTGAAGAGTCTATTGCTGAAAGTGGCACACCGTGCCAACCCAATTGTATGAGCTCCTACACATAATTAAACCCCTTTAACACATTAATTAACTGGTAGATTATATCAACTAATGATGTATTCGCTCTTAATTAAACAGCAGTGAAGAACATGACAAAATCTGAAGAACCTTATTCAGTATTTGGCCATTAGATAAAACATCAACATAATTTCCCTCACTTTGATCAATTAGAATGGATTAAGTGTCTCAGATACTTACCCTCCCTTTCAAAATAGAAAGGACCGTGTCTCATGTTTGATGAACAATTAATGTTAGGACTTGATCGATTAAATTGAACAATTTTACGACTAGAGAGAAAAGAAAAAAAATTCTCCTTCCCAATGTTTTATTTGATGGGTCCGACCCAGTCCAATCTTTTCTAGTTCCGGCCATAAAACGAGATTAAAGACTAAAACCGCTAAAGATATTACTCTCTAATTACATGCTCAGAAATAAATATTTTATATTGTCCTCTCTGCATGCACACAAGAGAAGCACATGAGACTTAAATAAAGGGTGTTGAAATCACTATAGCAAGTATACATGTACCTGATAAGGACACAACGTCTGTGATATTTAGGCCCACAGCGGCAAACTTGGAAATGATGATATCTAGGGCTTCAGTTGGCGCAGGAAGTGCACTGTTTGCTCCTGTCTGATTTGCCACTAGACCATCTCTTCTTCCAAGTAGAACTTTCCATGAAGTTCCTCCACTCTGCAAAATGTGGCAATATTAGTATAATACAACATAACATGTTTAATTATGAATTAAGGATCTAATTAATAATGGCATGCATGATAGTGGATATTAATAAACATAATTAGCAAAGTTAATTAACTTACTAAGAGCACAGAATCTCTAGCAGCTATGGCTAGTATATCAGCACACGACACTACTCCGCTACATGAGCTCTCCACAGAGCTCTTGATTCTGTCAACGACTTCAAACCCTCTTGCTGAATTCAAATTTGGGCGGGCATTCTTCTCACTATCATTACCATCCAGTAGCAGTGACGCATCACAACCCTACACGTGTACATGAAAGGGAGATCATTTAAAATTGGGAGGCCTATGAGCTGCAAATAAAAATTGTGATGCATGCATAAACAGAAATCGGTATATGAAAACTAAAAACAAAATCACTATCTACGGGATCCTTAAGAACTCACATTGACAAAGCAGTCATGGAAGTGAAGCCGAAGCAAAGAAGCAGCCATTCGCATTTCAGACTTGACAGCATTCAGAACCTCTCTTCGGACAATTTTGAGAACATCCGGACATGTTGCGTTGTAGAAATCTGTACTTAACTGGGCTTTCGCGACAAAACACAAGGCAAAGAACGTGATCATTGCCAAAGAGTAACGACGGCTAAAATTAATGGATGACCTTGTCATTGTTACTTAAGAGATGACACACTTAATGCTAATCAATATGGTTAAGGGCTACTTAAGTTGTATGATCAGACATTCCTTGAACTCCATTTATAGCCACGATTATGCGTAAAACAACAAATTTTTAATTAACTATACAGTAGTGTATAATTTTGTTTATCTATTTGAAAACTAGCTACTAGTGCTTATGATGTATGGCGGCAGCACTCAGTGCTTCACCGCTTAGTTGCCTTCATGAACTCAGAAAACAGCACTGAGAGTGTGAGACTGATATTAATTAGCATAATCTCAAGAGATTAGTGCATTTAATATTGCCGACAATGCGGATAACTGAAAGAGTGGTGGCCTAATTGCTCTCAGTTGTACGCTTATAATATAAGAATTTGATTTCTATATGCAAGTTCATGAACGACAGAAGATTGGCAAAGCATACTATATACGATATAGTGCATACCTACAGAAAGCCAAATGGTTTTTTGCTTCCACTTTGGCGCGCACATGATTAAATTATGCTTGCATTAAGAATTTTTTAACAATAAAATAAGGCTGAGCATGCAATATGACCATCTTAAAATTAAAATTATTTTCACTTGATCATAGTGATTTCTTAGTAATGGTCTGTAAAAACGTTAAGTTGGAATTGAAAGCATCTTTATCCCTGTTGATAAGAGTTGACATTTTGGGGAAGCATGCAACTCACAGAGTGCCATGTCTGAGGGCACTACATTGCGCCATTTTGTCTCTTCTTCTTTTCCTACCCCTGTTTCCTCCAATGAATACAAAAGACCAACATTTTAGAGACTATTAGCAACTTCACGAAATTAAACATTAATTGGTTGAGCACCAAGTTTTTTTGACGTTTAATTATCGTTATTGGTACAGGTAAGCCCACGTTTTGTTGCGA
Source organism: Pyrus communis (assembly GCF_963583255.1). Lineage (NCBI taxonomy): Eukaryota > Viridiplantae > Streptophyta > Magnoliopsida > Rosales > Rosaceae > Pyrus > Pyrus communis. The sequence continues at coordinate 26,763,631 of NC_084810.1, read as the reverse complement.
AATTTACAAATTTTTTATTTTTGCAAAATATTTTCTATCATGATTAAGAATTTTTTACAAGGTACTTAATAGTGGTTTTATCATTTATTGAGCTACAAATATATATAAAATATTAAAATAAAAGCAAAAAATAAATGGACAAAAATAATAGTGGGGCCCAAAACTTTGTTGAAATAGGACTCCATCCACAAGAATATCTACAAAAGGTCTTACATAAATTTTCAACGCCACGGTGTAGTGACGGTGAAAACATATAGATTTTATAACAATTTCTAAATAATTTTGCAAAACCGCCTAAAAACTGTGATGGTTAGCCCACATTTTTTTAAAATGCAACTTTTTTTTTAGCAAAATATTTTCCATAGTGATTAAGAGTAACATTAAAAGGCAATTGAAAGAGATTTTAGCATTTGTTGACTTACAAATATATTTTTAATAGAATATTTAAGCCTCAAACTAAAAAATAAATGGACAAAAATAGTAGTAGGGCTCAATAGCATTGCTGAAACGGGACTACAGCTACAAGAATATAAACAGAAAGTCTTACATGAATTTTAAAAACCTCACAATGTGGTGAAGGTGAAAGCAAACAAGTTTTACAACGAGTTTTGTACAAATTTGTAAAATCCCTTGGAAACCGTGATAATGTCCACAATTTTTTTTGAGAAAAATACAAAATTGTTATTTTTGCGAAATATTTTCGATGATGATTAAGAGTCAATTTGAAAGGCAATTGAAAACGATTTTACCATTTATTGAGCCACAAATATATTTTTAATAGAATATGTAAGCCAAAAACTTAAAAATAAATTGAAAATTGTAGTGGGGCCCAAAACATTGCCGAAACAGAACTCTATCAACAAGAATATTAACAAAAAGTCTTACATGAATATTCAAAACCTCACGGTGCAGTTAAGGTTAAAGAAAATAGATTTTACGACGATTCTTAAATTTGCAAAATAGCTTGGAAATAGTGAAGGTTAGCCCACATTATTTTAGAAAAATGCAAAAATTTGTATTATGCGAAATATATTCTGTTAGATTAATATTAACTTTATAAGGCAATTGAAAGAGGATTTACCATTTATTCATCCACAAATCTATTTTTAATAGAATATTTAAGACGAAAAACTGAAAAATGAATGGACAAAAATAGTAGTGGAGCCCAAAACATTGCCTAAACGGGATTGCATCTACAATAATATCAATAATAAGTCTTATATGGATTCTTGAAACCTCATGGTGTTGTGAAGTGAAAGCAAGTAGATTTTACGACGATTTTTGTACAAATTTACAAAATCGCCTAGAAACTGTGATGGTTAGCCCATGTTTTTTTCGAAACAAGAAAATTTTTATTTTTGCAAAATATATTTTCGTCATGATTAAGAGTAACTTTATAGTGCAATTGAAAGTAGTTTCACTATTTACTAAGCTACAAATATATTTTTAATTGAATATTTCAAACGAAAATTGAAAAATAAATTGACAAAACTAGTAATAAGGCCCAAACAGTGCCAAAGTTGGACTCCATGCACAAGAATATCAATAAAAAAATCTTACATAAATTTTCAAAACATCACGGAGCAGTGAATATGAAAGCAAGTAGACGTTACAACAAGTTTTGTACAAATTTGCAAATTCACCTAGAAACCGTGATAGTTAGCCCACATTTTTTTATTTTTTTATTTTTTTTTAGAAAATGTCATTCTTATATTTTTGTGAGCCAAAAATGTATTTTTGATAGAATATTTAAGCTGAAAACTAAAAATAGATTGACAAAATTGTAGTGGGGCCCAAAACATTACCGAAACAGGACTTATCCACAAGAATATTAATAAAAGTCTTACAAAAATTTTCAAAAACTCATGGAGCAGTGATAGAAAATAGATTCTATGATGATTTTTGTACAAATTTGCAAAATTGCCTACAAACTGTGATAGTTAGCCCACGTTATTTTGGGGAAAATGTAAATTTTTTGTTTTTGCAAATATTTTCCGTCATGATTAAGAGTAACTTTATAAAGCAATTGAATTTTTTTGTTTGTCGAATATGGCAATTGAAATTGGTTTTACTATTTCTTGAGCCACAAATGAATTTTTATTAGAATATTTAAGTCGAAAACTTAAAACTAATGGACAAAAAAATGCAGTGATGCTCAAAACATTGGCGAAACGGGATTCCATCTACAAGAATATTAACAAAAAATCTTGCACGAATATTCTAATCCTCAAGGTGTGGTGAAGATGAAAGTAAATAGATTTGACGACAATTTTTATAAAAATTTGCAAAATCGCCAAGAAATCGTGATGGTTAGCCCACCTTTTTTTTTGAGAAAAATGCAAATTTTTTATTTTGTGAAATATATTCCGTCATGATTAAGAGTAACTTTATAAGGCAATTGGAAATGGTTTTACCATTTATTGAGCCACAAATGTATTTTTTGGAGAATATTCAAGCCCAAAACTTAAAAATAAATGGACAAAAATTGTAGTAAGGCCTAAAACATTGGCGAAACGAAATTGCATCTACAAGAATATTAACAAAAAGTCTTATATGAATATTCAAAACGTCACGATGCGGTGAAGGTGAAAACAAATAGATTTCACGATATTTTTTTTGTATAAATTTGTAAAATCACCTAGAAACCGTGATATGCGCTAATAATTATTTGGGTTGCATGTAGCTTGATATGAAACCTATTTACAAGTCGTGGATGCATTACAACAATCTACAATATAGAAGAATTGGTTCACTAGCTACTAATAGTACCGATACCTTTTAAGATAAAACTCAACACCGACATAGAATTATAATATTAGCGCTAATGAACCCAATATTTGGACTTGGGTGATTGAGCACAATATCAGTACTAAGTAGTGGGCTCATGCCGTTGCACAACAATTTGGTTACGTAGCCTCTTGCCTGGACTTGGAACTCAGATATCTTGAGTGAGAGCTGGGTATCCTTTCTTGTCATTTATATTAAGTTAATTATTTCAAAAAGCAAGAGTACCAAATGCATGTTCATTCATGCTGATCCACTTCTCTTATTTATCAACAAGCAGAGGTCACATAGTATATTTATGATGTTTGAGATACTAATTTATGGACGAAGAGTACTCTATATTGATACTAAATGGAGCCTACCGCATCTATGAATTAACCGCTCTACAATTCTTCCGAATTTGTCCACTCAGACCAGTAAGTGGCCTAATATTTCCCATCTTGATCATGGACTTAACAAAGTCATCAAAGAAAAGCTTAGGGTTTCTTCTGTAGCTGTCAACAAGAGTTCTGGTCATCATTGAAACGGATTCATCACTACTAAATAGAATTTGGTCAGAACGAAGAAGACCCCTTCCATCGAGTAAGCTCTGGAAGTAGTGGTTGTCAAATAGATCATTCGAATTTTGATCAAGCACCGTTACTTCGTTGCCATCGCCATTCACAAGACATACATGTTTCAAATCAGATAGCATGGTTTTTTCCTTTGTACTATCTGGACCTCCAGTGTTCGAGAAGTTCCAGAGTCTTTTGCTGAAAGTGGCACACCTTGCTCTTCCAATTGTATGGGCACCTATGTACACGCATGATGAGCAAAGGGAATGAGTACACAAAGGAGGATAGGGCACTACATTTTAGATATAGGGATAAGTTTACACACACACACACACACACACATATTATATTATATATACATCTATATATATACACTACTAGAGAGTTTGACCCAATATAATTTCATTTTTAGGACTCCCCAATTCCTTTGTGAAACCCCAATACCAATCAAGTTTGACTCTCAAATGCAAAATGCATACAAGCACGCCAACACAAAACGAAACAAGAATCTCAGTCGTTTCTAATATATTAGCAAAGATAGAAATTGCAACCATTCCTATAATTATATAGGCTTTTTTGTTATGTACCTGACAAGGAGACCACGTCTGTGACATTGAGTCCAACATTGCCAAAGTTTGAAATTATTGTCTCCAATGTGTCATATTGAGAAGGAATGGCAAGATTAGCTCCTCTTTGATTTGGCACCAGTCCATCCCTTCTTCCCAGTTAAACTTTCCACGACGGGCCTCCACTCTGCACATTGTCATGCCCTTAGATTCATCCATCACGTCCGTTCTTCCATATACTAATTATATGAATCTCGAACCTCTACATTTAGAGGCCGTTTTCGCTACATGCTGCCTAATGACCTTTGCCACGTTTAATGATTTATCTAAACTAAGAGGGTGGGGGAGTGAGCAAAGCCTCACAATGGGCTAACAATAATGTAGTTTAAATTCGTATTTGTCACGTTAAATTAAATGTGATGTAATATATTGTAATTACTTACTTGAGCTCTTTTCTGACAAAACAACAGCTAACTAGTTGTTTTTTAGTTGAGCTAGTTGCATTTGAAGAAAGTTAGGGTTCCACTACAAAACTAATTGGCTATAGAGAGAGTAGCCCAACTTACTTATAAGTTTAGCACATAGACAACAAAAAGCGGGTGATGTAGAGCAAGTGTGGCCATTGGCTTCACATGCGGGACAACCTGCTCTGATACCATGAAAAAAGTTGGGGATCCACTATAAAACCAATTGGTTATATGGGTAGTAGCCCAATTTACTTATAAGTCAATATGACAAGGTTCCTCCTCCCATCAATGTTGGATTCATTCTTCACAACATCTATTATGGGTTGGTCAGATGTTGGAGGGAATAAAAAATCATCCCTTGTTCAGATTTGACTTCCTATTCGATTTGGGCTCATGACTCACCTAATTTTGTCATTTACTACGTTGCATCGGCAATTTAAGATAACAAACTATTGACACTTCAAAAATCTAATTATGCACCCTCCTCATAAGAGTATTTTTCTTTCTAAAACTATAAAGTTTAGAGTGCACAGTTAAATTTTTTTAATACCAATAACAATTCCCTTTAAGATATTAAGATATTTTTTATATTTTGTTTCTCTAATTCGTTTTCTATTTGAACTCCTAGACCTTCTAGTACCAAGAGGCATAATATAAACATCTTTAGGGTGCTAGGGGTATGTTTGAGGTTTCCTCATTTCTCTAATAGATTCCTGCAAAATAATGGGTTTCATACCTTCTCTTTGGCATGTTGGGTCAGAATCTAACCCACTACCTTATTAATTTGAGAAACTAAAGATGAAAACTTACCAAGAGTACAGAATCTCGGGCGATCAGAGCTAATATATCAGCACAAGATACAACTCCACTACATGCACTCCACAGCATTTTTGACTTTGTCTGCCACTTCAAATCCTCTTGTTGAGTTCAAATTTGAAGTGGCAAATTTCTCACTGTTACGTCCATCCAATAGAATGGATGCATCACAGCCCTAATTAAGGTCAAATTACGTGAAAATATGATTCGGATGAAATCATAAAGGCCTGTAAAAAAAAAAAAAAATTGTCAGAAATTTCTGAACTCACATTCACAAAGCAATCGAGAAAGTGAAGCTGAAGCAACGAAGCTGCCATTCGCATTTCGTTCTTTACAGCATCTATAACCTCCTTCCTGACTATTTTACAACGATCTGGACATGTCTGCTTATAGAAATCTGCAGAAAGATCAGACTTCACAGCTAAACATAACATGAAACATTTATGAGCAAAAATAAGCTATTATAGTCCATAGATCAATTTTTCATGGTTGTTTAGTGAAGGCCAAGGATGAAGAGATAAATTTGAAGTTCTATTAGTAGCCAAAGTTCAAGCAGCTAAATTGAAATTGCATAAACCCCAATCCATAGATGAATTAGTGCACTAAATGTTTGGCCAATCAAAAAGTGACAAAGCTGTAAGATTTCTGATTATTGGATTGCAATCATATAAACTTGTACCATGGAAAATGTGAGACAATGAATCAAAGTAAAACATTTGGAAAGCAATAAGGGTTCAATAATTCAAGGAACTTTGCTAGAATTCCGTGATACAATCATTAAGTTGCCGATGCACCAAGAATGTTGAATAGTTAGAATTTTCTAATATTGTGTTTGGAGGAGTGGCTTTAAAGTACAGAAGGATTTTAGATTCGATTGTTAAAATTGTACAACAAAAACATTAGCAATAAACTAAAACTATAAAGCTGCTATTAGAACACTACATATATTCCAAACATATTTTAGCACAAGTTCTATCGTACTTTAAATTTTGAATTCTCTTGTCCAAACACACCATAAAGGACTAAAGACATAGTCAGGAACAAGTTAGTATTGACATTATAGAGTACTCAACTATTCACAGGATAAGATTATGCAAACAATCAAATGCAGATAATTTTTTTGGTGTGATTAATTGTCGCATGTCACACTGTATTACTATCGTCACATGTCACATTATATTACTAATCCAGCTTATTATAACATATAATAATGTACACAAAATATCAACATTAATATCTACCCATATTATTATACTTGAACTAGAAGTAATAATCTTCCATGACAGTGGTTGTTACATCCAAAATATTTTGCAATCAAATTGTGATCAATTGTACGTTTTATACTGTTAAAGCATCCAACACCAATCCAATTAAACATAATTTCTAGGTTAAAGCCAGATTTTCAACCAAAACATTTAAGAATTAGAAAGGAAAAGTAGAAAAAGATCTTAAAAAAATAAAAAGAAAATGTAATATATGGCGCCAATTCATCAAACAAAAGTAACAGCAGACACATGTAGATATATCCACAGTATATCAGTTTGGACGTGTCTGATGGATAACTTGCCACGTGGCTAAGACCGAAGATATTAGTCTGGTTACACTCATGAGCCTCTCAGCCTCTGCTTCTTCAATCTTTGGTCACCAATGGCGGCAGCAGCAGCAAATCTAACAAACCTGAGAAGCTTCCATTATTGGCGCCAAAAACCCACATTCTCACCATCGCCACCAACTCTTCCCTTCTACAGAAACTCTTCAGCTTCAAGTGCAGGCCGTACAAAGACGTTGACGAAAGTGTTGACTCAAGAAGAAGTTTCGTTTACGGAGCAAGAGAACTCTCTCGTCGAAGCCCTCATCGGAATCCAAGGCCGAGGCCGCTCTGCTTCTCCTCAGCAACTCACCGTAGCACTTCTCTCTGCTTCACCTTTTAAAATATCCTGTAATGTTTTTGAGATTTTTTTGAAGAAAATTGATTGAACGAGAATTGCTAATGCTTTTGTAGGATGTTCAAAATGCTGTGAATGTTCTTGAAGGTTTACAAGGCGTTCCTGACCCGGTTCGTCATCGTTGTTATATTAAAATTCCAAACAGATGCATATATGTGCTTTTGAGAAATACGCGCAATAAAATACCGGCCACAAAGTTTTAATCAAAAGTAGAACTAAGAGACGCTACACTGATAATAAGTCATATAGTTTCTTTTTCGTTTCTCTTGGGTTTTATTTTTTATGTAAAGTTTATAATCGGTTATATTTGTGCATATTTCCGTGTATGCTTAATTTATAAAGGGTCTCGTTAAATATATTTATAGGAATATTGAATTTGTATGTTTTGTTATGTATGCAGACAAGTTCTAGTTTAATTGAAGGACGCTGGCAATTGATGTTTACTACAAGACCTGGAACTGCCTCTCCAATCCAAGTATGACCTTATCAACTAAAGCTTTTTCCCCCCTTGTAAATGATTATAATTTTTCTTTCTTATAAAATTAAGAAATTATAAGGGAATATGGTCTGTTTAATTTCTTTCAAATCATTCATCCGAAGAATCAAATTGTTATTTGTTGTGCATTCCTGTAAACTGCTATCGCAAATTTGAAAATTGCAAAAAACTTGGTTTCTTTTGCACTATGTTTTGGATTTCCTTACAAACTTGAAATCATCCACCCTAGCTATGTGACAGATGAACACAGGTAATCCATTGTATATGTAAAGGTATGGATCCTTTATTGAAACCAATTTTGCTTAAGACAATTGGTCTGGCTGATACTCTAAACAATTTGAAAGTGGCATTAAGTTTGAATCATGCTTCTAAAATTTTGCAGAGGACGTTTGTGGGGGTTGACTTCTTTAGCGTATTTCAAGAGGTATATCTTAGGACAAGTGATCCACGCGTATCGAATATCGTCAAATTCTCTGATGCAGCAGGTGAACTAAAAGTAGAGGTACGACCTGCTATCTCCCTAACTCCTAAATATCATCACATATATCTTCTCAAAAGCACAAAAGAGTTACTACCATAGTACCATTCGGTTGTTATCTTTAGCCACCTTTGATTCTAGTAAAAAATGTTGTCATAGTATTTTCTTTTCACTTATGCATTCTCTATTTTCTTTTCACGCAGGCAGCAGCATCAATAAAAGATGGGAAACGAATCCTCTTTCAGTTTGACAAAGCAGCATTTTCTCTTAAATTTTTACCGTTTAAGGTTCCATATCCAGTTCCATTCAGACTTCTCGGAGATGAGGCAAAGGGCTGGTTGGATACCACATACTTGTCTGAATCTGGAAACCTTCGTATCTCAAGAGGAAATAAGGTAATCGGCACTTTGTTGCTTAGTAGTATAAAGATTTTAATACATTCTGTACTGTATTTCACATCAGTAATATTAACACATAGTCAGAGACTTTCAATTAATTGCTTAAATCTTAAAAATGAGTTGCTTATAGCTAAGGATATCCATAAGTATCTTTGTAGTGCAGGGAACTACATTTGTGCTGCAAAAGAAAACTGAACCTAGGCAAAGATTGCTGTCAACAATCTCCACGGGTACAGGAGTTAAAGAGGTGATGTTTCCAATTCAATTTTCTCAAGTTGCATGCCTAAGAAGATTTTGCCTTGTTGATATGGTCTCCTGCAACCCCATTTCTTCTATCACAGGCAATCGATGAGTTCATCTCGTTAAATCAGAACATGGGTGATCTAGAGCTCCAAGACGGGGAGTGGGAAATGATATGGAGTTCACAGGTAATCTCATGCTTATAAATTGGCCATAGAGTGTTTTTATGTTGCCTTTTACAGATATCCTAGCGGCGTGGGAAGTGGAAAAGACACTGAGAGACTTAAATTTGGTGTGACTAAACCACTTAGAATTTTTTTTGCATACAATTTTCACTCGCCTCTCATATGTGGCAGGAAGAGACAGATAGTTGGTTAGAGAATGCAGCCAATGGTCTAATGGGAAAGCAAGTAAGCGAAACTTTATAGCTTCTATTTTCGACAGATTTCTTTCATTCTCTTTACTATTTTCTTCTTCTAAAAAAAATGTAATGCTGTGATTATAGATTGTCAAGAAAGATGGACAAATAAAGTTTGTGGTTGATACCTTACTTGGACTCAAATTCTCCATAACTGGCACATTCGTGTAAGTTTCTCATTACTTGGAATTTATGGTAGTACTGCTGTATTGTGAAAGCCTGATTTTTACATTCTCCATCACGTTGACAGGAAAACTGGCAGCAGAACATATGATCTTACAATGGATGACGCGGCCATCATCGGTGGTCAGTTTGGGTATCCTGTAGAGCTAGAGAGCAAGTTCGAACTTGAGATACTGTAAGATATCTCATTTTGTTATTCATAATTCATGTACTTATTTCCTCAAGATTTTGATTATCTGGAATCCCTTTTCTATGCATATATCTACTCACACTGTATGCTGCAGGTATAGCGATGACAAGATCAGAATTACACGGGGGTATAGAAAAATCGTTTTCGTGTATTTACGAACAGATGGTGTTGAACAGAACTAAGCTGGTCTAACCGAACAGATATAAGATCTAAGTTTCAAGCGACGCAAATTTGCTTCTTGTAGTTCCTTGTGTTGGTAAATATATAAGCACACCCAGATTATTTTGAATGTTTGATTGTAACTCTGAGAAAAAATACATACATATATATTAGCATTAATGTCTTGACATGTATTCTTGGCTATTTTTTGCCTTATCGTAACATCAAATGTAATTATGAAATTAATCGTATCCCAGATATGTTTTACTCTGGTAAGAATTCGAAATTAATTGTATCCCAAATATGTTCTACTCTCTGGTAAGAATTCATTTATGTTACAGTGAAAAAGTTTTATGAGGAATGATTTTGAGCACGTCTGATTTTCTCCTTTTAAACTTTATTTTTGTCTGTTTTGATTTATTCAATTTAAAAGCAAAAAATAAATAGAAGTGTGCATGAGGAGAAAATAGTTGTGCATAAATCACTTCCATCGTTCTTTACTATTCGAGCTTGGTATTTTGGTATTTATATGCTAGGGCTCGGATTACTTATTCAGTACTTCTATGTTCTAAACAAATCAGCAAAATTCTCTCACAAAAAAGGGTACTAAAAAAGAAATATATCTCGTCAATAGAATCCCCCACCAAATATCATGGCACAATAAAAACCCAACTTTATAGAAAAACGGTCATCATATACCCTTCCACCCCCACCCCTCATGAAAGTGTCTTAGAAGCAATTAATTATTTGATTACTTGGATCCCAGGTAATCAAGAAAAAAAAAACTTGCCTGAATTCATTCATTCTCGTTGCAAAACCTTCCACATTCAATCAACCTAGATTTGGACTTCAATATCTTCTGAAACCCTAGATTGTTTTGGTTGTTAATCAACCTAGATTTGGACTTTAATGTCTTCTGAAACCCTAGATTGTTTTGGTTCTCTTTAAATTCAAAGGCTGTACTTCTTTTGCTCACTTTTTTCTTAAAACCACAATTCGGAGGGTTCTTCGAGCACCTGGTAAGTGTCCTATTTGCTTAAACAAACCTTTTTCACAATTGTTTTCATCCACAAATCGGTACGCGTTTGTTTTGCATTTGTTTAGTTTTGATTTCTAACACTGCTTGAAGGGTTTGATTACACTGGAGAAAGTAATAACGTTCTGCTCATATTTCTGATAAATTTGGAAAATATATTTGTCACTAAAGGTTGATTTTTTTTCCTTCTTATTGTCTTCGACTGTATCGAGAATTGATATTTATCTGTTATTTTTTTTTAGTGAAACGATAGCTTTAGTAAGTTAAATGTTAGATTAGTTATTGACAGGGTTCAAACCCACGCCGTCATGCAAGAGCACAACACATTTCCACCACTGTGGTAAAGGGTCACTTGCAATATATTTATCTGATATGAAATCGATATGTGGTTATATTCCAAACATTTGAATACCAATAATGTTATTCTTACCATATTTTTGTACCACAATTGTATATCACCTTAGCTGGCATCTGATGTAAACAGTCACATCATCTAAATTAATTAGCATTTAATTTCAAAATGTTAATCAATAATTAATAAAAATAGGGAATTGTTATTGGCACTCCAAAAATCTCATTCTACACTCGAAACTTTCTATATTTGGAAAGAAAAATACACATGTAAGGAGTGTAGAATGAGATTTTTGGAGTGCCAATTACACTTCCCTAAAAATATTATTAATTAAATGATGATGAGGAATCTCCTTCTTCCACCTAAGATTATTTAAGTGTTTTAATTAATAAAAAAATTGAAATTAAATGATGTAGCTTGTCCAACTCATATGACACCTAATGGTTGATATGGGGAATTTTTATTAGCACTAAAAATCATCATGCGCTTTTCCGTCGTTTAGTTTACTAAGAAGGAATGTAGGTGATGTTTTTGGAATGTCAATAACAACTTCCTTTAATTGATTAAACCAGTTTACGGTTTTTGCAGTGTGAAGTGTGAACAATGTTGGCTCCGCAAAATGCGCCAAAGAAGGAAGATTTTTCCCTCAAGGAGATTAAGCCAAAAATCACTGGCAAGGCAGCCAATACGTCAGGCCCGTCGACCACCTTCGACTTGGTGGAGCAAATGCAGTATCTGTATGTGAAGATTGAGAAAGTCAGAGGTTTGCCGCCAGCATGTCACCCGTACATTGAAGTGAACATTGGGAACTACAAGGCAACCACACAGCACTTGGAGAACAATAACCAAGTGTTTGCTTTCAAAAGAGACAAACTTCAGAGCAATAAAGTGGATATTTTGGTGAAGGACAAGGCTGCTGTGGTTGGAGATGGAACCATTGGCAAGTTTGATTTCGCTGTTAATGAAGCTCAAATGAGAATTCTTCCTAATAGTCCATTCGCGTCACAGTGGGTTAGGCTGAAGGACGAAAAGGAGTTAAGGGGAGCAGAATTGTTGCTTGCCTACTGGATGGGGGCACAGGCTGATGGTGCATTTAACGAACCGTATTATGCTGACACGGCCTCAGTAGTAAGCGGTTATGGTGTTTCGGAAACGCATCCCAAAATGTATGACTTTTATTATAAGCTTTGGTACCTTAGAGTTAATGTGATTCAAGCTGAAGATCTGGTGTTCAGAGGCATGAATAACGGAAGGCCACGGGAGATCTTTGTCAAAGCTGGTGTTGGGAGTTGGGTTTTGAGAACTAAGGCTTCGCAAACTAAGACCGATAATCCTATGTGGAATGAAGATTTAATGTTTGTTGTGGCAGAAAAGTTTGAGGACGATTTGATTGTGAGCGTGGAGGAGAAGGCGGATAGTATGGGAGGAAGTTTTACGTTAGGTAGTTGCAAGATTCCTTTGGGGAATATCGCGAAGAGGAATAATGCTGCAGCGGCTACTGCTGTGAAATATAACCTTGAGATGATGGAAAAACTGGAGGGGAAGGTGAAGTTTGCTAGTAAGATTCAGATGAGGGTCTCTTTGGACGGCGGATACCATGTTCTTGATGAGCCTGCTCACTCTATTAGTGATTATAGGCCATCAGCAAAGGCATTGTGGAAGCCGAAAATTGGGGTTCTAGAACTGGGAATCATAAGCGCTTCTACACTGAAACCAGTGCAGCCTAAGAATCGCGTTGATGCGTACTGCGTGGCAAAATATGGGCCGAAGTGGGTGAAAACAAGGACGGTTGTTGATAGCCGTGATCCAAAGTGGAATGAACAATACAATTGGGATGTCTATGATGCATGTACTGTCATTACTGTTGCAGTTTTTGACAACAATCATTTGGAAAGCTGGGATAAAGCCGGCAGGGCTATGGATTTACCCATTGGGAAGGTAAAGATTCGGCTATCAACTCTCGAAGCTGGTAAGATATACAAAAACTCTTTTCCACTAATGGTTCTGCAGCCTTCTGGATTGGACAAGAAGGGTGAAATCCAATTGGTGGTGAGATTTTCGGTTGACAGTATGCTTAACACGCTGTGGACCTATACGCAGCCTCTGATGCCGAAAATGCATTACCTTCAGCCACTCTCTGTGGATCAGATGTCTATATTATTGCAACAGGCGGCCGATGCTATTGCGTTGAAGTTGAGCAAGTCTGAGCCACCCATAAGGAGAGAGGTTGTGGATTATGTGTTGGATGTGAAGGCCCGTTCGTGGAGCCTTCGAAGAGCCAGAGTCAATTTCGAGAGGATCGTCAAAGTTTTGGATGTTTTCTTTTGGCTAATCAAAAAGTTTGATCAAGCACGCAGTTGGACTAACCTGTGGATATCTATACCGGTTCTCGTTGCGTTCACTATCTTGGTTGTTTGGCCTCGGACGCTTATCTATACTCTAATCGTAGCATTGGTCTACTGCGTTTTCGCAGGGATTCGAAGTTACCCGAATAGGCCTAAACAAATTCCTCACATAAACATCGAATTGTCTCATCTCCATACAGCTCTTCCAGATGTTCTGGATGAAGAGTTGGATCCGTTTCCAACAAGAAGGACCGACGTCGAGACTCTGAGAAGAAGATATGATCGGCTTCGAAGTATTGGATTGAATATCCAGACACTGCTCGGTGACATAGCAACTCAAGGGGAAAGGGTGCAATCTTTGCTTAGTTGGAGGGATCCAAGAGCCACATCTATGTTTGTTATCTCCTGTGTTATTGCTGTCTTCATACTTTCAGTTGTTCGTTTTGATGCTATTGTTTTTCTCGCCGGAGGGTACGTGTTATTGCCGCCAATTTTCCGCACCAGATTCCCGGTGTACCCCCAGAACTTGCTCAGAAGGATGCCAGCGAAGACGGATATCTTTGTCTGAGGAGCTTGAGACGGAAAACTTCCGAACCTACTTTGCAAACAATTGTTCCAATTTCTTGCTTGGTTTTTGTTTCATATCTGTACTTCTTTCATGTGCTAATGTTCCTGTGTTAGAATCTAATCGTCCGAGAGGCCTCGGCTCGGCCTCGCGTCGATCATTTCTAAACAAGTTTGAACAGATTTAGCTTTATATTTTTGTTGCCCGAATGAGAAAGAAAATATGTCAATCGCTTATTCGAATAAACTCGTGAAACTACGAAGAACAAAAGACGAATTCTTGACATTATAACTGTAATTTTCTGGCAAACAGTACAACTACATTACATTTTCGGGTTTAGTCCTAATAAACGTTATTGACGTGGAGGCATGGGAAGTAAAAACTAAGAAAATGAACCACCGGGAAATCTACTGAGGCTGAGAAGAGCCGCTCCAAGGAGTTTTCGACCGAACCAAAGACAGCTTTGATGTGTGGATGCAAGGCAGTCAGTCCATTTGAGCTTCACATTTGCACTCCCACCAAACATAGCGTGCATCAAGAAAACAATGTTGCCGGTGACACAAGGAGCAGAACATCTTTCACAACAGACCGTTATTTCACCGTAAGCAATTCCACGAGCTTTCACCAGACCATTATTTCACCGTAAGCAATTCCATCAGCTTCCTGAAGCTATTGTTCCTACATAGGACCAATATGACCAACCAAAACACGACTAAATGAGTAATGCCTGCAGATTCTAAGCTTTCATGGAACTCATTTAATGGAGATGATGAAATATTCAACATCCAAACAGTAACGACAGAGGACCATTTATAATGTCAGATTAAAAGTTTACTGAAGAAAAAAGAGTTCCTCAAATACAAAGAATAGTAAAAGGAATTGAGCATTTTCCGTCCATATGACTGATGAGGTGCCAAAAAATACTAGCAAATGGGCTTACCATCAATAAGCTAGATGCAACCCTAAGTTTGACCCTCACGTCAGATTAGTGAAAACTTTTCATAAATACATTACATCTGTACCTGTACCCTCAAAGATGTTTCGAGTAACGAAGAGCTTTGCTCAGAGAAGCCATCCTCTCGTACATTAGAACCATTTGCAGAACATTGCCTAACAAAAGAAGTTGCATGACTACTAACATGATGCAAAAAGAACAGAGCAATCTGTTGAAGAAAAATTGAGGGAATTAGAGAAACCTGAATGAGCAGCACTGTTGATTTCAAAGTAATGCATGCACTGAAAAGAACAGCAATGAAGCAGCTTTATCAAAACTAACAATCAAGCCTTTTCTCTAGCAGACGTCCACTTGTATTGGTTTTCAGCATCAATGCTTCCCAAAATCGGCAAAAGTGCACATATGCCTTCTTCGAAGATGCTAGAGATTTCAAACTGCGCATTTGGAACCACCCTCACAGGCGATACAGAAGATTGAAGCAAGGAGTGTAAGTCACTTCAAATGAACATAATAGTGAACCACAAGGAAAGCTTCTAACCAGCAGCCCACAGATGCTAAGTTTTGACAACGAAAAATTGTTCCATGTACACACACTCGCACGCGCGCAAGCACACAATCTAAAATCAATTTTGAGACAACCCTGTCTTAAATCATAAAATTTCAAGTGTAGGTGAACATTTACAATTACATAATCAGCAGTCTTGCCTGTATAGGATGAATATAAAAAAATTCTCTTTGGATCACTGTCAAGAATTGCAAATACAGAATTAAAATTTACCAAGTCATAGTTGCTACACGTCAGTTGACACATTCGACTACGTCAGTGTAATCTAGTAGAAGAAGACTACTTATCACATAACCGAGAATGCAGCTGATTAAACAGAAGTGCAAATATTTCAGTAAGCTTTAAGTACTCATATTAACACTTAAAATAACAGATATTTTATGAAACAATAAGCAAAATCATCTAACAAAAAAAGGTTTGCAAGACATTAGGAAATTGAACATTGGATACATAATAGGATTTAGATCAACCCTAACAAATGCATAGGTTCATTTCAAACTTTATAGCGAGTACATGCAGCGATACAGAGACATATCCTTTTAACAGAATGAACCTTACAACTAACTCTAACACCCCAACCCAAGGAGACATAAAACCTACACCCTAATCCCTACAGATATTATTAGGTCGGAATGGGGCAGAAAATTGAGAACACCAACAGTTCATCCTCTCTTTCCCACCAACACACTGAAAATGAAAATACAAAGAAAGAAATGAAATATAATGCGAATCTACATAGAGTGCATATATCCAGATGTTTCACAACCGATGACTGAAAGGGTACTGTTTATCTGTTCAGTAACAACTTACATTAACGCGGGACAGATCAGTCACCGTCGCCAATGCTCTTCTCCAGGCACGCAATTCCCATTTCCTCATCCTTCTTTGCATTCATCTCACCCTGCATTATCTCAGTCTCATTCTTGATCTCAACTTCATCTTTCACCATCTTATCTTCAACCTCATTTTTATTTCCAATTACTTTTTCTGGAGTAAGCTCGCTCTTAAATTCCTCAATCTCTTCGTTACCTACAAACTCATTTCTTGTTTCATCTTTCACCTCATTTTCCTTTAGAATCATTTCATTGGGTACATATTCTTCCATACCTACATCTACATCCCTAGCACTTTCATTCTCGGCCAATGCGCCAACACTTCTACTTCCTCCATCTCTCAACACATAATCTACCATCTCAGGATTGTTCTCACCCTCCATACCCATATGGGGCGCGTCCGACCCTCCATCACTATCATTTTCAAATGCATTTTCCACCACCTCTTCATTGACATCCCCCATCACATGGCACCTCCTCTCAATGAACTGCATCCGCCTCCTCAAATCCGCCAACTCCCTCTCCATCAAGAAAAGCCTCTCCTTCAATGTCAGATTCTCCTCCTCCAATTGAGCTATATGCGTATCCTGATCATCCACTCTATTCTCCAAAGCATTGTTATACTCAACCCCACTGTAATTCGGGTACACCATCTCAAACCTACTCAAATCATGGTCCAACCTCCTCTCCACCTCCACATGCTCCTCCACATCACTCTCGCTCGATCCACCACCACCCTCATCATCATCATTTCCAGGCGACCGAAGCCGAATCAACCCTTTCATCGACCCATACCCATCAACACCCCACTCCTCTTTCGCCATATCCCCCAAGACTTCCCGTGAAGGCGAGAACATGGGTGTGGGCAGAACAGCCGGAGTCACCGGATAAGGCGAAACTAGTGAGGCTATACCGCCGGCCTTCTTCGCACGAATAATATACGATGTCGTGTTCCTTGGGGCGTAAGGCGCAAACCTATTGTTAAACTTCTTTTTCGGATAAAATTTCCGGGCTTTCATTCGATTCTGAGACTGTAACTCATGAAGCGTCGGGGGTATGTATCCTCCTCCTCCACCTCCTCCTCCTCCTCCGCTTGTCTGACCACTCAATGGCAAATTGGGGACATTCTTGTCCATTCTCCTCTTATCTCCGCCTTTCTTTCCCTTCCAATTGTTGCGTCCAACATTCGACGGCGGCGGCTTTTGGGCGGCGAACTGAGGCTGCGGCTGAGGCCAAGCCTTGTAGTTCCGATTCATCATCATAGGCTGAGACTGACTCTTCATCATCATCAACTGAGATTGCTGCTGCTGCTGTTGCTGCTGAACCGCCAGGGATTGAGAAGACGGCGCCATCATCTGCTGCAGCGTCTGACTCATCATCTGCGGGGGCGGCTGGCTCATCACTTGAGCTTGGCTCAAACTCATCATCGGTGGCGCTTGATTCATCAGCTGTGACTGATCGTTCATCGTTTCCCCCAATTTCGAAGGAAACTCCACAAACCCTAAATTCCCAAATCTCACAAATTCAAACAAACTCGTCCGTTTCCAATCCAATTCCGATCAATCAAAACCGCCAATCAGATCGCACAAAAACCCCCAAATTTCAAGATCGAAACCCTCAAAATCCGATTAATTCCAATCCAATGTCTCGATCTTAAACCTCCCACACAGAAATGATTGAAATTTTTCCTTTTAAAAAAATTAAATTAAAAAAAATCAGGAGGAAAATTCGAAGAATTTGATTTTCTAATTTTTCTTGATTACGATTTGATTTCTGTTTCTCTCTCTAGCAATTTCGAGAGCTCTCGATCGAATCGAAGCCGTTGTCAGGAGGCCGAACTGTGACCGTGGGGATGTATATGTAGGGGGTGATTGCGGCCTGTGGATCGTTGGATCCGAATTTTAGATATGGAGGGCCCAGATGGACTGGTACGTGTCAGTTGGACATTATTCTGAGATCTGGCGGGCGGCATTTTTCTTTTACAACAAATAGTATAATTTGGTACACAATGAAAGACCAAATATAGGATTTTTTTTATTTATAAAATTTACTACAACGGAGGGGTGAGCTTCGAACTAGAATGTAAGGTAGAAATTCAAAAGAATTTAGAACTTTAGATGCATAAATATAAACTCAACAGTTTATGCATTACGATATTGGACCATATACAATTGCATATGAATTATTATTACTTATCTAAGATTGATTTAGATAGATTGTCCTAAAATCTTTTAATTTCAAGCATTCTCATTCTGTATATTTATATTTTTTTACTTATTTTCGTTAGCGTTTTGCTTATTCAATTTTTCAAAAACAGGTTGTATAAATATTTTAATTTTGAAAATCCCGGGACGTGATTGTCGACCTTGTGACTTCTTTATATAGTATAATTGTCTAAATATAAAATATTATTGAACGTTGTCACTCGGAAATATTCATTCGGTACTCATGTCTTTTTCAATGATTTTACGTAAGAAATAAGTGCAATATAACATTTTCTTGGTGATGAATAATGAGATTGTAAGCTTGTTTAGAAGTCATTTTAAAACGATTGATACGGTTTTTGTGAAAATATTTTTTAAATCAATTCTTAATAAAATGTAAGTAAATACTAAAAAAAAAATACTTAAATTCTTTATGTAAGAAGCACTATTTATGTAACTTCTACCATGAATAACTTTAAGTACTTTCCGAAACATAAAAACATTTTTTCTAAAAATGATTTCAGTCATTTAAAATAATAATAATAATAAAATAAAATAAAAACTTCTAAACTAATCTCGTGTGTAAACTTGGAATTACAAAGGGCTTGCTCGCATCACATCACGCCCCAACTTTTAGTGCATCTTTTTTGGGACGAATATTTATTTTACATTTGTGGCTCCGGTTGAGTCCTTGGAGTAGGGTTCTCTCCCCTCCTCTTTCATTCATTACTCTCATATTCTCTTATTTTATCTCTCTCTTGTTATAAAAAAATTAATATAAGATGTTGACATGACTTAACTGTGACCGTTCAAATAGGAGAGGATGGAAGAGGAGGAAAAAAAAATAGGGGAGAGAATCCTACTCCAAGTCCTTGTGATGTTTGGAAGAGGATTCCTTTCGGATTCACTTTGTAGGAATTCTCAAGATTTCTACATTCTAACCATTTATTTTATATCGTGTAATCAATTTTCGTCAAATATTATTTGTGTTTAATTTTAAATAAAAAGTCAAATAATTTCTAACCGCACGATACACAATGAATGGTTAAAATGTGGAGATCCCACAAAGTGGATCCGATGGGATCCAATTCCGTGATGTTTACCTTCTTTTTATCACAAAAGCTTTGGCAAGCACTCATCTCTCTCCATCTGTCACAATTCACAAAAGCCCCCCGAGGAAGGAAAACACCATCAACTTCTTTGTCAAGGAAGGAAAACGGTTAAGAAATTCAACTTTTGCGTCATTTTCTAGCTTTCCACACAACCTTATTTAATCCTAACTTTCTGATACCGTTATTAAAAAAAAACTTTCAATAATACCTTTGCAATTAAACTCGTTATCAATTTTAATCCAGATCAAAGTTTCAATCTAAATCTTGTTGATCTCTGCGCGATCACGCGTCTTGCAAATGTCATTTACATGCATGGTTAACTTGACATTAAAATTTGACTGCCTTGAGCGTTTGGCAACCACACGGGCAACTTTGGGTCCAATTAGGATGAAATTTCAATTGGGACTTTTCTAGCCTTCAATTTTGATTGATAGAATTATGAGATTCGAACTTAATATAGCAAGAACAATTGGTCTAAATTATTAGCTCCGTAGACGCAATTTCGAGTTCATTCATGCATACCCGAGTATCAAAAGAAACGAACCAGTAAAGATTCAGAAAAGAAAGTGTTCACGAAGTGCTTCAAGCCACAAAATCTCGAAAATCATTGATAGTTTGGTCGCTAAAAACTCTATATATTATCAGTATACATTCCTCGTACACAAAGCGGCACACAAGCGACTAAACCGAATGGCGAAATGCGACACGATCAATGATATACACTAGTATTTACAACGATTAGTGGACAAGCTAGATCAAAGAACCAAAAAGATTACACGCTACCCATACGTTTACCGGGGAACATAAGCTACTTAAAACGATACACAAAGGGAACAAAAACTCGGTGACTATATTCCAGTGTTGGGGTTGTTTCCGGCAAGGACGAGAGAGATCTCCAACCCTCGGCTGAAAGCCTGGTTGAACATGAGCCGCGTTTGGAATGTCGATACAAATGGGAACCATGAGAATAATGCAATGGGTATGAATATGATCATCCCCATCCCGGCGTCATATAGAAGGGCAATGGAACGAATGGACTTCCACAGGCGAAGCTTTTTCATCAACGGTTTCCAAGCTATAGCAATCTGGAAAACATCACACAGATTAACGTCAATATAAACGGGAGGAAGAGGGCATTACTGATACATACTCAACTAATTTTCAATTACACAATCGGTTCCCAAAGTAATTTGGTCAGGCTAAAATATAACGAACGGAAATTGTATATGCGTAACACAAAACACAAATTGTTCCAATTTAATTTTCCTACAACTTAACATAAACGAGTGTGGAGTAGTAAGAAAAGAAATAAAAGAATAGGAAATGAAAAGACTTACAGAAAGGATTCCCCACCCAGTGGGTATAAAGGCTAAAATCGAAGCAAAAACGTCTGCAATTGTCAAATCTGTAAATTTAACTGCAACTGCTAAACCGGCAAGCGCCAACAAGAAGGATACACCTTGAATGAAACGCAGCACAAGCTGGAAGTTAACAGATATCTTCTGGCTGAAGGTAAACACCTGTGAAACCAAAGCAAAAAAATTATTAATCACATAGAAACAGGACTTGCATCACATAATTTAGGCCGAAATAGATGCTATCGCTCAGTAGTTTCAATTTCACCTTGAAAAGGAGTATAAGCACTGCCAGAACCACCCATGAGATGGCATACACCTACAGTAAAACATGAAATATTAGGGCAAGAAAATGCATGAAGGATCAGAAAATATTAAACGCATCAGCTCATATACAGACCCAGAAATTGCTGAACCCGGGATAGACAACAAAGTGCAACAGTTACAAGCATAGGAAAATAGGATGCATTTTGAAGGAATGGGAAGGAAAGCCCATATTAATATAAAATAAACTATTACCGTCAATGACGTACTGTCTCCTTTCACATTTAGCTTGTAGACAATGCCATACTGAAAGATAAAGAATCTCAGACTCAAAATTGTCTCCGCAATCCTACCACCAAAAGTCCGAATATGTGCCTGCAGATGAAATCTCAGGAACATAAACAAGGGAATATAAAAAACAACACAATAGAGCAACCAAAAAACAAACAATGAAAGCACACAATTTCACTGAGACAGTGATTGAGGAGTTAAACAAGGACAAAAGGCTACAACATTGTAACATAACGGTTCCACAAGATGATGACCCAGTATAAGAAGGGTCTAGATAAGGAAGACATATCACACCCTTGTTTAAGAGGGGCTGCTTACGCAACTCGCGCGTTTTGGGGAACCCCAACCCCTAACAACCTGGTACTTTCATTAGTACAGTTCCTATTTCAAAAGTATCTGGTACCAGACTTACTGAACTGGTAACTTACCAATCCTCTTTTGTAATGTATTTTATCTCCTGGGTTATACGAGTGGGCATTTTTCCAGAGTTACCAATTGTTATCAATCTACCCTATGGTAATTTTTTGAAGCTTATGCTCCTGGGGTGGGGCAGGCATACACCAGATTCTTTCAAGAACTCCCCATCACAAGCATTCTTATTTTATAGGGTCACCATTAGACTGAAAAATTAATTATTGTCTAGACAGTGCTTAAACAGAAGTTGTCACTAGAAATTAACTTTAACAAGTAAAGCAATTGAAGGGGTAAAAGACTGAAGATAACTAGGAGGAATCTTGCATCATGGGTATTACCAGTTCTTCCTCCCACCAAGCTTCCCAGCTTTCTTCACCCTTAACTCCAATTCCACCTCTGTAAAGAAGCCAATTTGTCCAATCTCGAAAATCCTCCACAATCCTATAAGGACATATAATGGGTTAACCAATGAAGTACAATAGAATAACAAATTTAAAGAATGTAAATGAAACAGAACTTACTTCTGCCACTCAAAACCAGACGGATTGAACAAATATGGAGCAAAGAGCCAAGAAAGTGCCATAAACCAACTGGTCACTGTGAGAAGAATATATGTTAGAGCACTCCCATCATTATCGCCATAGGCAAGGTACACGACCAACAAAAGCACTACTTCCAATCTGAGAAGAACAAAGTAAACAAGTTAAATAGAACACAAAAAATCTGAAAACTGCGTTATTTTTGAGATTGGTAGCGTTTGCCTTATAAACATGGAATCAAAATATTATTAAAACAGAGGAGAGATAAAACAAAGAAAGTGACAAGGAACCATACCCTTTAACAAAATGACTGCGAGAGTAGAGCCTGTAGTTCTCTGAAAATTTAATGTGACGAACTACAAATCCCCTGCCTGTTGCTTGATACTGTAAAGAAATAAGCATAAATTGATATGTCATCTACCAAAGAAATTAATGAATCATGAAAAGGAAAGCAGGAAATCAAACCTTTGCACCACCATGAAGAATAGTCCGGCCAAAATAATGAGTTTTTGTACCCAAAGAGAATGTGAAGTAGACAGAACAAAGCTGCAGCTGCATTGTGAGAAAACTGACTATGGCCTGCAGCAGGAGTCAATGGAAAAATTGGAAAATAGTCAAGAAGGGGGAAACTAAACTTTCTTCGAAACATATTATTACCATACCAGAATATACTGAAAATAGAAAAATAGGACCTCCACCAAGAGGGTGAACTACTTTCAAGCACCTCTTGAAAGATAGGACCTCCACCAAGTTCCCAAATGTAATGGGTTTTAAGTAAATGTGTACTGCTAATAATGACTTTCATTTAAGAGTAGTGGATCACAACAGTAGTGACAACATCGTTGCTCATACCATTAAAATTAGTATCACAGTTATGGTTTTAAGAAAACAGATTAAACTGCATGCCTAAAGTCAACAGATTAATGTGAATAAGCAAGCTAGATCACTTAGACCAATTAGAATAGTGTGATTACCCTCAGGAAACCTTGTTCCAAGATGAAGCCTAGAATCATTGGGACTGCAGTGAAGATACCAATTTGGATGAGAAATTGGGTATTAAGAGCAGCAGTCAGCGCTGTATTCTTTGTCACCAAAGCTATGTCCGTCAACCTTGACTCAACACCAGATAATGCCTAAAACAAGAACACGTTGCCATGAGAATAATTTAGAATGTACATTGTTCACGTGACCCACAAGCACGCACACACTCAAAGGTAAGCATAAAACAAGAGGAGAAAAGAAAAAGGAAACTTAACTATGCCATGCTTTTATTTTTTATTTTTTATTTTTCATGAAACCTGTGTCATTCTTTTACATATATAATATAACCAAAACCAAATACATCACAATTGAAGATTAAGCAGATTTAAACCTAAAAATGATTCCTACAGTACCAAATCTCCACCATCAATGGCATATAAGCTTAAAAAATTTGCTTAAACAGACATGCATGGGTAGAAGTAAACATGCATGCATATATCAGCACAGACTGATGATTACTACTATCAACCACATATGCATAGAAAATGTAGCATGAGGTCAGCAAAAACAAAACCTACCAAATATATTTTTCCATAGAGAAAAACATATACCATCAGCACTGTTAACTGCACAAGCAAAGAAAACAAGACTAGTTAGATATAAAATCAAGTAGCTTAATGACCAATTTATATATATCAATGGAAAACAATTCTATTGCTTAAAAGGCAGTAAACATGTGAGTATGAAGCAGTAAAAATAAAAACAACTTGGGATCTTAATACATGGAAAAAGCATTATGATTGATTATTGAAGCCAAACTAGAGACAACAATATTTAAAGAAAGCTCCATTTGGAATAACTAAGATAACTGTTAGGAAGAACTTGTTTGATAATGAGATTATATAAGTACATACCATTGTACAAAAATAGTAGCCAACGGTGGTATAATAAAATGACAGCATCCGGAAAAAATCAAATTGCTGCCCAAGCCTGTATACGTCTCGACTTAGAACTTGTTCACCGTTACCACCAGAAACCTTCCCCTCAAATACAGCAATTTGATTGAGCCCAACATCTCGTCCCTTGCCAACCTGAAAATTGTTATTAGAATCTCACATCCTTGGTCTCAACTCTCAAATGAGAAAAAGAAAAACAAAAGAAACCTACCTGAATATACTCGTGGTGAGTCACATTTCCTTGGCGTAAAGTTGAGTTGAATCCTGCACAACAAAACCAAATGAAGTTTGAATTAAATCCTTTTTAAAAACAATTTGAATGCCTATATTGACACATACGCCGTCAACCACCTAGCATCTCAATTAGCACTCTAGAAGCAATCCAAGAGATCAAACAATGCCCTGGGGTTAGTCTAAAACTTTAGAAACAAAAATGAGAAAATGAAAAGATGGTTTTTGTCATTCAAATTAAAAAATTTAGGGGATTTAGCAGTAAGCATAACATCAAACACTTGCCGGCAATAAATTGCCTATTTTGTTCTAATTATTGAAGCCCTTAATTTATTGTTTATTAATCCTTAATTCAAGCCCCAAACTTTATCAATAATCCCCATTTAGGGCCTAAGAAAAAAACTCAGTTTTCTGGGTTTTTTAACAAACAATATTAAGTTTTCAGGGGGTGTTTCACTAAGGTATACAGAGTGCAGGAAGACAGTACATGGGGGAAAAAAGTACAACAGCAATTTATCAACCAAGAGTCATACCTGCAAAGATATCTTCACTAATGTTAATTACACGAGAAGCCTTGCTAATACCACCTCGAGTTAGGTGGAACACTCTATCAAACACATCAGGGTGACCATAATGCATACGGACCCTGTACATGGCCTATTATGTCAGTTTCAAGTCTAGATTTTATAGACCCAGGGACGCTGATAAATGCATTGGCATCACACAATGGACTTACTTCAGAGGATTTGCAAGAACACGCTGAGCTAGAGTTACAAAGCTTGCTTCCTGATTGGACATGAATGATGCTAAAGAAGAAACACTGCACAAAATATACACTACTATTTAAAACAAATAACAAATTTTGCTCTATTAAGATAAAACCCAGAGGATACAATTTAAATTCACCTTCCTGTAAAGACATGCTCTCTAACGCCAAGAATTGTAGGGCGTCGGATACCATGATCAGTATGGAATTCTTCAAGTAGGTTTCTCATCTTCAAAGCTTCCTCAAAATAGTTATCCTACAAGAGGACAAAGATTATACACTGTAGTTAATTAGAAAAACAATAGAACATAATGAACAACCTGGACTACAAACTACTTAAAGATCCTGACAATACTAATCCACAACCAGAGTTCAAAACACTTCTGTTTTCCAAATAAGCAATTACAATCGACAATACATTTCCACAATCAGAGTTAACGACACTTCTGTTATGAATTCTAACTTTTACCAACCAAGATGGAAGGCACATAATATATCACGTAAACCAGTAGTCAACACAAGCATGGTATGAGTTTCTTAGCATTAACCCAAAAATCTCTAGCAGAGCAACACAACACAAAATATCAGACATGAAATAGCGGGAAAAGAAAAAAAACAATTGGTTACCTGATTCATGTCGATTGTCTGAATTGCATTTCCACGAGTAAATACAATTGCATGGTTTTGATTCTCCGGTTTTCCTTCACCAAGTTTCGGATTTCCAGGCAGTTTTATGGAGTAGATTTCCTGTGAAATCCAAGCAATTGTTAACATAAAAGAAACATAATGTCAACAAGAGTGAAAAGGTAACATGTTTTCTAAAGCATATCTATTCTAGCATCCCTCGAACCTAGAACTACTAAATATAGAAAAATTAGTAGGGATAATTAAACGAGCTTTTACTCCATACATGTAAGACATAAAACTATGTAGTATTAGTAGTTTATCCATTAAAAGTCAAACTAAACAGATAGATCTTGGAAGACAATGACACTTCGATCTCTAATTCTAGATTTCTTCTTTCAAGGTGCCAGAGTTAGAAGATATGGGATTAAGCTTTTATGTATGCATACGGTAAAACTAGTCAATAAATCCAAAAGAGAAAAAAAAATGATAATAATAATAAAACCAAAGAAAGAGAGGCAAAAAATAACTGAACCCTTCAAATCCTAAAAGAGGGTCTGTGCTACATAAATTATAAGGCAAAATAAAAAATATTGAACCTTGTCCTTCCCATTGATATCAGCCTTTACGAGTTTTGAATAGAACTCTCTGTGCACTTTACCATCCTTCGAAGTCTCAACTTCATCAATAAAAGCAACCCGAAGAGCCTCATATCTAACAACAAATTAAATAGAAAAATTATGTAAAGAAGATT
Organism: Pyrus communis; assembly: GCF_963583255.1. Taxonomy (NCBI): domain Eukaryota; kingdom Viridiplantae; phylum Streptophyta; class Magnoliopsida; order Rosales; family Rosaceae; genus Pyrus; species Pyrus communis. Next base: position 26,736,794 of record NC_084810.1, on the reverse strand, counting down.
ATGTCAGGTAGAATTTTTTAAGCATACACCCAACAAAAATACAAACAACTTCATTGGAAAGAATAACCAAAATGTTAGGATAAGGACAAGCAAATTACAGATGCATAATATGTACAAGAACAATAGATGCAAAACTCCAAAAACAATCAACAAAAAAGGGATACCCGAAAATGGTTATACAGTAATGACCAATGAGAATGAAGGAATCTAATTCTCAACCATCCTTACTGTTTAATGTTTATTATTAATGACAAAAAAAAAATTGTTCAAAAACAAATGTTTATTAATCATAAAATGGGTTTCTTATGCGAAGGAAATGGAGGATGGGCTAACTGTATCCTAACACTCCTGTCAAACCATAAGAGACTCTTCAAAGAAGAGGAGAAGAAAACAAACTAATCCAATCTAACACTGACCAACCTATCCCCTGATGTTAGACCCAAGTTAATTGAGCACTGTGCAAACTAGCATAAACAAACCATAATACCATTACCATCCCCATCCCACAAAAAACGCACAAAATACACCCCATAGGAATGCAGAAGCCATACACATGGAATTGGGCAATGTGAAAAAGAATGAAAGGTGACTGTTCCATTGATAATTAGTTCATATAACAATTCACCTTTGCATAAGCATTGCTATATCTGCAGCCTCAGGTTTTTGGCCTTCTTTCTGTTTTCCATATATTTGACATGTTACAACATATGTAAACTTTAAGTCAGCATGAGCACGTGCTTCAGGAGATAACTCAAACGCTCGAGTATCAGTTGCGTCATTACTGGAAATTGCACCCTCCACATCTGCTCCTTCTAACAGATAAAGAAATGGATCAAACAGCAGGACAAAATATGAAAAATGAAACAGTAGAAGTAGCAGCTAAGTAGTAGTAGTAGTAATAATAACTGAATGAGAACAAATAATAATAACAAATATACAAAATACGATAAAATGAAACAGTATAAGTAGCAGCTAAGTAGTAGTACTAGTAATAATAACTGAATGAGAACAAATAATAATAACAAATATGCTGCCAACCTCCAGAATTTATTCTCTCCAAATAGGTCTGAAGCATAAGAGCTTTCCTATAATACATCATTCCACGAACTGCAGATCACAGAACTTAGATATTTAGCGGCAAACCCATGAATTCACTAAGACAAGCACACACGCGTTCAGGGGTATTAAATATATAAAATAAACAATGAAAGAAAGAAATGAATTAAATGGAACTCACAAAATAAAAATGTATCTGTGGGAGGGAGGGAAAGAAGGAGAGCGAGAGGGAGGGAGGGAGGGAGGGAGAGAGAAGGGGGGGGGGGAGAGAGAGAGAGAGAGAGAAAGAAAGAAGAAACCATGGACATTGATTATGAAAAATATTTACCTGTTCTGGCTAATGTTTGACCTCGGTAAGAGGCCCAAAAACGAAGCTCAAGGATATCAGTGGAATTGTCAAAGAGTTCAGAGTCAAGAGCATTTTCGTCACGGCCAATTCGGGCAAGAAAGTTCTTCCACTCATCTGCCAAGAAAAATGATGTCAAAATATCAGGCAAGGCCGGAAGACAACATCTACTATCAAAACCATAAACTTTACCCATAGTGCAACTGTGCAAATGAAATACACATCTAAATGAAACAAACAAGGATGTATAAAAGAGATGGAAACAGAAAAAGAACAAGAACAGGGGTGAGGAGGGGCGGATGTCAACCCCCGAGATGGAGCACTAGGCTCAGTAGATGAAAAAATTTAGAAAATAAAATACTGCATAAAACACATATGGTTCGAAACAGGGAAAGGAAGAAACACAATAACCTAAGAGTCTAAGACAAAGCTGGCCAGGATGACTCTTTCAGTAATTCAACCTCTTGTAAATCTAACAAATAAACTCTAAAATATCACCTGAGCAGACTGTGAGAAGAAGAAACCATTAACCCCAACTTCGGACACTTAATTGTGCACATAAGCACACCAACTACATCATAAAGCACAAAGAAACAAGAATAAGATCCTAATTAAAGGAATCAAAAAACTACCTGGATAAATTTTTTGAAGGTAAAATAATATTGATATTCCATCCTCATTTTTCTTCTGGAGCTCAGCCATACTATACAGCACAATCTCAGCATAGTATGGAGTAAACACACTGCATGCACATGAAGAAAAAGATGAGAAAGGCAGGCATATGAAGCACACCAATCTTACAGAAAAGGAGATGAAGAATGTATTACCTGAACGATAACATCTCACGGACTGGCTTTGCTGCAGGCATCTCCATAAAAAGGGAATTTGTGAAGAACTGGAGCCTGCGTCTTGCCTCCAGATTTTTAGGTACATTGACAGCCGAATCTTTAATGGTTAACAGTGAATACAATCTTTTGACTTGCGATCTCTGCATATCCTCGATAATTAAAAAGAAGCAGAAGCACAACATACTACTGAACATTAAACGTAAACCCAACTAAGGAGGTCAGGTAATCTACTCAAACATACCAACTCAGGGTCCTTAGGCCACTTCAACTTTGCAAACAGACGACCTTCTGTCCTTGCATTTAACAACAATTTCCATGTCTCATAGTTTCCCCTAAAATTGGCAGCCAATAAAGTGATATAAGTAGAGTAGAATCAAGCAATGGAAACACTATCCGTACACATACATGTTTAACTGACCTCAGGTCCATAGAAAGGATGTCATGGTGCACAACATCATAAAGATCTTGAACAGCCTTAACTGCACCTTTCTCCAGTTCAGGTGTTCCCCCTTCTTTCTGTGCATTATATAAACGAAGTGGTATATTTGACTAAAAAGAAATCGATATACCAGAATAAAGCACAAACAAATAACTTTACGACGATATCAATTTTTATGTAATTAGAAGAAAAGAAAACTCAGAAAGATAATTTAAATTGTAGAAAGTTGCCTTCCCAAACGTTACACAACTATCACTCGCCCAAACAAAGAGGACAAAACCCTGTTCAAGATTCCCATCGAAGGTATTTCTTACTTTCAGACCAAAAGTCTCAACCCATTTGAAGAAAAAAACCGTCCACCCCATTTCCCTTTTATGTTCCTAAATGCAAAGGTTAGGTATAACAATTAAATGAATTGTCATATGCACACATGTACACACATACAACGAAAAGACATAACTTAAACCACTTGGCAGCATTGTCCTAACAACTGGAAACTTAATATCAAATATATACTTTTATAAAAACAAATACCACATCCAAGCAAGAAGGGGTTGCTCATAAGAAACATTAACAAAAATAGAAAAGAAGTGCCCTGATACATATATGTAGCTTGAAAACATATATAATTATAAACAACACATCTAGAACAATAGAATAAGGCTACGGATATTAGGAGACATCATCTGACAAGGTAGCAAAGAACCTATCTAGCTACCCAAGACATCAGCCAGTACAAAAGAAATGGGAAAAAAAGAGTCCGCCTCAGCAACCTAGATGTTCCTTGGACAGGCAACATGACTCTATTCACCATATTAGTAATGAGATTGAAACAACATATCCATTTATAAAAACCAGAATTACATCAAGGAACCAATAAAGAAATACAAACCAGAATTCCCATTAATGCAGTAACTCTTGATATCACAAGTGGCAGCTTATTCAGTTGATAATCAACATGAATAGTCTTCTTCTCTATGCTTGCATGAATATCCTTGTACACCTGTTCAACCCTGATAAGATGGGATAGAATTATATAAATTTTTTCCTACACTCAAACATGTGCTCATTAAATGGGAGCTCATATTAGAAGCATTCTTATCTTCAAACATAAACTTACCACATCCTTCCTTCGCCTTCCAATATTTCATCTAAGATTAGCTTAATGATGTGGAAGCACTCCTGGACAGCATACTTCATATAGTCATCTCTTGAAATTCGCTCCCAAAGTTCATCTTGTGAATCTCTGCTCTCAACAGCAATATCCTTGGCCACAAATATCTACATAACCAAATATTAAATACAATAAAAATTTTGAAGTAGTATTTTACCCAAAAAAAAATAAAAAATTGAATGTACAATTAGAATGTCTTGAAACTGAGTGCACGTTAAAAATTAAAGAACTGATGACCTTGCTAGAGAGAAGAAAAAGGGGCCACTGAACCAAGGGAAGATTTCCAGAGTTTTTAGGCATGGCAAGCAACTCCATTTCTCTGGAAGAAAGTAAAATAACTGACGAGTAATCGAAAGAATGTGCAAAAGTACAGTAAAATCACAGGAATAATTTCAATACTCACAAGTTGGTGATATAATCTTCTTCCCTCAAATTTCTTATAATCTCATTCCAAAACGGAGAGAATCTACCAGCATCAACCTTGTTCTTCTCAAGGTCCTTGAAACACACACCGTATAGGTAAATTTTGCAATGGACTTAAATAAACCATTAAAGTAAGTCATAATTGATTCAACATATTTCAGCTAGGTAAAAGTCAACAATGATTAGTTAAATTTATCAACTAGTAATAGGTGACTTCTTTTCCCCAATTTTACAGGCTCACCTCACTGGAAGACTGTTGCGAAGTCCTGCCAGAAAAAAAAAGAAAAAAAAAATCTTTTAGTTTTAAAGACTTGAGATAAGATAATAAAAAAATTGTGGTATTGCTGATTATATGAAAAAAATCAATCAATTGAATGAAATACATATATATAACCTGTCAGGAAGAGGCACATGAAGATTGTTCATAAAAGCTCCAGGAAATTGCTCAAAAAGTTGATGAAGTGCTTCCAGTGATCTAATCTGGAGATTATAATACAGAGATTAAACATTTCAGCAAGAATTAATAAGAACTCACCAGGATACTGCTCTAGTGCCAGCTGAAATAACAACATCTGACCTCTCCAAGTCGATCTCTTGCTCCAAGCAAGAATCCCCACACACCAGATATAATGGTGTAAAATACATGGATATCTAAAAGATAAATCTGCACGAATAGACCGGATCATGGTCAGGTGAAAGAAAAGAAAACTAACACGCACTAGTAAATCGGAATTGAGTTATTCCTCTGATCTAAAGAATATATAAAGGCCTCAGAACAGAAGTCTAGTTTACTTTTAACTTTGTAGCTGCCATTAAAACTACTTTAAGCCCCTATTGAGAAACTTCAAAAGCTGCTTTAATTTGGAATGAATCACACGTTAACTCAACCCTGATCTCATAAACTCCATAGTTATTAAAAGCGTGAGGCGTGGGCAAGGCGTCCGAGGGATAGCCCAGCCTAAGCATGAGGCGTGGGGTGAAGCCTCACGGGACCTAAATTTTTTAATAAAAACACTGAGCATACACATGTATTATATTAAAAAAAGGAAGATTATTAATCAATAATCACCCTGAGCACACACACATATATATATATACACATATTATATTATATTATATATATATATATAATAGAGGATGAAAAGCACAATGAGCACACATATAACAATGCACGCAGACAGCACACACATCCATTATATAAAAAACAAAAAAAAAAACCCTAAGGTATGCCTAGGCGGCTCCGGCAGCGCCTTCCGCCGCCTTCTGCCCACTCCCTCAAAACAGGGGCGGCAACCCTCACGCCCAGCCTCAGAGGACGCCTAGGCGCACCCTGAGGCGAGCCTTTTAAAACATTGTTTAGTAAGCACAAAAGTGCAGGACTGCAGACTTGAGTGAATAAAAAATCAAAATAATAATGTTGATAATAGAATTCCAACTTACAAGTATCACAGGAGCCCATAAACTAGCAACTGTCAAGGCATTATGATTGTCTGCAAGCATACAAAATTAATCAGTTTGAAGTATGATCAGGAAAAATTAGTGTTTTCACTAAGATTAAGATTATAACCAAGAGATCTATATTACCAAAATAAATGTTTTCTAACTACAATCCATCTTCCGCATATATGCTATTATAAAATTAAAGATTTTAATAACACATTAGACAGCTTAATGGAAAACAAGAATCATAACATCGTTCCAAATTTCACTTGCATTCAGAATCCTGCTTTAAAAGGCATCTGTTTACAGAAGACACATTTACATATAAATAAAAAAACCATAAGATTCTCCATTTTGCTTTAAACTTAACTATTGAAGTTTTTAAATGTATTAATTCAGTGCAGTTACAAAACAAATTAGAAATAAAGTATATTTCAAAATATCAAACTTTAAATAAAATATCCATCGAATGAGAGACCAGTTGCTTACTTTCAGAAACTAAGTCATGCCAAGTATAGCGTATAGGAGACATTGTCACAATTGTCTTAGTTGGTTTCACTAATGGCTTGATCTGTAAACCAAAGAGAACTTTTAGAAAGCAATATTTAGCACAAAAGGGAAAAGGAAGTTGATTCACAATCATTTAAATAACTGATTCACGAACAACACTGCCACGGAAAAATGTTCAACATAACAAACCTGAAGAAAATAAGCAAATGAAAATTTTCCACTCAAAATCACAAGCCAGAAAAGCATATACCTGCAACAAAACAAGAATAAAAAATCTTAGCAGCACACAAGTGGGTTTAAACATCAAATTACCAATGCTATTTGAATTCGAATACCTGTAAAAAGAGAACAAAGAACACCAGAAGGATCCTGACTTTAAAACCCTTGAGCTTTTTAATCAACACCATTATATGTTTAAATACTTAATATAATTCTTTTTTTATACTTTTGGTAAGTAAGCATAGTGAGCATACAGCATTCAATAAGAGACAACACTTGTTATAATGTTCATACAAAGTTTCCAAAAAAAATTAAACTTAAGAGAGAATAGTGATTTTGGGAGTACTTGATAAAATCAGTGGTCCTCTCATACATCCCACGTCCAACATAATGCCGTTCCTTGATAATCAACATAGGAAACAATAAACAAATGGATCAGTAAAGCAGATCATCATATGATGGGAACACAAAAATCAAGGCATAAAGAACAAAAAGGGAAAGTTGTGAGATTAAAACCTGGCGCATCCACTTGAAAAAACGAATCAGAGGAAAGCGATCACATTGATTAGTCAGACTGTGGCAGGCTGGTATTCTCATAAAAAAGCTAATGAAGAACTGGATACCAGCATATGTGCCTATAACGATCACATACAGTCTATAAATAACTGAGTTTCCATTTTGTTTACTCTCTTCCTGGAGAGCTTTCCTGAAAGGCACAGAGATAGAATGTTACCAATGATTAAAAATCATTAAAACAAAGCTTCAAAGATAAGAAATAAAAGCATGTAAAACATGTTAAATAATAGATGTCGTTAGGAAATTACACATAAAGAAAAGTTATGACCACTGATGCAGTGCTAAACCAAACAAATCGGAGAAAAATTCGAGAAACTGCTAGGTGCCTTGTTGTAGAATATGCACCATACATCATGCGTATGTCAAGAACACCTACACAAGAAGTATTTTCTCAGATACTGAAGGAACTCTAGTACTGTGCAACAAAATGAAATGCCTTTTCTGACTATCTTTGGCTACAACACTTCAATATTATAAATTTTTACGAGACTGAGACAGTAAAGAAGCAACATCAGCCCATTAAGAAGAGAAACCCCTACTCTCAAGAAATTTCATTGCCACAAATGTTGGACCAAGGCTGAGAACTTCCCGAATACACTTCGAATCAAGCTTTCCATTATTGAATGCAATTATGGTCAATCCCTGAAGGTTCACAGATAAAGCATATTTATTACAACAGCAATCATAAAGCACAAGGAATTTTAACAAATCGCGACAAAATACATTGCAAAACAAAACATAACTGGTATTAAAGAAAAGTTACAATTATAAAAGAAGGGAAACCCAGACCACAGAGACCCTGGAGAACGACATTTACTAGACAGACAAAAATAATTTCTGAACAAGAGGAAATTATGAAGGATTATTCACTGTTCTTTGCTTTCATTTTTTCCTTTTGGGTAGCCAGCAAGTGGCATGGGTATAACCAATGGGGTAAGGAAAACAAGGCCACATAAAGATAATTTATAAGAGAAATGAAATCATGTAAGGCATGCAAACCTGAAACATCATCACAAGGAATATCCAAAGACGGTGGAAACTATGGTATAGATGGAGAAATGTCCTGTGCTCAACAAATGAAGTTTTTCCTCGATGTTGACTTCTGCCAGATTTAAGTATATTCTGTAACAAATATGGTGTGTATGTTAACCACATGTATAGCAATATGTAATATACAAAACAACAAAAGAGGCTTTCATTTTGGCCAATTCAGAGGTAGGGATATTCAGGCATAGCTGAAAATTTTAGGGACTCCAAATGCCTTTCAATTACTAAATGTAAGATTACTATAAATTCTTATGATTCTAAATTTTCTTTTTTTTCTTTTTTTTTTCCTTTTTTTTTCTTTTTTGAAAATTTAGAACATTTAAGACTTTCTATGTCAAGATAGGGTTTAGGGACTCCAAATGCCTTTCAATTACTAAATGTAAGATTACCACATATTCTTATGATTCTAAATTTTCAATTTTTTTTTTTTTTTTTAATTTAGAACACTTAAGACTTTCTTATGTCAAGATAGGTAATAATTTTTAATTATTTTCTATGTCAAAATTTCTAACAGAGTATTTTCTAAAAATTCAGTTCTTATGCTGCCCACTGAAGAAAACAATATGATTCCAAGGTCTTGACTAACTCATTAAATCGATGCACTTGTTTCAGCATGCATTAAGTACATACATATAATGAGAGAAAATAACCAACCATGTTCCAACAAGTAAAATTATATATTATCAGGCAAGAAACCCACCTTTGACCTTCGTACTGGCTTTTGAAAAAAAGATGACACACTGCGCCACGGCCAACTAAGTTCAAAGCAATGAAGTGACCTGCATATAAAAGTTGGTTAGCCTTCAAGGTGTGAACATATGTTACATGGCACAATCATGTAAATATCTTACCAGAAGTACTCATTGAAATCATCATAATTGCGCCAGGCAGAATGTGGTGCTTTTCCATTATCATTGTTTGCAGCTTCCTGCACATAGTTGTAGATTAGGAGACCATTTTGAAATAATCACCATAATCTTGTTAGTAACTGATAGATCAATGAGAAGACAGTAAGGATGAAAAAGAAGAACATCCCAATAAGACCTCCCAGAGACGTACCGCAGCCACAACCTCATAGAGAGGATAGATAACTTGGTCAAGAAAAGAAACTTCTTTGTCAGAAGTACAACTGTTTGCTGGCTGTGCAATCTGCTGCCTTAGAATTTCATCCATTTCCCTTACCATCTGCACATTACAATTTAGGGTTCAAAAGAGAAAGAATAATTTTCAGAAACAAAATACAATTAGAAAGTTGGAAAGACCCACACAATAACAGAGCATGCTAAGCAGTGATAAAAAACTAAAATTCAAATGCCAGAAAAAAAATCAGGAAACAATTAAAAAAATAAAGTTTCAGAAAGTTTATAAAGGTCAAAAGGACGAACAAGCTTATCAAATTTATAAATACAAATGCCAAAAAAAATCAGGAAACAAATAAAAAAAGAAAGTTTCAGAAAGTTTATAAAGGTCAAAAGGACGAACAAGCTTTTCAAATTTGACACCAAGCTTTTTCAAACTAGGGTTATTCCTAAGAACTTCTGAAAGTAGAAGAGAAAAGTAAACTCCACAATGACACAACCAATAGGAGAAATAGCACAATCCCATGAAAATGGGATATGCAATCACATTATAAAAGTCATTGCATCTCTTAGCATGCATATCACGTTTGGACAAACTTTAATTCAGTGAGGAAAAGAAGACAAAATTCATAACACACTTTTATACGTGAAAACAAAGGACACGTCAGAAATAGTGATCGTATATTGCAATTGATTTGCTCCACCAACCACAATAAAATTGCATGGAACTGCGGACGAAGAAAAAAACTACAGACAGGAACAAGCAGACCAACAACCAAGTCCACCACCAAACTTCATAGCATCAAGTAACTAACTCACATGATGAAATATGTAGCACAAGCATTCAGGAAGGAATCTAATATTGCCTGATTCACCCCAGATCAGAAAGTACAGAGAAACAAATAGCAATTTTTTTTCCTTGGTAACTGCCTCCAAACTGCACAAAAATGACTTATTCAATGAGTCTCTATCATCAAACTCCTTTCTATAACATAATTTACAACAATAAGAAAATCAAGGAACAATCAGAAAGGGTGTTAAATCAGGTCTGGGTCCATACTTGCTCCAAACTGGCTGAATGCATAAGTAGTCACACCATTTAATATAGTTCTCGAGGGACTTCAGAAATACACTTTGTGCTGCAGCCTCGTCCAATTTCTGCAGCAATGTAAAGGCACAACATATGGACTGAATGTAAATCTTCCCAAGTATTGTAAAAAATTTAAGTAATCTTTTCATATGAAATGAAGTTTTATCAACAGAAAATGGTGAAAGTGCATATGACAATGACATATGCCTTGTCAGCCCAGAATGGACTAGCATACAATACAGATATTTAACTTACATACAGTACAGATATTTAACTTACATACAATACAGATATTTAACTTACAGCTTCAATTACTTCAGGAATACGAAGCCGAGATTGCTCATTTGCGAGAAGGTGAACAATATGTTCGCGCTGGTTAGAGACATTATCTTTCTGGCACACAACAAGAAACATCAAGTCTCAGAAAATTACTGGCATCATAGTGCTTTGGAACCAAATCAGACTATCAGATTAAATATGGAACGAAAATTCAGTTCCAAAGTAAAAGGAACAGTAACTAATAATAACGTTAACAGCTTAACACAGTTCTTATAATTTTCTAGAAGAAACAAAATTGAATGTTTTTCTTTTTTGTTCAAAGAAGCAACAATTTTTATGCAGAAGACCGACACAAAAAGTTCACATAAAACAGAAGACCAGATGTCCACTTCTCCACAGTGCAACATAATTGTGAATAAAATCCTTCATGGAAGCAAGGATGTCCTGGGTAAGTGGCAGTGGAGTGTTGAGATGGTAGCATTTACTTAACTCAGGCCACTAATCAAATTGTCAATATGTCCCATAAGATTTCTTGAAATAGAGAATGTAAAATTCAAATTAAGAACTTGGTCGAAACTTGAAACCTAAGGAAGACAAAGACAACATTTGGATTCAGAGAAAAAGTGTGATCAGGCATGCAATTACCTGAAATCCAAAAGTATAATGCAGAAAATCAAACATGTCTGGATCTCTTGTAGCAGGGATTGGAAAATCTGATGGCAATTTTGGTAGGTTACTGAAGTACTTTAACGCTGACACTGCTGCTTGTACCTGGCCATTATTTTCTTTGATTAAAGTAAACACTAACCATAAGATGTTAACTTAAATCATGTAAGTAATAAACCAATTACCTCAGGCAAAGAAACAATAGAATTTGTAATGTTGGGAGCATCCAGAGGAATAATATTGTAGGCAATTAGGTCCTCGGTCATTGCCGCATCTGATTCCATTACCCGTTTCAACTGCAATATAAAATAGATATAATCAATTCTGCAACTAGACGTAGGAGATAGATACAACAGGTGGAAATATAACAATCATGCGCCAGACAGGAACATAAAAAATGAAATAGTAAATTTGACACTTGTTAAGATTGAAGTGAGTTTTTTTTTTCAATAACTTTGTGTTTTGTGCTTTGTGCTTTGTTTAGTCAACAAGGGCTGAACATTATGGCTTTGATAAGCACTAGTTGGCTGAAGAGAGCACACACAACTTGAGAAAAGAAAAAAAAACCATTAAAAAACATTAATTTAAAGCAACCAACAAAACACCTCATTAGGAATGACAAGTAACCGTTCAGGGGCTATAGTGATTGTGTGGGTTGGAGACTAAATAATATGATTATGAATCTATGATGCAAGCATGGTCCATAAAGAATAAGTTTGCATTAAACATATGTAACACTATAAGACCAACCTCTTCAGGAATTTCCTCAGTCAGCTGCTCCAAAACTATCCCTAAAACTCTTAGAGTTGCAAAAACTCTTTTCCGCTTCACTGTTGTTTTCTCTAACCTGTTTAAACAAATAAAGGTGACCAAATCAAGTTTTATTTCATAGAAGTCTGAAGAGTAGGGTGGGCAAGTAATTCACCAGTAGCAGAAATAAAAAGCACATTAATACAGGAAGCTAAATCAATATGAAGGCAAAGACTAATCAAGACACTACAGCCTTTCAGTATAGTATATTGCTCAATAGAGATATATTCCTAAAAATAGGAGATAAAAAGCACTGCCCAATATTTGACCTCTTCCCACACCTCCTCAGCTTCCGTCCCACTAACAACTTCAAATATCCGTTAATTTCTTTCTACCATGTAACCCAAACAATAACAATACCCATCCAAGGAAAACATGATAAGTGACAGTTGTTAAATGAAGGCTATTGAAAATATTCTTAATATAATCTTCCAGATAATCATGAACGAATACCTGCATCTAAACTTAAAGCCTCATGTATCAACATTGGAAATCCATTTAATAGTAGAAAAAATTATCGGCAGAACTTATTAGATACCAGAGTAAAGACATCACAGTGTAATGAACAGAAAATAAGCAAACAAATAGAACACATCTTTGGAGTCATATTGAGAACGGAGAAACTTACTCGCCCAGGTTCCCGCTGAAAGCACTAGACTCCCTCAACTTCATTTCTTCCTCCCGCAGCTTTTCTACATTATTCTTCTGTCTGTACAGTTTGTAGAACTCTTGCAAGCGAGCAATGTCCTGGCTTCTATCTATGGTTCCACTCTCCTTCTTTGCTAGCTTTTGCTGGAAATTTGCACAAGGGGACAAACAATTTCAATTTAATAGATTACAAAACATAAGCACATAAATTCTTTTTGATAAAGAGATGATAAGTACATTTATAAGCTTATGAAAAGTAAATACACATTTAACAGCTCCAAACTCACCCCCCCCCCCCCCACCCCCAAAAAAAAAAAAAATTCTGCCTTCATATGAAAATATACCTTAATGACAGACATCAATCCAGTCTTGAACTGTAATACTCCCCTTCCTTCACTATTGGGATCCAGATTCTGAGCCAGAGAATAAGCATGCTCACATACTGCAGGGGGACAATCAACGCATTCAAATTGTGAGTTGCAACCATAGAATTAATTATTTTGCAAGATATACAGGTTTTTCACCACCAAATTACAGCAACAACTGAGTTTTAGATGATTCCCCATTTTCAAATATTTTTTTAAGCTAAACGAACCAGAACAGAACTGCCATCAGCCAATCTGGTCTGACAAAATGAGGGGTACGATTTTAGAGATTTAAAAGGTATTTTTTTTCATGTAGATCTTGTTTCCTTTTGTGTAAGAAATTCCAAGTGAGCTGTTTGAGCTTCTTTCTAAAAGCAGTTATGCACTTCAGGAATGGCCTCCTAGTGTAACTCACGACAACTGAGGAAAATATTGAGTTGATTTTTTTATTTCTCAGCTCATATGTGGATGGGTAAGCATGCTCAATCAATTTTATGCGTAATGCAATTTTGAATATATCTTGGTTCATAGTAGCTTAAAATCTTGCATAACTACATGTCATGCAAAAAGCCACAACTCTAGTAGGAATAAGCTAAAAACTAAAACAATTATGGAACTTTTAAGACCATGAGAAAGGCCACAGCAGTCGCGGAAATGTACAAGGTGGGTTACTTTGCTTCTCATTAACTCAGACGATCATACTTTTGGCCCAAAGAAACCAAGTACTCAATCCCCCACCCCAGCTACCAAATTATCCTCGTTGATTCTTATGTCACATTTAGGAAAACAAACTTAATTTCCACAGCCCAAGCAAGATACAAAATATAAATCAAAATCCGAAGTAAAAAGTACAAAAAAGAAGTGGGTAACATACAGATTCTGGAGATATTGGGATCTTCGGCTTGGATTTCATCAGCAGCTCTCAGAATTTCATCAATATCCCTATTGTTTGCAAGTGAGGAAGGAACATTTCCAGCAATTCCAGTAGCATGCCGGCCATACGCATCAGCCCCCATCCTCTCCCTGCTCAATACGGCACGGACTAGATGCTCCCATCGCTGCTCAACTCGAGACATTTTCTGCAAAACAGCGAGTAAAATCTCGAGAAAATTCCAATGGCGTTGCACTAAGAGCGAGAAAATCCCCGCTGATTTTCTCGGCAACCAAACAGACAGATAGATATACATACATACATATATATATATATATATATATATATATACACAGAGATAGATATACAGTAGTAGCTAAAGTGAAGCAAAATTCATGGAGAATCGGCGTACCAGATTTGGGAAATCAATCAGTTCATAGGAAACCCTAGAAGGCCGAGTCGATGAAGAGTTGAATCGGTCTCCAGCTCGGACGACGTTGTTTGAAGGTGGTGGGAGGTAATGTGGGTTTTGAAAAATGAAAAGGGAAAGCGGAAAGGGCAAAAGGAATAAGGGAGGAAGAAAAATGGATCTGATGGGTAACCGGTTTGACCGGGTACATCCGGTGAGAGAGTATGGGTTTTGGGTTTGGTGACTGGTCGCGGCCGCTTCTCGAATTGACGCGGAGAAGAAATCTCCCGTGGACGCGTGACCCAATCCATGTATTCATCTAGAGACTCAGGTATCCATATTGTCAACGGCCCAAAAGATTAATTTGCATTAACAACGTAATTACCACCTTCTAAGATAAGGAAAATCGGTAGTCATTGTTTAAGACTCACGTCGTGATGTAAGGACAACACTTATTTAGTAGAAGGTCACTTGCAATCGGTAGTCATCGTTATTGTTGGTTTTTTTGAGGAAAGTATTATCTTATGCATTTAACGAGGCTATCATCGCATTACACTGGCTCGAGTTAGCATCGAAATTTTTTGGCTTTTTAGCAAAAATGGTCCCGGAGATTTACATAACTCCTTATTTTGATCCCTTAGATCTGAAATCAATAGAACTGGTCATTGAGTTGTCCACCATCAATTATTTTGGTCATTCCTTGAAAAATCTCCATTAAATAAAGATAAAATGACAAAAACACCTTCAATTTTTGTCAAATCATTTTGACCCATTATTTATTAAATAGAGGTTTTTTTTGTCATTTGGTCCTTAATTTTCCAAGGAAAGACTCAGGAACCATTTTTATTAATTTCAAATCTCAATAACCAAAGTGATGAGTTATGTAAATCTCAAAGACCATTTTAGTTAAAAAGACAAATTTTTTATTATTTAACTGAGGTTACTATTTTATCAAGCGCTCATTTATCGAGATTTCCATGTATGCAAGTGGTTACGATTTTCAAAATGCATTATGAAGTTATATATTTTGCACTGTGCCTAGAAGTTTAAAATTTGCGGCAATTCACGGAGTCAACTTTTTGGGACATCTAATCGTCCACTAAAATACAGAGCAAATCTGACTTGCATGTTAGCCCACATAAGGGTCTCCAGATCACATTGCTAGGGGATACGGTCTTCCATCTGCTTGATCATACCGGATTTGAACCCGAAACGTAATGGGTTAAAATGGAATACTATATCAAAAACATGCAAGGGTGCAAATAGATTGATGATTCAGCGAAGAAGTTTTTCATAAATTAGATATATGCATCTTAAGATCTGAAAACTGACGGGGTTGCAGTCAGTCAAGCGGACCTAACAAAAATGCAACCCAACACACAAATAATTACAACGCATATGAACAAGATATTGTTTAGATGAGCCTGGCAGTGGTGAGGCAATCGAAAAATTCGCTCGAATTTCGCTCTTGTTACTAGTAAGGTTACTCCTTGTTCCGGGATGAGCGATCCTTGCGTTGCCCGCCAAGAATACGAGAAATCTGCAAGCCTCTGCTGAACGCTTGGTTGAAGAGCATACGAGTCTGGAATTCAGAAACAAAAGGAAACCAGGCCAAGAATGCAACCGGGGTGAATAGAAGCAGGCCCATAACTATCTCAAAGCCGCGAGCAAGAGTCCGAACCGATGGCCATAAACCAGCCTTGTGCACGACAGGCTTGCAAGCTTGTGCAATCTGACGAGACAGGGAGCACAAAATCGCGTTAGGAAATTCAAGGACAAAGAGATGCACAAGAGCACTGTCGCTATATCGGGAGTGGATACATATACTGAATTAAATTAAGGCAAGACGGGAGCATTCACTCACCAGAAGCATTCCCCAGCCAGTTGGCATGAAAGCAAGAATGCAGACGAGGATATCCTGCAGGGTCATGTGAGGCAGCACAATCAAAGTGACCAAAATGGACACAAAAGTTATGAATATCAGTCCCTTGATCAGCCGGAACACAAGTTGGTATTTTGCGCTTAACTTTCGCCTCCCAACAGATACACTCTGCAGAGAAACATAAACAATTAAATACAATTAATGGGAATACAATTTCGTGAATCGACCTTATCTTGTGGCCTTTATGTAAATATTAATAATTATGCAAACTTGACACTCACCTTCATAACGAACAAAATGAGGACGATCACCAGCCACGAAATGCCATAGACCTGTTAACAAGTAAATACAATATAATAATAAGTTCACAATTGCCAAATCCCTAGAAGAAAAGAAAGAGGAATTGAGAGAGTGACCAGGTTAATTATTTACCAGAACACTCTTGTTGTTCTTTGCGATGTTCAAGTGATACACGAGCCCATACTGATAAACAAAGAACCGTAAGGATAACAGTATCTCAGCTACAATACCGCGTTTTCCAGAATATTGGAGATGCTCTTGTTCCTCCTCCCACCATGATTCCCAGCTTTTTTCAGGTGGAACACCTATACCCCCACGGTTGCTTATCCACTTATTCCAATCCGTCCAATCATCAACAATCTTTTGCCACTCAAAGCCAGATGGATTGAACAGAAAGGGAGCAAACAGCCAGGTGCCCACCATAAACCACATAGACACAGTGATCAAAATGTACGCAACAGCACTTCTATAAGTATGACCAAAGATCTGGTACACAACGAGTAAAATTAAGAGCTCAATGCCCTTAACGAAGTGGCTGCGGGAGTAAAGCCTATAGTTGTCAGCAAATTTGGCATGGAAAACCACAAAACCTCGGCCTGTAGATCTATATTTCGCACCACCATGAAGTAATGTCCTTCCATAATAGTGGGTCTTCGTTCCAAGTGAAAATGTGAAAAATACTGGGGCCAATTGTAATTGCATCAATACGAATTCACTTAGTGCAGTTCGGAAACCCTTCTCCAAACCAATTTCCATCAACATAGGCAACGCCATCAAAAATCCTATTTGAACAAATGATTGAGAAGCAAGGGCCACTTGCAGAGGCTTGTTGTCTCTAATTGCCCGTTCCGTGCTCATACCCTCTTCAAGTCCACTAAGAACCAGATAAAGGCGTCCATAAAGGAAGACGTACACAGTAAGCACAGTGATCTGCCAGAAAAACATACTTCCTTGTTCAGAACTTTTGACAAAATACCTAATTTTATTCTTAATTCTTAAAGACCCAAGTACATAAAAGTTGAAATTGAAACTAAAGGGCAACGTACCAGAGTACTGTAGTAGAAACCAATTGTGGTGAAATAGCAAGACATCATTCGGAAAAAGTCAAAACGGTGTCCAAGTCGGTATATATCTCGACTGAGTGTCTGCTCCCCATTTCCATTAGCTATTTTTGCTTCGAACATAGAGATCTGGTTAAGGCCCACATCTCTTCCCTTCCCAACTTGTATGTACTCGTGATGAGTTACATTGCCTTCACGGAGTGTGGAATTAAAGCCTGCATCCCATCCCATAGTTATATTATAATTGCCCACTCATAATTGTGATAACAGATGATGTTCACTCAAATGCCTCCAACTTACCGGCAAATATGTCTTCACTCAAGTTAATAACCTTGGATGCTTTACTGACACCTCCTCTGGTAAGGTGAAAGAGCCTATCAAACACATCAGGATGACCATAATGAAATCGAACCCTGGATGAGCAGAAACATTAAATTAGAAAAACTTAAGAATAGTCAAATCATAAAAAGCAGAAAAGTTAGCAAACTGAAAAGAAAAAATGAAAAAGGTAAAGAAATTAAACAAATGCAAGCACACACTCGTGCACACGCTAATAACCCAGTACTCAATATTTGGCTGCCATAAGTTTTGGTTTCAAGATTTTCATTTCCCAAAATTGAAAGTGGACATTATGAGGGAATATAACTTACTTGAGCGGATTGGCCAACAGTCTCTGACCAATAGTGACAAAACTGTTTTCCTGATTTGACATGAACCATGCTAGAGAAGAAACACTGCATAGGATCAGGAAAGAATGTTAGTGATAACTCGCAATCATCAGTTTGCAATACAGCAATACACCCTTGGTAACAACACAACACCTACCTTCCAGTGAATATATGCTCCCTAAGCCCAAGAATTGTAGGATACCTAACCCCATCATGCTTCTCGAGAAATTCTTGCAGCAAATTCCTCATTTTCAAGGCTTCTTCCATGTAGTTATCCTACAAGATGGGTCAAATTAATTAACATTGCACATTGGGATACACGCACATTGCAAAAGTATTGAACTAATATATTATCCACCAACATTTTAACTTTGTACTTCAAAAACTTGTTCAGTCCAGCCAATCATCATTGTCTAAACTTGCTACTTAGGAAAGTAAAATCCTGGATTCCAGAGTATTTTGATAACAACCACTATACCTGGTTCATATCAATTGTTTGCAATCCTTCTCCACGTGTGAAAATAATGGCATGATTTTGATTTTCTGGTTTTCCTTCACCCAAAATAGCAGGTCCTGGAAGCTTTATGCGATAAATTACCTGTGTATAGATAGATAACACTACAATTTAGCAAAGGATGTTAAAGAGTTTAAATATGATAAAACCTAAAAAGTAAATAGCATACAATTATATGTGACATGGCCTGCTTAAGGATAACAGTTCCAAAATTCAAAATACTTATGTAAATAAGGTTCAAAAAGTGGACTGACCACTTAAGAAATACAAATCTGTTCCACAATTTACGTTTAAATACGAAACAAAACTGTCACATACTAAAAAAGGTACAAATTAAGTGAACAAGGAGTCCACTTCTAAAACAAAACCAAAACATGGTATCTACAAAATTCACTCTAAAACACGAACAGCAGCTCAATAAAAGTAAAAACAGCCGGTGACCAATCTGATAAAATAATAGAAAAGAACAGCCTAAATTCCAAATCAACAGACGCCCATAAATAAGAAATAGAAGCCTTTTTCACAAGTATACCACCTCCTCACCCTTCACAAGCTACAAATCTTAATCATTATTTACCTTAAGGCAATTGCCCTTGTAAATAATACATCTTGCCAATGTTCACAATAAATGTGAGAACAAAAATGAATTAATCTACCTTTGAGACGGATACATAACCATAATCTGTTTATGACACTATAACTTATTTGCCTCACAGACTAGCAATGTCACAAACATATACAGAAATCAGGATTCTAAGCCAGGTGGTATCCTAATTTTGTTAACACACAGGTTTGATTATCAGTATGGCCATTGAGGATCAAACATTCAACAAAACATGTCTTACAATACAATATAATTCATAAACACATTTCACTTTCATAGACTAAAATTCACAAGTGTAGATTATAGCATTACTTGATCCAGATTTTGAACGGGCTCTGAAGAATCAATTGACTTAGGCAGAGCAGCCTTGACTAAAGTAGAGTAATAAACTTTTTGGTTGATCTTCTTGGAACTATCTTTGCTAGGTTCCTCAACCTCATCAATATATGCCACACGTAGTGATGGATATCTGTTGCACAACAATAACACCACCAATTAAAAGTTATGACAATCAGAAAATACCACTAGAATCCTATCTGAAACATACGTTGTCATAAGCCTCAGAATGTCTTGCGCACGAGCATCACCAGATCGCTTGTGTATCCCATATAGTTGGCATGATACCACATATGTGAATTTCAAATCAGCTACTGCTTGACATTGCGCCCACAGTGACCTTCCTTCCTTTGATTGATCTTCAGCATTCAATTCTATGGCCTTATAGCCTTCCATTAAATCTGGAAGGTGATATTAAGCCATGTGTACAAAGCAAACAATACTTTCTTAGTTTTCTTTATATCTCACTTCAAAAGAAGTGTGAACATTAGGAAATTTATTTAAAATAAAAGATATAAAATTAGGTACCTTCATCTTGGGCCATATCTAGAAAAGACTGAAGCTCCAAAGCTTTTCGGTAGTACATCATTCCCCTTACTATCATCAGTTATGAAATTTAGTAAATACCAGAGTCGAACAATGTCCATAAAAAATATATTGCCATCATTATGCTTTGAAAACGCGTCTAAAATATCAGCACATAGGTGGAGAGATACCAGTACGAGTCAAAGTTTGCCCTCTATATGATGCCCAAAGGCGAAGATCTTCTTCCAATTCGTCTGATCCTTTAAGCTCCTCTTCACTGGTGCAATTCACACGCTCAAGAAAGTTGTTCCACTCATCTGTTTGCCAACATAGAATCAGTAGAGGACAAAGTACTATAGGAGATACAAATACATTAGCTTGAAATATCAGAGAGTACCAAAATAAACCTGGGAAATTTTATTAACCAAAACAAACCTGGGAAAATTTTTTGCAAGTAGAAGAGAATTGAAACCCCATCTTCATTTGGCACTTCCAAGTCACGCAGCGAAAAGAGAACCTCCTCGGTGTAGTAAGGAGTTAAAACACTACAAGAAAAATTATTACTTTAGAAGGCAGTACAACCAAAGGAGAGTAACTATTATATGGCACACAAACACTTAAGAATATATGAAGTCCTGCACACCATCTAATTTGCAAGGTTTCAGCAAGTTTCTTAGTTTACGGAAACCTTTCGTATAAAACTTCTGACCAATCATGTATCCTCCTTAGAGCTCAGCTCGCAGAGATGACTTTACCATAGTCCTAATCTTCTAAATTCTCAAGACTCAATGTCCCCTCCCCCCCCCCCCCTTTTTTTTTTTCATTTTTACAATGTCCTAAAAGTACAAACCAGATTACGTCATTGTAAATTTCGCAAAAAGTGTTGGTTCCGAGCAATGTTTTAAAAAATTAGCCTCGGGCCGCACCTTGGGCGCCTTTGAGGCTGGGCGCTAAGGCTAACGCCTCTGTTTTGCTGGAGTGGGCGAAAGGCTTCGCCGGAGCTGCCTAGGCACATCTCAGGGTTTTTTATTTTTTTTCCAAACTCCCAATCCCAAATTTTGGGTAGGGTTTTAACTGCTTCATACCACTTCCTTGCACTATCGTCTGTCTGCCTTTTTCTTCTGATTTTTATTTTTTTATATAATGGATGTGTGTGCTGTCTGCATGCATTGTTAAATGTGTGCTCATTGTGCTTTTCATCCTCTATTTTATATATATATATATATAATATGTATATATATGTGTATATATATTTATAATATATATGTGTGCTCAGGGTGATTATTGATTAATAATCTTTTTTTTTTTTAATATAATATATGTGTACGCTCAGTGTATATATTAAAAAATTTGGGTCCCATGAGGCGAAGGCCTGGCTATCCCTCAAACGTCTTGCCCACGCCTCACACTTTTAATACATTGGTTCCGAGGGACGGGGGAGGGCTAGGTTAGCCGAAAGATGGTTATTGGTTCAAGGACGCTAGGTGCCCCTGATTTTTCAGGGTAAGAAGGGGTAGAGAAAATGACTCGAGCCAGTTTATAAATGAAATTTCAAAAATAAATAAAAGACGAATGAGGCAAGATAACTTACGAGAAAGAGAGCATATTGCGAACTTTTGGTGCTGGAGGCATGTTCATAAACAATGAATTTGAGAAAAAAGAAATCCGCCTTCTAGCTTCTAAGTTGGACGGTACATCCATGGCAGACTCCTTTGTTGTAAGCAAAAGATCTAGACGTTTAATCTGCCAAAGAAAAGGTAATTAATGAGGATTATAGGACATATTGAAGATTAAAATTTGTAATTATATCTCTACCAATGACACACCTTCTCCCTCCAAGCCTCTGTTACTTGTGGAATAGGAAACCTGATAGCCCCAGAAGACGCAAACAACTGATACTGTTGAGGTTGATCAAGGGGCATCATCCCTTCATGGCCAAACACACCATGGCTTGAATCTACCAAACTACACAACAAAAATGACATCGTCTTAAGTAACGCTTGTATATGTAAATAATAAATTATTAGGCAATCACATCAACGGTGTGATACCTGGACATATGGTCCTCCATTATGTCTCTTGTAACTACCTCCAGCATGTCCTGGAACAGAATCACAACTTGATCCCTTTCATCCTTATTATTGTCCATCTGCAAAAATCAAGCAAACTTGGTTATGATCATTCATCAAACTGGCTGAGAAAATCACATGCTAAACCAAATCTAAAATCTTACCAGATGTTTGATGAGCTTAACGAAATAGCCATAGAGACTAGGAAGAGCACTCATATTGTATTCGACCATCAGGTCACCCGCTGCTATGTGCTTGTCAACATCAGAAAATATATCATCTATAACCCTGAACCCCAATTAATTTAGCTTAGCAAGTGGTATACAAAAAATTAATTCTCACTAATTGAAAACTGTGGCACAAATCTTAGATGAAGTTTTATTTTCTCCAATGTTATAATGGAATGCTTCTTACAATAAACAAAAACCTACTCTTTCTCACGTTCTCCCTGAACCAGGAACTTAATTATGTTCCTAACTGAAGCATAGCATTCCGAAACAGCACAAGACATGTAATTGTCAGCCTCAATCCTCTTTTTCAACTCTTTATCCTTGCCATTGCTGTCCTTGGCCATGTCTAATGCTATCGGGATCTGATGAGCAACACACAATCATTATGTGCATATAGGGGTTCAAAACTTCCCAAAAATGTATGCTAAAATTAACCTTGCTAGCAAGCAAAAATGGAGGCCACTGCGTAAGGGAGCCTAAATCACGATCAGCCCAATAAGGAACAAGCAAAAGGTTCATTTCCCTGAGAATTAAAAAACCTTAGCGCACAACCAAAAGAAAGAACACTATGGAAAGAACCTGGAAAAGAAGCAGCAACATAGCATTGAACTACTGCAAATAAAAATATATCCATTGCCAGATCACCTATTGCTTATAAGATCCTCCTCTCGGAAACTACTTATTATCTTGTTCCATAATTGAGCAAATCTTGCTGCCCCTTTCTCTTTGTTGACTTCAACCTGGAAGAATTGAAGCATTAATAAATTAATACAACTAATGGAAGGGGAAAATAACAGTTACAAGTTTTACACGGAGAAAACAAAGTTAACCTGAACAAAGGTGCGAAACAAAGTAGCCTTCAGTCCTTTCTTCTTTGGTTCACTCTTTTCCGCCGGAATCAAACAGGCATTAAAAGCACCAGGAAGTGATTGAAAACGAGATCTCAGCATTCCTAATGTTCGAATCTGCAACCAATTTGAGAATAAGCACTAATATTGTACAAAGTCACTACAAACATAATTTTTTTATACAGATCTAAGAAAAAATTGAGAAGAATTAGTTCAAAAATCATAAAGAATAATATTAAATGCAGCAGTGAGTTGTCATGTTTAAGCCCCTGGAAAGAATATAAATACGGGGATATAGGTATAGCAAAAGAAAGAGCTACAAATTATACATATATCCCATTTAAATGTGAAAGGTGAAATGTAAATTCTACTCTTCAGAACTTCGTGAAGTCCTTGTGAAATTTAAATTCTACTCTTCAGAACTTCATTAAGTCTTAAATGAAGTCTTACTTGCAGTTTGTATAGACAAACCATCAGAACTGCAAATCATGTAAGACTTCAGAACTTCATGCAGTTTGTATAGACATTGAATACCTCAACAACACTTGCAACAGGAAAAAAAAAAAGGGGGGGGGGGGGGGGGGGGGGCCGGAGTGGTTCGTTTGATCAGTAATAAACATATGAAGCTTAAAAATGAGCTAATTTGAAAAAGTAGAATTAAAGAGCTATTTTGATCAATAATTCACCAACCTCTCCAAGGCGACGGAATGCACCATAAATTCCTCCAAATATTGTGGAGAAAATGGCGTACCAAATCTGGGTATCCATAAAATAGACCTGAAAAGATTTGAGCATAAGAAAGAAAGAATCTACAATATACTGGACCGGATGACAAGCAAACAATAGCTATGAAAACAACATAAACCATACAAGGATAATTGGAGCCCAGAGTGCAATCACAACACCGATATTGTTCTTTGCTGCAAGGAAAATAAATACATGATAAACATGTTGTGGAACAAGATAACATTAAACACAAAGAAGGCATTTGATACATTACCACGGGGAAAAAACTCGTGCCACTGAAAATTGGTTATACGTACACTCATGATGGCCTTTGTTGGACCAACTAAAGGTTTTATCTGGAAAGTAACAGAATAATTAGAATAAAGAAATGGACTGAACAGAAGCATTGGGCTACGTTTTATACCCACCCAGTTTTCCCATTCCACCATTTATTGTTTTGATGATTCGTGTACTAACATATAACACGTAAGAGAAACAAGAAAAGTCCAATGTGGTTAAGGGAGACACCTCTATATAGTAACTGAAAGCCAGCTTGGTAATTATAAGAAGAACCCAAAACATTGTGTACCTGAAAAGTTTCAACAGATAGAAACAAAGGTTATACATAGAAGAGAATGATAACAGATAAGAAACAATCCCATATATCTTCTTTTTCTCTTTGGACTAATGGATTCTTACTTGAAAAGGGAAAATGTGCTCTCATGCATTCCCCTCCCAACATAAAGTCGAGGCTACAGACAAATAATAATAAATTCAGGCTATTCAGCGCATGTTAGGTGATTAAAATAAATGCAAAATATGTATACAAATATCAGAACCTGTTTCACTTACCTGTGACCACCACATCATAAACATCACGATCTTATAATTTGATCTCTCAAGGAATCTACGAATAAATGGGAACAGAAACAGCACCGCAGCCAGCATGTTTGGTGACAAGTAGATAACAACAGCCAAGATAAACAAGGTTGGTTGATGTCCATCGTTGCCAAACCAACTTTTGATAGTTTGAGCAAACGCAGGAGGGTTTTTCCAACTATATGCATATGTAATCGGTAGAATTACCACCCACATAGCAGCTGTAATGACCTTCAAAATGTATCTCAACTTAACATGGAATGACATACTCCGCCTACCCTTCCAGCTAAGAATTACATCCACAAAAGCTGCACAAGCCAAGAAAAACAAGCAATCATTATTTAACAAATTCAACTTCGTACAATGAACAGTGAATTTCTAGATAGCAACATTAGATCTATTTACACCCATGTTGAGAATGAATCCCACATTAATAGGAGGAATGGACCTTGCATGGGCTTATACGTAAGTTAGGCTTCTTCCCATATTGCCAATTGGTTTTATGGTGGAACATTAGACTTCTTGATTAACAAAGAGAGTGGTGGGATTCAAAAACAAGGACAAGAAACTATCAAATTCTAATTCTAATTGAACATAGTAAAATCTCACATAGGTATTACATAAAAGGGAAGCAGTAGCATACTGAGGCCTAGAAAACAGAGAAAACAATAATGAACTTGCAGCTACAAACACCTATAACAAATTTAATTACCTTGCCCAAGCTTCAATACTGCAGCAGTTATGAAGACAGACAATGCTTTCGTGAATACTTCACCATCAAATAATGCAGTAGGTTGCCCCGAGCCATTCCAAGCAACAATTATCATAACCTTATAAAAACAAAAGTCAATTTCAGCAGTGCCATAGAATTAAGTACAGCTCACAGAAGATTAGATGGAAGGAAAGACAGAACCTGTAAACATAGAATAAAGAAGCTCCACATGCGGTCAAAGCTTCTAAAAATATGCCAAAATGACCGTATCTCAACGAAATTAACCTTCCCCACCCATCGATCTCCACTAGCTGGCTTTTTATCCTGAATATTATATCAAGCAAAGTTATGCATCGGGTGAGAAAAGCCTTTCTCAAATTGAACAGCAGTTGTATCACCAGCAGAACAAAAATATGATTTTTTTTTCACATATGATCATCACTCTTATCAAGAATACCGTCTAAACAAATTTCCAAATACGGTCTATTAAATAACAATCTTATCAATCTCAGTCATGATCTCAACTGTTACGGTCAGCCACATGGATGCCCATCTATCACCAACAGGCAACAGAGAAATTAAAAGCAGTTTAGAAACTCACTTAACACTTAACTGTATCAATACTGTCAGTTGCTGATTTTAATTTTTCCATTCTATGTTTTTTTTTTTTGAGAAGAAATTTTTCCGTTCTATGTATTAGAATGGCAGTTCCATTCAATCGGAACTAACTTCAAATTAAACTTCCACAAAAGAAAATTGTAAATTCCCAAAAATATAGATTCTCTTTTGATTTCGACTTAGAAAGGGCTAGAATAGCCTCATGGAAAGGGAAAGCAAGAAGAAAGAGTAAAACAAACATGACCTACCTCATTACTTATATCACAATGACGCTGATCAATAGGCATGCAAAAGAAATCAGCACCTGCACGCATCGGCCAGCCTAACCGGAAACAATCCACCGACCTACAGTTTAACAAAGAGCATAAGAACTAGAGATATACAAATGAATGGGAGGGGGGAGGCAAAAGGAGAGAAAGAGAGAAAGGGGGAGAGAAAGGGAGAGAGAAAGGGGGAGAGAGAGAGAGAGAGACAGAGAAATTATATGTTTGTACCAGAAGTATTCATTTAAATCATCATAATTTCTCCACTGGGAATGCTTTGATTTCCCTCGTTTACTCCTTTCAGCCTCCTGTCGAGAAAAACCACAGAAACATGATGAGATATAAGCAATATGCAACACTAAAAATTCATCTTTTAGTTTAGAAGGACACCCTAAAACATGATGCTCTCTCCACCTGCCCATGCAGGATTTAAGAAAGACAAGGATGTAAGCCATTGTTTAGGACTGAGGTACCACTCTTAAACTTACTTAAGTTTAAAAAAAAAATACGTAAAAATAAAATAAATACCTTTGCGATCACTAAATAAATAGGAGTCACAACTTTTCTCAAGAAAGCCTCTTCTTCGCCTCCATAGGCAGGCTTCACATTCTCTCCCGTCATTGGACTGACATTCCCAGCGAGCATACCATACAATTCAAATGCCATCTACAGAAACAAATGAAACAAATAAACATCCATTCCTGTGCACTGGAGTGAAAAATTCTGTGAGCCTATGAAAGCATATCCACAAAAAATAGTATAGCATGCTATTACAACTTGAATGCTATCAATCAATTTTTTTTTGGTTGATAAAGAGACAATTTTCACATAAAAATATTAACAACCATACAACCCTACAAATACAACTATTGGTAATGAAAAAAATGCCACAGAGTTGTCGCACTTGTAATGAACAAAAGACTACAACTGAACATACGTGGTGATAGATATAGCAAAGGCACTCTGGCATGAATCTCAAATTTGCAGCTTCTCCCCATATCAGAAGATATAGACCCATGTATAGTAGTTTGCGCTGTTGCACCTCTTGCTGTATTGTTGGTAACCTGAAAAAAAAAAGAACCAAAATAACATCAAATTAAATAAAGTGAATTTCTTGGGGCAGGGGAAGTGATAGAAGCAGAATATACACGCTCCCATTCACATTAAAGTTTAAGACACCGACACGAAATTTCCTAATTTTTTAAATGATAACCCATTTCTGTGTCAATCACCACACATAAAATAGAGCAGCACCACTTTATTTGTGACTTGTATCAGTTGTACCCCCTGAACACACACACCCAACCAGCAACATGCCCACACAACTATACTGTGGAGTATAGGCAGTCCTATTTGAATTCCAGGTTACATGCTCAATGAGATAACTAAGCAACTATTATCAGTCAACTGACATTCGTATAAGACATCTCACCAAAGGCTACTTTTCCGGCCCAAATACTTGCACCATTTTTTGTAGTTCTTGAAAACCTTCTTCATCACTTCTGTCAATGCACGGTCATCCAACTAACAAGAAAAAGCACAAAATTATGACACAAACAAGGAAGAAAAGATCTCTGCTAATTCCAAGAAAGCACAACTTAAAAGTTTTACCTGCAGCTCTTCTCAGATTTAGACAGAGGATACATTAATATACTGTAATTTCACAAATTAGTTATCTCATATGTCAAACAAATTCTGTTTCAATCAAGCTGTGAATTGTCTCTCTGTGAGGCTTAGTAACACTAAAAATGAACGAAATGTTCGCATTCCCCACCCCATTCAGAAGATAGAAGATACTAAACATTTCCCACCAAAATTTAGTTATGACATATCTCTAAGATAAAATGGTTCAGAAAGCCACCAGTTTTTTCCTTTAAGAAGAAAGTCCCCCTTATTTAAGTGCAACAACATTAGTGCAAGAATCGTGGCATTCTAAAATAAGCTTTTGAGAGTTTCATCAGTCAAACCACCAACGTTTCTGAGAAGCACCACCTCCCCAATTTAAGAAAGGTGGGTACCTCATAGATTTGCACCCAAAACTTTTATTTTTTATTTCTCTAGTTGAGCAAAAAAATAATACTCTTGGTTATACTGTGGACCACTGGCAACACTCATCGGGACTCTCAAAATAGTTCATTGAAGGAAACTCGGTGGTAGCATTGTCGGCAATGAGGTGAACATAGCCTCACATTGTTTTGGGAAAATGTGAAACGGCAAAACTGATTTACAAATTTTACGCTAACACATATGCTAGCTAATATTCATGTCATCCACCAAACATCCATGCCAGATACATACCTTGGGTTGTTGATCAGGCTTTGGAAACTGCCTTATATGCACATTTGCAAGCAATAGTATCAGATGCTCCCGTTGATTTGCCACATTATCCTTCTGAAAATTGATTAGGATAGTCAATAAACATTGGTTACAAAAAATAAAAAATGCATTGCGCTCCAACTGAAGAAGAATTGCATTAATAAATACAGCCACAAGGGACTTAGCTAAACTCTCGAAGTGCATAAGCTGTCTGATTACGTTACCTGAAACCCAAACATTGACTGAAGCCAATCCAGAACGTCTTCTTCATTTTTCTTTTTGTATTCCTTTGGCCAAGGAAGACCCCTGGTGTTACGAAGGGCAAAAACAGCAGCTTGTACCTGCAAACAACATACCATTTGAGTAAATTTGAAAACGGAGCTAGACAAACAAATAAGAATAATAAGAATAGACCTCTGGATATTTCATAATTGCTTGATTTGCACTATCAGGATCAAGTGGAAGGATATTGTAAGGGACCAAGAGCTGTGTCTTTTCTGCAACTTTATGATGAGCTTCCAAAATCTGCAAGTGTCAAACATGAGTCCATTGTCAAAGAACACTCAAACACACAGGAAACTAGTACAGTACAAGAGCGGCTAAATCTTGACATTGCAAAAATAATCACCATCACATAAAGTGCTGAGGGAAAGGGGGAAAAGAAAAGCTTTACATATCAGAAATGGGAAGAGTAACAGAGTTGTACCTCACGATCAACTTCCATAGATTGTGTCATATTAACAGCCTTTAAAACCTCAAAGAGAACATTGGCAGTCTGGTATGCCTTGGTAAGTTGTGCACTTCATAGAAGGAAAACCCACTATCAGACAAAGGAACAATAGGAGCAATTATACTAAGCACTCCACCTAACAAGGCCAATAATCTGCCAATGAAACCCACCGGTCAGCTTTATGAGTATTTGACAAAGCTTGAATATATTTTTTGTAGTAATGATGGTAGAAGCTCTGCATTTCACGTGCATCACTTTTTTTAACCCTTCCCATGAGTGTTGGATCATTCTCCTGAAAAATAGAGAAAACTTTGCTTAGAGAACAGTTAACACTAACCAGAACAACTAACTTAGATAAGGTTTTTAAGATCCCATGTTAATCTCATTAGGGAGGATATCAACATTGCAGAAAAGCAACTTTTGCTTCTAGTTTTGGGTGGAGTGGTTCATGGATTTAACAACTTGGTCATAGAACAGACTCACTTTTCTCAAACCAAGATTTTTCTGGCATTGTATGTGTGTGTGGTTATTGAACAGTAGAACTCAGATAAACACAAAACACCATCACAGTCCATGGTTAGTTACCTAAAAAACATAGAGAAGTTCAAGTCCGTATGAAATTTTACGTAATATTGACATAAATTCATTAGTACATTTCACGTTACGCTTTATGGTTCTTTGACATGAAACCATACTGTGCTCCACTGAAAATTTTCTTAGGGGCCTTACATGTTCCAGGCCGGAACTTGTTATATAAAAATAAAGAAACCAATTTGACTTGAAAACAGAAAATAAGTTTATTTCCACAGAGCCTAAGATAAAGAATTTCCCCCTATGAATAAGGCTTCGCAAATTTTCCACTAAGGCCAAGATGGCAGTTTAATTTGTCAGCTTGAGAACTTTAAAAAGCTAGTCACCCAGAAAACTGTATTAAGCAAGCATTCAAAGTTGGCTAAATATGACTAGAAATCAATAACTTGCTTATTGGATCTGTAAGACATAGTTTTTCTAAATTTCATCCCAAAATCATAATAGCCCAATATACATCATTTTGCTTTCCTTTCTTCCCTTTGTTAGAAAAAAATAAATTCAGTAGAAGACATCTAAAGTTGGCTACAAAGAACTGATGATTCGTACAACGAAACCAATTTCTAAAGAACAGTGTACAAAAATGAGGAAGAGCTTGTTTATGAGCTTTTGTACTGAGATATGAAAAACTTTATGCACAAGGCTACAAAATAACTGATACTTATACAAAGGAACAAATTTGTTAAGGTCTTAAGCATTATAGCTAGAAAAATATACAATTATGAGCTTTAATCGAAGATTACTAAATAATACAGCATACCCTTTCAAGACGTTGAAGAAGGGCAGTTTTAAACTGACGAACGCCACGTCCACTAGAAGTAGGATCCAGCCTATGAGCCTTCTCGAAGGCATAAAATCGACCTACAACAACATCCAGCACGAAATTATATCTCATATGGCCAACAAAATAAAGTGGATATCATAACAAACTGATTTAAGAAATTTAGATGAAATGACAAGTGAGAACAAGACCCGGAACATTTAAATGAAAGAAACAAGATTGTCTTAGTGGAATAATTTAAAGGTGGTGTATATCGAGAAAGAACCACGATATTATCAATTTATCAGTGAGCCCTTGTTTCTCAGACCGATTTCCAATTGCCACAACGGGTGTAAGAAAAGGCGAGTTACTATAAATCCTTTCCTTTAGTGAGACAATGAACCACATATCAGACAACATAACTCAACTCATGCCCGTATAACATGCAAAGAAAGAATTTCTGAAAAATATAACAGACTTCTAACATAAGTAGACAAACTCCAAATCATCAATACATGGATGAATCCTTCTATTCGAAAATATTAGATGGGAAAAACACAGAAGTAACCGCATGTACATGTGCAATTAAACCGAGCACAAAATGCATACATGAGCAAGCGAAAACATAACGCCAGTTTCTTTGACATAGGTACCAAGTACCAACTGCATACAAAAATTCGAATAATCTCCGAAATGCATATAAAGAAACAGACCCAGATGCAAATAAATTCTTAATGCTCATTAATTCAATGCAATTCCAAACAAGCAACTCACTAACAAACACTTGCAAGTAAAAAGTTACCGCCGTGAAAACTTACAGAGATAAGCAACTCTAGGATTGTTGGTTTCGACTTCATTGGCAACACGAAGAATGGGGGCGATTTCGACAAGGGACGATGGCACGATCTCACTGTCGAAAGCCGTCTCCCCGAGGTTCCCGGCCGTCTGTGTTCGAGTTATCCGCCTCTGCAGTGGCTGCTGAGGTGGCTGATCCGAACCACCCCCTCTCGACGACGACGCCATTCTCCTTCACTTCCTATCAAAACCTCAGAGCTCAATCACACTACTGGTTCTTCCTATTTCCTACTAAAAACACAAAATTTCAATAAAAAAAAATATCCAAAAGCAATAATAAATCAAATTTTGAACTAAAAATAGAAAAATAAAGCTTAAAACTCGAATAAATTAATAAATAAATAAAAAAAGAGAAAGCGATTACCGGCGGAGCAGAGAAGCTAAGCTTTGAAATCCGGCATCTGAAACATGCGAGAGAGAGAGAGAGAGAGAGAGAGAGATTAAATGCTAATAATTATTTTAAAAATTTGAAAAAAACTAAGGAAAAAAAGGGAGAATGTGAGTGGAAACACAATGTGGGAAAGAAGAGAGCTTTACAGAAGCAGCAGAAAGACGAGTGCTTTACAGTGAGGGTTTCCAGCGGAGGAGAAACCCTAGGAGAGAGAAACGGCAAAGCAGAGAGAGAGAGAGAGAGAGGCGCGGGGTGCCTGCAAGTTTAAGCTATAAACGAAGGGAAAGCATAAGGTTAGACGACAGTAGTAGTGATACTCTCCCACTGCTGCTGTAGTGCTCTAATCCTAGAGAGGAGAGAGAAAATTTCCCTACTTTTTCCACTTGTGGGCCCAAATGCATGGCCCTTGCGTCGTGCCATCTTGTAGGTTCAGAATTACCGCTATACCCTTGGATATTTACTCCTCTGCGCTTCTTCGGGGGGTCAAATTTGTAATCCAGTAAAATAGCAGCCCTTTCAAAACCTGAACAGATAATATTGATCATCCGTTCAGATTTTACTCTAGTGTTTTTCTGCCTTATCAAATCACATTAAATAAGAGTCATTGACTTAGTTTAGTAATATTTTTTTTCACTTGAAAGTAAGAGTTTTTAAGTTTGATTCTCGTAGATGATAAATTTAATACCAAATTAAGTTACATATTATGCAATTTAACCGAATTTTCTAACTTTTAATGTAAAAATATGAATGTGTTTGAAAAGAAAAAAAATTCATACCAAATAGGAAAGGCGTAAGGTCAATTAGGACTTTTTGACACAGTCAAATTGTAATGGGATATGAGATGAAATGTCGGTATGTTTTTTGTCTCTAGTGCCGAATTTAGCAGCGCGGGACCGCACCAGCGACCGTGACTGACAAATGACACGATCTGCGAGGGGATGGAGACCGTTCTCCACAGCGGACCCGGAACGACCAATGAGCGATTGAACTTACTCAGCAAGTTTGAAAAGCGGTGGAAAAAGAAAAAAAGTATTAATTATTTGACCTCAAAATATTAAAGAAAAGAAAATTATTATTCTGTGTTTAATTAGGAAAATAAATACACTTTTTGGTATGGTCCACGTCACATGGATAACGAAATATATATAAGTAGTACGATGTGGGAGTAGGAATCGAATCCTCTTCGGATTCAAAAAAATTGAACCCAATAATCAAATAATCTAGACTATTGAAATTTAATTCAACAGTTATAATTATTATAACTTTTAGAGACTTTTATTTGTAACAGTTAGATCAAACTTAAATGGTCTGAATCATTTGATGAGTGATTAGTTCCTTTAAGTTCAGAAGGGATCCAGTTCTGTGAGAGTAGATCCTTTCCTGATTTACACATTCGGAGTCTAGGATCAAATAATTCTACTCCTTAAAATTTAATCATGATGTCAAAATTATTACTGTTTTTGAAAATTACAATAATTTTTTGCCACAGATCAAATTTTAAAGATTAGAATTATTTGATTGGTAGGCTCCGGAGGTGTTAGTCCGGAAAGTATCTGCTTCCGTACGATGTAACATGTAAAATTGTTTTAGATTTTTGGTGGGTCCAAGGTTTATATAATTTTTTGTTCCATCTTCAAATGTGGAAGGTTTTTGCTATGGGCCTCGTGGAAACTTTAGCCCAAGGGTCCCTTCTTATGGATTGAGAGATGAAAAGGAAGCCCAGTTCAAATTCACTGGGTTGGGTTTTAAGAGCACGTCTTTTGTTCTTCGATGTTGCTCAAATGCGGTGACCCTTTAGTCCATAATCTAATGTCCCCTAAAATGGTGTCTCCTTTATGTCTCTTTTTTTATTTTTTGACATATGTCGTACTACTTAATCTCTGTTAATTTTTAATAAATTAGAGTTTAAGTGGTGACATGTGTCAAAAAAAAAAAAATGAAGGAGGAGACACATAAGGGACACCATTTTGGGGACAGTAGACCTGCTGACATCCTTCGGCTAAGGTCCCTTGGGCCTCTTTTTGATGTGGGCTGCTAGTTGATGGAAGGGAAAGTCTCTATCGTCAATAGTGTTGAAGTTATGTTTTTCTTGTTATCGTGTATTACATATGGAGGGAACGAAACAACCGTATATTCAATCACTTGTTTCAACATGTTGCCGTGATTCTCAACTCAATTAAATCCACTATTAGACTAAGCAAAGATTATTGAAAGAAAATACAAGTTATTGGGATTAACTTGGTCATTTCAAGTCCAAACATATTAGTTTTTAATCTAAAAGATATTTCTCTTCTTAACTCTAAAAGATGTCTGAAGTTTCTATCTACACTCGGCTATTGCTTAAAGAAGACCTGCGAGCAAAATCGAACATAGAATTTCGAAGGCAAGAATAAATGTTCTTGATGAGTCACAAACTCCATGTACTTTTTTTTGTGTAGATGTTGATTGAAACCAATGATCAATAAGTGACTAAGTACGAGAGGGCGGCAGTTGAAAGAGTTTGAAAACATCAGTTAGCCTGCAGATACATAGTTGTGTTGAAAGAGTCACCACACACACACCTCATACTCTCTCTCTCTCTCTCTCTCTCTCTCATATCTGTCAGCTTCCATATGTCAGCCTCCTCTGATTGATTGCCTCGTTGTATATTGCTCTAATTCTCCATCACTATCTTCTCTCCTTTTCTTTTTGTTTTTTACTCTGTCTTGCAGTCCTAGTTTTTCTTTAACCAGCATCTCTTTCATTCCCTCCTCCCTCTTCCTTCTTCAGATTCCCTCCATCCTCTTCGTCTTCCTCGTCAAACATCGAAAACCATACCTTTTTCTTCTTCTTGGATTGTATTCCTCCTGTGCCAGTTGCCAACTGACAGGAGTTTTGAGTTGCAGGCATTCAATAGTTAATGTGCTATTTGGCATTTCAGCAACTGGGTTTTGCCTGAAGTTTCCGGGATTGCCCTGAGTTCGCCGAAAAGAGCTTTGAGGTGAGAAAAATTATGTCTTTACAGAATTTATGATGGTCCGTTTGATAATTATTTCGCTTCCACTAGGCTTTACGCGCTTTTTGGCTTTTAAATGGTTAGTAAAGGGAGTTGACGAGTTTTGCGTTTTAACTTTTAAGCATATCACATGGTTTTAAGTTGCACAGTTTCTGTTATGGTTTTTCTTAAAATCTTACCACAATCCACCTCCATCTGTTTACAATTTGCTTGATGTTGTAGTTTATGATTCAAATGTCTTTGTACTAGAATATATAAGGGCCCATTTGATAAGCATTTCGTTGCACGAAGCTGATTGTGCTTTTGGACTGACCGAAAACACGAATGTGTTCACAATTTGATTACTTTCATAGTTTATGATTCCAGATTTCCAGTTTTGGTTCATGAGGGTGGGAAAGTCTTGTGCCTTTGAGTACGAGGCTCTGTGTTGTGGGACGGAATGTAAGTTTAATGGGCTTAATTGTGGCAACGGTCCTTGAATTATAAACTTATAGTCCGCGTTGCAGTCCTAGTCCTTTTCGTCAACTGCATCAATTTTCCTGTCGTAGTTTACGAGTGCAAATATCCAATTCTGATTCCTGATGGGAGGAAAATTTTCTGTAAATTAGATTATTGCTTCCAAATAATGCTTTATTTTTGTCTCGGGTTCAATTCATATTCCAATTTTTATGGTTTCTGAGTGAAGGAAATTGAATCATGTCTTCAAGCTTAATGAATCCCAACATTACAAGTTTTCTATCTTTTACGAAATGAAATTTGATCCCATTGGATGAATAGCCTCTTAATTACTGTTCATTTTTCACCATTATTTGAAGAAAAAGATTTTTAACTTGCGTTGTGATCTGTAGGATTTTAAGAAACAAACATAGTTTACACGACTAGACGAACGAGATCATAGTTTGTTCTACATATGTTTCGAATTATTTGTAGCAACCCATTGATCAAAATTTACATCCAATTGAGGGGAAATTTGAAGAGGATATTGTGCTTTTGTGCTTTCTTGAAGTATAGTTTGTACTGCTTTTAACTTGCTTGTATTTTATTACATGGTTTTGTATCTTAAGATTCAGCTTCTACCGTTAAACTTGGTTTTTCGTTCTTTGCATATGATTCAGTGTAAGGAAAAGGATTTGGTATCAGCAGTTCAGCACAAACACAAATGGCGTCGTCTTTGCAGGATCTTTTAGCAGAAGATGGATTTAGGGGAAAAAAATTGTTGAGCAAATCAAAGGCTTCCTCCTTCCACTCAGGTTCAACTTCGCGTCATTTGGCTAATTCAGATCCACACAAGAGACGTTCCATGTCAGGGGATAGAATTAGGACAGAGAAAACAAGGTCTGATGTGTCTCGGTTTGCTGTGAATAATTATCTTCCAACGGGTGATGGTGTTGCAGGTAGGAGACCATCCGTTGATGGAGGATCAAAGAAAGAAGTTAGGGATGGACTCAGAGAAACAGGTGCTACTAGGTTGAGGGAAGCTAGAAGTTTGAATAGAACTTTTCCGCGGAGTGTGCCACGAAATGAGATAGTTGAGGTTGAAGGTGAAGATTTTGAGAGATACAAGGATATATATTCGAACGAATTGTATAGCTCAGAAAATAGAAAGGATAAGTATTTGATCGGAAGTATAGAAGATGATGGACTTGAAGAGAGGTCAAAGAAGGACACGGTGTTTGATAGGAGGAATGGCCACAGTTCAAACAAATATGTTCCTGGACGTACGAGTTTTAGCGACAGCAATAGACAAAGCAGGAAACTTCCAGAGACCTCACATGACAGATCAAGGAGAGATTCATCATATGGCAAAACTTCGGAAGATGTTTGCGGACAAAGGCATGATAAAGTTTTACGGGGAGTTCCTGAACGTGCTCTTGATGAAATTGCCATCCAAGCCATTGTTTCCATTCTGAGTGGATGCATTAAGCAGTTTCTCAAAGATGAGAATTTCCGGCATGAACTCAGAGACAAATGTATCTCCTTCCTAAACTTTGTTGATCCGGAAGAAGGGAATGCTGAGAGCAGAATCATTGCCAGATTTGAACAGGCAATCGAAACAGTGGAAAAGGCTGCAGAGGAGTCAGCAAGCGAATGGGATTTAAAACGAGCTTCATTGCAGTTTAGTGTTATAACCGGGTTGAACAATGCCGATTTGACAGATGGATTGACAGCCGGAGTTCCTAATTACAAACTGTCAGCCTGTGCTCATCTCTATCTCAGTGTGGTGTACAAGTTACTGAACAAAGACCGTGTATCAGCAAAGCATCTTTTGCAAGTTTTTTGTGATACGCCCTTTCACGCACGAATGACATTGTTGCCTGAATTATGGGATCGACTATTTCTTCCACATTTGACACATTTAAAGACGTGGTATGATCAGGAAGCTGATTCAATAGCGGATAGACAAAACAAGCCGAGGAAGCTGAAGCTTTTAGGAAAAATGTACAATGAAATGTTGGATTCTGGGACTTACCAATTTGCCGTTTACTATAAGGACTGGCTCACCGAAGGAGTTGAATCTCCTCCCACTCCTGCTATCCATATCCCATCTGTAACATCTCTTCAGGAAGCTCAGCAGGGAAGTTCTGAAAGTCATTCTTCGGAAGCACCTAGTCCAGGCGGTCCACAGCTAATGGTCAGCAAAAAACTATACGATTCTGTGTTTAGCCGTGCAAGTAAACCTGATCCTAATCCTACCGAGGATGACGGAGAGAGGGAAAACTTGGATACTTGTACGAGAAGTTCTGATGGTTCATTTGTTGTGAAACAAATAACTCAGGACTCTGCCGAAACAGTTCAATATCAGTACCACGACACTGAAGATGATTACTCTAAGAGTGCACCGGGAGATGGATCCCTTTCTGTAAGTGACTTTTTTTGTTAATTAATTCTTTTTCTGAGCACATCTAGCAATATCTAGATTCAATAGACGTTTTTGTATTCTATGCTGGGACAATCTTATGAATAGCTTCTTTAGTAATTAGCACTGGTTTACTGCAATTAAGTTTTTATTTGCAATTTGATTCAACATAATAGTTTATCACACAAACACGAAGTATTGTACAGAATACAGTTAGCATCTTTGCAAGCTTTTATCGAGCTTTGATATTGTATCTGGTTATTTGTTGTCTGGCATATAAATTTATATGAGATTTTCGTTGTTCTGCTAGGTGTCATTGTCATGCTCAAAAACATTTTTGAAGGAAAATGGACTCTTCGCGACAGAAGAGCAAAAATGGGGTTATCATGGAGTGAGTGATCTATCAGAAAGCAACCTAAATCATCAGTTAGGTGACATGTCTGGAGAAAACTCAGAAGGCCCCCGTATGCTGGATGCACAGGAGAATAAGCTCACCCTCAAAATCCATGTAAACTCCGTTTTTGAACAGAAGCCCATGGAGGATTCCAGCAATCACAATTTATCTACTATATCGAATTTCAGTGAACCTTCGATTGCCAGTTCTATTGTAAACGTACTGCACCCTCTCTAAAATCTTTAACTTTGTAAAATGTCAGTTCTAGTTTATGATACTTAAGTTTTTTCTCTTCTTGTGCAGCCAATCAAAGCAAGGTCTTCGTTCGATGGTGAGTCAAAAGGAACGTCTGAGGTTTTATATAGTTTGGTAGTGCACATCTGGATCTGTTGCTCATATTTACATTTCCTTGGCACAGATTTACATGGAAATTATTTTGAAGAAGGAGTCACTTTCTCGGGCATTCCTCAGGACTTCATTTGCCCTCTAAATGGACGGTTGTTTGAAGATCCAGTGACCCTAGAGACGGGACAAACCTTTGAGCGTTTGGCCATCAAGACGTGGCTTGATCAGGGAAACAGAACATGTCCGGTGACAGGAAAAGCTTTGGAATGTCTAGTGTTGCCTCTTCCTAACTCTATCTTAAAGCGTGTGATTCGTAGTTGGAAATCTGAACATTGTCGGAAACTCTTAGCTTTTGCCTCTCATGTAGTGGGGACCTTGGTGAGAGATGTGTCCAGTCACTGCGACGAGACTGCTATTTCCGTGCTAGAGCAGCTTCTCACTTGTTTCAGCAATGAGGAAAGGACAGAAAATGCCAAGCACCTGATCTCTCTTGGAGGCTTGCAGTTTCTTCTTCAGCGGTTTCATTACGGAAAAGTTGAAGAGAAATCGCGTGCGGCAGCATTACTGTTGTGTTGCATAGAAGCAGATGCAGATTGTAGGAATCAAATAGCAAGAGACATTAACAAACAGTATGTTATGGAGATGCTCCAAAGCCAGCAATTTAAAATAAGAACAAATGCAGTGTTGTTGTTGACGGAATTGATTTGCCTCAAGAGGTGCGTAAAGTTTACTTATTCGTGAAAAAAGTTTCGTGGGAGTTGCACTACTTAATGAGCCTGTCAACATTCCCCATCATATCGTCTTTTTCATCTTCATTGATCGTGCGTGTGAGTGATTCATCATCGACTCTATGTCCCCGTGAGAACCTTGCCTCCGGAAATGTGCATAAACATACTGTTATAGGGTTATGTAGAAACAATATATACGTCACCTATTTTTCTTCTTGAAGCAAATGATAAATGTCTATTGAAAAATGAGGGACCGTATAACTGTAATTGTTAGTGATTAGTTTGGTATCTACTGGTATTTTCATCACTAATTCCATGTTGTTTTCTTTCCCATTGCAGGAAGAAAGACGTCACAACATTTCTCAGTGGCTTGCAGATTGAGGGGATGGTGGATACAATGGATGTTCTGCTTGCGTGTCTCCAGAGTTCTCCAGCCAACCACAGACCCCTGGTTGCCGTGCTTTTGTTGCACGTAGATCTTCTGGTATTCTCATTAAGCATAACTTTAAGAGTTTACAGAAACTTTTAATGGTTTCGTCCTAAATATCTTCCTTTATTCTTGATGCCATGCTACTTTGCTCGACCGTTTCTTGCATCAGCGATGCCACCTAAAATTAAAACGAAAGGCATCTATGCTGTATGAAAAGAGAATTTTCGACAACTTGATTCTTTTTACTTGGTGAATTGTAGTTTCTGATTTGTAGAAATAGTATTCCTACATGCTTAATGTTGTGAATGCTGGTAACGTTAGAAATTTAGTGATTGTTGCTCATGTAAATTCTGTATAATGTATCTGTATTCATGTGTTCTACGGACGCGCGGTTCAAAAGCAC
The DNA here is from genome assembly GCF_963583255.1 of Pyrus communis. NCBI lineage: Eukaryota > Viridiplantae > Streptophyta > Magnoliopsida > Rosales > Rosaceae > Pyrus > Pyrus communis. The sequence continues at coordinate 26,696,472 of NC_084810.1, read as the reverse complement.
TGGTTGCTGCTGGGTGAGAGGTGAATAACTTCATTTAAATAAATAAATAAAATTTAAAAAAGAAAATCTGTTTTGGTTGCCGGTGGTGGCTTATCTGTATTTGATTGGTACTTTACATTTGATGATTCAGTAATATTTTGAAATTCCATTTCCGTTGTTAGAAGAAAACGTCTCCATCTTGATTCTGCATGATCAAAATGTATGTTTGGCTAAGACAACCATGCTTTACAGGTAGAGAGGAAGCTGTCGACGCCATTACACAGAGAAGAAGCTGTCGACGCCATTACAGAGGCTCTTGATTGCAGCCTAACTGATGAGAACGTCCAAAAGAATTGTTGCACAGCACTTCTTATCTTGGGAAGGTTTTTCTCTTGCTCCAGAAAATCATCACAAAGTTGGATCTTAAAGCAAGAAGATTGTAGTGGCAATTCTGAAGTGAATTCACTCGACAACGAAGAAGACATTTCACTAGCTGATGACATGTCTCCATTGGTACATTTTTATCCCCATACTCACTTATATCTCTAGCATCTCCAAAAATAATTTATTGTGTTCATTTTTCCTTCTAAATTGAGTGACAAGAAACTGAAAATTTATTATCAAATGTGTTAATGCTGCAATATATAGGATGAGGGAGAAAATTCCAGTGAAGATTGGTTGAGGAACTTGACAGTGTCACTACTCGGTTATGGAAAGCAGTCTTTTGTAGAAACCCTTTCAAAGTGTTTAGGATCCGAAAACTTGGAATTGATTAGAATGTGCCTAATCACCGTGGAATGGTTGAGCCGCGCACTTTCTTCATTGTCTGGTTCTGAGTTTCAGCTATCCGCCTTCTCATCTCTCATTTTTTCACTAAAACAATGTCTGAAGACCAGCGAGCAGGTTGAGCAGAAGATCCTTGCTTCAATGTCCATGCTCAACTTCAGCAAAATATCCGGTTAGCAACTTCAGCACAAACGTATTTTCCCTACATTTTACATAACAAATGAATAACAGACGGCGTTTAACATTAAATATATATTTAACCTACAAAGTTTCCATTTGTGAACTCAAAAGGATCTCAGCGGTGCATTATCAGACGGACGTGCACAATTGAGTTTCTATGATTTTACTAATGCGTGGATGATAAGTTTTAATTACTATATTTCCTTGTTTGTTGCAGAATGCAGGGTGCTTTTAAGAGAAAACACAGAAGACATTGCAGTTCCTCTAGAAAACCTTGCTGAAGTAACTTGGAGTGCAAAACTACTACATGACATTATTTCTGAAGAAAATCATTAATCTAGCACGAAAGACGTTTACCGGTATTATTCCTCTGTAATTTTCACAATTGTGCAGGCGTTTACGTTTTCTTGGAGCAAATCTGCAGCTTTCCTTCAGTCTTTGATTTGCCAGGGAATTTTTAGACTGCTATAGCGAGTGATGTATTGTAACTTCTGGTACAAGAAAACTTTGTGTATAAATGTTTTGTTATATAAACTTAATTGTAACTTTTGGTCATCCAAAGCAAGTTTGTACTTGTGAATTGTATATTTTAAGGGTTAATTAAGAACATAATTCGATCGATAAAGTGTCTTTGGACATATGATGTGTTCTTTTAACATCTTTAGTTGAATTTTAAAATTTTTTTGAAGTGAAAATAAAAAAAGAGAGATACAAACTGAATAAAATTAACAAAAAATTTGACAAATTTCACTGTGTTTTTCTTCACTGCTTTAGGAAATTCAATAATATATTATTGGAAGAAGAATGCAAGTTCATCTTAATTGAAATGATTATTTAGCCCTAACAAAGAAAATGATACATGGAAGTTAATAATAGTTTGGTACTCAATGATATATAGTTCGATAGATAATTACGGTCAAGTAGTAAATAATGGTATGAGTAGCGCGCCAACAGTATTAAACTAACAGTCTACAATACCAACAATTTAAACTATAACAGTCATTGCGCTCGCTATTTAAATTATACCAAACTTTCAATAATGTTGCGCACCAATTTTATTATAAGTCAGTTCATTTCTACATGAACAGTCTGCATTAGACAATTTAAATAACACTAAAACTTCTATACAACGGTGAATATGGCGCGTCAGTTTTGTCACAAATTAAGTTGACGAACATAGCCTGAGTGCTCTTGAGGAGCCACCACCGCAGCGGTTTGGTTCTGGTGATCATCAGAGGACATCACATGGTCATGCACCCATCCGTACTGTGGCGCTGCAACACCACCAACACCCAATGCCCGAGCTCTCTTTTTCTTAGCTCTCACCGACTCGTGCCATTGGTGGCCGGAAGTATTCGCCTCGTGATCATGCCGACCAACCACCAGATCGGTTCCATTCTGATGATGCGCTCCTCCGCAGAGCGCTGCAGCCGCATCATCAGGAAGATTGATCTTCCTCTTCCGCCCTCTCTTCTTTGCCACGGTGCTTGTAGGATTAACAGGCACCACAGCAACGCTGCCGTTGTCAAATTCCAGGAGCTGGAGTTTGTTATTTTGAAGCTCCTTATCGTGCTTCTGACGGAGTCTTAATGGGTTCGCTGCAGTGTTCAGGACCCTGTAGTGAACGCCGGTGTGAGCCGAGAAGACACGTGCCGACTCGTACTGTCCGTGGCATATCAGACATTTGCACCACTCGTCGGGTCAGCTACGGTGCAGGCTGTGTATCCGCCCATCAGCCCCCAGATGAGAAATAATTTCCACATCAAGCGGCTACAGTCCGTCCTCCTCGGGACGGGGTGAGGGTGTGGTTTGAGCTTCTCGGTGATAGCTGAATGGATCAGCCGAGTGACCAAGCTGGCTTGCTGCTGCTGCTGGTTGTGGTGGTGCCGTTGATGGGTTTGCCGGATATATTGTTTTGCTTGACGGAAATGGAGTTTGGGAAACGAGGATGACCAGAGGAATTTGGAGGAGGGATGAAGGTCGACGGAAATGGGAGTTCGGGTAAAGAACTTAGAAACGTTCTGTTAGGAACTTAAGGGTGCAGTCAATTTAGATTTTAGAGAATTTAATAGACTTTTTTTAAGTGAAAGGTTTTAAAAAAATTTAATGGACTAATAATTATATATGGATTTTGACAAATTTATATCGATTTATACTATAGGTTTTTATGAATTTGTATGGATTTTATTCGTAGATTTTCTTATTCATTTTCTGTCTTCCCGAAGAATGATTGGTTTTATTTCAAATTCAATTCGGGGCATCGACGAGTGAATCAATTGAATTTTCAGGTGCATGAAACATAAGCTTGAAAGAAATCCTAGGGGATGAGGTGGGATTGTATTTGGTGTTGGGTATATTCACTTCAAGTTCTCAAATCCAACGAAATCCGATTCTTCATGGAATCCTATCAAATCTTTATTTTTTGAATGCAGATAGATTTAGAATCATTCTAAAAATGTCTTTTAAAATCTCATTTGACTACCTCTGGATTTGGATGTATTTTTTAAATTTTTTTAAATCTTAATTTGACTACAGCATGATTTCAAAGTTTTTTAAAATCCTCTTCTAAAACCCTAATTGACTACTCTCTAATTTTAAAGTCCATTAAAATCCTGTCAAATCCTAATTTGACTAGAATATGAGAGTTTTTGTTCTGTCGTAGTGTTCCGTTAGGTGCTAAGAATATATAGTGAAGTTGGATGAAGGTTGGGGTAAACCTATAATTTTAAGTTTGCCAGGGAATATGGAAACTGGACTCACAAAAGATGCCAAAGGAGGAGATGTCACTATGTTTCGATAAGATTAAATCTGGGCATTTTTAATGCATATGGTAAAAGAGTATCCGAAAGAGACTCGTAGTCCTTATTATGTGTATCCACAAATAGGAGCAAAAATTAAATACGTTTCTTAAAAAAAGCCGATAGGCAAAAACAATGTATTTATGCTTTGATTTTATTTTTGACTTAATTGGGTGCTGCAACAAAAGAAAATGTCAATGTCTTATCTCTCTATCCACTTTTGATGAAATTTTTAATTACAAGTTTGTTCGTATATAAAAGGACCAATAAATACCTTAAAATATATATAACAATAATAGATTGGACGCAAAAAGGTAACATGAGGTCTAGAATGCAACCCAAATTCGCAAAAAGACATAAAGGATGAGGATAGAAGGATTAAAGGGTAAGAAGCCAACTGATTATGATTGGATATTGATTGTAGTTGATTTTTTTATTTTTTTACTTTTTGACAAACGATATTATTTACCCTAAGATGAGAAGATGGGCATAAACTCACAATGTGTTAGCAATAATGTGATTCATATTTACCTTTGGCGAGAATCGTACCTAAGACCTCTCACTTACAAGTAAAGAGAAATACCATTAAACCCTAATACTAAATGGCAAAAAAAATCTAGTACTTAACAAGTTACCATGTTGATAGCTTAAGGCACATTCCACGCTTGCAGTATAATTTAATTTTGATCAAGTTTTGCAAGGGAGCCAATATTATAGGTCAGTTGAGAGGATAAATAAAGAAGAATATCACTAAACAGTAGTACTAAATTTAGAATATTATTGTTCGTGTTTATTCATTTCTTAATAACCTGACGTAGCCAACTAATAATACAATCCTCTAAAGAGTGTTGTTTGAAAAGGAAGAAGTTTTCTTTTCTTGCTTAAACCCAGGAAGAACTTTCATGAGCCAATGTTTAAGCGGGAACCATCCATAGAATTCAAATTTCAAAGTCTTTCATTGTTGTGAGGTTGTTCAAGGTCTTGCATCGATGAAGTATATATATTTTACTTTGGTCCTGTATCGCATCAGATATCTATTGGTTATGATACTTGTCAGATATTTGTCAGATATGTAACATGCATATCAACGTATACTGAGTTCGCTTGATGGAACACATATCCAACATTTGGTATGCAAGTATCTAGCTTTTAGGATACTTTTACATTGAAAATTAAGAGGAAAAAAATTAGTAAGAAACAAAGGTTTAGGTTTTTTTCTTTCTTTCTTTCGGACGAAAAGTTAGAGTTCATTAAAATTTTAACACAAAATACAAAGCGGCCCAAGATAAATAGTGGGAGGCCCAAAATCATAACGACGAAGCCTAAAAACTGAAAATAGACAACAAAGACAAAAAATGGAACATCCATCCCGGAGAAGCAGCCCACCGTTGCCAAACTCTCACCAGCAACTACCGGAGTGACAGCCATGTAGGAACCAAAGTGAAGGAGGATTCGCAGAGGGTCAAGCACAACAAGGGATGATCTATGAGATGTACAGTTGGATTTTCGAAATATAACTTCTAGACCCATAAAGTGGGATGATGTTCTCAGTACCCGTATTCATTCGAAAATTTATATTTCAGGCTCTTTTTTTTTCAATTCAACAGTCTAAAAGTATCGTATTCTTTTTATTTATGGCTGAGACGATATTTAAGGGATAACTTATGAGATGTACCATTAGATTTTTTTAGCATAGCTCGTAGAACCTTAAAGTGGGATGATGTTCTCATGACCCATATTCATTCGAAAATATGTATTTCAGCATCTTTTCTTTCAATTAAATAGTCTAAAAGTTTCGTATTTTTTTATTTTTGGCAGATATTATCTTTAAGGGATGACCTATGTGATGTACAGTTAGATTTTCGAAACATAACTCGTAAACCCATAAAGTGAGATGATGTTCTCTTTACTTGTATTCATTCGAAAATCTGTATTTCAGCATCTTTTCTTTCAATTAAATAGTCTAAAAGTTTCATATTCTTTTTATTTTTGGTAGATATTATCTTTAAGGGATGACCTATGTGATGTACAGTTAGATTTTCGAAACATAACTCGTAAACCCATAAAGTGGGATGATATTCTCTTTACCCTATTCATTCGAAAATCTGTATTTCGGCCACTTTTCTTTCAATTCAAGAGTCTAATAGTTTGGTATTCTTTTTATTTTTTGCAAAGATGATCTTTAAAGGATGACCTATGAAATTTATGGTTGAATTTTCAAACATAACTTGTAGACCCATAAAGTGGGAAGATGTTCTCATTACCTGTATTCAATAAAAAAGTTTCGTATTCTTTTTCTTTTCTTGTAGAGATGATCTTTAAGGGAGGACCTATGAGATGTACAGTTGAATTTTTGAAACATAACTCATAGACCTATAAAGTGGGATGATGTTCTCATTATCCGTACTCATTCGAAAATCTGTATTTTGGGCTATTTTCTTCCAATTCAGCAGTCTAAAGTTTCGTATTCTTTTTATTTTCAGTAGAGATGATCTTTAAGGAATGATCTATGAGATGTACAATTGGATTTTCAAAACATAACTTGTAGACCCATAAAGTGGGATAATGTTCTCAGTATTCGTATTCATTCAAAAATCTGTGTTTCAGGCTCTTTTCTTTTAATTCAACAGTCTAAAAGTTTCATATTCTTTTTATTTTTGGCAGAGATGATCTTAAGGGATAATGTATAAGTTGTCCAGTTGGATTTTTGAAACATAACCCCTAGGCTCATAAAGTGGGATGATGTTCTCATTACCCGTATTCATTGGAAAATCTGTATTTTGGGCTCTTTTCGTTCAATTCAACAGTTTAAAAGTTTCGTATTCTTTTTATTTTTGGCAATGATGATGTTTAAGGGATGATCTATGAGATGTACAATTGAATTTTCAAAACATAACTCGTAGACCCATTAGTGGGATGATGTTTTTATTAATCGTATTCATTCGAAAATTTGTATTTCGGGTTCTTTTCTGTCAATTCAACAGTCTAAAAGTGGTGCGGTTTGAAAGAATAGCAGTGGTGCAGTTTGGAGGATGTACGACTCCATTGGTCGCCATGGTGGAGATGCCGAGACAGACGAAGGGTTTTAGGTTTTAGATTCTAGATTGGATATGAGGTTGTGAGTGTTAGGGATTGTGGGTGGCGTCTCACCGAATCTAGGTTGTGAGGGAAGGGATTTCCGAGATGAGTTTCGAGATGGGTTTGCGAATGGGTTTCGACTATGCAGATGATGTTCTAGGTTTTGATATGAAGGTAGCGATGGTAGGACAGGGGATGAAGGACGGCGGGGCGTTGGATGGGAGAGGAAAGAGTTTTATTTTATTTTTATATTTTTCAAAATTTTAATTATACAAAAAACTGTTTTTTATTAATTAATCTTTTTTATTTCTTTTTTATTCACATGGTGCAAAATTAGCTGCCATGTTAGCACAAATGCGGTTCCCATATTTGCCACAATATCACTTAACCGTTAACTTAACAAATTTTCTAATGGCGGTATGAAATTGAAATGAAATAAAAGAAAATGTAAGTGATTGAAATGTTTTTAAAATATTGTATAAGGTTGCAATTGCACCTAAATTTAAGAGTGCAAAATGTAATTTACTCTATTTATATTGTCGTGTTCATGGCGTATCGTATCCTAGTGTTTAGAGACTTTTCATATTATCGTGTCATATGATACCACCGTGCTTCAGACTTTACCACAAGTGGAACAAAATTGGGTCCAAGGCAAACTCGATCCCAACGTTGAGAGCATACAACTCCGTGGCGAAGGCAAAAATTAAGCTTGAAGCTCTCACAGCAAATGCACCAACCATCTATCCTTGTTCATTCCGCACAATAGCACCACACCACGAACTCCATCAGTGACATCATCTGCACCATCGAGAGCAGATTATGAATTAAAAACAAGAGTTTCCACTAAATTCCGAAGACATATATACCCACAACCAACTTAATTGATCCGGCTCCTATTTATCGTATAGATTAAAAGTGAAATCCTTTATAAAAAAGAACGAAATTATCATTTTGTTCCACATGACGGTTTACTAATTAATTATGTTTTTTGGTTAATTATTTGTAGAAAAAAAAAACTTTGTTAATTTTATCTGTTTGTACTGTGTTGGTCTCGCATGAATCCCACATCGGATGTGATCACAGAAAGTAGTTTCACTTGAAGTCTATGAACAAGAATTTGTCCAACATCGAAGAAGGACAACTTAAGAGCTAACGTTCTTCCTTATTAAACAAGATTTCTCTCGGGTATATATTTTAAGTGTTTTCTTATGGCTATTTGTCCTAGCCAATATCTTAAGATTTGTAACTCAGCAACTATTAATGGAAACACTCTCTAATTCTGAGAGCGTAGCCTGACTTGGGTGAATCACATAGATCTTGCAAGTGAGTGTGTGTGTGAGATCCAAGCATCACCATACAAGGTCGAGTTTGTGTGTGAGATCTAAACACCATCATACAAGGTGGAGTTTGAGAAATGAGGATGACGAGAGGAAAAGAAGGCGGGATGAAGATTGACGGAAATGGGAATACAGGTAACAGACGATTGTTTTCTAATTTTATTTATTTATTTGGTTGTCGTAACTTTCATCTTGTTCTGTTAGGATATACAGAGAAACTGGGGTACAACGGTAATTTCAAGTTTGCCACAGAGGATGTAGATTGGACCCGCAAAAGATGCCAAAAGAGGAGATGTCAGTGTCACTATGCTTCGATAAGATCAAATCTGGGCGTTTTGAATGCATATGGTAAAAGAGTAACTGAAAGAGACTCATGATCCTTATTGTGTGTATCCACAAAAAGGAACAAAAATTAAATGCATTTCTAAAAAGACCGATGGCCAAAAAACAATGTATTTATGTTTCGATTTTATTTTTAACTTATTGGGTGCTCCAATAGAAGAAAAATTGTGTATATTTGTGTCATAATTTTCTAATTATTTCTCTGCTAGCTGGGTTAATTAATATTGCCCCTATTGATGTATTTTTCTAATGTATTACAAGGTTATTTGTGTTTATTGTCATATATTACGACTTTCTCTAATAAAAGTGGAATATGTTTAGATGTATGTTCGTGTTTATCATAATTCGCTCTGACTTTATTCTAAAAATAGGGTAGTTAAGTACAAATATTTCATGACAATGCCAATATAAATTGAATGGAAGCCTAAATTTGTTGTTTTTAATATAATTTGTATTATTATTTTTATCAAATAATCTTAATTATTTTTTAAAATCTTTCATTGGATAGGCATGCGTGATTTGAAGTTTTTTTCTTTTTTTCTTTGGACAAACGATAACGCTAGTGAGTTGAATTGTTAGTTGTCAGGGGGATTGAGGGAGATCGGGGATCCTCAAATCACATCCGTTCATGGTACATCATACGGTCAGAAATCATTGTAATTTTTTTTATTTAAATTTAATACAAACAGTACATGACGAAAACTGATCGCACGATATACGATAAATATATGTAATTGGAAGATCCCCTAGATCCTCACAAAGAGGATCCAGCAAGGATCCTCTTCACATGATGAGTATCCTTAAGGAGAAGCAAAAATTAAATGCATTTCTAAAAAGAAGCGATGGCAAATATAATGTATGTACGTACATTTCAATATTATTTGTGGCTTTTGTGTGTGCTCCAATGAAAATTGTACAAATAATTGTGCCATCTTCATAAGTCGACCATTTCTCTAAATCTAGCTTATTTTGTGTCATTGTTTCCCCTACAATATTACTTCTAACGAGATAGATGATTGTTCGTTTTATACGTACAAATTTTTCTCATTGAAAAAAGTGAGATATGTAAATGATTGTTCGTATTTATCGTTATAATTAGTTAAAATTTTCTCTTAAAACTGTGGGATAATTACGTACAAATGTTTTACGACAATTTTTTATGATGGTGTGTAACTTTCCACATCGTCTAGGAGAGTGGATCATGTAAGCCTTATATGTATATTCCCATCTCTACCTAGCACGATGCCTTTTAGGAGCTCACTGGCTTCGGGTTTCGTCAGAACTCCGAAGTTAAGCGAGTAACCCGTGAGAGCAATCCCATAATGGGTGATCCATTGGGAAGTTCTTGTGTGAGTTCCCATAAACAAAACCGTGAGGGCATGGTCGAGGCCCAAAGCGGACAATATCGTGTTACGATGGTCGAGCGGGCCTAGGATGTGGTGGACCCCGGGCCGGGATGTGACAATTTGGTATCAGAGCTAATCCTTGGCAGGAAGTGTGCCGACGAGGATGTCAAGCCCTTAAGGGGGATGGATTGTAACATCCCACATCGCCTAGGGGAGTGGATCATGTAAGGCTTATATGTATATTCCCATATCTACCTAGCATGAGGCTTTTTGAGAGTTCACTGGCTTCGGGTTTTGTCGGAACTCCGAAGTTAAGCGAGTAGCCTGCGAGAGCAATCCCATGATGGATGACCCACTGGGAAGTTCTCGTGTGAGTTCCCAGAAACAAAACCGTGAGGGCGTTGTCGGGGCCCAAAGCGGACAATATCGTGCTATGGTGGTGGAGCGGGCTTGGGATGTGGCGGACTCCGGATCGGGATGTGACATGGTGGGTATTTAAATTGAAGCTTAAATTTTGTTGTTTTTAATATAATTTGTTTTATTTTTTAGCTAATAATCTGATTTCTTTACTAAAAAATGTTTTTGCACTTAACCAGTTACCATGCTAACATTTTCATATTGTAGGGTAGGCCCAATGGAGCCCAATATTTTCTCATTCACCCAAAGGAGCCAAATAATAAGATAACCCTTTACAAAATGTGGTTTGAATAGGTAATGACATTCTTCTTGATCTTGAAACTGAGAGATTTTTCAATGTTCTTGGAACACTGAACGAAATATCATGTCATTGTTTAATTAGAGGGACTTGAAGAAAAGAACTTTTCTTCGATTGTATAAAAACATTTGGTAGTCCGGCCCATGTTCCTGGCACATTCAAGAATGCTCCTAGAAAAGAAAGGAGTTTCATGACACAATGTTAGGCCATCTCGAACTGAAGGGTCCAGAGGGCCAAAAATAGCCTGAAAACAGTCTCCAACCAAGGGCTAGGTCAAAGGGCTCGTGGGCTCCATAGAATCTGAAAGGGCCAAGGGGCTGGCCAGATATTCTAGCATTTCTATCGGATATAACTGACTGGAATTCTAGGCCAAATTTCAAATGCAACGACTAGCTGACGTCAGTTAGCCGTTATTTTTTAATTTTTAAATTTTTTTACAGTTTTATTTATTTATTTATTTATTTTACATCCTATAACTTCTATTTTACAAAATTTGTTTGATATTTTTTCTAAATTATATTTTTTTCCTATAACTTATATTTTACAAAATTTGTTTCATAATTTTTTTTAAATTCTATTTTTTTTTATAACTTCTATTTTACAAAATTTGTTTCTTATATTTTTTACATTCTATTTTTTCCTATAATTTAGCTGTTGGATTTGAATTTAAGTTGTAGTTTTAAAATAATAAATTATGTTTGACTCTATGACCCTCGGTTGGAGACCATTTTTTGTGACAGGGCTAAAATGAGCCCTATGACCCTTGGTTGGAGATGGAGGCAAATATGACCATGTACTGTTCATTAAAATATTAATATCTTGGGGGGTCAAATGACTAAAACGAGCCCTCTGACCAGCCTTCGGTTGGAGATGGCCTTAAGTGGAGATAATGCTAGGGTGACCAAATGAACCAAATTGCAAACCAAATAAAGTGTCACCAATAACAAATAAATACATTAATCAATATTATGTAATGATTCAATCATTAACAATAATGTCAAATATTTTGCAAATTTAATATAAAATTTTGGTCTTCTCAAATTCATTGCCTTCAGATTTCGAAGTCATTTATTGGAGATCATGATCCTCTCCTAAGTAAATAGTGAGGATCCTCCTGATTAGGCCTATCGGGCCGTTCAAATTTCATCCAACGGTTACAATTATTACAACTTTTAGAAGGGCCTCCTGTTTATAGCCGTTGGATAAAATTTAAACAGCTCGATGAGTCTGGTCAGAAGGATCCTTACCATTTGCTCAGGAAATGATCCTAATCCATTTATTGGTGGGAGGCTGTTTAAAGTCGTGCATGGATTTACACGTGTTTAGGATAAAGACAACGTTATAACTGTCGTAAAAAACGTATATGACTTCAGTTGGAACGTATTTAATGCTTTTACGTGGCTAGTCACATGTATTATGCGAGCCGAACTTTTATGTAGAAAGCTCTTGCCAGCCTTGGTCATTGGCAGCCATCATTTTGTATTTAATACTAGTTTGGTGCAAATTATCATTTAGCCCTAACAAGGAAAATGATACATGGAAGTTAATAATAGTTTTGTACTTAATGATATATATTTCGATAGCTAATTTCGGTCAAAGGGTAAATAATGATATGAATAACGCGTCAATTTTATTATATTGAAATTCTGTGAAATATACGATCTACATTGTCGGTAATTTAAAGTAGAACGATTATTGCGCGCATTATTTAAATTATAACGAACTTTTAATATATCAACATTACGCGCCAATTTTATTATGACTCAATTCATTTCTACATAAACGGTCTACATTATCAACAATTTAAATTACACTTAAACTTCTATACAATGGTCAATATCGCGTCAGTTTTGTTACAAATTAACTTGACGACATTGCACGAGCTCTTTTCTTCTTGGCTCTTATATGGATTCATGGGCAGCCTCAGTGCTCTTGAGGAGCGACCACTGGAGACGACTTGACATTGTCATCACGTCCCCTTCCTGACTGTGGCGCACCAATACCACCAACACCCAATGCCCGAGATCTCTTTTTCTTATCTCTCATCGACTCGTGGCATTGACCGGAAGTGCTCGCATGGTGATCATGCCGACCCACGACCAGATCGGTTCCATTCCGGTGATCTGATTCTCCACCGAGTGCATCATCCCGACCATCAAGAACATTGATCTTCTTCTTCACTTCGGTGCTTGTAGGATTTACAGGCACCAGAGCGACGCTGCCGTCGTCAAATTTCAGGAGCCGGAGTTTGTTATTTTGAAGCTCCTTATTGTGCTTCCAATGGAGCCGTATTACGTTCGCTGCATTGCTCAGGGCCCTGTAGTGAACGCCGGTGTGAGCCGAGAAGACCTGTGCCGACTCGTACACTTCGTGGCATATCGGACATTCGTACCACTCGCCAGGTCTGCTTCGGTGCAGGCTGTGTATCCGCCCATCAGCTCCTAGATGAGAGAGAATTTCCACATCAAGCGGCTGAAGCCCCTCCTGGACGGCGTCGTTGTCAACATGCACCATAGGACGTGGTGGGGATATTCGGTGAAAGCTGAGTAGTGGATCAGCCGAGTGAACTGGATGGCTTGCTGCTGCTGCTTGTGGTGGCGCCGTCGATGGGTTTGCCAGATCCATCGTTTTTCTTGACGGAAAAGGAGTTGGGAAATGAGGAGTGGAGAGGAATTTCAAGGTCGGGTAAATGTTGACGGGAGTCGGAATTTTGGTGAAGCACGACCGTTTTCCTTTTCTTCTTTTTTAGTTCTGTGAGTTCTGTTAATTGGAGTTTAGAATATAAAGGGCAGTTGGCTGAAGATTGGGGTAAAAGAGTAATTTCAAGTTTGCCAAGGAGGATGAAAATTGGACCCACAAAAGATGCCAAAAGACGAACTGTCATTCTGTTTCGATAAGATCAAATCAGTGTTTTGAACACGTATGGTAACAGAGTATCTGAAAGAGACCCGTAGTCATTAGTGAGCATATCCACAAAAAGGAGTGAAAAATAAATGCGTTTCTCAAAAAAACCGATGGCCAAAAACAATCTATTGTGTTTCGATTTATTTGGGTAAATATGAGTTTACAAATTTCAAGTTTTGTGGTTTTGAATATTTAGTAAATGAAAATTTTTTCGTCCTAAAGACATACCTAAAGTATTAATTTTGGGACAGTCTTATACATCCGTTAGTCTGGCTGTTAAGTATTCCGTTAACTAATGACATGACGTCTATGTAGACAATGACTGGGCACCACATGTCATTAAGGGTCTACGTGGGAATTCAAAATTCAAAAAAATTCAAAAAAAAAAAAAAAAAAAAAAACAAAAACAAACCCCCACCCGTCTGTCTTCTACCTCCCCCAACCCCCTCCCTTCTGCAACCCGTACCCTCTATTCCCGTACCCTCTATTCTCTCTGCTAAAGGTCCTCCCCATTACTCCAACCTCCTCGCCTAGCTGTCTTCCCTCCACCACGCCTAGCTTTCTACCCTCTCCACCGTACGATCCTCCGTTGCTGCCCTCCAGTCCTCCCTTCGCCACACCCGTTCCAAGCTCTCCAGATCCCCGACCTTCCCTTCCTCCCTTATCCCTCCATTCTCTCCTTTGCACCAACCCACCAAACCCTCCTCAAAAACCCCAATTGTTATCAGATTTAAATTTAAGCATAATTAAAAGAATTAACAAAAAATAAGCTGAAAAAAAAAAATATGGGTTTAGTTGTGGTGGCTACCCACCAAATGTGATGACAAAGGGGAAGTCAGAGGTGGTGGCCATGACGACGAGCACGGCGGCGGAGAAGAAAAACTGGGCGAGGCGCAAGACAAGGCCGCCCAGGGTGCCGGGCATGCCAGGAAGATCCTTCATTCGGACCCGGAGCGGGTTCGGGCCTGCCCTCTCTATGGTGGGTACATCTTCAACTTGGTGAATCGACCCATGGCTCACGTTCATCTCCTCCTGGTTCTTCAATTGGTCCAAACCATGGTCGTTAATTAGTCAACGATGATGGATCGGAGCCGATAGTTGAATTGAATGAGTCTGGCAGTTGCGGGATCTAGGTTCTGTGGGGGTTTGTGGGGTTGGTGCATATATCCAACCTTGCAGGAGTTGAATCGGAGCTAAGAGTTTGGTGGGTTGGTGCATATCTAGGTTATCAGCTACAGACTCGTTGCGGGATCTGGGACTCGTTTTAAGGAGAGAATGGAGGGATAAGGGAGGAAGTGAATGTCGAGGAGGAAGAAGACCCAAAAAAAAAAAAAAAATTGAATTTTTAATTTCCACGTGGATCCTTTAATGACATGTGGTGCCCAGTCATTGTCCACATAGACACCACGTCATCAGTTAACGGAAGATTTAACAATCAGACTAATGGATGTATGAGACTGTCTCAAAATTAACACTTTAGGTATGATTTTGGAACGAAAAAAAATTTTATGTACCAAATGTTGAAAACCACGAAACTTGAAGGTAGTAAACTGATATTTACCCTTATTTTTAACTTATGTGGGTGCCCCAGTAGAAGAAAAAATGTGAATGGATTTGTGTCATTTTCAAAAATTGATCATTCCTCTGCTAGTTAGGTTAATTAATATGCTGCTATTGCTGTATTTTTCTTACGTACTACATGATTATTCGGGTTTATGGTCATATATTTTAGCTTTCTCCAATAATAACGGAATATGTGCAGATGATTGTTCGTGTTTTTCATTTTGTTACACATGATAGTTTACTAATGAATTTAGTTTTTTTTTTAATTATTTGTGAAAAAAAAAGATTTCTTAATTTTGTGTGTTTGTACTGTGTTTGTCTTATAGGAATCCCACATCGGATGAGATCACAGAAATAGTTTCACATGAAGTTTATAAACGGAAATTTATCCCACATCGAAGAAAGACAACTTGATAGCTAGCATTCTTCGTTATTAAACGAGGTTTGTGAAGTCTACAATTATTTAATACAGTCCAACTCTGTGTGTGTAGCCTGACTTGAGTAATTAACCCGTGTATATTTTGTGAGTGTGTGTGTGTGAGATCTAAGCATTATCATACAAGGTGGGGTTTGGAAAATGAGGATGACGAGAGGAAATCGAAGGTGGGATGAAGGTTGACGGAAATGGGAATTTGGATTAACGAGACGGTTTTCTTTTTTTTGGTTACAATTGAAGGGCGAAGGCTGGTAGGAGTTGCCGTCGTCAAATTCCAGGAGCTGGAGTTTGTTATTTTGAAGCTCTTTATCATGCTTCCGACGGAGTCATATTACGTTCGCTGCAGTGCTCAGGGCCCTGTAGTGAATGCCGGTGTGAGCAGAGAAGACCCGTGCCGACTCGTACACTTTGTGGCATATCGGACATTCGTACCATCGGGTCTTGCTGTGTATCTGCCCATCAGCTCCCAGATGAGAGAGAATTTCCACATCAAGCGGCTGAAGCCCCTCCTGGACGGCGTCGTATCAGCAGGCACATAGGGACGTGGTGGAGGTTCTCAGTGAAAGCTGAGTAGTGGATCAGCCGAGTGGACTGGATGGCTTGCTGCTGCTGGTTGTTGTGGCGCCGTAGATGGGTTTGCCGGATCCATCGTTTTTCTTGACGGAAATGGAGTTGGGAACTGAGGATGAGGAGAAGAATTTCAAGGTCGGATAAACGTTGACAGGAATTGGAATTTTGGTGAAGCGCGACTGCTTTCCTTTTCTTTTCTCTTTTGTTCTGTGAGGAACTTAGAAAATATAGGGAAGTTGGCTAAAGGTTGGGGTACAAGAGAAATTTCAAGCGTATCCCGGACGACGGAAATTGGACCCACAAAATATGCCAAAAGAGGAAATGTCATTATGTTTCGATAATATCAAGTCTAAGCGTTTTGAATTCATATGGTAACAGAGCATCTGAAATAGATTCGTGGTCATTATTGTGCATATCCACAAAAAAAAAAAAAAAAAAAAAAAGCAAAAATTAAATGCATTTTTAAAAAAATTGATGGCCAAAAATAATGTATTTATGTTTTGATTTTATTTTTGAGTTAGGAGGGTGATCCAATAGAAGAAAAATTGTGAATATATTGTGTCATTTTCATAAAATGATCATTTTGTTGTAAATTTTTTTTTAAGTGTGATTATGTAAATTCTAAGGTAGATTTGATTCTAGTTATTCTTTCATATTATAACTTATATTCTTTGAAAGAAAATGATTTCTTCTCTCTTATTATTGTAAATAAAGGCATTGCTTAGAGGGAAATATACATTCATCTACACAACCCTACAAACATGTCTTTCTATATTTTCTCTTTGTGCCGCCGGCCCTCCCCTTCCCCTATCAGTTAAATATAGGCCACAACACATTCCTCTCCTAGGTAGATTAATTAATAGTGCCCATATTGATGTATTTTTCTTATGCACTTCAGATTTACGAACATATATTACGACTTTCTCTAATAATGGTGGAATATGTGTAGACAATTGTTCGTGTTTTTCATTTTGTTTCATATGATAGTTTACTAATAAATTCAGTTTTTGTTAATTATTTGTAAATAAAAAATAATAAAAAAATTTAAATTTAATGAGGTTGTACCATGTTGGTCCCACTAAAACCCCACATCAGATGAGATCACAAAAAGTTTCACATGAGGTTTATAAACAAGAATTTGTCCCATATCGAAGAAACTTGAGAGCTAGCATTCGTCGTTATTAAACGAGATTTGTAGACTCTACGGGGGCGTTTGTTGCGCCGGACTATCTCGGACTGGATTAGCTTCAAGGACTAAGCTGGACTGGCTTAGACTAGACTAAACTGGACTAACTTAGTGAAGCGTTTGGTGCAGTATTGGACTAAGAAGCTGGATAATAACAAATTCTAATATTATTTTATTTAATATATAAATTATTAATATTTTATTATGATCTTATCTTTTTCTACATCTTTTCCTACCATTTCCGTTCCACTCTTTTCCTCTTCTCTCATCGTCCCACCCTCTCCCTCTTTTTTTCCTCTTAGACCTCTCAATTCATGTCTCTTTCTCATTCCTGGTCAAACTCCTTATTGATTCCAGTCTTTATTTCTCTGTCCTCCCTCCCTCTCTAGCTATGCGTTGTTCGAACGGAACCTCACGGCTCCAATTTTCCCGACGAGTTGCAGGTTTCCCGATGTGTTTTTTGGCCAACCCTCATTAAATTGGATGAAGTTAGCACCGCCAAAAAATTCATCACCATCCCTGGACCGAGATCTTAGCTTTGCATGCTCCAATTTGTCATGGATTTGAAGAAGCCCAAACAGGCCGAGACTTCCAGGCCATTTTCCGGCCACATTTGACCACATTTTGGCCTCGATTCAAGTAAAATCGTAATCTTGTCACTCCCAGCTTCAATTTGGTATATTTTATATGAAAGTTGGTTGTGAAATGGATCTGAAAGAGAGTCGGGAAGTTAATGATTGATCTAGGTGACCGGCGATGACAAGGAGTCTGTCGAGAGTGGTCGTTGAGCATGACAAGGACGAGAAATAGAGGATAGTCTTAGCTAGTCCCATGGTTATTGGGGGGTCTCACTAAGACCTCTTAGTGAAGGGTTTTGTCCATGCTAGTCCCCTTTAGTCTCATTAATGTTAGTCCCAGCATGGAACAAACACAGTATTGGACTAATAGCTAGTCCAGTCCAGTCCAGTCCGAGTTAGTGAGGGCAAACAAACGCCCCCTACAATTATTAATTGAAACACTCTCAAACTATGTTGTGTTAGGATATATAGAGAAGTTGGGGTACAACAGTAATTTCAAGTTTGCCACAGAAGATGTAGATTGGACTCGCAAAAGATGCCAAAAGAGGAGATGTCATTATGTTTTCGATAAAATCTGGGCGTTTTGGATGCATAGGGTAAAGAGTAACTGAGAGAGACCCATAATCCTTATTGTGTGTCTCCCCAGAAAGGAGCAAAAATAAAAGGGCGTTTTAACGAAAAAGTCTACGGTATTTTCACTTTAATGAAAAATTATATTTTTAGACTAAAAAGTCAATTCTGGTACTATTTATTTTACCCTTTATTTTTTCATTTTCATTAAAATTCAAAATTTTCAAACATTTTCCATTAATTTTTCTAAAATAAAATGCGTTTCTAAAAGGACCAACGACCAAAAAACAATGTATTCATGGTTCGATTTTATCTTTAACGTATTGGGGTGCTCCAATAGAAGGAAAATTGTGCATATTTGTGTTATAATTTTCTAATCATTTCTCTGCTAGCTGGGTTAATTAATATTGCCCCTATTGATGTATTTTTCTATTGTATTACTTTCTTTAAAAAAAGTGGAATATGTTTAGATGATTGTTGGTGTTTATCATATTTCGCTAAGACTTTATTCTAAAAAATAGGATAATTAAGTACAAATATTTCATGACAATGCCATATATATTGAATGGAAGCCTAAATTTGTGCTTTTATTATAATTTTGATCAAATAAACTTAATTATTGTTAAAATCCTTCATTGGATAGGCATGCGTGAGTTGAAGTCTTTTGTTTTTTTTTTTTTTGGGACAAACGATAACGCTAGTGAGTTAAATTGTTAGTTATTAAGGGAAAGTGAAATCAAGGAGGATCGAACCTGCATTATAATGCATAGACATGATTTTTTTCCGCTACTGCAATGAAGCATCATCTGGTAATTGAAGTGTACTCATTTTAGTACTTGACTAGTTACAATGTTGATAGCTTCATATATGGCATATTCCACACTTTCCATTTAATTCAGGTCAAGTTTTGCAAGGGTGCCAATACTATTGGTCAACTATTCACACTAAAGGGTGAGGGAATAAATTGATATCGAATTTGTCATTAACGAGATTCGAATATAAGATCTTAAACTTATAAATAAAGATAAATATCACTAAACTGAGGAACGATGCGTTTTGTTACGACAATACATATTGTACCAACAAAAGATGCCACAAGAAAAGAGACCATTATATTTCAATAAGATCAAATTTGCTCTCATGATGAGTATCTCCAAAGGAGGAGCAAAAATTAAATTCATTTCTAAAAAGAAGTGATGGCAAATACAATGTATGTACGTTTTAATATTATTTGTGGCTTCTTTGTGTGCTCCAATGAAAATTGTGAAAATAGTTGGGCCATCTTCATAAGTCGACTATTTCTCTAAATCTAGCTTCTTTTGTGCTATTGTTACTCCTACAAATGTATGATTTCTAATGAGGTAGATGATAGTTCGTTTTACCTTCATACATACGACTTTTCTTATTAAAAAAAGTGAATAAGTAGATGATAGTTCGTGTTTACCACCATAATTTAAAAATTCCTATTACAAAAGCGGAATAATTAAGTACAAATATTTCAAGACAACTCTTTATGATGGTGGGAATTTAAATTGAAGCTTAAATTTTGTTGCTTCTAATATACATTGCTTTATTTCTTTAGCTAATAATCTGATTTATTTTCTGAAAATGTTGTTGCACTTAAGTAGTTACATGCTAACATTTTCATATTGTAGGTATGCTTAATCGAGCCCAATATATATATCATTCACCCGATGGAGCCAACTAATAACATAACAGTTTACAAAATGTGGTTTGAAAAGGTAATGACTTTTTACTTTGTCTAGAAAAGGAAATATTTTTCAATATTCACATAATATGAAGCAGAACACCACATGATATTATAAAATTAAAGTAACTTGAAAGAAAAAAAAACCTCCAATTATATATTAACATTTGGTATTCTACCTCGCGTTAAAAAACCACTCCTAGAAAGGGAAGGAGTTTCATGACACAATGTTTAAGTGGGAACGATCCATCGACTTGAGATTCCTAGGTGATTCATTGGTGGTACGACGTTTAAGGCCATGCATGGATCTACACATGTTTAGGACGTGATAACAGTCGTAAGAACGTATATGACCTCAAGTTTGACACGGATGACAGAGATTGGACCCACAAAAGATGCCTAAAGAGGAAATGTCATTATATTTCGATAAGATTAAATCTAAGCATTTTGAATGCATATAGTAAAAGAGTATCTAAAAAAGACTCATGGACATTAACGGCCAGAAACAATGTATTTATATTTCGATTTTATTTTTTACTTATGGGGGTGCTCCAATAGAAGAAAAATTGTGAATATATTTGTGTCATTTTCATAAATTGATCATTCCTTAGTAAACTAGATTTATTAATAGTGCCCCTATTGATGCATTTTTCTTGTTTATCATTTTGTTCAACGTGATGGTTTACTAAATTCAGTTTTTGTTAATTATTTGTAAAAATAAAAAATAAAAAAAATTCTTTCTTAATTTTATGTATTTGGATCATGTTGGTTCCCAAGAATCCCACATCGAATGAGATTACATAAAGTAATTTCATGTGAAGTTTACAAACGGGAATTTGTCTCACATCGAAGAAAGACAACTTGAGAGATATCGTTCTTCCTTATTAAATGAGATCTGTTTGTGTAGCCTGATCTGGGTAAACCTATGTATATTTTGTGTGTGTGATCTAAGCATCATCATACAAGGAGGAGTTTGTGTGTGAGATCTAAGCATCATCATACAAGGAGGAGTTTGAAAAGTGAGGATGAGAGGAAATTGAAAGTGGGATGAAGGTTGACGGAAATGGGAATTTGGGTGCAAGGGTAATTTTAAGTTTGCCTCAGAGGACGTGGACCGTATCTCCATAAGATGTCAAATTTGTCACAGAGGATGTGGACCGTAACCCCAGAAGATGTCAAAAAAGGAGATACGAGTAATGTCTTGATAAGATCAAAATTTGAGCATTTTGACTGGATAAAGTAAAAGAGTAATCGAAAGAGACTCGTGATTCTTATTGTCTGTATCCACGAAAAGAAGCAAAATAATGTATTTATGTTGCTATTTTAATTTTGACTTATTGAAGAAAAAGTGTTACAATATTTGTGTCCCTCTCTGATAAGTTCTCTATACTGCCTAGGTTAATATTGTCCTATGGATATATTTCTTAATGTAGTACATGAATATTCATGTTTATCGTCATATATTATGTATCGAACTCGTCATCTACGAGATCTTAACATAAGATCTCATATTTACAGGATTTAAATCGTGGTCCTTGTTGTGTATATTTATAATAAGGAGTGGGGGAACTGATTAATAGCTAAGTTGTTATTTACGAGATTTAAACTTAAAACCTTTAATTTATAAATGAAGAGAAATACCGTTAAACTACATTAATAAGTGAAACTAAATGCTTGAAGTTAACTTTTTATTTTTTATTTTTGGTTCTCCATACGTTAAAGTGTGTGTGAAATAATTAAATCAACTTGGCATCAAAGGGACCCCACTTTGTGGGAATACTTACTATAAAATGGAGCACATTTTAGAATTCATACGATTAATCTCACTTAATAAGATAAAGTTGTATTAAAAGGACGGTTTTCCTTTTTCGGTTACAATTGAAGGGCGAAGTCAGCGGGCTGCATGCATTGCATGGGATTTGTGCTGTGTAGTGAAACTACTCCATACACTCGTCAAACACTCCGGTCACTCAACATAGCGTGGGACCCGCAGGGGAGTCAGCAAGTTGGCTCTATTTTGTTGCGGGCGTTACGCACGCGATTCTCACGTGTACCCCTTGCATTAACGGTGAACAAAATCTGGTTACTCAAAAAGCCCAAACCGAAATAAGTTCCTTTTTTTTTTAGGCTGAAACCCAAATAAGTGAATAGAGGAAGAAAATGGCCAACTACATTTTGTTTAGATTATCTAGTTTTCTGTTAAATTGATGGTGTGGCATGTGTTGAATCTGTTTTTTGGCATGACGTAGAAGCCACACTTGCATCATCGAGAATCACCGAGATCAAACTACTTGATTTTTCGTGTAGGATAGAAAACATGATTGAGGAGAAACTGAATCCCCACAATGATTAGTCTTTGTTTGCCAAGCGTGACCTTCACGTCAATCCAGAAGTAGATGTTACACATACCAAGTCATCGAATTAATGAATGACAAAGTAGTCAAACGATCGGAACATATAGGATTTTTTGTTGTGCAACGATATAGGTAGTGTGAATTGTGGGCCGAGTCCCACAATGAATCAATTAATATTGAGTATTGAACTATGCCCCAATTAAAGTCAAATCTCAGACCTCCCACATACATACGAATGAAATACCACTAAACTACAATATTCGTCATCGAGGAAGAATATAAAGTTTTTTTTTTTTTTTTTGAAAAAAAAAAGAACCAGCTGGTGGCTTTGTCACTATAGTCTACCCTTTTGTGGCTGAGAATCCTCACAAATAGTTTAGTCTCCTATTAATTATCATCGTGCAGTTCACCAACGCTAGAAATCAAACTCATAACATCATACAATGTAAAAACAACCAAGGGTGTGATGTCAGAAGATGTAGCTAAGGGCTAACCCCATTTTGGTGGGCTTAAGATTAGACATAAGCCCAAAACAAAAAAGAACAGAAAAAAGAAAGTCAAAGCATTAGTCAAAACCTCGCAAGTGAACGTTAGGGTTTTTGGTGGTCGCTTTTTCTCAGAGAGTTGGAGCGAAGCGAAGTGGTTAAGGTAAATTCCTCAAATTCTATAAGGCCGCGTTTGGATTGGTATGTTTTCAACGCTCAGGTTCTCAATCGAAGGTTGAATTAACCTTCTCAGCTGCCATTTTTTTTTTCATTTACAGGAACACCTCCTTAGCCAATCTTTTCTCGCCATGGAAGAGCAACGCTCAGGTTCTCTCTCTCTCTCTAATTGTTTTCTATCTGGGTTTGTGCTTTGATAGATAATTGAGCTGAATTTTAGTTTTAATTTTTCAAATTTCATTGCTTTGATTGCAATCTCAGTGAAAACTTCGAAAAGTCGAAAAAACAAAGGTGAAAGCAAAATTGGGAAAAGCTCCAAGTCTCCGGGTCAGGCGAAAGAGCATAAGGACCAACTTGAAAGACTTCGCGAAAAGGTTAGAACTTTGATATTTGTGCAATTATATGGATTTTACACTGGTAAAGTTCGAATTTTATTCGTAGTTTGCAGCGGGTTGTTGGATTAGAAACTTTCAGCTGGTTGGATTTGATATATGCGATAATATCTACATTTTGTAATTCGCTGTCTTTTTTTTTCTTGGTTGTGGTTCCCAAACAACTGTGTTTCTGGATTTTGTGGTCGATTGGCTCGACGATGGATTGCTTCAGCCCGAATATAAAATGCTGAATGTGATCTTTAAATTTGATGATTTTGAAAAACTTGCATTTTCCGTCAACTATGTAAAGTGAGATGGTGTATAACTTATTGATTTTTCTGACTTTATATCCGTGTTTCATTCTGGTATCGGAGTTTAAGTAATGAAATTATTCATAATTCTTAACCTGCAGGACCCTGAGTTTTATGGTTTCTTGAAAGAGCATGACCAGGAACTTCTACAGTTTGATGATGAGGACATCGAAGTGAGTATGCAAAAGCTGTTAACTTTTCAATATTACTCAGCGAAGCTATGTATTAATATTAAAATTAAGTCTGTCCCTATTTAACACAGGAAGATTCAGATGCTGACTTGAAAGAATCTGAGACACAAGATGATGAGATAGAAGCAGATGAAGACGATGATGATGTTGCACAAAAGAAAAGGAAACAATCTAAAAAAGTTGTTACTAGTGAAATGGTTGATTCTTGGTGCAACGCTATTAAAGAACATGGGAAGTTGAGTGCTATTCATTCTCTAATGAAAGCTTTCCGCACTGCCTGCCACTATGGTGATGATAAGGAGGATGAGTCTTTGTTAGACTTTAGTGTTATGTCTAGCAGTGTCTTTAACAAAGTGATGATATTTGTACTTAAGGAAATGGATGGAATAATGCGGAAATTGTTGGAGCTCCCTGCTTTTGGTGGGAAGAAAGAGACCATATTAGATCTGATGAACACAAAACGATGGAAGAACTACAACCATTTAGTGAAGTCATATCTTGGAAATGCCTTGCACGTCTTGCGTCAAATGACTGACACTGAAATGATATCGTTTACTTTACGGCGTCTTCAATATTCATCCATATTTTTGACTGCTTTTCCAGTTCTCTTAAGGAAGTACATTAAGGTAAATGCAGAGATACACGTAATTATATATTCCGTTTAAAATTCCTTATTCTTTGCAGTTATTCTTTAATACTCTACTGCTTGTAGACTGGTTTTACCTTGGGTTGCTTGCACTGCAATCAATAAATTCTATATATTTCCCATTCCGAAATTAACTTCATTTATAGTGTGCCAATATAGAGCATGATGACTGTGTGTTGCAAGTTTGAAGGCCATAAATCCTATTTTTTAGATGAAGCCGTGGTGATTATATTCATAATAGATATCTGTTATTGGGTTTTACACTTTTACCTTGCATCTCTCTTTACAATGTTTTGTTCTCTTTTTTATGTTGGTTACTTGGGAACTAATAATTTGTATTACTTTTCACAGACTGCCTTGGACTTATGGGGTTTAGGGGGAGGTTCCCTCCCTCTTGTCTCCCTTCTATTTCTGAGAGATTTATGTGTTCGGCTTGGATCTGATTGCTTAGATGAATCCTTCAAGGGAATATACAAAGCCTATGTCTTGAACTGCCAGTTTATAACTGCAGCGAAATTACAACATGTTCAATTTCGTGCGAATTGTGTAATTGAACTTTACGGAGTAGACCTTCCCACTGCATATCAACAGGCCTTCGTTTTCATTCGACAGTTAGCAATGATTCTGCGAGAAGCACTTAGTTCAAAAACTAAGGTACTATTATCCTTGAAATATGAATGTTTACCTTTTGTTTAGTTATTGCATTGTCTCTTGTAGGCTAGCATGCATCTTTGTAAACTTAAGGATGATCACAAAAGCCAATGACACTAGCTACCCAACTGAGATAGATTAACCTAGATGAATTAGTTGTACTTGTGGCAAGAGCGGCTAGATAAACTGCCCGTAAAAGTTTTTTTATGTCATTGATTACATTGAAAAAATTGGATTTTTTTTGGTATCTTTGACTACAAATGTTAGCTTTTGCCTCCCTGTTGCAAATTCTAGTTTCTCAATTTCTTTTTTTAACTCTAGAAGTTGTATTTAGTTTAAAACGCGTCAGATGCCCAATATATC
This sequence comes from Pyrus communis, assembly GCF_963583255.1. Classification (NCBI taxonomy): domain Eukaryota; kingdom Viridiplantae; phylum Streptophyta; class Magnoliopsida; order Rosales; family Rosaceae; genus Pyrus; species Pyrus communis. The sequence continues at coordinate 26,670,844 of NC_084810.1, read as the reverse complement.
TGGCATTTCACTTATGTTGTTTTTGCTTTTTGCAGGAAGCATTCCGAAAGGTTTATGAGTGGAAGTTCATGAACTGTCTTGAGCTCTGGACTGGAGCCGTCTCTGCCTATGGCTCAGAACCTGAGTTTAGGCCTGTTGCCTATCCCCTGGCCCAAGTAATTTATGGGGTAGCTCGTCTAGTTCCAACTGCTAGATATTTTCCCCTTAGGTTGAGGTGTATTAGAATGCTTAATCGCATTGCTGCTTCAACTGGTACTTTCACTCCCGTTTCTATGCTGCTTTTGGACATGCTTGAGATGAAAGAGTTGAACAGACCCACCACTGGTGGTGTTGGCAAAGCTATTGATTTGCGCACAGTACTGAAGGTATGTTTTAGTTGGGACATTCTTCTCTGCTTCAAATTCAACACTACATTGTTATTGTTTGTAGGAGTTTGAGGATAATTTTTCTTTCAGGTTAGCAAGCCAACTCTGAAGACCAGAGCATTTCAGGAGGCGTGTGTGTTATCTGTTGTAGATGAGCTTGCTGAACATTTAGCTCAGTGGAGCTATTCTGTTGCTTTCCCAGAGTTGTCTTTTATTCCAGCTGTACGGTTGCGTACCTTCTGCAAATCCACCAAGGTTGAGAGGTTTCGGAAAGCAATGAGGGAGCTCATTCGTCAGGTATGTGGTTAGAGTGGCGAGTCTAGTGACCATATGTGCTCTGCTCCCATGCCCGAGCTTGAGATGTGTGGACTATTGATTGATTGAAAGAAGTTTTTAATTTTATTGTCTAGTGTTTTAATAATTACATCTAAATGTGGGAAAGCCCTGTTGTACATAGCTAATGTTTCAGCTCTTCTATGTCCCAGGTCGAGGCTAATTGTCAGTTTACAAATGAAAGGCGTATGTCAATTTCTTTTCTGCCAAATGATCCTGCAGCTGCGTCTTTCCTTGAGGTCTGCACTTCCATAATTTATCTTTATTCTTATGTGATTTTGCCATCAATGTATTGTATGTCTGTGTACTTTACCATATTGCCACTAGCCAATAACCATAAGAGTTTATTTCTTGGACGGTGAAAGCTACTAAACCAAATCTGGAAAGATGTTTCCTGACTGAACTACCAAACTTTTCTTTAATCTGAATAAAGGTCTATTGTGATGTATTTCATTGACAAGCCTGCACAAATGATATTTGTGATGTAATTCGTTGGTTACGTGAGATATCTCGAATGCTTTTCCTACAATTTGTTTCATTTTGATATCATCTGGAGAACCTGAATTCCTTGTTATTGTCATAGGAGGAGAAAAAGTCAGGGGCTAGCCCTCTGTCGAAGTACGTTGCAACTCTACGTGAAGTAGCAAAACAAAGAAATGCTTCGTTATCGGAAACCAGGTCTGTATCGTGTTGTCTATTGAGTTCATATTCACACATCTTGTTTAGTGTTCCATTTTCTAACATGCAAAAGGATTCCAGTGTTCTTGTGGGCGAGCATTCATCTGTCTTTGGAAGTAAAGGACGAGAAAGTGATGAAGAAGATGACACCAGGGACGAGGAAGGCACTGCTGTCTTTAGTTCATCCTGGTTACCAGGAAAGGGTTCCAAGTATGGTCACTCTCTCTCTCTCTCTCTCTCTCTAGTTTTCTTTGCAATTTTGTTTTTGGTATTTGTGTTGAAACATTATTGGTTTTGCAGAGCTGAGCCACCCAAAGATGTGAAAAAGAAGAAAAGGAAGCGAAGGACCGAGCGCCAGGACCAAGTAGCCATGGATGAAGATATTGTTCAGGAGTTGGTACTCAGTTCTGATGAAGAAGATGGGTCTTTAAGCGACACCTTTTCTGCTGAAGAAGATGAAGAGGAGAAACAAGCTCCTTCAAAGCTGGAAAGCAAGAAGCCGAAACGCTCAACAAATAAATCAAAGAATTCTTCAAAACCTCAAGCAAAAAGGTCAAAGAAGAGCAAGGCGGCTAACTGAAGAGACACAAGTATCTCGTGCGTGCCCGTCCGACAGTCTCCATTGTTTTGTCGATCTTTTTTCTTTTCCTAATGGTGTGTTGAAGAGCTTGTGGAAACCAGCTTTCTTGAAAGTTATGCATGAAATTCATTTTTGATCAATGTCAAGATATTATTTTGTGTTTTTTCTTCCCTCTTATATAAGTAGAATTGCAAGAAATATTTGTTAGACAAATCTCAACATTTTATGGAGGGATCGAATTTCAACTTAGACTTTAACCTAAGCTACTACTACTACCAGGCGTGTTTCCTAAATGGAAAGATTAATTTGTTCAAGTTAGATGTGGATGTCACAATTAGTTCTGTTTATGGATGAATAACTCAAAGGAATTGACAGGAACCTGCACAAGCGGTGGAGCATGTGGTTTAATTCGACGCAAAGTGAAGAACCTTACCAAGGCTTGACATGCCCCGAATCCTTTTGAGAGTTTCCAACCTCATACGGCTCAACGGTCAAATTCTCTTGGTGTCCTATTTTTTAATTACCCTATCTAATTGAATGAGATTTCTTAGAGATATATGCCTTTTTTGTTTTCTCAAGTTTTGTCTTTTAACTCTTTGAACTGTAACACCAGTTGAATTAAGAACTTAAATTGACCCCCCTAAGTTAGACATGGATGGAATCTAAAAACAAGGGGTGAATTGACGCCCCTAAGCTAGTTTTCAAAAGTTTTAAGTCCTTAAATTGACTAAAAAACTAGTTTAGAGCATCAATTTCACCTAAACTAGTTTAGAGCATCAATTTCACCTGGTGTTATAGGTCATGGGGTCCAAAGACAATATTCCCTTAATGAGAAATGCATGCTAACTGTATTTTGAGTGTGAGTTCTAATAACGCCACCCAATTATTATTGTTTTGGTGAAGTCTAGAGCCAAGGCAACCGCAAAGTAGATATCTAGTTCGAATAATTGATACTAGTAATTGCACACATGGCTATATATGTGCTTCTTAAAAATTTAAAGTAAAATATTGGTCGAACTACAATAACATACCTTATGTTTTAAATAATATAATGACATACCTCAACTGATAAATTCGTTGCAATGTCTCGATTTCCGATGAATTTTCTATCAATTTGGCTGTTAACTGTTGATGTAGTAGGCAACTGGCTCACCCACTCACTCAATTGAATTGATAAATTAATAAAACATTAAAAAATCAATAATTTATTAAAAAATTAAGAATTTTTTTTTTTGTAACAACAAAACTAAAGTAATAAAGAGGGTCCCACCACTAAGCTTAGTCATTCCTCCCCATCGAGGCCAGGCGCCACCCTCACCTTCATAACTCTGGCGAAGTCATCTTCTTCTCCGGCCACTGGATTTTCCCCGCTGGCGATTATTTCTGAAATTTCTCCTCTCTCTGGGCTTGTCTAATTATGAAATTTGAAGGTTATGGAGGAGAGAGAAGGAGGTGCTAGGCGAGTTGACTAGGCATGGAGGAGAGAGGTGCTGGGTCGGGTCTGCAGTGGTAATGGGCATGTGGGGACTGAAGATATTGAAGGTTTTGAGCTTCATGATTTGCATGGGTTGCTGCAGGAATTCGGTCTCGATCTGCAGGTGGGGATCTGTAACTATCGCTGCTGCGGAGAGGTGGGGTGTCGCAGGTCAGGACACGAGTTGCAAGCCGGTCGTGAAGAGGACCAACGTTCATCAAAATTCAGGCCTTGCTGAAGCCCAGGACTTCGTGGTGGCTGCTGTTGCAGATCTGCAAATATCGAAGAAGACGACATTTTTGGAGGGGAAGAGCGAAGAGAGAGACATCGTGAGTGGCTAGTTTCGTGGTTGAGTGGCAAGCGTTGATTTTAAGCTCTGGTGGCGGGAAGGATCATACGGCAAAGATTTTGAATCCATGGTTGCATAGGACGTGACTCCTTTTTATTTTATTTTCAAGCTCTGAGGTTGCTGCGAGTTGCAGCTGTGGGTGAGTGTGATCAATTTTTGTAGTTCAAGGTGTGGGTTGCTGAGTTAACCCCCAATCAGGTGGCCGGAGAAGAAGAGGACTTCGCCAGAGTTGTGAAGGTGAGGGTGGTGTCTGGTGGCGTGGGAGAAGGAATTGCACGGTGGTGACGGGAAGGAATTGCTAAGCTTAGTGGTGGGACCTTTTTTATTATTTTAATTTTGTTGTTACTAAAAATTTAATTTTTTAATAAATTATTAATTCTTTAATATTTTATTAATTTATCAATCTAGTTGGATGAATGTGTGGGCCAACTGCTTGCCACGTTAGAAATTAACAGCCAAATTGATAGAATATTTAACGGAAGTCTGACATAGCAACGAATTCATAAGTTGAGATATGACATTGTAATGTTTAAAACATGTGGTATGAGATTGTAGTTCGACCAATATTTGAGGTAATTTTGTATAATTTACCCTAACATATTTTCAAAAAGAGGAATCATAAAAGGGTCGATAAATCTTTTAGGTGATGACCTTTAAACAATTTTTTGTTGCTGAATAGGCCAATCATATCTTTAGCTAATCTTGTAACTAAAAGTTTATTTTATTTGAAAGAAAAACATGAAAGAAAATAACGAGGCAACTGATATGGATACATGCTTATAAGGCTTTTGAAAAAATATATATATATATATATTTTGCGTGTAATTTACTATATCACCCATAACTTTTTGGTTATTTTTCTTTAATTTGGTTGGCAAGATTAATTTGGTATTTTCACTTCTTTGTGGTTGACATAGAGAATTTTCTTAATAAATCGTTTAGATTAGGAAAGTACCACATGTGATGCATGTGGTACGAGTTAAAAAAATAAATATATTGCTTGTAAAAACTGTAAATTAAGGATGTGGGAGCGTACTTACTAGTGAGTATTTTATATAGCCACATTTTAGTTTGGTTTAATGATATTTTAACAAATGTTATGTAATTTTTTTTTAACTTTAAAAAACAAAGTACACGTGACATCTTTTGATTGAGCCAAATAAAAAAACAAGTATATGTATGAGATATCACCGGTGAGTACCTAATTATTATCTGTGAAAAAATAGATAGTGATTGTATTACATTTCAAATTCTATTATACTATTGAACTTATTAAATTCAAAAGAAGCAAAATAGTAACTTTACACTGTTTATAGCTTTGCCCAGTCCTTTGTCTTAGTGTATATATTGTTGTATTAATTTATGTCATTTGATCTTCTCAATTCATTTGATTTGATGTTTAAAAATAAAGAAGGGTGTGTAAGAAGTAAAAAAATATGTATAAATACCACACCCTTAAAAAAACGAATACTATGACATTGGATAGCTTAATTTCACCAAATGTTATAGTAATTATTAAAGCAAAAAAGAAAAAAAAAAGACTGTTATAGTAATAAGTAATTATAGAAAATATTAATTATTCTTTTAAAAAATAAATGAAATTTATTAATTGGATAACCATCTTTAAGCAAATTTGGAAATGCTGTATTGTCTCTAAGACTACATCTAAGCGATTAAATATTCTTCCAAAATAAGACAGAGGCAGTAAATTAGTTACTTTTTTAGTTCAGTTTTTTTTTTTTTTTTTCTAATAGCTTTTCTATTTATAAATGCACTAATGAGTTTTGAGTTCTACAAGTGGCAATATTAATTTCCTCTTAAAATTCGACAATTTAACAAATAAACCACCAAATTAATAGGTATAAAATGTTGTTTATATATATATGCGTGCGTGCGTGCGTGCGTGCGTAGTTGTAGTTGAGAGCTGACTTCTTTTAACTTATCAATTGGCTTCTTTAATTTTTAATTTAAAATAGGGTCAACGTATTTCAGGAAAAATAGGTGATTTTTGCATGCAAAATTTATACGTGTCTCAGTGTCTCACAATGAATCCTTCATATATATATATGTATGTATGTATGCGTACAATTTAGTTTATATATTTGTGTGTAAATATAAATAAAACATATCGAGAAATTGTCCATCTACATTGTATTACCTCTTGATTAAAAGTGAAACCTATTTATATTGGTGGGTCCTACCACTTAAAATTTGACAATTTTACAACGCACTCTACCTAAGATTATTCTACCGCTCTATCGCATGTTACACGGGATTATTTACCATATAGGGATGAAGGCAATTACTTAATAGGGTAGGTATGAACCTCCAGATATATAAGAACAGTCTACATACGATGAAGGTACAATGTACGGGCACATTGTCCCGCTCTTTTTCCATATATGAAATGAACAATCACACCAACTCTCACACAATACAGTCTAGAAGGGATTAAGCCATTTGGTTTATTACACTTCACATAAAAAAGGGTCCAAAATTCCAAATTACGGTGATATATGTAGGGTACTATGCTAGCTTAATCTATGGTAAATATGCAACCCCCCAAAAAAAAAAAAAATAGTAGAATTATATGTGTGAAGCTTACTAGATTTTAAATAATAAATTTCCAATAATATTTTTGTTGGACTTCCCATAAAAGTTATCCTATTCCCTTTTAGTGTTCTATAGTCATTCCAACATATATATGTGTGTGTGTGTGTATCTTTCAATCATCATTTGTTACTACCTGAGCAGTGCCCTAGCTACCCTTTGTAAGTTCCTCTCCTTTCTTCCATCCCCGAAACTTTGATCTTTCATCTCTCCTTGGGTGTGCAAATGTCTTTCTTCATGTGTATGTCGGCTATCTAGCTAGCTACCCATATATGACTGATGATCTTGAGAGTCGAAGAGAGGAGATCAATTTACCCATGATCATATCCCTCTCTCTCTCTCTCTCTCTCTCTCTCTCTCTCTCTCTATTTTGTATGAAAAGATCTATATTAATATCAGATCTATGTGTATGTGTTTCATACATAAATAAAGATCGAAAAGGAAAAGGGGAGATCTATTTATTTATTTTTATCTTGATCATGATAATCTCCTTTGGAAAAGCTTGTGTTTTTGGCGTGTTTTTCTTAATTTTTTTTATTTGTGAAAATGTTATATATATATATATATATATATATTTTTTTTTGTTTTATTTGTTAGTTTTGGTTTATTTTTGTCAAATAGGGACGAATTTCACGTCTGTATTCTATACGGCATGTCCTAAGTTCGATTCCTGGCACTGGTAAATCACATGATGGTGGCAGGGGAGATTGAAATGCTCTGTGAGTCTTCCCGACCACCGGAAGAGTGGATTGCCGTGACAAAACTACCTGTTGGTCCCCTTTTATTTTTTATTTTTTAACTTTTATTTATGTATATGTTGGTTTTTCATGATCCACGGGTTGAATCGTTGATCAAGGCAATCAACGATTTGTGTTGGTTTGCTAAGATTTCGCTTCAATGGTTTGAACCGTCCAATTTTCTGCGTTTTCATTCATAGAACATTCTTGATTTTTTTTTTTACTGAAAAATCATATATTGAGATTTTTAATTGTAATGAATTAAATAGACAAAACCAGTTTTCCGAAAAACACTAAAACGACTACCATTTATTCAAATGGTTAATGTTTTTCTACTTCAAGTTTTTAAATTTATTATTTTTTCTCGCAGTTGATATTTTAGAGAAGCCCTAAACAATCCGGATCGTTAAGCTACAGTATCTAGTGAGCCCTACAAAGATGTCCGTCAAATAAACTTTTAATCTTGTATGTATGTGTTTATAATTTGGGACAAGATCGGATCAACATATATGGTTGGTTTCCCTCATGATGTTTGAGAGATCTTAGATCATCGTTTTGATCTTTGATCCCTCTCACACACAACCACTCTCTCACAAACTCTGCAGTCTCAGTGATGTTTTTCCCTTCTTAACTACGTATGAAAATTGTTGTTTATTTGTTGTTTGTCAACCTTCCAGATGATTCTGTGTTATCCTGCCTTCATGTTCTTCATTTAAAAATTTCATGCATGAATCTCTCTCTCTCTCTCTGTACTGTTACATATGTGATCCACTTTGATATCTGATATGTAGAATTTCCAGAAGAAGAAAAATGGATTTCGGAGGTGTTCACCGATCTCAACTGATGAACTTTGCTCCACAAAATCAATTCAATATGGAAGGCACGGGTTCTGGCTTGGACCTAACCCTGCGACTGGGATTATCGTCCAACAACCATGGTGGAGATCATTTTCGCCCATACCTCAATGAAGCACTGCCTCGGGTATTTCTCTACCCTTTTATTCTAGCAATAGCTATAGAGTAAATCACCTTTCATTGTTTCCTATATACCTATATATATATATATATACATATATATATATATATTATTCAGTTATTTTACGTAGAAATGGTTGTTAATTGTCAAAGTTGATATCGATATTTGTAAGGTGCAATCTCTTATTTGATAATCATTTTGCTTTTAATTTTCCGCTCCCGTTGTTTTTGTTTAAGATATGATTGAGGGGTGCTAGCCATTCATCATTTAATTGATGAAAGTATCAAATGAGTGCTTCAAAGTTTTTATTTGAGAGCTATTCGCTCGCACTCTCTCATAAAGTATAATAGTAGAGTACACTCTCTCGCATTAGAGTGTAGTAGTAGGTAGCACTCTCTTATGAACCTTAATAATAACACTATTTATGCTATTAAATATGGAGATGGATTTGCGATACTATTTTTTTAACACAATTTTGGATATAAGTTTTTGTAGGATTCATTTTGTAATGTACTTTAACTATTTGATCACCGTCTATCTTTTAAAACATCATTCTAGATCATCCTATGATCATCCTTGCAAAAAATTAAACAAATTCAAAATCATTAAGACATCCATTTATAGAGAAGGAAATTAACGAATACGGATCTACAAAGAAAAACTAAATTTAATCCAATGGTCATATATATGGTTTCAGATTTAAGTGATTTTTTGTAGATATAATTTGTTAGAGAAGACCTAAAATATAAACAGTTCAGATTGTTGAAATACATTACGAAATGGACCTTATAAACCTTGTGTCAAAAGTTGTGGAAAAAAAAAAAATTGTGCCACGGATCCGTCTAAATTAAATATTTGTTATTCTCACTTGAAATGTCAGATAAGAACATCCGTCAAAAGAAATACTGTTCTATTAGAGTAATGTGCTATTTCCATATGATGCCCCCATTTACGTGTTTCCATTGTATAAATTTTTAGGAAAACTAATAAAAAGGGTTTGAAAACTTTGAGTTTTAATGATAATAACAAAATAAAAGGTAAATTGAATAGTACCATGATTGACTTTTTAGTGTAAAAATTGGTTTTTGAATTGACTTTTTAGAGTAAAAATGTGATTTTTTGTTAAAATGAACAGTATTTTGGACTTTTCGTTAAAGCTCTCTACTATTCTTTAATAAAGATAGTCAGTCACCCGCAAAATCCAATATTTCTAAAGTACCCCTATATATCCTCCCAAAAGCCAACGTGATTATCCGCGCTTAAGGGAATTAAACCATCACGGCTTATTACTTAATTTTTCTTTGATTATTCAATTCATTGACTAAAAGAAAAGATAGAAATTTAGAAGGTGAACGCAATTTCATCTTAAAGGGGCTTGCAATATCACTGTTCTTAGTTTATATATACGTATGTGTGCATATATATAATTGTAACAGTGTGATAAATACCACCAAAATTTTCGACTGTCCCCTCTTTTTCTTTCTGTTATTTCGAGTGCTCATATATTTACGTGGGTTCAAGCATGTATGCATGGTCAATTAATACTAACGTTGCTCCATCTTATTTGTTGTTTGACAGGCCAGTAACCAGATCAGGTTTAACTATACCAACCCTGCTGTCGGTACTACTTCGAAGGCATACAATGTCCCAAAGCCACCAAAACCCGATGACTACTGCGACATCGACATAACGAACAAAACATCGAGAACCGGCGGCTCCCGCAAAAGGAACCTGACAAAGGTCCGCACTGTCAAGCCGGATGAAAACCTAATATGCACTAATTTTAACTGCCGCGTGACCAAATCGCCAATGTGGCGCAAAGGTCCTCTGGGCCCTAAAGTATGTTCACACCACTCTATCAAGTTTTGTTTTTGTTTTTTTATTTTTTTAAATTAGTAGACTAGCGCAAAGGTTCTTTAGGCCCTAAGAAATATGACTCATCAACGTATGTGAGTCTTATCTCTATTAGAAAGATAATACAAATGGTTATACAATTAGATTATAAAAGTAGCATTTTTGAATCATTAATCTATTTCATAATTCAACTCTTAAATACCATATAATACGCATATCATTATCGGCATGTCGACTAAGAGAAACAACTCTATATGATGAAAAGACACCACAGATTTAATATAACAATTAGGCATTGGGTTGTGTCTTTTGGATCTAAAGATGACAAATTAATCCATTGAGTTGTTAATTAATGGTACTCATTATGACCTATTTAATTTGATTTCACCTTACATCATCATCACCATTACCATTCTCACTTCTATATTATGGTGATGTCAAACTAAACGGGTCTTAACGGGTACCCATTAACATTTCACTAGGTTAATTTGCCACCTCTAAATTTGCACACAGTAAATGGTTGTCTGTTTCCTTTGTTGGCGTTGCTCTATTGATCATAGAGCACCATTTAGCACTTCGTGCCCGATAGGTTTATGAAAAGAAAATTTAACTTTATATTTTTTATATGCGTACATGCATGCATGCATAACGTTTCTTCATGGGTAACTTAACTGATATAAAAGCGTTTATAATTAAGTGGAAATTTTTTATTGCAGTCGCTCTGCAACCGCTGCGGAATCCGTTACCGGAAAATGAAGATGAAAGAGGAGATGGAAAAGAAGGAAAGAGAGCAGCTGAGATGAAAGCCTTAAGAATTTGGGTTTGGGGTTAAAAATAATGGATGAGCTTAAGACAGTTTAAGCTTTAATAATTTGGGTTTAATAATATGGGATGAGATTAGTAAATTTACCCATGGATAATGGATTTTCCCTTTTCGAGTTAAGGTTAATTATTTTGGATTTTTGGTTTTGTTTCTCCTATATCTGATACTAATTTGCTGATTAGTTACATAATTTATTTTGATTTTTGGTTTTGTTCGCTGCCACTGTGTTTGGTTTGATGACGACGACCTTCTGGTCCATGATGACCTCTTCGGCAGAATCCTTCAGCCCGAAGCTGTCGGCGTCGTCAACTTCCTCCGCGGTGAAGAACTCGAAAGTTTTGGTCTTGAAAGCCAGAGAAAATTTGTGAAATCCTTCGGAGATTTGTGGAGGTTTCGAAGTGACGTCGTCCATTTCTAGACATTGGCCGATTAACATCGTTTTTATAGGCAAACTCTGCAGTTGGAAGAACTTATTCCCTGATCTTTCCTTTTTTTTTTTTTTTACCCATTTCTTGGGTAGAGTCTCCCAACTATATTTGAAAATGAATTGGTTATCCATAATGATTATGATTTTATGGTTCAGTGCTTGGACATGGTGGTTGGGCGAGAGCTGAAAATCTCAGAAGCCAAAGCGAGAAGGGGAATCCGTGAGAGTGCAAAGGACTTAACGAAGAGAGTTACGGTTAGTAATTGCGTGGACAAGTGTTTCGGAAGGTCACTGAAAGGCCATAACTCTTTTTTAGTGCAGATGATTTGATCTCATCGATTTGAACTTTCGACCGATAAGCTAGGAATTTCTAATTAAATAGAAGTGACATAAGCTGAATCAATTGACTAAAAGAAGAAAAAGAAAAAGGGCCGAGTCACCTGTTGAGTGCATTCGTCTTTCTAAAAAAGAGATTTGAACTTGGCTACAAGGAAGAAGAAACACTGCCGTCTTGATCAACTAACTTATCCCATATTTGCATATTTGCAATCTTCTTTTATCTACTCTAAATACTAGTAATTCTTCTCCAAGAGCAATACTATTAATGCGATCCACTTTAGGGATTTGTTATTAACGAAAGGAAGTCATCACGCACTCAATCCACCCTTAATATTTTTGCTACAAGAGTGCACAACGAATTTTTTAGAGTGCCAATACAGCTCCTTGTACCAATACAGCTCCCTTGTGTTATTTCATTTTCTTTTCTTTCTTTGTTTTATATTTATTTGTGCAACAATAGTAGGGATTAGCGATTTTAGTTAATCCGCACAATGAGTCATAAATTAGTATTGAAATCATGTTTTAAAGAAGAAAACCCTAAAACCTCCTAATTTCTAGTTGACATACACCACCAAACAACTTTTATTGGGCCTAAAAGATTTAGTTGACAAGTACAGGGTCTTTTGCCCCAATCTTATCATCTTTTCTAGATTCAACAAAGAAAAATATTACAGTTCGAAAGGTGTAGGAAAATATTTTCTTGTGAATTCGGCGAGTCATTTTTGCAGGAGTAACAATATTCTTAAAAAAAATTTGAAATAATAACCCCAAACAGATGTGAGCACAAAATCAACATCTCATTTTCCTTTAATTTGATAAAACAAAATGAACACATTCAAGCAGCCAGGATCAGCATTTGCCACTGCAGATGCTAACCGGCAGCCTATACTTATCACCATTCACTAGATTAGTTCAACCAAGAGATCTCGACTTGACTCCGAAAGACGGGTGGAAAAACTACTAAATTTTCCGAATATTAAACCCTAGAAAACTAAGGAAACTGCATTGTTGGAAAAATTTAACAAACACAAAATTAATGCTGTAATAAGTGTATCCTACGACAGAACGGTAAGAGAACACGAAAGAGGTATTGAAAGAAATTACATCGCCGACCTGCGCAACTCTTCTTGTCCATGTGCAAAGTGGCACCTATCCCCAAAGGTGCATGTACCTTTAGTAAAGTTCTCACAAAGCTTAGTCTTGAAGTTGCTTGCCGGAGATGAGGCTGATATAGCAGGGTTCCTCATGTTGTGAGCTCCAGCACCTGAACTCACGTTCCCAATAAGCTCACGAACCATGGCACTGGCGTCTTTAATCTGGTCCAAGGTTCCCTCAAGCTCAATGTTCCTCAGCTTATGATCTGTTTCATGCTCTCTTATAGAAAGCTTCGCTCCAGTCACGCGACAAATTTGCTTTGAGTGCACACCGTTTTTCCCAATTATGGCTCCAGCAAGTGAAGCGTCAACACTGATCTTAGCTGTGGCTGTGGCCCCAAAACTTGCTACAGCTCCATGTGCTGGTGGGGGAGGCTCCATCCGACCTCCCATCCTGCCTGGAAATCCTCCCCCTGCACGAGGATCTTCATAGGATTGAGCAGTGGGCCTACCAAGCTCCCACTCACCATGTGCAAAATGGCATTTATCCCCAAACTTGCAACCTTCAACTGTGTTGTACTTGTTACACAACCGTGTCTTGACAGTTGGAGGAGAAGAACCATCTGGAAATGATGGTGGGGCTGCTGAATTTCTAGGAGGAGGAGGATGAGTTGGGTTGCTACCAGTCATCTGAGACACCGCTTTGATGCCACCAGGAACATAATGCAAGAAGTGACATCCCTCACCAAAAGGGCACCCAGAAGTGCTGCATATAAATAAAACAAAAACTCCTGAGCCCAAATATGACAGACAGAAAATGTCACAGAATCCTGAAACTATATATCAGAAATGGGCCAAAGAGAAAATATCATACATAAGCTCAGTTGAGGAAAGGTTGTGTTATGGAACATATAGGAAAACAAAAAACACGAAACTTAAAATAGATTCTTCACCAGAATCACTGCCCAACGGGCTAAAAACATATGGTTTCTTAGAAATGTATCAACATCCTAGAAGTTGTGAAACTAAGTGGAATTTTTAAAGCTTAGTCAACTATATTTCAGGCAATCATGTTTCATTAGTAATGGAATAGCGTTCTTCCAAAAGATGATGCAAGGCCAATCTTCTATTATCCAACTACATCACTACCACCCTTACCTGATAATAAAATGAAAATAATAACATACTAACACTGCATATGGTTCACTATCATAAAGGACTATCACAGCTCTTAAGAGTTAAGTCTGAGGTTGGAAACGTACATAATTCGCAATAAGGCTCTGTTTACAATATAAAAATGCCACCATGACTTAGACCTCACCCAATACAAAAATTGAAAGAGAACCAGGAACTTTTTGAAAACGATCAATGAAGTCACAATTGAAAAAGAAGTTACATATCCCCCTGAGTTTGCACAAGGAGTCCCAGACAGTTTTCAAAGAAAACATGACTTGACCTCATCGCGCTAGTAATTCTTAATTCATTTTACTTTTTGCATAGTTTGAACATAAAGAAACCGTTTCAAAACTTTGCGACCAGTTCTGTAGCTTCAGTCACTTTGATTTCAAAAGCAAGAAAGAAAGATAACCATGATATGAAGGACAACTTCTGCATCCCATATAACCATGATAAACTAGATAGAATCCGGCAAGTACTTAATCAAGCTGTTGTCATTCAACAATATCTGTTCAGTCTTTGTTATAGAATCCAGTAAGTACTTAATCGAACTGTTGTCATTCAACGATATCTGTTCAGTCTTTGTTATCATGATTAGAACAGATGATTCAACCTGTATCAAAGCTTTGATGGCCCATTTCATTAGTCCAAATTACTAGCAAAAATTGAAGAACAAACTTTTTCTTAAACTTGTCAATATGCATGATTACATTTAGGCTATTCATTTTAGATAAGTTAAGATTAGAACCTGAAAAACTTTGTGCATGGCTTCGATTTGCTTCCTATACCAGGTTGAAAGGACTCCATTTCTGTTGCAGAACATTAATTAATTTCCCTCAGTTACACTTACAGTGGATTATTAATCTTCAAAACCTTAACAATGTATTATTCATCACCATGTTGCCATTTTTAGCAGTAAAAAAATATGTATAAAACACCAATTTCATTGCAGAATCAAAGTAGCGTAAGATCAAACCCCATTATACGGACTAATAAAAACAGACCTCTAAACCCTGTACTTTTTAAACCAACAAAGAGGAAACAAAAAGATAGTTTAAAATTATGGTTTTCAATCTATTAACTTTGAATCAAAACGTTGATGCTTCGATTCTCAGAGGATTCTTCATCTCCTTCTCTCCTCGTCAGTCATTAGCAAATAATATTTAAAACAGCGGACTCCATCTTTGACTTGAGTAACATCACCAAAATGCAAAAACAGATAGCTCAAGTAAAACCAAAACCAAGAGGGCAAAATGTAAGTGGCTTACAACTTGAGAGAAAATTCCATAATTTTAACATGTTGTCTTAAGGGTGTCTTTTACACAAATCATACTACAACTAAAGTCCTGCTTTGAAAAACGAAGATAATAGAACCACAAACACTCATAACCAACTTTCAATTACATTTCACCCAACAAGCAAACAATTTTCTTGAAGACATTAAAGATCACAATCTTTTGAAGAAACAGTATGATAATCAGTTGGGTAACCTAATATGAATGCCCACATGAGATAGCAACAAAGAGACCGCGCTCTTCGAATATCCCATAAACTGAAATGAACTAAAATTCCGATATTTTTAAACTTGACAGCAAAATTCAATGTTCTTTAAATATTTTTCCTTCATTCTTAACAAGCTGGAAGCTTTCTTAACTTAATTTAATCACTTTATCCAACCTTCTGAACTATCGAAATCGACTACAAACAAAAGCTAAATGCACAAAAGCAGAACAAGCACATCAAAGCACCAAACCCTAACTTCAATGCATACAACTTACATACATACGCATATGCATATCGACATGACACAAAAATATGGAAACACACGAACAAAAGATTGAAGCTTGAAAGCAATGGGAAGACGAACCTGGCTTGGATTTCTTGAAGCCGCCATTGCCATTAAAGTGCCCAGCTTCCGGCCTGCCTCTCTTCCGGCCACCTCCTCCGAACTCCATTACCGCTCACAGAAAGCCAAAACCACGAGAAAGTTGTAGAAAACAAAACCCTAGGAGAGAGAAAGTTAGAGAGAGAAAGAGAGGGAGATTGAATTGAACCGTCTAGGGTTCGCGAAAGAGGGGAAACGCGGACTCGAAATGGCAATTTAAATGCGGTTAATAATTTGCAAGTGTGTATATATATATTTTTTTTTTTTTTTGGCGATTTATCTTTGCAACGACTGTCTGTCTGTCATGTGTGAAACCGTCATAGATAGTCACGTGTGCCTCGTGTGACGTTATCATTTGATCATTGGTATCCGAATCTCCCAGGTGGGGCATACTGCATCCAATTATTGGGCATTTACCAATTTTATAATGGGCTTTGCATTGAAACTATAGAAGGGCTCATAGGTTTGGGTTTGATTTAAACCTGGGCTGGGCCAGATTAATATACAAAATGAGGTGACTTATAACAGATTCTCTCTCTTCTCACCGTTAATTTACATGCAACATGTTGTAGGTAAATTAATATTCTTAGGACTTGTTTGGGATTGTTGTATTTTTTTTTTTAAATTGTTGCTATTATGCTATGAGAATAAACAACTGTGAAAAAAGCAGGTAAGTGTTTGGTAAACTGTAGTGCTAAAAGTGTTTTTAGCAAAAAATGACGGTGTAGGATTGTCAATACGAAAGTTTCATTAATTGGTACTGTTCACCTACCCCCTATAAAAAAAAAAAAGCGTTTTCTTTTTTAGAAGTATGAGTAGAATTGTTTCTGCTTCCTGCCATTTTACACTCATGATTTTGAAAAAAAAAAAAAATTCATTTACCAAACACAATTTTAACTTTAACTTTTTTTTTAAAAAAAAAAAAAGCTGCTTTTTAAAAATATAATAATTAAGCAACTCTAAACCAACCCTCAAAGTCTTTGACAAAAAAAAAACAAAAAAAACCTTAAAGTAATTGGGTGTTGGAGAATGTAGCACTCACTCGATACAGATGATTGGATTGGAATCAGTAAATTACTTTTCAAAGTGTAGTAGAAGAATAAATGAAAATAATTAAGAGACCAAGACATTGGTTACTCAAGATGAATACATGCCCATTCCAATTCTATCCATACCAAACGAGACCATCGCTCTCATCTTCTGCAAGATATAAGCTAGCTTATTCAAAAACTTATGCCAAATTCATCTTTCAGCTACTTAGGTCTAAACTCTTCTAATCACCACATCTTCTCGACATTCCATGATCGGAATTTCCATCTCAGACCCCTCAAGGTCAATTCCCTTGTACCCCCTTAGCAAAACACATAAATTATGAAATCGAAAGTCGTTAGGGCAGCAATTAGGAAGTAGAATCTGTCCACGTGACAAGTTTTCAGATCATCGGGATCCAACCAGGGCTTTTGCCTTTAGCTGTGAATCTGTGATTCCCATCACCATGTTAACCAGCTTGCTGCTCACATAATTCCCAAGAGATATTGAAGCCATGCACAGTGAACTTCCAAAGCTTTTATCCTATCTCGGGCTTGACCATTGAAGAACTCCAGTTGACCAACATACATAAAAACTTCTGAAGCACCAACGATACTGCAGAATTTACCAAAGTATGCTTAGAGTGCTTATCTTCTCACCAGCCGAACATGCTTGGGCCTTGCAATCTTTGTGACACCAGCTGCAATCATCGATAACATTCCAATTATTAGACCTATCCCATTCTTTTTACCTCAGATAAACCTTTAGGGTTTCCCCTTAGTTTTCTGACTACGGCACGAGAAGTGAGGGATAAATTCCGGTGCAAATGAAACGAGAACGCTGCATATGTCAAAAGCAGACATGCTAGCAGCTAGGAGGTGAAAATCTCCAAAGTTGGATTTCATCACGCGTGGTTACAGTAGGCGGAATTTTAGAAGCTATAATCCCTATTTAGGGATATTTGTTTGTTGAGAATGAAAGTAATTATCACTGTGGCGTGTCTTATTCTTATATATTGCAAATTTACTCGACTGAAATCGAACACTCCTGTTAACTAAATGCAGATACTCGGGATCCTTTGTTAATGAAAGTGGAACAAACATCTTGCGTTTGCAATCTGCATTTCACTTCTATTTTCTTATGTATCCCAGTTATACATATGAACAGCATCTGACACATCATCAGTTTTCTTCTATAATTAGCAGATAAATTGTGATTAACTACAACAACAACAAAAGTTTTTTTTCACTAAGTAGGGTCGGCTATATAAATTGTGATTAACTAATGAATTAAATTTTATTTTTTATCCAATTAATGACTTTATAATCGGAAACTTCGTGTGATAACTTATAACATCTCTCTGATGTTAGCCAGCTATCCCATATGTTCGATCCAACCCCCGTAAGAAACACCTAGCTATCTACTTGTAACTTGTAATTAACCATATGCTTAACAAAATGGGTTATTTAGTTTGAGGCTGTGACACCTAATTAATTTTCCTAAATTAAGATAAAGCCGCTTCAATTCATTTTTTGTCCGATTAATCCTTGGCTTTTCACTCGAAAATTTGGTTTTATCTTTTCTAGAATAATGTGCTTAATTTGGTTGTTACTTGCCTAATTCAGTTTAATATTTTGAACCCTCAGCCTTTCAAATATAAACCATGTTCATGCAACGGAAGCATATGCAAATCTCTGATTTCAGATTCTCTCCCTCAAAAACTCTCCCAAAGTTAACCATGTCTGCAACGTTAAAAGTTTCCTTCATCATGCTTTTCTTGAATGCCATTGATCACTTTGCAGTTTTGTAATACTTGATCAATTAGTCTTCACATCCATGTCAATATTGTGCTTATCTTGTCCCTTGAGATCATTCACAATGGCAGAAGATGCATCAATCATGATCTCAAGTGCCCAAAGAAATGTGGGTTTGGAGACTTCAGATTCAAACGAAACCGATTTTGCGCTGCTACATCAGAATAAGCGCGCGAGGCACGACAATGATGTCTCATTTGCAAAGTTCAAAGGGGTTGTGCCACAACAAAATGGTCACTGGGGTGCACAAATATATGCAAACCACCAAAGAATTTGGCTTGGCACCTTCAAATCTGAGAAGGAAGCTGCCATGGCTTACGATAGTGCGGCAGTCAAGCTTCGAAATGGTAAAGATTTGCATAGAAATTTTCCTTGGACCAACTTCACCATTCAAGAGCCTGATTTCCAAAACCATTACACAACAGATGCAATAATAAAAATGATTAGGGATGGTTCCTATCCATCCAAATTTGATGCCTTTGTGAGGTCCCAAACACAATCTCGAATTGAGGAAATGAGCAAGGGCACCAACCCAATAAGAGTGCATGGCGATGGACAAGTTCTGTGTCGGCAACTCTTCCAAAAAGAACTTACTCCAAGTGATGTGGGTAAGCTCAATAGGCTTGTGATTCCAAAGAAATACGCGGTCGAGTATTTCCCTTGTATTTGTGAGAATGTGGAAGAAAATGTGACTGAGGACATTGAGCTAGTTTTCTATGACAAGCTCATGAGGGTTTGGAAGTTTAGGTATTGCTATTGGAGGAGTAGCCAAAGCTTTGTGTTCACAAGGGGTTGGAATAGGTTTGTGAAGGAAAACAATTTGAAGGCAAATGATGTGATCACATTTTATGCATGTGAGAGTGATGGTCAAGTGATAAGAGAGGAAGATAGAGAAAGTACTACATTTTGGTTAATTGATGTAATGCACAGTGAAGGTGAAAGCAAGAGATTATGTTTGGTTGAGGAGGCCAATGAGTGTAAGGATTTGCAGGTAAAATTGGAACTAAATTTGGGGGAGTGTAGCAGCTACAAGTTTCAAAAAGGTGAAGGTAAATATAGTGAAGATCACAGGGCATCCATAGCCGAGGAGAAAGGAATTAGGCTATTTGGTGTGAATATTAATTAACTGTCTTGGAGAAGAAGATGATCATTTTATTAGGGTTTTTCTTTCCTCCAAATTATCCTTAATTTCTTGGGTACTAATACTTTTGATTATTTTAGGCTGTCAACTCACCAATTTGGAATGTAAGTTTCATCACGATCCATCAAAAGTTTCATTGTTGCTATAGCTTGTGTGTGTGTGTGTGTGTGTGTGTGTGTGTGTGTGTATATTTATTGTCCCAGCCAAGACCCCTACCTCTCTCTCTCTTGGTAATATATTACTCTCATCAATATATATTACATGATGTTGCTTTCTGCTCCTACATAATGTCCATTTCTAATTCAAATCAAGTTTACAAAGCCCACAAGAAAAAACATTTGATGGCATCAATCTTATTGTCATTAGTTTGAGTTGGACTCTAACCATTCTAATATCCGACAAGCGATACTAGAGAAGGGGAATTCGAATACAGAACTTCAGGCCCATGGTAAACGTTTTTAAGCATAGAACTACAAGCACTTGTACCAAGTTGTTTTCGAAACACATTAATTGGAAAGCATTTTATGAAGGTTGACTACTAAATGTTCAAAAGTGTGACTCGATCTCGTGTTGAAATTGCTAGGGTTTAAAGTGAAAAAAGGAGAAGTCATCCTCTACTCTGCAATATCTTTATTTTAAAACTTCAGCTTACATTCAAACACAAAACAAGGGAAAGACTGCCACAAAAGAACATAAAATAAGGAACATAAAACTTAAGGTCTAAACTATGTTGAGCGCTGCCTCATCTTGTGATTTTCCCTGATTTGATGAACTTCCATGTTGAGTTTCTGTGATCTGAGTTCTCTGCTCAGAACCTTGGAGATCATTGCCCTTCTGATCTTCCATGATCTCAATCTCCTGCTCGGAGCCTTGGAGGTTGATGCCCTTATACCACTTAGCGCAAAACAAATAAACTACAAAATCCAAAGCTGTTAGAATTGCAATGAGGAAGTAGAATCTATCCAAATGACCTTCATTCAGATTATTTGGGATCCAACCAGGGTCTCCACCTCTAGCTGTAATATGCGTTACTATGTTAACTAGTAAGCTGCTCACATAGTTTCCGAGAGATATCGACGCCATGCACAATGAACTTCCAAAGCTTTTAATCCCATCCGGGGCTTGTCCATTGAAGAACTCAAGTTGTCCCACATACATAAAAACTTCTGAAGAACCAACAAGAACATATTGTGGGATTTGCCAAAATATGCTTAGTGAGCTTACCTTCTCACCTGGTGTAACACCTCTGAGCCTAGCAATTTCCGTGGCACCGGCCGCAACCATTGCCAACAATCCAATAATAAGCCCTACACCCATTCTTTGAAGCTCGGATAAGCCTTTTGGGTTCCCACTTAACCTTCCGGCTAAAGGCACAAGGAAATTGCGATAAAGTCCTGTGCAGATAAAGACACTGCATATGTCAAATGCAGACATGCTGGCGGCCGGAAGGTGAAACTTTCCGATGTGGGATTCCATCACATCACCTTGCTCCACAAAAAGTGAAGCCATCTGTGTAAACACCACTGAGTAAATTATGGTGCAAAGCCAAACAGGTAGCATTTTTAGTACGCATTTCGCTTCCTCAACTTGAGTTACAGTACAAAGCCTCCATGGATTCGTTTCGTCTGCAGTTTGATCCTTCTCGGTTATTGTCGCTGCCTTGTCCAAAAACCTAACAAAAAGAACTTGAAATATTAGGAAACCAATAAAACTATTAAACCAGAGAGCTTCTATTACACTTAAGATGCCATCTTGCACTCCTGGCATGATAAAATAAAAAGGATAAAAAGCGCAGGATGACATTGTTTAAGAGCTAACAACAGTAAACTTAATTAACTCATATACAGTTAAAGTGCAATATTACTTACAAAATCTCATTACTGTGGAGAATCTTTCTACTCCCTTTGATTGCAGATTTTGTTCCTTCCAGCTCATAAAGATTATCCGGGCTGGTTGGAGCAACACTCAATTTTCTAAAGGCAGCCACGAATACCTGAGCCACGCGTGGCAACGGGTTGCCACATGGTTTTATGTAGCGATACCCAGGTGATGCTGCCAAATATGACACTAGGGCTAAGATAGCAGATCCTAATGACACCAGAAACCCCAGAGTCCATAAACCTTTATCCTCATAGTAAACCAATATGGTGTTTGAGAAAAGACACCCAACGTTGAGTGCAAAGTAGAAGTAAGCAAAGAAAGCTGCTTTCGAAAATTGTTGTTTGGGATCACTCTCGTCGAATTGGTCTGCTCCAAATGTTGCAATAGTTGGTTGGTGGCCACCGTATCCAAGTGCTATTAGATATATTGATAGGTAAAAGAGAGCCACACCTACTTTGGATGTTGGCTGGCAGTAATTGCCTACACCACCGCAACCATGCGGATGGATCAGCCACAGCCAAGACGTCAAGGATAATAGCCCCAAGCCCTGATTAACGAACATTAAGTTTTGTTGTACATGTATCTTTGAAGAACAATTCAAAAAATTCACTAGGAAATCTCAAAAAGCTAAGTATATACTATACCAGAACAAGGATGACTTGAAAGATGGCGCAGGTTAAGTAACGACCCCAATAGGAGTCACTGAGGAATGCTCCAACTAGAGAGAACAAATAAACAGTTCCAGTCCATATGCTAACGTTGTTTGCCGCAGTGGCACTTTCTTGATCAAGAACTCTGATCAGAAACAAAACCAAGTTCACTCCTACACCAAAGAAAGCTAGTGTTGCTAGGCCTTGGTTCGCTGCACAGAATAAGACGTAACATGAATATATCTGAAGAAAAATGTATATCATTCTCCCTAATACTATTTGGAGAGATATGGCAAATTAATAATCTTGATTTGAAAAATCTATATATGCTAGGAAAAGTGAATATCATCGATGATGAGTACCTAGCAAGATAAGTGCAAGTTTCCATCCTCCTACTCTCTTTTTGACAGTGGGTTTGGACTCCTGAGTTATCTCATGGATGTTTGTATCCACAACTTCTGCTCCTTCAATGTCTCGGTTAGGGGCTTCGCTTATCATCTGCCGATTTTGTAGGAGAGACTAAGTTAATTTTGTGCTACTAGTAACAAATTAACTTTAAAGCTACATTATTACACAATATATGATGAAGCTAGCTGAAATATGTTGGATATACCAACCTTTTTCGAAACTTAATCACTGCTCTTGAAATTGTTGAGCCGGACTCCGGTGATGAGGAAGAGCGTGGACCGGTAATCACAAACAGCAATGTAGTAGGCCAGTTCACAAAAGTTGCCGGAAAACTAGAAAACACGAAAAACCCTTTTGTCATTTATGGTGGAAAATTGAACAAGAATATTTCACCCCAAACAATGGCCCTTTAGCTAATTAGTCCCTTCTTTCAACCCAAAATCTCAATCCAAACTACTCGAAAAACCTCGAAAACTCATAATCAGACTGAAACCCTAATGCAGCTTATATAGAGAGACTGTATAACAGAGAAAATATATCGATCGCAAGAGAAACAAAGAGAAAGTTCTTGATCAAAGAGAATCAAAAGACTCGAAGCTTTTGCATGTGATATGTGAGAGTGTAACAAACGACTTATATATTTGAAGGCTTGGTGATGACAAGTGCCACATATTCAGGCTTCAGTTACGAATTTCCCTAGTAATATTCAGATGCTTTTATTTCTTATCTCTGACTAGTTTGAAGTTTCGGATCTTAGATTTTAGACCAAAAAATTAGGAGATTTATTATGCTTAATTTTTTTATTAATTAAGTTCATGAACAAGTACAGGTTCATTACGACTCAGCTTCTGTTTAGTATTAACAAATAGAGAATTTTCACAACTATAAATTCTAAACCACAAAATGATTGTGAAATCCCCAACATTTCGGTGGCACCCTAACTCTTCTATTCCACATATTCTTCTCTTCCTCCTTAAAAAAAAAATATATATTTATTTACCAAAACTTAAAAAATATATATTAAAAAAAAAACCTATAAAAGTTAAGAAATAGAGGAGAAAATAAAATTTAATTTATGCTTTTTTTTCTTGTTAATTGATTTCACGAAGGAAACAGTACCTCAATACCATTCTCTTCAAGGGAACTGATAGAATTTAAAGCTTAGGACCACCGGACCAAAACGTATCAAGCTTATCTGAGTTATCTCTGATGCTCCGTATCTAGCTCTGGCTGGCTGGTGTATAGCAATATATATATAATGTGAAGTTTTGAGCTTTTGAGAGATGGATTCCAAGAAGATCACCAAAAGAAAGAGAAAAAGGAGGATTTTGATTTGGGTTGTTTACAGGTGTACAGCAATTATACACACACACACACACACACACACACAGAGGTTGGAGATTCCAAATTGGCCACAAACTGCATTAATTACAGACAATTCTAGTCGTGTCTGGATTGCATGGAAGTCCGGAACAATTTACTATACGTTGCTGATCACCTTTTCATCGTGTCCAGATGGAACATGTGAAACTCCAACATATGGACATAGAGTTGGTTGGCCTTTGAATGACCAAAAACAAAACACGATAAAGAAATTTGTTGGGCATCTTAGTTGTTGTGATTTCGATTTCTTACATTTTACTTAATAGGAATGAGAGCGATAAAAAATTAGAGAACTTAGAAATAGAAGAAGTAAGGAAAGAGATTGAGTGAACTAACCCTCTTAGCTGATATGATTTATGATTTTCAGGTATTTGGTTTTCGGTTATAAAATAGCAACATTTCTATTGTGCAAACTCTTTTTTAATCGGCACTAAAATTGATTAAATTGGAAGAACTAGGATTAAAATGTTTAATGTAACTAATCACTATGCGTAACATAATTATCACAAAAAGTATTACAAGTCTTCAAAAATTTGTGACAGTTTTTTCTTAGAAAATTGAAAAAAAAAACAATTCATTGCAGAAGCAAGGCCCGATTATACATTTTCTTTTATATATAAAGATGTTCGGGTGGAAATTGGACTAAATAATACGTGTCAATCATAATTACGTACCGAACTTGTTATGCATGAAAGTCGAACTTGAGATCTCACTGTAAAGAAAACAGTAATACTACTAAAGCATAGTGCTAGTGGCTAATCAATTTTACAATTAGATACGCAAACTCCAATCAATTAGACAGATAAGAAACACTTAGAGATCCTAATCCTACCAATAGGACCTAGGAAGTCATCTAGATGGACCAATTGCAGGACAAGGAACGTGCCACCAAAATCATCACGCAGCGTTCCAACAACCAAAAATCGACCAAATCAAAATGCACCGACCATTGATTATGCTAATTTTTTTGTAATTTAGGTAACGATTGTCTTCATTTAACAAATGTTTAAAAGGGAAAATAAATTTACACACCCGTTTTTTCTTTTTGCACGCTCCTATACCAACTTATGCTTGTTGATTTTTCTTTGATATGCTTTATCGAAAAATAAAGAGAGAATGTGTAAGCGGCAAAAATGGGGTTATGACAATTCATTTCTCTGAAAAGTGAAAAGTTCAAAGACCAATTTGTGAAGAAAGAAAATTGAAGATCAAAGTGGAAAACCCATTAAAGCTCAAGGGCCACATTTACAATTAACTCCTTTTCTGGTCTCTTTGACAATTGACACTACGACTTCCTCTTCGCTCGAGAGTTCTCACTTCTCACCCTCACTGAGAAGCATATCATAGATTTCAGCGCCTCTCTCTCTCTCTAACGAGCAAAGCTGATAAGAACGAATCTTTCCAAATTCCAACTCCCCCTTCTCTTTCCCAATTAAAAAATACACAGCTTTTGCTGTTTGCGCTCTCCACATTGGCGCTCCCAATTGCACAAAGGTAAGAAATTTATGCTGCATTCATCTTTTCAAATTGTTACTGGTATTGCTGTTGGGGCTGCTGGTTCAGATCAATTATTTGGGTGCTGAGGTTTTTGTGAAATGTAGTTGAAGTTTGGAAAATTTTCCCCCTCAGATGTGAGATGATGGTGTTGAAATTTACTGGGGTTTAAGGTGGAGAAGGGTTTTACTATTCTGGTTTTATGATTTTTTTTTTTTACCCAAACTTTCTGGATTTAGCTTCAATGGCGGATATATGCGTCTATATTTTCTGGGTTCAGCTTAATTTAGGCAAATTTATGGGATTTCCTTCATGGATTGGGAGTTCCCGCAAAAGGGTTTTGTTTATCTTAGTGTAAAAAAATAAGTATTTGGTGGAAATGCTGGATAAAAGTCGAAAATTTGTTTGCTCCAAATCAGGATAAAAGAGAATTCCTTTATAATGTACGAAAGTATTGTGTTCTCGAGAACCTATTGTTACTTTACTTTCGCGGTTTTATGGATGTTAATTATGGTTTAGTGTAATGTGTAGATCTCTGTTCTCCTTCGTGAGATTGCATTTATCGGAGATGGCAACAACTGCTGCTTCCAGCCTGCAAATGGCAACTGCCAGACCCTGCATTCCCTCTTCTCATAGAGCTTTCGGGTTGAGCACTGCAATGCTTAATGGCAATTTTAAGGTGGCTTCATGGACTAAACTCTCGAGTGCATGCCACATATCATCTGTACAATCTTTCCAGAGGTGCTTTACTTCATCATCTATGAAATTGGATAAGTTTGTTACAAAGGCAATGGCTGGGGTTAGTGACAACAAACCTGTCTCGGGGTTACCAATCAATTTGAAAGGTTAATATTCTTTCTAGCTATCTGATTCTACACGCTTGCTCAGTATTTATTTGTTTTGAGTTAATTTCTTCCTCTTCACTAGAATAGACGCAGTGTTTTCTTGTTGTCGAAGCTCATATTGGTGATTTCTCTCTTGTAATTCACTTTTATGTCATACATTGTGGTAATGGACTTTTTCCAAATGAAAAATGTTTTGCAATAAAGAAAGCGGAAAGTTCGTACCTACTTATCATAAAGAAGCTTTTGGTTCCCTACTGAGATAATTACTCTTGATTCGGAATCTCGGATGCATCCACTTGGAAGAGCTGACTGTAGCTATAGCCAATGTACTTGGAGGAATAACATTACTCTCAAGATGATGTATTAGATTTTGTTTAGCTACATTTAACCGGCAACGGTTTATATGCAGAAAATTTTCCTTTAATTGTTAGCTTTTAGATTGTTTCTCATCTGGAATATTGCATATATTCCCAGGTCCATAGGCCAATTAGGTACTTGTGTTTTGATGAGCAAATACCTTTCCAACTACATATGGATGTGCTTTGTGCAGGAAAGAGGGCATTTATTGCTGGTGTAGCTGATGATAATGGGTATGGTTGGGCAATCGCAAAATCTCTAGCTGCTGCAGGTGCTGAAATTCTTGTGGGAACATGGGTGCCTGTAAGTTGATTGGCCCGATCGCTAGGACTTTATATCTTCCTTTATCTTCTACATTTTGGATATGTTTTACTGACTATGATGAGTCTATGTGCAGGCTTTGAACATTTTTGAGTCCAGCCTGCGACGTGGAAAGTTTGATGAATCACGCGTGTAAGATGTTTAATCTGGTTTTAATTCTGTTAGCTGGTAAAATTGACGAATAGTTTCCAAGTTTCTAACAAGATATTTAATACCACAGATTACCAGATGGTTCTTTGATGGAGATTACCAAAGTATATCCCCTAGATGCTGTGTTTGACAACCCTGAGGATGTCCCCGAGGAGGTAAAGGAGATAAATATATAGTTTATATTAATGAAAAATAAAATTGGATTCATATACTTAATGTTTTTGGGCGTAATTTCATGCAGATCAAAACAAATAAGCGTTACGCAGGATCCAGTAATTGGACTGTCCAGGTATAAATTAAATTTCATATTTGCTTCTAAATGTTTGTAGAAAAAAATTTACGGTGCATGTTGGAGCTTGTGACCAGTTCTCAGCTTAATATACACATCAGAGACTTTTTTAAACGACATGTTTTTTCTTGAATCTGGCGTTTATGTTTGCAGGAAGCTGCTGAATGTGTGAAAAATGATTTTGGCAGCATTGACGTTCTTGTGCACTCGCTTGCAAACGGACCAGAGGTACAGTAGTAACCATAATAGAATTTCTATTCTTTATCTTCTGACACGTACTAAGTTATCTCGTTAATAGGTTGTTAAACCTCTATTGGAGACATCCAGAAAAGGATATCTCGCCGCTATTTCTGCATCGAGTTATTCCTATGTTTCTTTACTCAAGCATTTCCTCCCAATAATTAATCCAGGCAAGCTTCCATGTCACCTATCCACTATTTTTTTTTCTTTTACTTGTGTTTTACTCAAATTAACATAATCTTTTTGGTTACAGGCGGTTCTTCAATTTCTCTTACATATATTGCTTCCGAGCGGATCATTCCCGGGTATCTTTTCTAGGCATATCACCGTTTGTATGGAGTTACATTTCCTAATATTTTACGATGATGGATTCTTAAATTATCTTTTGCAGATATGGTGGAGGTATGAGCTCTGCAAAAGCTGCTCTTGAGAGTGATACTCGAGTGAGTTTTTCTTCCATGCACTTGCACATATAATTTATCCCACTTTCATTTCCTTCCAAGAAGTGTTATGACATGACTTGGCATTACTCAGGTGCTCGCTTTTGAAGCGGGAAGAAAAAAGGGAATTAGAGTCAACACAATATCTGCTGGTACCATACATTTCTTTTGGATTACACTAATAGTGGAATGCATTTGGATCAACGACGTTTATCTACATACACTGTTAAGGTGACCAATTTAAGCTTCAAGTTCTGTTTCTATTAACTTCAGGTCCACTAAGAAGCCGTGCTGCAAAAGCGATTGGATTCATCGATATGATGATCGACTACTCATCAGCCAACGCACCTCTAGAAAAAGAACTATCTGCAGGTAATTTGCCGGTCTCCTCTTTGTTTTCTTGTACCTTTTCGTTTTTTCCACGGTTATAGATACTGAAGTCTCAAATCTCGTTGAACAGAGGAGGTAGGAAACACAGCTGCTTTCTTGGCATCACCTTTGGCCTCCGCCATTACTGGCGGTGTTATATACGTAGACAATGGTTTGAACGCAATGGGCGTCGGAGTTGACAGCCCAATTTTTGAGAACCTCAACATTCCGAAGGCTCAGCACTGAGGATGGTTAGGCTGGCTGGCCGAGCGGTAATCCCAAGTGACGCATCGTACCGTGGGCCACTAAATGCAGTTAGCTTGTGCTACCCTTCCTCGAGTCACTGAATCACCGATGTCGTGGCCAACGGCCCCATTTTAGCATGAGAGAAATTTTACCGTAGGGACGTAAACAGATTCCAAAAACCTTGATTCGATACGTGTTTAGCTTAAAATTGTGTTTGATACTGGTTTACGCTTGTTAGCACTTGTCTATAAATCGAACCCGCTTTTGGTATTTGAGCAGTTCAAATTCATGGGGTTTTGTACTACATATGCAATTGTGTAAATTTTTCAATACGCATGCACCACTTTATCTTTTAAAAGCGATAATCTACATTAATCTACATTGAGCATGTGCCACTAGGGATAGGCACAATACACGGATAAACACGTGCATGTGGCACGATCTTGTTATTCATGCTTGTAAGACTCACAGCGCAGGAACAACCAAGATTACCACACTTGGTTATTCATACTTGTAAGACTTGCAACGCAAGAACAACCAAGATCACCGCAAGATCACCGCGCACGCGCATGCACAATTGACTCCATCACTCTTTTCTTCTGTCGAAATGTTACGGAACATGTTATACAAGAAGCCATACATTCCTACAATCCGAATGTAGCGGAATGTCCAACACTGATAATTGATCACACAGCAGTGTCAAAACCTAACTTAATTAGTGCGACTGCACGACAGATTTCTAACTCGAATTCTAATCTTCCTATCCAAAATATACAATATTGGACACATACAGATATTCAGCATGTAACTGAACAAAATAATCCTGCATAA
Organism: Pyrus communis; assembly: GCF_963583255.1. Taxonomy (NCBI): domain Eukaryota; kingdom Viridiplantae; phylum Streptophyta; class Magnoliopsida; order Rosales; family Rosaceae; genus Pyrus; species Pyrus communis. The sequence goes on along the minus strand of NC_084810.1, from coordinate 26,641,257 downwards.
ACCTGGCAGTGATTGGGGCAAAATCTATTTCTGAATTAAAGCTTGCGCTTAGACCTGCGAATGACGTTAGATCCAGTAGCATCATCATTTTCAGGGGATTCTTCTACAATAGATTCTTCCTGCACAACCCGACCACGGTTTCTGGAGAGTTTTCGAATCGGGGTTGTGGGTAAGGCTGTTTGGGAATCGTATGCTGCTTGTTCCTCTTGAGAGGCAGGTGTGGTGTTTGGGGGTGATCTATGAGGCATCAGCTCCTCACCAACAGGCAAACTATCCATCATTACCTGCAAAGCAAGAAAGTATGTCTTTTAAGGGCAGAAGATCGAGCATGAAAAGGATGTAAATACGAGAGTAGTACACATAATACAAGACCCGAGAGAAGGCCACTGATAGTTATAATATGACAAGATGATTTCAACGTCCGATCACTATGACATACCTTCCAGTCCTTGAAATCAAATCGGAACACAAAATGGTGGTAAGTCACCCTCCGTGATGCCACATCCTCAGCAGAAGGAGCATTCCTAGGTGCTGAAAAAAGAGAAAGAATGACTGAATAAGCCAAAAGCATAGAAATTAAAACACAAATGTAAACTAGAGAATGGTTATTTCAGTCCAGCCATCTTTGCTTTGTTATATTCTACTTACAAACAGTATGAAAACCATTTGCATCCACAGATAATTCAGCCCGGCCATCTTTGACTAAGAACGACAGAGCAAATAAGTTCTCCACCGTCTGCGCAAAAGAGTTTCTGTTTAATATCAAAGCTTCAAGTCGAACCCGCTTTTTCCTTCTTAGAATGTCAAATATCGTTGACATGTTCTTGTCAGTATCAGTTTTCTCTTCTGTCTGAGTATCATCTATCTGTTCCATGGCATAAACCACAAAGGAGTAATAACATCAGAAACACCCATACAACCTGAAGGAGATGTTCCTAAAACAAATGAAAATCAAAACTATATCAGCTGTACAACCATTTTAGCTTTACCTCATCAGGCCGATCAGTTGTGGTAGGCTTTACACGTTTACTGCGAACCACAGCCTTCCTTTGCTTCAACTCAGTACTCATGGGTCCAAGCCTAAGAGAAAAAAAATAACATAACCATGAGTGAACTAGAGTTTCTTGTATAAACAATGCGACAACGCACAAAAATTCTTATACAACTGGGCAATCATTGGAAACAAGTAACTCACATAGTGCAACACCCATGAGCATTCTTGAAAATGGGCAAAACAGCCAACCCAATTTCCTTCCAATTAACTGAGACATGGTCATCCCCTCCTCTCGGTTGGCTAAAATTATTAAGCAAAGCAGTAACAAAGTCGGACGGGCTAATCCCGGCACTGGACTGTGACTTAACAGAGGTCCACAATGTGTTAGTTATGTCCAGCAGTGCCTCTGCATCTGCTACTTGTTCCCTTGGCTTCTGAACTGAAAAATCCCCAAATGGGCAATCCAAATTTTATCATCAGAAACCAAAATTATAGCTCAAAAAATACAGAAATTTTTTTTTTTTTCTTCACAATATAGTCAATCTTCTCAGTAATCAGCAATACAAAAAAAATGGAAAATAATAAAAATAAAATAAAGCAATAATTTTTCTTATAAGGAACATATATTTTAAAGATATTCAAAATTCAAAATTTGGAATTTGGAATTCTCAGAAAATTAAACATAAAATAAAATACCTTGCTCATGCAATTTCTCGACTTCATTGATGAGAAGTCCGAACTTCTCCGAATCCGGGCACATCAAATCATCTCTTTTCTCTGCAAATAAATAAATTTCAAAAGTATTAACATTTAAAAATTCAAAATTAATTACATTCAGAATAATTTGTATTTGCGATAAGCTCAAATTGTATACCACTGATGAGGTTCTTGACGGCGAGGTAGTCGGACCGGAGCGCCCGCCGCCGAACGGCGTCCTGCTCACTCGGGCGAGACGACTCGTCATCCACTCGGTCGCCGGCGTTGACCTTCTCGCGCTTCACGGCTCTGAGCTGCGCGGCATCGTCAACGCCTCGGGTTTGACTCGCGATCCGTTCGCGCTTCGCTGACTTCGGCATCGCGCCGGAATCCTCGGAGAATCGAACGGATTTCGACGCTCAGGGAAAAACCCTAAATTTGAAAGGTCGGATGAGAGAGAGAGAGAGAAAGAGGGGTTTTGGAAATTTTTGAAAAAAATTAGGGAAGGAAAGTGCGAACAGTGAATTGAATTGATGTTTGAGTTGATTTTGAAAACGGGAATTTTTGGGAACAGTTTTTAAAAAGGCGGTGGTGCCTTTCCCGCTCCACTCTCAATTCTCAAATACTGATTTCGATTTCGTTTTTGAGTTTGGGATTTATATGAGTATTAGGACACGTGTAGTAAATTGTGCTCCTGGTTACCGAAAAATTGCTCCTACTTGACATTATGCACAAAACAATGTAAAGTGACTCTCATGTGCAAAATACAATTGTAGATTTGAAATGACTCAATTCATTGTTGTATGATAAGTTTTCAAATAACTAGATGCAACAAATCTCTAAAAAAACTTTGACATATATACGATAAATCACTACAATACTTTGACATAGTTTAACGATGCGTATTGTAATTGATGATAAAATTGAAAAATGAATGTGTATTAAAAATACATTTTAACCCCCATGTAACCAATATTTTACTTTTCTGTTTAAATGTCACTTCCTTCTCTTAGTCTTATCGCATCTAAAATAACCAAACTTCATTAGATACGAGCATATGGCACACACAAAGTGTGTGTGAAATTTTTTTATTTTTGTTTTTGAAGTAGAAGGACAAAGGAAGAGAGTGATAGAGAATGTGGGAGTAGGGAGAGAAATTTTTTTTTTTTTTATTTAGTTTTTAATTAGAGATATGTTAGACTTACATGTAGGCGAAGCTTTAAAAAAAAAAACCAAATTTTGGTTGTGTAGAATTACATTTTTGCCCATATTTCTTATTCATGTACATTTTTTGCCCATATTTTAGTTGATAATGAGTGTTTTATAATATGTAGTTTAGATAATTTATTTTTTGTATATACTAAAGACAAACGTATAATTTGTAAAATATTAATTTGTCATGTTTTTTTTTTTAAACATGGTTAAGAGCCTAGGAAAAAAAATACTAACAATGTCTCAAGGTCGAGAAATCCTAGCAATATAAATCACCAAGAATTACCAAGTATTATAAATTTTACTTAAAAAAAAAAGTACTTATTAAAGAAGCAATATAATTATGATATTGTAGTAGCATCGAATTAATGTAGTTGGACTATTGTGGATATGAAAAGGATCAATTCAGTAACATGTAATAAATCTCAAATAACTGTATACAACGAATCATTAGAAAATTCTAACATTTGTTAACCATGCATAAGGAAAACTTTGACAGTCGTCAACCATGCATAAGGTAATGCAAAGTAAAATGAAAAGTGTGTGAGTGGATAAGATTACAGGTTAATTACTATAATACCCTTAATATTGTTGTAAATTAATACTAGTTTACTAAATTACCCTTAATTTGTAATTGGATTACAATAGTACTATTATTTTTTTAACATTCAAGGAAAGGTAGCGATTCTAATGACTGCCCTAAACGAATTTGGGTTTGAGAGTCGAGAAGAATTGAGAGAGGCTGACAACAATATGTGTGGGCCCCCTGTTTCCTCAGATTTTTAGACCCACCTAGCGCTGCTAATTGCATGGACCCACCCGCCCCGTTTTGAGTTTAGAAATTATGACCCCAGCTGAATTGCATGGACCCACCCCGGACCCGTGGGTCCAGATCCCATTTGCCCGCTCCTAGTTTGTAATACTAAAATAGAAACTTATGTGTATTATTGGTATTATTTTTAAGCAATTAAATTATAAACATTGGTTCATGCTTACGTTTATTTTTAATTTTATCAAAAGGCAATCATTTTCATAATTCAACCTTAAAATGACATAAGACAATACAGAAGTATAAATACATGAATGGTGCATCAACAACACCTATCACGTAAAAAACTTAATTGAAAACTTTAGGTAGAGATCCTTACAGCAAAAAATAACACAACACAATATCAACATTGTAGTTAACAGAAAATCAAATCCCTAACTTGAGATAACTTCTAATGAAGTTTAAATATTAATTATTGCTAACTAAACCTTCATTTGTATAGGAGTTCCTTCGTAAACCTAGTTAGAATCTTGTTCTAGGCTATATTTGGCATCCGCTAACTTCCAAAATCTCGAGGTTTCTTTCATGTTCTCATCGTTATACCATAATCTTCAAGATTTGTCATTTATGATCATCATTCCAAAATCATTGCGAATTGTCGTTTTCGATCACTGTTTCAAAATCTCTAGGATATGTCGTTATCTACATTCATCTTTGCCAAATCTTGTTCTTAATAGCTGTTTACATACCATGACGTATTAGCTCAACCGATTATTGGTGCTATGCAAGTTCAGTGAAGTTATAAATGATCTAACTTTCCAACATTTATGCCAAACCCTTCTTAATTATCTTAGCCGTACACCAAATCATAACTGACCATCCAGGGCCGGCCCTCAGGGTAGCCCAAGTAGGAGCCTGCCTAGGGCCCCCACTTCGGAAGGGCCCCCATTTTTTTTTTTTTTTTATATCCTACAATTAAATACAAAAAAAACTAAAAAATATCATAATTTATTTGTTGGTGTAGTGGAAATGTTCAACTCTCTTTTTTTTTGGGGCCTTGAGTTCGAAACATGGAACTACCTTTTTAGTCACCAGTTTTTTTCTTCTTTTTCAAATTTACTCTCAATCCATATGTCCAACTCCCAATTTACTCAAGTCCCCCTGCAATCTTTTTTTCTTTCAACTTTCCATACTCTCCATTTCTATCAAATGTTTAAATCAACTATCACATGGTTTTGAAGATTGTACTTTAAGGTCATCAAAACTATGAATTTATATGTTGCTTTTCAATACATTTTTATTCAATGGATTATTTTAATATTCGATTCGTTAGTGTGATGTTGATTTTAGAAAAAAACAAAGAGAACCAATTGACGTTGTTGAAGTTATTATACTCGTCAATCAAGTTTTATTGTTCTTCACTCTCAATCTTAGACTCTTGACTGCAAACATTTAGTACATTTGCGTCTAAATACATGAGACGTGTAATATTTGTATATTTATCTTCTTTTGAGTTTTGATATTAATTTTAATGATATTTAACATGGAAATAGATTTTTTTTTTATTTTATGTATTTAGTGAATTCCTTTTATACATATCAATATATGATCATAGAATATTGGGGCCCCAATTCGAAGGTTCGTCTAGGGCCCCCATATTCTCTAGGTCGGCCTTGCAACCATCTTACCTTTTCTTTGTCCAACATCAATTTAACCTTGACCTCAACAATCGCAGTTGAGATTATCGATTGGGTTGTTTTATACACACCCCACAATGTTATGAATCCACTCCACATCCAAAAAATTCCTCAAAAATTTCAACTTTGTCCCTCATATTTCTGAAGCCACCCCACCCCAAAAACAAAATGAAACACCAAAAATATCCAGGACAAGGAGGGCATTTCGCCGGACCAGCAGGGCCTGATCTTCGCCGGCAAGCAGCTCGAAGACGGTTGAACCCTAGTTGACTACAACATCCAGAAAGACTTGACTCTTCAACTGGTGCTGAGGCTCCGTGGAGGGATTATCCAGCCTTCTCTGATGGCTTTGGCTCGCACGTACAATCAGGAGAAGATGATTTTTAGGAAGTGCTATCCTCGTCTGCATCCAAGGCCAATGAACTGCAAGAAGAAGAGATGTGGCCACAACAACCAGCTGAGGCCCAAGAAGAAGATCAAGTAGAGTGTCAACCGAATATTTTGTTACTTTGTATCGGAGTTGAAGTACTGCAATTTATATTAACATTTTGATGGATATTGGGTTAATTTTGATCTCTTGGTTTATATTTGTTTTATCGTTAAAAAAAATAAAAATAAAAATCAACAAGCACTAGTTGTCTTGACAATTGATGCCATATATCAATTATAGAGAATTCATACGAACAAGAAAATGAACTTTTGAACAAGAGGATGAACTTTTGATAATGTGGTGCCATGGTAAGCGGACGGGTGTGAGGTAGTTGGCTGCCAGTAAATAATTGGATGGTTGGATTTTCTTTTTCTCACCTTAATTCAAATAGGGGTTTCCAAAAAAAAATAAAAATAAAAACCAACAAGCACTAGTTGTCTTGACAATTGATGCCAAATATCAACTACAGAGAATTCATACGAACAAGAAGATGAACTTTTGAACAAGAGGATGAACTTTTGATAATGTGGTGCCATGGTAAGTGGATGGGTGTGAGGTATTTGGCTGTTGGTAAATAATTGGATGGTTGGATTTTCTTTTTCTCACATTAATTCAAATAGAGGTAAAAGAGGAAGTTCACGTGACAAATTTTAAGTGTGGGGTGTCTTCATAAAATTGTGGGGTGTTAATAGAATTACCCTTATCGATTCACATGATTGTATCTTTGGATATAAATTTCACTAGCACCATAACCATGATTCCAAAGAAAGAATTCTGAAGGGTAATTTTGGAATTTGAAATGTAAATAAGGAAAACCCAAGGGGTTTACAAAAAGATGTTCTCGAGCGCTAAAGCTGACCGCCTATATAAAGTTATATTAACTCGAGTAACTCGAAAAGTCCAAAACAATTAGTTTCAAGATATACTAACATAAAAATACATTTTAACCCGCATGTAACCAATATTTTACTTTTCTGCTTAAATGCCACTTCCTTCTCTTAGTCTTATTGTATCTAAAATAACCAAACTTCATTAGATACTAGCATATGGGCACACACAAAGTGTGTGTGAAATTTTTTTTATTTTTGTTTTTTGAAGTAGAAGGAGAGAGGAAGACAGTGATAGAGAAGGTGGGAGTGGGGAGAGAGCTTTATTTTTTATTTTATTTTATTTAGTTTTTAATTAGAGATATGTTAGAATTACATGTATATGAGACTTAAAAAAAAAAAAAAACAGCCTTATTTCAGTTGAGTAGAATTACATTTTTGCCCATATTTCTTATTCATGTGCAATTCTAATTAGAGGGTTAAACTAGTAATTTCATAGGATTTTAGTTGACAACGAGTGTTTTATTAAAATGTAGTTTAGATAATTTATTTTTTGTATATACTAAAGACAAACGTATAATTTGTACAATGTCAAATTGTCATTTTTTTTAAACATGGTTAAGAGCCTAAGAAAAAAAAAATACTAACAATGTCTCAAGGTCAAGGAATCCTAACAATATACATCACCAAGAATTACCAAGTATTATAAAATTTACTTTAAAAAAGTACTTATTAAGGAAGTAATATAATTACGATATTGTAGTAGCATCCAATTAATGTAGTTGGACTATTGTCACATCCCGGCTCGGGGCGGATCACTTTCCGAGCCCGCTCCACCACCGTAGCACGATATTGTCCGCTTTGGGCTTACCATTCCCTCACGGTTTTGTTTTTGGGAACTCACGAGCAACTTCCCAGTGGGTCACCCATCATGGGATTGCTCTAGCCCCCTTCTCGCTTAACTTCGGAGTTCCTACGGAACCCGAAGCCAGTGAGCTCCCAAAAGGCCTCGTGCTAGGTAGGGATGAGAATATACAAATAAGGATCACTCCCTTGGGCGATGTGGGATGTTACAGTGGACATGAAACCGATCAATTCAGTAATGTGTAATAAATTTCAAATAGCTGTATACAACGAATCACTAGAAAATTTTGACATTTGTTAACCATGCATAAGGAAAACTTTGACACCTGTCAACCATGCATAAGGTAATGCAAAGTAAAATGAAAAGCGTGTGAGTGGATAAGATTATAGGTTAATTACTATAATACCCTTAATATTGTCCTGAATTAAGAACCTAGGAAAAAAAAATACTAACAATGTCTCAATGTCGAGAAATCCTAGCAATATAAATCACCAAGAATTACCAAGTATTATAAATTTTACTTAAAAAAAAAGTATTTATTAAGGAAGTAATATAATTATGATATTGTAGTAGCATCCAATTAATGTAGTTGGACTATTGTGGATATGAAATGGATCAATTCAGTAATATGTAATGAATTTCAAATAACTGTATACAACGAGTCACTAGAAAATTTTGACATTTGTTAACCATGAATAAGGAAAACTTTGACACCTGTCAACCATGCATAAGGAAATGCATGGTAAAATGAAAAGCGTGTGAGTGGACAAGATTACAAGTTAATTACTAGTTGTAAATTAATACTAGTTTACTAGATTACCCTTAATTTCTAATTGGATTACGATCGTACTATTATTTTTTTAACATTCAAGGAAAGGTTGTGATTCTAATGACTGCCCTAAACGAACTTGGGTTTGAGAGTCGAGAAGAACTGAGAGAGAGACTAACAACAATATGTGTGGGCCCCCCGTTTCCTCAGATTTTTAGACCCGCCTAGCGCTGCTAATTGCATGGACCCACTAGCCCCATTTGCCCGCCCTTAGTTTGTAATACTAAAATAGAAACTTATGTGTATTACTTGTATTATTTTTAAGCAATTAAATTATAAACATTGGTTCATGCTTACGTTTATTTTTAATTTTATCAAAAGGCAATCATTTTCATAATTCAACCTTAAAGTGACATCAGACAATACAGAAGTATAAATACATGAATGGTGCATCAACAACACCTATCACGTAAAAAACTTAATTGAAAACTTTAGGCTGAGATCCTTACAGCAAAAAATAACACAACAGGATATCAACACTGTAGTTAACAGAAAATCAAATCCCGAACTTGAGATAACTTCTAATGAAGTTTAAATATCAATTATTGCTAACTAAAACTTCATTTATATGGAAGTTCCTTCGTAAGCCTAGTTAGAATGTTGTTCTAGGCTATATTTGGCATCCGCTAACTTCCAAAATCTCGAGGTTTCATTCATGTTCTCATCGTTATACCATAATCTTCAAGATTTGTCGTTTATGATCATCATTTCAAAATCATTGCGATTTGTTGTTTTCGATCACTGTTCCAAAATCTCTAGGATATGTCGTTATCTACATTCATCTTTGCTAGATCTTGTTCTTAATAGCCGTTTACATACCATGACGTATTAGCTCTCCTGATTATTGGCGCTATGCAAGTTCAATGAAGTTATAAATGATCTGACTTTCCAACATTTATGCCAAACCCTTCTTAATTCTCTTAACGGGTACCCTAGCCGTACACCAGATCTTAACCGACCATCTTACCTATTCTTTCTCCAACATCAATTTAACCTTGACCTCAACAATCGCAGTTGAGATTATCGATTCACATGATCGTATATTTGGATATGAATTTCACTAGCACCATAACCATGACTCGAAAGAAAGAACGTCCAAAGGGTAATTTCGGAATTTGAGATGTAAACAAGGAAAACCCAAAGTATTCTTATAAGTCCAGGCCCAACGTGGTGGAGCGAGAGAGAGAGAGAAAGAGGCTGCGCGAGCTTTACAAAGCCCCCCAAAAAAATATTAATAAAAATAAATAAAAAAAAGGTTCACTTCGTTGAAAATATAAAAGCGAACGAACAAACGTAATAAATCTGTACATTCATCATCATCATCATCATCATCATCATCATCATCATCATCATCCATCATCCATCATCCACTGTCAAAATTTTTTCTCCAAGATTTTGTTTTTCCAATTGGTATAAAACCAAAAACCCTAATTTCAAAAAAAAAAAAAAAATGGTGATATGAGAGGAACATGGCTAGGGAACGCGGAACGAGCGCGCAACCATGGGGGACGTTAGAGGAGCTCTTGCTAGTTTGCGCCGTGAACCGCCACGGCACCCAGAGTTGGGACTCCGTCGCCTTGGAGGTCGGGAGCCGCTGCTCCCCCACCGCGACGACGCTTCTCAGTGCTGACAACTGTAGGGACAAGTTCGCGGACATCAAGCGACGGTTCGTATCGGAAGACGACGACGACGGTTCGTCGGGGAGCCTGGGCGCGATGGTTGACGAGCTGCGGAGGCTGCGAGTTGAGGAGCTACGACGCGAGGTCCGCCGTCGCGACGTTTCGATCGTGTAAATTTCGCATCCCTTGCGAGAGATCTGAGTGTGAGGTGTTGTCGTTTTAATGGTTTGAGATCTGAGAGTGTGTGTCTTCTCTGTGTGTGGTTTTTTACAGGTCGTTGGAGTTGAAGGTGAAGAGGTTGGTGGAGGAGAGGGAGCGGAGCTTGAAGGAGGATGCCGGGGCCAACCGTCCGAGCAAAGATCTCAAACGCCGCGGAGGCGATCAGCGGGATGGTTCGCGGGAGAACCTCGCCGGAAAAATGAACTCCGGCGAAGACTTCGGCTCGGACTTCAATTCCGACGAGCGCGAGAACCGATCCTTCAACGAGTCCAATTCGACGAGCCAAAGAGGCGATGCGAAAGGAAACGGCGCGGCGGAGAAACTGGCGGAGGGGGAGCAGGAGGAGGAGCCCAGAACGGACGGAAACGAACCAGATCCGATTCGGGCCAAAATCCGGTCCGAACCGGACCGGGATTGCTCTGTTAACGGTAAACTAGCAGACGATGACGACGAAGACAATCAAAACAACAACAAAAAAGGCGGCGATGATACGGCAAAGGCGAGTCGGCTCGGCAAGTCGAGCGAGTTGTGGGAATCGGGTGGCGAGTCGAAGCGGGAGGGAAAAAGAGGAGGTGGTGGCGCGGCGGCGTCGAGGCAGCAGAACAGCGACGTGCAGAGCTCGGCGAGCTTGTCGAAGAGGAAACGACATCGTGGCAGAGGAGGGGAGGGAGGAGGAGGGAGCAGGAGTAGGAGTAGGAGCAGCAGCGGCGAAGAGGCCGAGGGTGACGAAGTATCTCCCGCCACCAGCAAAGGGGTTAAGCAGCTCAAGCTGGTTAAATCTGAGCCGTTGATGAAGGTCCTCAAGATCATCTGCTCTCATCGGCTCGGCTCCGTATTCGAGCGGCGGCTTCGGAGTCAGGTATTGACAAATATTCCTAAAACAAAGTTTAACGTTTATAATTTTAATTTTGTATCTTAATGTGGAAAAATCTAAATCAAATAAATTACCCAAAAAAACATTTAAAAATCCGGAAAAATAATTAAGATTTGAAAAAATATGATGGGGAAAAAGAGTTCTTCTGAAATGATGGAAAATGGAGGTGCTAATTCATGGTCCAAGATTAGATTTTGATATTTGGGTGTGGACCAGTTAGAACGTTACACGTCATGATGTCAGGGTGTTATGGTCATACGAGGGAGTAAAATGGGGGTATTTTGGGGAAAGGGATCCGCTCTGGATCCTTTCCTTCTAATTCATGAAATTGAGGGATTCGAACCATTAAGATTTAATTCAACGATTAAAGTTATTATAACTTTTAAAGTGAACTCTTAACTGTTGAATCAAATTTCAATGATTGAGATTCTCAAACTTGATGGATTAAAAAGAAAAAATCCGGAGATGATCCCTTTCTGTATTTTGGTACTTGAGTAAGATCGAGGCAGTTTGAAACGGTACATTGAGAATGGTGAGGATGGTAGCTAGCGTGCAGCGCATGAGCGTTACGGAGAGGACGAAAACTCAGTCAAGGTTTTGATGAAGGGTTACAACCATATGCCTTAACCGGTGGGGTCCAGTAAGTAGTTTAAAATTAGGATTTAGAGGATTTTTTTTTGGGTTAAATATATGCTCTAAACTACTTTAGTTTATTAATTATACGTATTCCAAGTGGTTTGGTAAATTAACAGTAAATTTTCTATGTAGAAATTTAATCTATAGACAAAGAGAGCAGCTAAAAGTGGTGAAACATTTAAAATACCATAATTGTTTCTCAACAATGTAAAAAATTACGATTGAATTAAAAAAGTTAAAGTAACTCAACACATTTTTATTTTTAATAATTTTAAAATTTAAAACCTTAGAAAAAAATAAAAAAAACAAAAAACCTCTAGCTGGTTGGTGGACTTCCAATTTATTTTTAAATAAATGTTTAATAAAAAATATACAATTAAAAAAAGTAAATTTTGTAATTTTTTAGTAGGAAAGGGTTATTTATAAATGTATAAGCGTGTGACAAGAGGCTATTATCTATCTATATATCTATATATAAAAAGAAAAGGCAAAAAAAGTGAAGCTTTCATAATACTCAAATTGCCCTTCTTTTATTAGAGTTAAAAAAAAAAAAAACTATGTAGGGTGGTTAGTAAGTTCATTATTTTTCAAAATATATTCTAATAAAAAAAAAACAATACCAAAATAAGTAAAACTAAAACAACAAATAAAAAAGTAAAACAATAAAAAAAAACTAACAATGCGTGTGGCAAAATGCTAGTAAATTTTTAAACAATTAAATTTGCGTAAAATTTATATTGCATGTATAAAAATGATGATATAAGCAGATCAAATGACCCAACCCAGATTTAGAGATTATTAAAGGAAGCGTTACGAAAGTACCAATGAGGGCGTGTTAGTTTCTTTGACCTTGTTTGTTACCTTTGATTTTCTTCCCAATTTCCAAAGTTATTTTTCATTTTTATTGTTTTTTTCTTAGGTATTTTATATTTTTATTAGGTTTATAGGTAATAACAAGTCTTAGAGCTAAAACAACTTGTATGACACATGTTCACCGTCTTATCATATACCAATAATACAAAGACATAACATAAGTATGGTACGAGAATATTATAAGTTATCGTACATTATGTTTATTTAACAGATCATAGATTATTTTTTCATAAAGATAACGTTAATAGTAAATTATTAATTATTAAAAGAAAGAGAGTCGATGAGATCAAATTCGCGCTAGAATGCATAAGTATAATTATTTCTATCATTACGATAAAGTGTCATATGCAAACTTTAAATTATTTTAGAGAGAAAAAATTATGACGTTGGATATTATTACGTCTCATACTAATAAAACACGATGATAGTTTAATTTATGAACGATGGGATTTATCCTGTGGACCTTAGTCCCGTGCATTCGCGCGTACACACAGGAACTCTTCCTCCCAATCCCAACTGATCCGTACTTATTATAAAAACAAAAATAAAACATAAAAAACTCCACCGAAGTGGACGTTGGCCCGACATGTGAAATGTTACACGTGTAACGTACAACTACCTGAAGCACAAAAATGCAGGTGATGGGCACTAGCGGGTCTCGTGCCTTTGCTTTTTAAACCAATAATAATAAAAAAACCCTAGAAAACTACTTAGGGTACCCTTCCGTATAGCCAAAGGATACTTACACAACTACTTGTGTCTCGGGCACACACCCATTTATATTTTTAATATATTCTTGTTAATTTTTTGTTATTGATTTTTTTTCTTCAGTTTATTCGATTCGACAATTAAAAATTAAAAGAATCATATTCATTTTTACTTCTCATATATTTTTTATATAGAGATGTAAAGAATTAGTTCAAGCCAGTTGGTTAGAGTTATGTGCTCGATTTTCATTAGTAAATATTTAGTTCTTTTTTCCATAAGTTAAGCTAGTTTAGAATAAAATATTTTAAAACTCAAATTTCTGGTTTTTATTTGACTACCAATTATCAATTGGAAAATTATATTTCAATTACGTTATGCGTGTGGAGTAGTTTTTACTAGAAAATTAAGGGAAAAAGTTAGGAAAAAGAAGTAGCGGGCAAAGACGCTTTTTCCTATTTTTGCTTTCCAAATTGATATTTGGTTACCGTTAAACGAGTGTGATTTAATTAATTTATTATAGAAAATTCGAAATTTAAAACTATTAATGAAAAAGTGATTTGGTGAGGGCAAAATTACTTTATTTTATTTGGTTTCTAGTTTGCTCTAATAAAAATGTTTTGAGTACAACTTCTAATTAAAGAAACCCTACAATATTTGTGCAGGAATCAGAAAGGTACAAAAGTTTGATTCGGCAACACATGGACCTGCATGTGATTCAATCCAAGATTAACAAAGGCCTCTACACAGAGGATTGCATCCCATTCTTCCGCGACCTCCTCCTCCTATTCAACAACGCCGTCGTCTTCTTCCGCAAGAACTCTCCGGAGCACAACGCAGCTCAAGAGCTCCGCTCCATTGTGCTAAAGGAAATGAACGACCAGCTCCCGAACCCACAACCCGCGACCGGAACAGTAACATCCAACGTGCCCAAGATCGAAACCAAAGCTCCCAAGATCGAGCCCGATGCCTTCGAGAAACCCACCAAGTCTTCCATTGTTGTTTGTGGAAAGCGTGGTTCTGTCAATGCACTATCAGAAGGCGGTGCGAAGAGCAGGAAGGGAGATAAGGTTGAAGAGAAAGCAAAAGCGGCGAATGAGAAGAAGGCGGATGGTGCTGCATCTGTGAAGGTTGAGGACAAGGGAATTAGGAGGCGGAGGACACAAGAAAGAGGCGGGCGGAGAGGGACAAGCACGAGGGGCAGGAATGCAGCAAAGCCAACGAAGCCGCATGAGTATGGCATCAATGAACTCAGTTCGCATGATGGTTTAGAGGCTTTGGAAGCGGAGAAGGAGAAGAAAGAAAACAGGAGGAAGAAGCAAGGCGCAGCGAGGTTCTTGAAGCGAATGAAGCAGAACTCGCCGAGCACTGAAGTGAAGAAGGAGACATCGGATGGTTCTGAGGATGATAGCGAGGAAAGCGAGGACGAGAAGAAGAAGAAGAAGCCAACGATGAGGAGTAGGAAGAAGCCGGAGGTTGAGAGGAATGAGAGGGTGACGCGGAGTTCAACGGGAAGTGGGGGAGGGAGGGGAGGGGGAAGGAGGTGTCAGGAGAGCAATGGGAGGGGAAGAAGAGGGGTAGGGAGGCCACCGAAGAGGCCGGAGACTGCGGCGGCAGAAGCGGGGAGGAGGAAGAGAGGGAGAGAGAATGGGGAGGCTGATCAGGTGGGGAGTACAGGGAGGCGGAGAAAGCGTACAAGGAGGTGAATGCGGCCATTGTTGTAAGCTGTAAATTATTTTTGGCATGGTTTGGGTTAATTTCTGGTCTTGTTTTGTTGCCAATGCTAGGTTTTTACAGTCTCTTTTTACCCTTTTACCCAAGAGCGGTCAAAAGAATTACTAGAGAGGGATAGGGAGAGACAGAGATAGATGTGCTGTGAACTTGTAGAATGTTTTGGGGCATCTCTTTTAGCACATACAGATCCTGATGAGTAGCATCATCGGTGAGGACCTTTTTCGTTCTAGTTTCAATATTGTTCTTGTTTTTTTTAGTGTGGGCTTTTTTGGTGCAATAGGAAATAAGCTGGGTCCAAAACGTCCGAAAACAGGGGAAGAAATTAAGATAATACTAAAGAAATATACTGAGAAAGATAATACAAATGCAAATGACGCATTACTGCAACGTGACGGAAAACAATAATACTCATGTACTCTTGTGCAGATTTGATCTTCTTCTCTCTTAACATTTAACAATTTTATCCAGTAATCGTTTGTTAAAAAAAATATATAGAAAGATAATACAAATCATATAATATTAACAATTTCCTTGCCAAATAGGTGGATATTGATATTGAACGCAACTTATATCGATAGATGCATTGATATTACCACAAATTTACTTATCGACATTTCTCCTGATACCGATATTTAAAACATTGCTTCTACTACTTTTACTTTCATATAAATTTGTCTGATATATTATGTTATCAAGAATCAGAGTTGTTCATACATGTCTTCGGATGATGGTTGATAGTTTGGCAAGAAAACCGTTACATGAAAAAGATGTTAAAAGTTCAGGTTTGTTGTCACTTAGTATTACGGTCAAGTGGTATTCCCTCACTTGTAAGTGAAAGATCTGCTAATCCATTGTGAGGCTGAGCTCACTTCCACTTAGTGTAGATAATATCGTGTGTTCACCAAAAAAAAAAAAAAAAAATTCAGGCTTGTTCTACAACTTTATTTTTGGTCCAATACTTTGTAACTTCCAGCCTAAACCAATCCCAAACCTAATTAGGCCTTAAAAGATTCCAATTATTTCATCACTGCCCATGAAAAAGAGAAGTCATGGCATTAATAAATAAAATACTAATAATAATAAATAAAAAAAACAATGATATCCGGAGGATTACAGTGACGGAGCTAGGCAAAATTATACGGTAGATTACAGAAAACTTGGTCAACAAGAATGGTTAAATTCTTGAGAAATTAAATCGCAGCCTGCAAGTGAATTTCCAAGTGCTTCTGCTCTGAAGTTTCAGGATTCTATCCTGACGAAATTCCAAGGCATTTGCGTATGAATTTAGTTAGGAAAGTTGGATGCATGTTTAGCCATCCCTACGACTTTAATTCCCCTTCTGTTTTTACGCAGTTGTTAGATTTCTTGTATGCAGCAGCAATGTGGTTAATAAGCACTATTTTAAAAATTCTCGCGTAGGTGCTAAGCGGCTGAACACTGCTCCGATTAATCTTAGACATTCAAAAATTAAGAAAAGGTTTATGGTGCCCAGACTTGTCCAGACACCCTTTAACTCACGACTCTCACTTACACAGAAAATAAATCACTTTCATTTTGCTTTAATTTTTTTTGATAAATTTTAAGAGACTTGTTGTGACACTCATTACATGATTATTCAACATATTTTCAATATGTTCTAATACTTTATAATTTATATGTCATTTTATTTTACAATTTATGTATCCCAATATAAATATATTTTTTTTGGGATCACTTTGGATGCGGTCCTTAATCCTTAACATTTTTTTATTAAAACCTTAATAGTATTCAAAGTTTAATCAAAGTCCCTTGACTTTGTACACCTCATTATATTACTCTTAATATTTATATTTTTATAGTTTTGACATTAATTGTTTGATATTTTATGAGATTTATAATCCTATAAATTTAAAAGCCCTCATTATAATACTATTAGAAACGGTTACAATAAAAGAATTGAAACATTTTGATTGAATAAATGGATAAAAACTATGCAAAAATAAGAAATAATAAATGGCAAAAGAATGTATCCATAGTGTTAAAAAAATTGGTACATTTCACATATAACAAAGTTATACATTAATAAAGAAGAATGGGTACATTATAAATAAATTAGGGTACAGATAAAAGATTAAAAAATTATGAGTACAAATGAATTTAAAAAAAAAATATAGGCGCTAAAAGAAATTAATACATGGGTACAAAATAAAACTAAAAGGAAAATACTACAAATTAAAAAAAAAAATGTTGCAAATTAAAAGTGGGTACAGACTAAAAATATAAATATATAATACAAAGTTTAGGCATAAAACATAAATATATCATATGTATTTTTTCTATCATTGATTAAATATACAATGTCATGTGACGGTATACACATGAGTACGAACATAAATAAAACTTTAAAAAATATGGGCACAAAAAGAAACTAATACATGGGTACGAATATTAAATATACTAATTGTAACATTTTTAACACTAAGGGAATATATTTTAAAAATAGAAATATTTTATTATTCAAATAATTAATGATGTTATTAATACCCAAGGACCTTGTTCAAAAATTGAAAATGAATAGGATTTTAATCAATGGAGTAACAAAAAGAAGGATATGAACCTAATTTTTTTATTTTTTTTTATTTACGTAAAGTAGACATTTATTTATATGTTACATAATAAATTTAATTAAAAAAAAAAACAACTAGAGGGCCACAAACTCCCCAAAATCCTACAATGAAACCAAGAGCCATGAAGCAATCTTTAACTTCGGAGAGAAATTGGAAATAAGCATATCGCCATGACGTGTTGAAAACTAGAGGGCCACAAACTCCCCAAAATCCGACAATGAAACCAAGAGCCACTGAAATATGAAGCCGTGGAATTTCGTTCCCATTGTCATGTTCATCTTCCATGTTCTCAGTTGCATTGTCACTTGTATTCATCTGTTGGCATTTGTTTGGAAGCGGGGAACCGCAAAGTCCCGGGTTGCCCTCATAGGCAGTGGCATCAAAGCCTTGGAGCCGTGTGCCTAACTGTACATGTCCTTGGAGGTTATTGTATGCAACACTAAGTGAAGCCAAGGAATGAAGGCTTGATAGTGAAGCTGGGATTCCACCCGACAGATGGTTTTTTGAGAGGTCTAATCTCTCCAAGTTTGTGAGCTTAGATACCTGGTCCGGGATGCTGCCAACGATGTTGTTGAAACTGAGATCCAGCTCGTGAAGGTTTTGCAACCGGCCTATCTCAATGGGAATGTTGCCACTTAGACTGTTATTTCGGAAGACAACAGAGGGCTGCACGTTGGACAGATATTTGTACTGCAGCACCGGTGCCACAATTTCCTTCGTGCGCTGCGTGTAGAAAGGTAGTTCGACATCACCACTATCCATTTGAGCGGAAGGCTTCTCAGATACAAGAGCTTGAAGTGAGAAAAGCTCCTTTGGAAGTCCCCCTGAAAGAGAGTTGTTCTCCAAGCTTATGAAGAAAAGACTATGAAGACTTCCCAACCAAGGAGGTATTGAGCCTGTGAGTCTGTTAGAAGACAAATCAAGGACTTTGAGTTTCTTGAGCTTTGACATCCACACCGGAATATGACCTCTAAGTTGGCAGTTCGATAAGCCAAAAAGGCGGAGATTTTGAAACTCAGAACCAATCATTGCATCAACCTCCGGCAGTTCTTCACCTAGAAAACTATATGAAAGTAAGGCCACCCTGAGACTTTCCAAACGCATCAATATATGTATAGCGCTGGTGACATTGGTGAGTCTGTTTTTACCAAGCGAGAGGAAGGATAGGTATTTCAACGAAAGAATCTCGGGTTGTATTTGTCCCTCTAGATCATTACCGCCCAGGCGAACTGCTTTCAGATACTTGCATGAGTAAAGGCTTTTTCGCATGGCGCCAGAGAAGTGATTACTCACGAGATCAAGTTTGATAAGTTGACCAAGTTCGGAAAAATTTAGCTCCGAGATATTTCCATCGAAACGGTTGAATCCAAGATTGAGTTCGATAAGGTTAGTGCAATTCATCAAAGATGGGGGCAGAGGACCTTCAAGATTGTTGAGATGAAGGAGCATGAGTTTTAATTTGGAGAGCTTCCCGATGTGGAGAGGAAGTGCGCCACTCAAATTGAAGTAGATCTCTAGGATTGTGAGGCTGGTGAGGTTGACAATGTTGTCACTAATGTGACCGAAAAGCTGATTGGAAGGTAACGAAATTTCATGAAGAGCCTGAGCTTTGTAGAGATCACTAGGAAGAGTTCCAGAAAGAGTATTGAAGCCCGCACGGAAGGTTTCCAATTTCGAACAGTTTCCTAGTCCGAGAGGAATTGAACCATTGAAATCGTTGCTGTTGAAGTCCCATTTTTTTTTTTTTTGAAAAATGAAGATCCCTTCCCTTAAAGGCTCCCTAAAATAGTAATAATAATAAATAAATAAAACAATGATATCCGGAGGATTACAGTGACGGAGCTAGGCAAAATTATAAGGTAGATTACAGAAAACTTGGTCAACAAGAATGGTTAAATTCTTGAGAAATTAAATCGCAGCCTGCAAGTGAATTTCCAAGTGCTTCAGCTCAAAAGTTTCAGTATTCTATCGTGACGAAATTCCAAGGCATTTGCGTATGAATTTAGTTAGGAAAGTTGGATGTATGTTGAGCCATCCCTACGACTTTAATTCCCTTTCTGTTTTACTCAGTAGTTAGATTTCTTGTATGCAGCAGCAATGTGGTTAATAAGCACTATTCTAAAAATTCTCGCGTAGGTGCTAAGTAGCTGGACACCGCCCCAATTAATCATAGGCATTCGAAAATTAAGAAAGGGTGCCTGGTGCCTAGACTTGTCCAGACACCCTCTAACGTGCGACTCTCACTTAGACATAAAATAGATCACTTTCATTTTGCTTTCTATTTTTTTTGATAAATTTTAAGAGACTTGTTGAGACACTCGTTACATGATTGTTCAACATGTTTTCAATATGTTCTAATGCTTTATAATCTATATGTCATTTTATTTTACAATTTATGTATCCCAATACAATTATATTTATTTTTACATAGAGTAGACATTTATTTATATGTTACATAATAAATTTAATTAAAATAAAAAAAATTACCTAGACACCTATGCGTTAGGCCCTTACTGAGCGCCCGACTAGCGCTTATCACCTTTTAAAAATATAAGAAGTCCTTTATTTCTCAGGGAAAAAATTACACTTGATTAGCATACGAAGCGATCTTTAACATTAGAGAGAAATTGGAAATACGCATATCGCCAAGACGTGCTGAAAACTAGAGGGCCACAAACTCCCCAAAATCCTACAATGAAACCAAGAGCCACTGAAATATGAAACCATGGAATTTCGTTCCCATTGTCATGTTCATTTTCCATGTTCTTAGTTGCAGTATCACTTGTATTCATCTGTTGGCATTTGTTTGGAAGCGGGAAACCGCAAAGTCCCGGGTTGCCCTCATAGGCAGTGGCATCAAAGCCTTGGAGCTGTGTGCCTAACGGTACTTGTCCTTGGAGGCTATTGTATGCAACACTAAGTGAAGCCAAGAAATGAAGGCTTGATAGTGAAGCTGGGATTCCACCCGACAGATGGTTTCTTGAGAGGTCTAATCTCTCCAAGTTTGTGAGCTTAGATACCTCGTCCGGGATGTTGCCAACTATGTTGTTGAAACTGAGATCGAGCACGTGAAGGTTTTGCAACCGGCCTATCTCAATGTGAATGTTGCCACTTAGACTGTTATTTCGGAAGATAATAGATGGCGGCACGTTGGACAGATATTTGTACTGCAGCACCGGCACAAATTCCTCCGTGCGCTGCATGTAGATAGGTAGTTCGACATCACCACTATCCGTTTGAGCGGAAGGCTTCTCGGATACAAGAGCTTGAAGTGAGAAAAGCTCATTTGGAAGACCCCCTGAAAGCAAGTTGTTGTCCAAACTTATGAAGAAAAGACTAGGAAGACTTCCCAACCAAGGAGGTATTGAGCCTGTGAGTCTGTTAGAAGACAAATCAAGGACTTTGAGTTTCTTGAGCTTTGACATCCACACCGGAATATGACCTCTAAGTTGGCAGTTCGATAAGCTAAAAAGGCGCAGATTTTGAAACCCAGAACCAATCATTGCATCACCATCCGGCAGTTCTTCACCTAGAAAACTATGTGAAAGTAAGGCCACCCTGAGACTTTCCAAACGCATCAATATATGTATAGCGCCGGTCACATTGGCGAGTCTGTTCCTACCAAGCGAGAGGAAGGATAGGTATTTCAACGAAAGAATCTCGGGTTGTATTTGTCCCTCTAGATCATTACCGCCCAGGCGAACTGCTTTCAGATACTTGCATGAGTAAAGGCTTTTTGGCATGGCGCCAGAGAAGTGATTACTCACGAGATCAAGTTTGATAAGTTGATCAAGTTCGGAAAAATTTAGCTCCGAGATATTTCCATCGAAACGGTTGAATCCAAGATTGAGTTCGATAAGGTTAGTGCAATTCATCAAAGATGGGGGCAGAGGACCTTCAAGATTGTTGAGATGAAGGAGCATGAGTTTTAATTTGGACAGCTTCCCGATGTGGAGAGGAAGCGCGCCGCTCAAATGATTGAAGTAGATCTCTAGGATTGTGAGGCTGGTGAGGTTGACAATGTTGTCACTAATGTGACCGAAAAGCTGATTGGAAGGTAACGAAATTTCATGAAGAGCCTGAGCTTTGTAGAGATCACTAGGAAGAGTTCCAGAGAGAGTATTGAAGCCCGCACGAAAGGTTTCCAATTTCGAACAGTTTCCTAGTCCGAGGGGAATTGAACCATTGAAATCGTTATTGGAGAAATCCAAGACTCTAATCGAAGAGGAACGGAGACAGATAGAGGAAGGTATTTGGCCTGTAAAATGATTTTTGCTGACATTCAAACTGCTCAAATTCCAGGCATGCTGGAGGAATGAAGAAGGAATTGTAGCATTGAATTGATTGTTCGACAAATCCAGTATTTGAATGTAAGTAGATGATAGAAACAAAGGTAATTTTCCGGAGAGAAGGTTATAGCTCAAATCAAGGATTTCAAGGCAACTCGAGGACAAGAAGAGTCCAGCTTCCAGAGGACCGGAAAGCAGATTGTGGGAGAGATTGAGGTGCGAAAGATGTGTGAGGCTTCCAAGGGAGCGAGAAATGCTTCCTTGGAGCCGCTTAGAGGGCAACAAAACATGTGTTACTCTACCGTCGGCATCACAAGCGATGCCTTCCCAGTGACAACAATCACTGGAAGACCAATTTAAACGAGAAGAAGATGTATTGAAAGATGACAAAAGAGAGTTGTGATCTGCGTCCTTGCAAGCATGGTTTGTAGAAATGGAAGTAGACAACACAAAAAACAGGAAGAGGACTCGATAAGGCGTTATGCGACTAGCTTCCGGCATGATGTTTTTCGCTACGGCTGTACTGGAATTATATTGCTCAAGTCGATTCGGGTGTACATATACACTCCTTTGTTTGGAGCGAAGGAGGTAGAAGTTAACAAAGGGAAGAAGGTAATTAGGTGATGGTTTGAATTCTTGTGAGCGATGTTTGAGTTTTGAAGTCTTTGCTTTCCACTTATATAGAAAAGAAACAAACCTGCAGAACACGGGACGTCACTAATGGAGGGTCTAATCACGGGTTGGCAACTTGGCAGCAACGTATTAGAAGGTTTACATTGACTTTGGCGTCCTGCTTTTTGGAAGAGCGAAAACAAATTTTAGTTTTGAATCGTGTACAGATCTTTTATGTAATGTGGTTTTGTCTGCTATTTCCCAATATCTTCAATCGTGTAAAGATCTTTTATGTATTAGTATATGGATTTGAAGTGGTTTGGTTTGACTTTAGGCTTTAGGAGTAAACAGCAAACAAAGGACTTCAAAGAGTCATTACACTGACTTCAAAGTGGCCAAATGCGTTCAGATTACAGTTCTTTTTTTCCATTTTGGATAGAAGCAATAGTGAAGATGAGTATAATCGAATCTCGATCTCAAATGCAACGGTAAATTTTCTTAATCACTTGTGCTTACAAGTAAAAAATGTGTAAGTATTTCAAGTAGAAAAGTTTATTCGGATGGAGTTTTCACCCCAGAGTCCAAATATCATCTCATCTAAATAATCAAATTATGAATAATTTAAAATTTTAATTACTAATTTTAGGTGAACCTTGACTCACCTATTTTTTGATTCCTCAAAAGCTTGGTAAAAGCATTGAGAAAAGTGCAACTCCATTTCTTCCATTCCGGTTCGGTTTCGTAACCACGCCATATATGTAATCATGGGTTTGCAGCGTATTAGAAGGCTTACCTTGACTTTGGGCTCGTGCTTTTGGAAGAGTACTTTAAAATGGTTCTTTGATAAAAGCGCTTTGAATACAAAGTAGAAACAGTTTTAATCACTTGGACAATTTTTTAGATGAACTAACAGATAGTGAGTGGCCACCTCTCCAACATAATGATTATGACAAAAAAACTGAGTTAATAGTGAGTCATTCATATTATTTTGGATAGGTATTACATTGAATTAAAATTATTAAAAAATTAAACTCTAAAAATAGAAAACTTTTCATAAAAAAAAAAAAATCCTTCGCATAAATCCTTTTTGTGAAAAATTGTAAAATAAAGATATACCTATTCATGTTGGATATCTTTATATCATTATTCAATTTTCATAAAAATTCTAAATGTCTTTCCAATTTTAGATTTTTCAACAACAACTCCTTACTCCAACTTCTTAACCCATTGATTGATCTCAAATTATTGAACCGTCCCCTGGATTTTTTTTTTATTGATTCTTTTCAAAACGAAACAATTTGAGTATGAGTAAAAGGTTTTCATTTTTATTTTAATAAAAATGATTTTATGTTATTTCGTAGCGTACAATTCCTTTGTTTGTGGGATCATTTTCTCACGAAATGAGTTTTTTTTTTGTTTTTTTAAATTTATTTATAATTTGTAGAGATGAATTAGGTGAGATTAGCTCTTCGTCAACAGTCATGTGTGAGGCACCAACCCTCTCCTAAAGGAGAAAGGACTGTTGCACCCAGAAACCCCTCGCTCGTCCCCTCTCTACAAGATTTTATTAAGAAGAAAAAAGGAAAAGAAATACAAGCGGGGGAACTAGGTCAATACCCGCTTAAAACAACTTTTGAAGCCAAATCCTAACAAGAAGTAGAAAATTACTTGACGCACGAAAACCCAGATAAAACCCAACCTAACAAAAACGATAATTGGGGCGAAGAGAAAGATTATGATGATATGCAGCAATAGCACAAGGAGGACAAGAGTCCCACCAATAAACCCCAGGATGGTCCACTCCAAAATTTGCCAAATAGTCAGCCACCTGATTCCCTTCGCGAAAAATATGTGTAACTCTTATGTACATAGAAGAAAGCAACGCTCTACAATTCAACCAACGAACCCTCAAACGCCAAGGAACACGATTATGAGAAACAGAAGTGAAAAGAACAGCCAAGGATGAATCACACTCAATCCAAAGAGAACGCCAACCCTTCTCCCAAGCTAAGTTTACCGCATGAATTACAGCAGGCAATTCAGCTTCAACAGAGTTGGCCACCCTTAAAGAAGTAGCAAAACACCATACGCATGAACCAAAATGATCACGAAAGATACTGCCAGTACCAGCCAATCCTGGTGATCCACGAGCTACACCATCGGTATTCACTTTGACCCAATGTAGAGAAGGTGGTTTCCATAAAACTTCAATAACACGAGGTGACTTGGCAGGACGACCAGACAAACCAATAGCGCGAAGAATACAAAGTTCTTCCACATAATTTTTCATGTTTCCCTTGCTTAGCGAATCAATTTCAAGGAGCTGAAAATTAATTGAGTGAGCAATAGCAGTAATGGAAGGTCGAATATCGTCAAAACGAAGCTTATTACGTGTTGTCCACAGACAATATAAACATGCTCCAATTAAACCCCACCATAGAAGTTGAATCTGAGAGCCATAGCCTTTGTGAATAGGATAAGTGAAGAAGGTCATAATATCATCAAAGTTAGAGATCACCCCAAACCAATTTAAACATAAAGACCAAACCTGATGTGAGAAAGAACATTCAAAAAACAAATGTCTCGGAGTTTCCACATTTGAGCCACAAAGGGAACACATGGAGGCAAGAGCAAAACCTTTATCCTGTAATAAAGAATCTGTAACAATTTTCCCATGCATGAATTTCCATAGAAAAAGAGAATTTCTAGGACGAAAACAAGAATTCCAAACCCAATAGTCCCAAATCACCAAAAGTTGCTTGCTTTGTTTAATATCATACGCACGAGAAAGCGTGAGATGACCATCCGAAGAATCAGTCCAAATCAAAGTTTCATCAATTTCAATAGTCTTAGCTAAACAAATAGAACAAATTTGACCCCAAATAAGATGTAAACTATCATGGAGAGAGGCAGGACATATCCAATTCCCATCAATAATAAAATTGGAGACCCGTGCATGCAAAGTTTTACCCAAAGCATTTGGAATGTTTAAAACTTCAATTAAGGATTTATCCAACAAATTGGCATGCCAAAAAGAAACGTTTTTACGTGAACCAATAATCCAACGTGAGTTATGTTGTAATTCAGAGAAAAGAGGACGAACACCAGGCCATATAGAAGAAGTCTTATACGAGGAGGAGGGCAAACCATGATTATTGAAAAACCGACCGCGAAAAAATGAAGAAGCCAAAGTAGAGGTGACCAAGATGTCCCAAAATTTTTTCAACAGAAAAGCCTGATTCAAGGAAGCGAAATTCCGAATGCCAAGACCACCCTCATTCAGTGGAGCAGAACACCTCTTCCATGAAACCGTCGAAAAACCACGAGAGTCCGCACAACCTGTCCAGATAAAATTACGAGCCCAATTTCTGACTTGCACCAAAACAGTAGAAGGCCATCGGTAAACTGAAAAACTATCAGAAAGCATACTAATAACAACCGATTTAATTAGAGCAACACGTCTAGCCATAGACAACGAACATCCTTGCCATTGAGACATCCGTTGACGCACTTTATCAGCCAATGATTGGAAATAAACCCTTTTTGGACGACCGCGAAAAAGAGGAACACCAAGATAAATAAAAGGAAGGTCCCCCAAATTTACACCAAGCCAAGAAACAATTTGGGAACGACGATGAAATGCTGCTTTCCCAATATACACTTTAGATTTTTGCTTATTGATATGTTGCCCAGAATTCAAGCCATATTGAATTATAAAATGGATTAATACACCTATATCTAGATCCGGGATAAATGGAAATTTTATTGATAAAACCTTTTGAATTGTAGCCAATATCTTATTATGAATAATTCTGACAAATTCGGGAGAAAAAGAGCCATTCATCTATTACAGAGATGGTACGATTTGATTATTTATTTATTTATTTTCTTTTCTATTTTTTATTGCTCTCAGTCTTAAGAGAAAGACAACATTATTCGGGATAGGAAAAAAAATTATTGAAATAAATCTACGCTTGTTGAAGGTGAAGTTTGTAAATAAAGCAAACCCTTTTGTCATGTATCCCCGATTAATGCTACCTCAGATGCTTCAATTGTTGATTTTAGAATATTGAGCGGGAGGTTACACCTATGGGTTAGGTCTCCACCAATAGAGAGCATAGGGGAAGAAGCACTCATAGGAATCAACACACGAAAACTTTGTTATAAATTATCCTTTTTCCTTATCAGGATCGGGACTAACAAGAATGGTTGGGACAACAAACATCCATCTTGTTCATTTTTTGGATACCTGTATAACCATTGAAGACTGTTGAAGTGACTAATTCCTGCAAAATAAAGGGTGTTGAAGACAAAGAAATTGTTGGAGTAACTTTTTATCTAATACCAACATGCTTGATGTTAAGTAAAGATATTTTACAAGAAGGTTGGCTAGAGATTTCTTGTAAAAACACCCGCTTAGTTTATAATGAGAATATTTCAATCTTCTTTTATTCCACGTATTATTATCATTATGCACATAAAGGAGGAGCCGTATGAGATGAAAATCTCATGTACGGTTCTGAAACGGAGATTTTTTGAATCGAATGACGACCATAACAGATGTCAGCTCAATCCGAAGGAAATTATGCAGAAGCTTTACATAATATTATGAAGCTATGCGATTAGAAATTGATCCTTATGATCGAAGTCATATACTCTATAACATAGGCCTTATCCACACAAGTAACGGTGAGTTCGAGAACATCACCGTCTACTTGAGGAGCAGTTTCTTCGGATAACAACATGGGAAGTGTACAGAGTTCCTTTGGAAATTCACCCGAAATTCGATTGCCTCCTAATGCTAAAACAAGGAGCCTCGGAGAAGCCCCCAACTAACTAGGAATCGATTGGGTGATTCTGTTAAAACTCAAAATCAAGACCCCTACCTTCCTGAGCTTCGATAACCATTGAGGTATTTCGCCGTTGAGCTCACAGCTACTCAAATCCAGCATTTGAAGCTTTTGGAACCCCTTGAAATTAGCCATTGCTTCATCACTTGGAATTTTCTCTCCTAGATAAAAACTTGTCGAAAGGAGGAGTACCTTGATACTTTTGCAGCACCATTAGTATCTTCATTTCCCCTGTGATGTTTGTCAATCGGCTGTAGCTGAGAGAGAGGAAGGACAAGGATTCGAGGGAAAGAATCTCGGGCTGTATCTGTCCCTCTAGATTGTTTTTGCTCACTCGAATTGATTTTAGGGACTTGCATGAGCAGAGAGACTAGTTGGCAAAAAACCGGTGAAGTAGAGTTGTGACCAAGATCAAGTATTGGTTTGTTTAGTAAGATTGGAGAAGTTAAGTGTGGAGATGTTTCCTTTGAAAGGTTGATTCCGCAATTCAGTTTGATAAGGTTTGTGCAGTTCATCAAAGATGGGGGCAGAGAGCCTTTTAGACTGTTGAATTGAAGGAACAGTAGTTGTAATTTGGACAGCTTACGAATGTTAATTTACAGGGAGAAAACCGCTCTATCCGTTGGACTGGAGGTCAAGATTGCGAGGTTGAAAATTATTTTGGACCGTGTAGTGAATTGCGAGGCAATGCAATTTCTTCGAGCGTGGTAGCATTGTAGATGTCATCCGGGAGTAAGAGGTTGTTGTAACCAGCGCGAAACATGTGCAATTTGGAACACGCATCTAGTCCATGAGAAATATTGCCACTACATTTAGGGGACGGGATAGACCCCGAGAAGGTGTTCTTGACGTTGAAACTATTTTGCTCTAACAAAATGTTAAGAGTACAACTTTCAACAACACCGTCGTCTTCTTCCACAAGAACTCCCTGGAGCACAACGCAGCTCAAGAGCTCCGCTCCATTGTGCTAAAGGAAATGAACGACCAGCTCCCGAACCCACAACCCGCGACCGGAACAGTAACATCCAACGTGCCCAACATCAAAACCAAAGCTCCGAAGATCGAGCCCGATGGCTCTGAGAAACCCACCAAATTTTCCATTGTTGTGTGTGGAAAGCGTGGTTCTGTCAATGCACTATCAGAAGGCGGTGCGAAGAGCAGGAAGGGAGATAAGGTCGAAGAGAAAGCAAAGGTGGCGAATGAGAAGAAGACGGATGGTGCTGCATTGGTGAAGGTTGAAGACAAGGGGATTAGGAGGAGGAGGACACAAAAAAGAGGCGGGCGGAGAGGGACAACCACGAGTAGGAAGAGGGGTCGGGAGGCCACCGAAGAGGCCAGAGACTGCGGCGGCAGAAGCGGGGAGTAGGAAGAGAGGGAGAGAGAATGGGGAGGCTGATCAGGTGTGGAGTGCGGGGAGGCGGAGAAAGCGTACAAGGGGGTATATGCGGCCATTGCTGTAAGCTGTAAATTATTTTTGGCATGGTTTGGGTTAATTTCTGGTCTTGTTTTGTCGCTAATGCTAGGTTTTTACAGTCTTTTTTTACCTTTTTACCCAGGAGCGGTCAAAAGAATTACTAGAGAGGGATAGGGAGAGACAGAGATCGATGTGCTACTGCTGATGGGTAGCATCATCAGCGAGGACCCTTTTTGTTCTAGTTTCAATATTGTCCTTTGTTTTTATAGTGTGGGCTTTTTTGTTGCAATTAGGAAATAAGCTGGGTCCAAAACACCTGAAAACAAAGGACGAAATTAAGATAATACAAAATAAATATACTGAGAAAGATAATACAAATGCCGATGACACATTACAACAATATGACGGAAAATAATAATACTCATGCACTCTCGTGCAAGTTCGATCTTCTTCTCTCTTAACATTTAACAATTTAATCCAGTAACACTATCATTTAATAAAAAATATAGAAAGATAATACACATCATATAATATTAACAATTTCCTTGCCAAATGGTCGGATATTGATATTGAACGCAATTGATATCGATATATGCATTGATATTCTCAAAAATTTACATATTGACATTTCTTCCGATATTGATATTTGAAACACTACTTCTACTACTTTTACTTTCGTATAAATTTGTCTGATATGTTATGTTATCAAGAATAAGAGTTGTTCATACATGTCTTTGGATGATGGTTGATAGTTTGGCAAGAAAACTGTTACATGAAAAAGATGTTAAAAATTCAGGTTTGTTGCCACTTAGTATTACGGTCAAGTAATATTTTTCTGCACTTGTAAGTGAGAGGTGTGCTAACCCATTGTGACGCAGAGCCCACTTCTATTCTTAGTGTAGATAATATCGTTTGTTCACAAAAAAATAAAAATAAAAATAAAAATAAAAATAAAAATCAGGCTTGTTCTACAACTTATATTTTTGGTCCAATACTTAATAACTTTCAGCTTAAACCAAACCCAAACCTAATTAGGCCTTAAAAGATTCCAATTATGTCATCACTGCCCATGAAAAAGAGAAGTCAATGGCATTAATAAATAAAATATAATAAATAAATAAAAAATGACATCCGGAGGATTACAGTGACGGAGCAAGGCAAAATTCCAAGGTAGATTACAGAAAACTTGGTCAATAAGAATGGTTAAATTCATGAGATATTAAATCGCAGCCTGCAAGTGAATTTCCAAGTGCTTCTGCTCAAAAGTTTCAGTATTCTATCCTGACGAAATTCCAAGGCATTTGCGTATGAATTTAGTTAGGAATGTTGGATGCATGTTTAGCCATCCCTACGATTTTAATTCCCCTTCTGTTTTACTCAGTTGTTAGATTTCTTGTATGCAGCAGCAATGTGGTTAATAAGCACCATTCTAAACTTTCTCGTGTAGGTGCTAAGCGGTTGGACACCGTCCTGATTAATCCTAGGCATTCGAAAATAAAGAAAGGGTGCTTGGTGCCTAGACTTGTTTAGACACCCTCTAACCCGCAACTCTTACTTAGATAGAAAATAGATCACTTTCATTTTGTTTTTTTTTTTTTTTTTTCGATTTAAATTTAAGAGACTTGTTGAGACACTCATTACATGATTGTTCAACATATTTTCAATATGTTCTAATACTTTATAATCTATATGTTATTTTATTTTACAATTTATGTACCCCAATACAAGTATATTTATTTTTACGTAGAGTAGACATTTATTTATATATTACATAATAAATTAAATTAAAATATAAAAAAAAAACTGCCTAGACGTCTATGCATTAGGCCCTTGCTAAGCACCCAACTAGCACCTATCACTTTTTAAATTGTTAATAAGTCCTTTATTTCTCAAGGAAAAAATTACACTTGATCAGCCCACGAAACGATCTTTAACATCACAAAGAAATCGGAAATACGCATATCGTCATGACATGCTGAAAACTAGAGGGCCACAAACTCTCCAAAATCCTACAATGAAACCAAGAGCCACTGAAATAAGAAGCCATGGAATTTCGTTCCCATTGTCATGTTCATCTTCCATGTTCTTAGTTGCATTATCACTTGTATTCGTTTGTTGGCATTTGTTTGGAAGCGGGGAACCGCAAAGTCCCGGGTTGCCCTCGTAGGCAGTGGCATCAAAGCCTTGGAGCTGTGTGCCTAACGGTACTTGACCTTGGAGGTTATTGTATGCAACACTAAGTGAAGCCAAGAAATGAAGGCTTGATAGTGAAGCTGGGATTCCGCCCGACAGATGGTTTCTTGAGAGGTGTAATCTCTCCATGTTTGTGAGCTTAGATACCTGGTCCGGGATGCTGCCAACGATGTTGTTGAAACTGAGATCCAGCTCGTGAAGGTTTTGCAACCGGCCTATCTCAATGGGAATGTTGCCACTTAGACTATTATTTCGGAAGCAAATAGATGGCGGCAAGTTGGACAGATAGTTGTACTGGTGAGCTGAGACAGTTTCATTCGTGCGCTGCGTGTAGATAGGTAGTTCGACATCAACACTATCCGTTTGAGCGGAAGGCTTCTCAGATACAAGAGCTTGAAGTGAGAAAAGCTCCTTTGAAAGTCCCCCCCGAAAGCGAGTTGTTGTCCAAGCATATGAAGAAAAGACTAGGAAGACTTCCCAACCATGGAGGTATTGAGCCTGTGAGTCTGTTAGAAGACAAATCAAGGACTTTGAGTTTCTTGAGCTTTGACATCCACATCGGAATATGACCTCTAAGTTGGCAGTTCCATAAGCTAAAACGGCGGAGATTTTGAAACCCAGAACCAATCATTGCATCACCATCCGGCAGTTCTTCACCTAGAAAACTATATGAAAGTACGACCGCCCTGAGACTTTCCAAACGCATCAATATATGAATAGCGCCGGTGACATTGGTGAGTCTGTTTTTACGAAGCGAGAGGAAGGATAGGTATTTCAACGAAACAATCTCGGGTTGTATTTGTCCCTCTAGATCATTACCGCCCAGGCGAACTGCTTTCAGATACTTGCATGAGTAAAGGCTTTTTGGCATGGCGCCAGAGAAGTGATTACTCACGAGATCAAGTTTGATAAGTTGATCAAGTTCGGAAAAATTTAGCTCCCGAGATATTTCCATCGAAACGGTTGAATCCAAGATTGAGTTCGATAAGGTTAGTGCAATTCATCAAAGATGGGGGCAGAGTGTTGAATAAGAAGAGTGTCCAAGATAACTCTAATGATCCCAAGAAGAAGAAAATAGAGCACACTCTTAAAGAAAGCTCACAAAACAAACTAATTAGCAAAGCTTTTCTTATTTAGCTCTAGGCTTTGTTTTTCCTTGGATGATTTACAATGCTTGAGGACTTGGGTATTTATAGCAAACCAAATGATTAAACTAAGATTATTTATTACCACACAAAACACATTAATTGCACCTAATTTTTTTTATTCAACCATACCTAACATTGCCTAACTTTCCATACCTAATTTTGACATTGATTTTCAATACTCCCCCTCAATGTCAGCTCTCATTCTTTGCACTGTGCTGAGCAGACAGTGAAAATTCTCGAGCTTGCCTATACTTAAACTTTTTGTGAACAAGTCCGCAACTTGATCATTCGTCTTGACTTGTCTCATCTCAATCTCTTCTTGTAGAACCTTTTCTCTGATAAAGTGGTAGTGCACTTCCACATGTTTAGTTCTTGCATGAAAGACTGGATTTTCCGCCAAGCGAATGGCCGATTGGTTATCACAGTACAATGGTACTGGATAATCTACTGGTTGATGTAGATCACTCATCAACTGTACCAGCCATGCATTCTCTTGAGCTGCCATTGCTGCTGCTCTATACTCTGCTTCAGTGGTTGACAATGATACCGTCGGCTGTCTCTTGCTACACCAAGAGATGGTTCCAGAACCAAGCTTAAACACATACCCAGTTGTTGATCTCCTGGTGTCATGATCTCCTGCATAGTCAGCATCACAGTAACCAACTAACTTGCAGTCTTCACCTTTCTTGTACAAAAGACCATAGTCAATTGTACTCTTCACATATCTCAGTATTCGTCGAACTGCTTCCAAGTGAGGCTTCTTTGGATTTTGCATGTACCGACTCATCACA
Organism: Pyrus communis; assembly: GCF_963583255.1. NCBI lineage: Eukaryota > Viridiplantae > Streptophyta > Magnoliopsida > Rosales > Rosaceae > Pyrus > Pyrus communis. The sequence goes on along the minus strand of NC_084810.1, from coordinate 26,608,375 downwards.
CCAACTGCATAAGAAATGTCAGGTCGAGTCAAGGTTAAGTAGATCAGACTACCTACCAATTGTCAATACATCGTCTTATCTTCCAAATCTTTTCCTTCATGTGCACTCATTTTGACATTTGGCTCCATCGGCGTAGAGATCAGCTTGCATTCGAGCATTCCGAACCTCTTCAATAAATCTTTGGAATACTTCTGTTGACAGAGAAATATTCCTTCTTGTGTGCGATCAACCTCTAGACCAAGGAAGTGCTTGAGTTGGCCAAGTTCCTTCATCTGGAAACGAACTGATAAATTCTCCTTCGTCCGAAGAATTTCTGCCTCATCATCACCGATTATGATCAAGTCATCCACATACACTAGCACGATAGCTAGCTTTCCTTCATTGGCTTTGACAAACAAGCTGGAATCTGCATGCGCCACTGAGTAACCACTTTGCATTAGAAATTCTGCAATTTTACCGTACCACGCCCTTGGTGCTTGTTTTAGACCGTAGAGTGCTTTCCTAAACTTGCACACGTACTCGGGATGAACTTTACTTTCAAAGCCCATTGGCTGCATCATGTAGATATCCCGATCTAACTCTCCATGCAAGAAAGCATTCTTCACATCCATTTAGTATAGATTCCAATTTTTGTTAGCTGCAAGTGCAAGTAGGACTCGTACGGTTGTAAGCTTTGCTACTGGACTAAACGTTTCATCATAGTCTAGTCCATATTGCTGAGAGAAGCCTTGAGCCACCAACCGAGCCTTGTACCTTTCAACTGAACCATCAGGACGACGCTTTATCTTGTACACCCATTTGCAGGATATGGGTTTCACATCCCTTGGCTTTGGCACCAAATCCCAAGTCTGATTCTGCTTAAGCGCAGTGATTTCTTCTTCCATAGCTCTTATCCATTCAGAACTCTGTGATGCTTCTTCAAACATCTCAGGTTCTTTTGGTGCTCCATCAGTTATGACAGCATAAGCATATTTAAGATTTGGCTTTCGTACTCTTGTTGACCTTCTTAGTTGTGATTGTGGAGTTGATACTTCTACTCTACTAGGTTTAACTTTTTGTGGTTGCTGGTACACACCTGTTTGCCAAGGACTCTTAGGTACTTCTTGCTCGACATCGTCTCCAGCAAGCATATCTTCAGGCTCATCTAGACTTGATTGGATTTGGGCAGCTTGGTCTCCCAGTTTCCCTTGCAACGTATCTTCAAATTCTTTTGGGTCAGGTGACGCCTCATTTTCTGAGCACCAACAAGATGATGCTTCTGCGTCCCAATCTTCCTCCACAGCTAGAGACGCAATGACATCCCAATCATCTTCAATTTTCTTCTCTGAGTTGGCGACGTTACTTTTTGCAGGCCTTTTGAACCAGCAATCCTTCGCCATGTGGTCATTCTTTCCACAATTGTAACACTTGCCCTCAAATCTTTTATTATTCTGGGACTGACCACGGTTGCCGTGATACTTCGGAGCTCCCCTTGGCCGAGAACTCCCTCCTCCTTGATGACCTTTTTCCTTGTCACCATTTCTTTTAGATCCACCACCAGCACGCTGCTTAAAGCTGCCTTTACTTGTGGTGTAGAGCGCTTCCTCCTCACCTTTTAACGAAACCCCTCCCATTTGCTTTGCCAAAGCTTCTTGATCGGTAAGCAAATTCTCGAACTCAACAAGTGATGGTTGGGTCGGCCATCCTTGTACAGCGGCAATGAACCCTCGATATTCGGGTCTCAAACCATGGATAATTATTCTCTTCATCCTGGTTTCCCCAATAGGAGCTGTTGGATCTAATTCTGAAATTTCGCGGCATATCGACTTCACCTTGTGAAAGTACTGGGCAATCGTCATGTCGCGTTGTACCATCGATAGCAGCTCATTCTCGAGAAGTTGCAATTTTGTATCGTTCCTCTTCGAAAAGAGTGTAACAAAAGTGTCCCATGCTTCCTTTGGCGTTTTAGCATCCCGAATGTGCTCCAACATTTCTTCTTCTATTGTGGTTTTTAAGGCAAACATTGATTTGCCTGCTTTAATTTTCCACTTCCGCAAGACGCCGTTAGCATCTTCCGCTGCCGGTTGTGTAACTTCACTACCACCGACAACCTCCCACAAGTCTTGACCTTGAAGGTAAGACTCTATACACGTTGCCCACGTGTTATAGTTTTGGTTGTTAAGCTTCTTGATTCCTCCAACAACTTGAGGATCACCCATCGTATCGGTAAGACTTTGACTACACCGAACAAGCTTGAGTGACTACCGTGCAGAGTAATACACTACTCTCGACACAAAGAAGCTCCCTCTTAAGGTTTGTGATAACCCCAGTAATAATCTCAAGAAATCTTTTCTGATGTGGAAGATTAGTCAAAACTGCAACCATAAAGCATACTCGGAATTTCAAGAGACTTTACAACCAATGCTCTACCAAGAACGATCCCTGACCGACTTGGCTCTGATACCAATTGATGAATAAGAAGAGTATCCAAGATAACTCTAATGATCCCAAGAAGAAGAAAATAGAGCACACTCTTAAAGAAAGCTCACAAAACAAACTAATTAGCAAAGTTTTTCTTATTTAGCTCTAGGCTTTGTTTTTCCTTGGATGATTTACAATGCTTAAGGACTTGGATATTTATAGCAAACCAAATGATTAAACTAAGATTATTTATTACCACACAAAACACATTAATTGCACCTAATTTTTTTTATTCAACCATACCTAACATTGCCTAACTTTCCATACCTAATTTTGACATTGATTTTCAACACAGAGGACCTTCAAGATTGTTGAGATGAATGAGCATGAGTTTTAATTTGGACAGCTTCCCGATGTGGAGAGGAAGGGCGCCACTCAAATGATTGAGGTAGATCTCTAGGATTGTGACGCTGGTGAGGTTGACAATGTTGTCACTAATGTGACCGAAAAGCTGATTGGAAGGTGTTGGAAAATCAAATCAAAACAGGTTGTTAATGGTTAAAGCAAGCTGTTAGTTTCTTTCCAGGTTGTTTCCAGCAACTACAAAGATCGTTGCTGCCTCCATGTGTTAGCCGAAAGCTGATTACAAGACAGCAGTGTGCTGCCATGTGATGTATTAGCCGAAAGAGTGTTGATTGCAAGCTGGAAAGATAGCTGCATATGTGTGCTAGACTGTCCAAAGTTCCTGCATGTGTTTTAAAGGGTGTAAAGATGTTAAACACCCCATTCATTGCATGTGTTGTTGCATTGTTTATTAATTTCTGTTTTGTATAAATAGGCCATCTTGCTAAGCCTTAGAGCATATCATCCAAATCCCATTTCCCATTCTCATTTTCAGCTTGTAAGCTATTGAGTTTGTAAACTCTCTTTTCATATATCTAAGTGCAAGTGTTTTACCAAAGCTTGTTGCTTCCCTCATTTCTCTATTTCTTTGTCCAATTTTATTGAGAGTGAAAGTGAGAGGTGTGATAGAGTTTGTAAACTTATCACCCACATATTTTGGTATTGAGTTAGTAAACTCTATTGAATACCAACAATTGGTATCAGAGCCAGAATACCATTCTGGCAGGTGCAGCAGTTATGGCGTCCAACTTAGTGCAACTCCAAGTTCCCACATTGAAGAAAGAAAATTATGAAAGATGGTGCATCCAATTCAAAGCATTGTTTGGATTACAGGAGCTATGGGAAGTCGTCAGTAGTGGGTATGTTGTACCCACTGCCGAGCAAGAAGCCGTATATACTGCGGATCAAAGGAACACTCTCAAGGACTTACGAAAGAAGGACCAAAAGGCGCTGTATCTTCTATACCAGGGTTTGGAAGATTCAACGTTCGAGAAGGTTGCAGAAGCAACAACGAGCAAGCAAGTATGGGATACACTCAGTACAATCTACAAAGGAGTAGATCGAGTCAAGAAAGTGAGGTTACAGTCACTTCGAGCAGATTTTGAAACTGCTCACATGAATGAAGGGGAGAGCATCTCCGACTATCACTCAAGGCTCATTGTGATAGTAAATCAGATGAGGAGAAATGGCGAGAGACTCGATGAAGTACGAGTTGTGGAGAAGATACTCCGGTCACTCACATCTAAGTTTGAGCATGTGGTGACTGCCATTGAGGAATCCAAGGATTTGGAGGTGATGAGCGCAGAGGAGCTACTAGGATCCCTCCTAGTTCACGAGCAACGCATTCAGAAGAATGCAAACCCCACAACGCTAGAGCAAGCTTTGGAGTCAAAGTTGAATATTGACAAACCAAATGGAGGTCGTGGGCAGTGGAACTCACGTCGTGGGAGTTCATCTAACCGTAGCCGAGGACGAGCTCGAGGAAGAGGTCGAGGCTATGCACAAAATCGAGGTCAGTCTCAAGAGTGGAGATCTACTCGAGGAAAGGCGCATATCCAATGTCACAATTGCAAGCAATATGGACATTATGCCAATGAATGTTCACATAAAAATGGTGAGCATGTCAACATGGCAGAATCAAGTGGAAATACTGATGAAGAACTTACAGTCTTGCTAGCACACCATGATTCCAGTAGCCAACAAGATGTTTGGTATTTGGACTCTGGTGCAAGCAATCACATGTGTGGAAAGAAGGAGTTTTTTGCTGAACTAAAAGATGGGGCCTATGGATCTGTAAGTCTTGGTGACTCCTCAAAGTTGCCAGTTGAAGGCAAAGGGAAGATCAAGATCATCCAGAAGGATGGTAAAGAAGAATACATCTCCGATACCTACTACATACCAGGTATGAAGAACAACATTCTAAGCATTGGTCAACTGCTCCAGAAAGGGTACATTATACATATGGAGAACATGCTTCTCACTCTCAGGAATGCAAGGAGAAAGCTTATTGCACGTGTTCGAATGTCAAAGAACCGGATGTTTCCGTTGAATTTGAACACAAAGATTGGAAGCTGCAACATCGGTGTAATGGAAGATGAGTCATAGAAATGGCATCTTCGATTTGGCCATCTTCATTTCAATGGCCTAAAGTTGCTGTCAAGTGGAGGAATGGTTCGTGGTCTACCCCAAATTGAAGCCACACGCCAAGTATGTGAAGGTTGTGTGCTTGGCAAGCAAGCACGACTATCGTTCCCTGTTGGTGATACATGGAGAGCAAAGGCACCACTGCAGTTGGTGCACACAGATATATGTGGTCCATTGGATCCCATGTCTTATGGAGGTAATAGGTATTTTATTACCTTCATTGATGATTTCAGTAGAAAGACTTGGGTTTATTTTCTCAAGGAGAAGTCAGCTGCCCTAAGAATCTTCAAGGAGTTCAAGGCACTCACAGAGGCTGAAAGCAACCACAAGCTTGTGGCTGTGAGATCAGATAGAGGTGGAGAGTACACCTCCAATGCTTTCCAAGCATACTGCAAGGAGCAAGGAATTAGGCATCAACTTACTGCTGCCTATACCCCACAGCAAAATGGGATAGCCGAAAGAAAGAATCGAACCATCCTTGACATGACAAGGTCCATGCTTAAGGAGAAGAATTTGCCAAAAGAATTGTGGGCAGAAGCTGTAGCTTGTTCGATTTATTTGTTGAATCGATGTCCAACAAAGAGTGTCAAGAGGATGACAGCACAAGAGGCTTGGAGTGGATACAAGCTGAATGTTACACACCTAAGAATTTTTGGGTGTGTTGCATATGCTCAAGTCCCAGAAGCCAAGAGGAGGAAACTTGATGATAGAGGTGAGAAGTGTGTGTTTGTGGGCTATAGTGAAGAGTCCAAGGCGTACAAGCTCTACAACCCACTAACTGGCAAACTAGTGGTTAGTAGAGATGTCATCTTCAGTGAGGAAGAGGCATGGATGTGGAACAACAAAGAAGTCAGTAAAGAGAAGATCGTCTCCACTGATTTTGAAGAACCAGAAGTTGTACCACCTGTTGAGCAACAACCTGCTCAAACAATCATAACAACTCCAGTGCACAAAATTGCAAGGAGTGGTCCTACATCTAGTGAGGAAAGCAGCTCCTCAACTCCAGTGAGGTTAAGGAGTCTCACAGAGATTTATGGACAAGAAGAAGAAGAAACCAATTTTTTCTGCTTCTATGCAGACCACGAGCCTCTCTCATTCAATGAAGCTGTGGAAGAAAATTGTTGGAAAAAAGCCATGGAAGAAGAGATCCATGCCATCGAGAAGAATGACACTTGGGAGTTGACAAAGCTCCCACCAAATCAGAAGGCTATTGGTGTCAAGTGGGTTTACAAGATCAAACGCACTGCAGATGGGAGTGTGGATCGATACAAATCAAGGCTTGTAGCAAAGGGCTACAAACAGAAGTATGAAGTGGACTATGATGAAGTCTATGCTCCAGTTGCAAGACTTGACACGGTAAGATTACTAATCTCTCTTGTCGCTCAGCATAAATGGAAAATTTATCAATTAGATGTCAAGTCAGCCTTCCTTAATGGAGTTCTTGAGGAAGAAGTGTACGTGGAACAACCAGAAGGCTTCCAAGTACATGGAAAAGAAGATAAGGTGTATCGTTTGAAGAAGGCTTTGTATGGCCTCAAGCAAGCACCACGAGCTTCGAACTCAAGGATTGACAACTACCTTCACCAAAATGGATTTCAGAAATGTCCATACGAGCATTCAGTTTACATGAAGAATGGTGCAAAAGGGGAGTTCTTAATTATTTGTCTCTATGTAGATGACTTGTTGTTTACAGGAAACAATGAAGCAATGTTCTGTGAGTTCAAGCAATCCATGTTCAGTGAATTCGAGATGACTGACAATGGATTAATGTCATACTTTCTTGGCATAGAAGTGAAGCAAGGAAGTGATGGTATCTACATTTCTCAACAAAAGTACATGAGAGATATATTGGAGAAATTCAATATGGACAAGTGCAATATTGTCAACACTCCAGTTGCAACTGGATTGAAGCTGTCCAAGGAAGGAGAAGGTGAGTTTGTAAACTCAACCGTGTACAAAAGCTTGGTTGGAAGCCTAAGGTACCTTACAATCACAAGACCTGATATAGTTTATGGTGTTGGACTCGTGAGTCGATACATGGAAACACCAAGGGAGTCTCATTGGCTGGCTGCCAAGAGAATTTTGAGGTACATAAGAGGTACTCTAAACTATGGTCTATTTTATAATTTTGGTGAAGATGCAAAATTATTTGGTTATTCAGATAGTGATTGGGGAGGTGACCAAGATGAAAGGAAAAGCACAACTGGCTATGTGTTTTTTCTAGGATCAACAGCTTTCTCATGGACTTCAAAGAAGCAATCAATTGTTTCTTTGTCATCGTGTAAAGCCGAGTATGTTGCTGTAGCCTCAACCGTGTGTGAGGCAATTTGGTTAAGAAATCTGTTGAAGTCAGTGTGTCATCCACAAATGGAATCGACTGTGATTCATGTGGATAACATCTCAGCTATCAAGCTTGCTAGGAATCCAGTCCAACATGGAAGGAGCAAGCACATCGATACCAGGTTCCATTTTCTGAGGGACCATGTGAAGCAAAAGACAATCGAACTTGTCTATTGTCACACCAAGGAACAAGTGGCTGACATATTCACAAAGCCACTGCCAGTTGAGCCATTCAAGTTGCTACGTGAAATGCTAGGCATAAAGGCGTTTTAATTTGAGGAGGTGTGTTGGAAAATCAAATCAAAACAGGTTGTTAATGGTTAAAGCAAGCTGTTAGTTTCTTTCCAGGTTGTTTCCAGCAACTACAAAGATCATTGCTCCCTCCATGTGTTAGCCGAAAGCTGATTACAAGACAGCAGTGTGCTGCCATGTGATGTATTAGCCGAAAGAGTGTTGATTGCAAGCTGGAAAGATAGCTACCTATGTGTGCTAGACTGTCCAAAGTTCCTGCATGTGTTTTAAAGGGTGTAAAGATGTTAAACACCCCATTCATTGCATGTGTTGTTGCATTGTTTATTAATTTCTGTTTTGTATAAATAGGCCATCTTGCTAAGCCTTAGAGCATATCATCCAAATCCCATTTCCCATTCTCATTTTCAGCTTGTAAGCTATTGAGTTTGTAAACTCTCTTTTCATATATCTAAGTGCAAGTGTTTTACCAAAGCTTGTTGCTTCCCTCATTTCTCTATTTCTTTGTCCAATTTTATTGAGAGTGAAAGTGAGAGGTGTGATAGAGTTTGTAAACTTATCACCCACATATTTTGGTATTGAGTTAGTAAACTCTATTGAATACCAACAGAAGGTAACGAAATTTCATGAAGAGCCTGAGCTTTGTAGAGATCACTAGGAAGAGTTCCAGAAAGAGTATTGAAGCCTGCACGAAAGGTTTCCAATTTCGAACAGTTTCCTAATCCGAGAGGAATTGAACCATTGAAATTGTTGTTGGAGAAATCCATGACTCTAATCGAAGAGGAACGAAGACAGATAGAGGAAGGTATTTCGCCTGTAAAATGATTTTTGTTGACATTCAAACTGCTCAAATTCCAGGAATGTTGGAGGAATGAAGAAGGAATTGTAGCATTGAATTGATTGTTCGACAAATCCAGTATTTGAATGTAAGTAGATGATAGAAACAAAGGTATTTCTCCGGAGAGAAGGTTATAGCTCAAATCAAGGATTTCAAGGCGACTTGAGGACAAGAAGAGTTCAGCTTCCAGAGGACCGGAAAGCAGATTGTGGGAGAGATTGAGGTGCGAAAGATGTGTGAGGCTTCCAAGAGAGCGAGAAACGCTTCCTTGGAGCTGTTTAGAGGGCAACGAAACATGTGTTACCCTACCATCGGCATCACAAGTGATGCCTTCCCAGTGGCAACAATCACTAGAAGACCAATTTAAACAAGAAGAAGATGTATCCAAAGATGACAAAAGAGAGTTGTGATCTGCCTCCTTGCAAGCATGGTTTGTAGAAATGAAAGTAGACAACATAAAAAACAGGGAGAGGACTTCATAAGGCATTACGAGACTAGCTTCCGGCTTGACGTTTTTCGCTATGGCTGTACTGGAATTATATTGCTCACGTCGTTTGGGGTGTATATATACCCTCCTTTGTTTGGAGCAAGGGAGGTATAAATTAACAAAGGGAAGAAGGTAATTAGGTGATGGTTTGAATTCTTGTGCGCAATGTTTGAATTTTGAAGTCTTTTCTTTCCACTTACAGATAAAAGAAACAAACTGCACAACATGGGACGTCGCTAATAGAGGGTCTAATCATGGGTTGGCAGCAATGCATTAGAAGATTTATATTGACTTTGGGGTCGTACTTTTTGGAAGAGCTAAAACCACTTTCGTTTTGAAAAATGATTGTTTGGTAAAAATTTTAGGGCAATTAGTAGAAATGATCCGTTTTTGATATTTGATGGGAGAAATGACTAATTTATTTAGTAACGATAATATTTCGATCATATATTGATGACTAAAAATAAGAGTTATGAACTAATAGATGAATAATTATACAATTAAGAATAAAAAGTAGAAGTGAGATGATCGTTAATTAATTAATTGGTGAGTCCTCCATGATTTAACAACATACAAGTACTATTACATGAAAGGGACTTAGAGCATTTCTAGTGGAGTTTATAAATAGGGACAACCACTATGTAAATTGGGTATAAAATAAACGTATGACAAAATGAATCTCCAATGAAGCGGAAAGCGAGAGAAGGTCGTGAGAGCGCTACGTCTGCTTGGATCGCAAGCATCATTCGTATCAAGGTTCTAAAAAACGGTAGACGTTATTCCGGCGGCGAGCTAGTGCCTAGCGCCTAAGCGGCTAGGCGGGATCTAGGCGGGCGCTTAGGCTGATTTAGGTAAATTTATTGTGTATCTTGTAAATAAGTGCATATCTTCCAATGTGCTCGCTCTCTCTTTCTCTCTTCTACCCGCCAAACAGCCCAGTCTGCATAGACCTTGCCAATTTAAGAAGCCATTTTGAGTTAATCGCAGCGGAGCACAGCTGCCTAGGCGGCCGCCTCAACCGTTTTTTAGAACACTGATTCGTATACCTATATATGTATACATCTTTGAACAACAAAAAATACATATACATCAAATGTGCATCAACTTGTGCAGTATATACATCTTCTGGAAGCCATGACAACTGCATATGAACATTGTTAAGTTGCAACTTGCAAGCTTTTATATTGATCAATATGTATATATGTATGTATGTATGTGTACATACATACATACATACATATATATACATACATACATACATACATACATATATATATATATATAGGAAGCCTTTAAGGAAAGGGATCCCTATTTTTCAAAAAAAATGGGGACATCCTCTTGATCGTTAGATTTGGCTTGAATGAAATCCTGTGGTTGAGATTATGTGGTCTGTGATTTAATCTCAACCACAGAATTTCATTAAAATCAAATTTAATGGTCAAGAGGGTGTCCCCATTTTTTTTTGAAAAATGGGGATCCATTTCCTTAAAAGGCCTATATATATATGGGAAGTGTTATTAGCACTGCTAATTTTTTTATTTTTATTTTTATTTTTTATAACTTTAAAAGGGGGAACAACTGGTGGCAAGCTACGGTTATCCACCCATTTCGGGGCTTGGGAAGACTCACAGGCATTTCAGCCTCCCTCTTGCCACAAGTTTGACTTCCACACCAGCAGCGGACTTCGAATTTGAGACATCCAGTTTTTAGTTTTAAGGAACCCTCGTAATCCGCCATTTACCACGGGGTTACCAGCTCGTGGTTTAGCACTACTAAAATCTCATTTTACACTCCTCACAAGTGTATTTTTTTTTTCTAATTATAGAAAATTTGAAACGCAAAATAAGATTTTTAAAATGTCAATAACAATTCCCTATTCTTTTATGGATTTTGAAGTGGTTTGGTATGACTTTAAGAGTAAAAAAGTAAACAACAAACAAGACTTAAAAGAGTCACATTGACTTCAAAGTGGCCAAATGCGTTTAGATTACAATTCTTCTTTTTTTTTTTTTTCCTTCCAATTCCTTTTTGATACAAGCAATAATGAATAAAAGGGATTTTGAAGTGGTTTGGTATGACTTTAAGAGTAAAAAAGTAAACAACAAACAAGACTTCAAAGAGTCACATTGACTTCAAAGTGGCCAAATGCGTTTAGATTACAATTCTTCTTTTTTTTTATTTTTTTTATTTTTTTATTTATTCCTTCCTTTTTGATACAAGCAATAATGAAGAAAAGGATAATCAAATCTCGGACTCAAATTCAACAGTAAATATTTTTAATCACTTGAGTTACAAGTAATACGTGTATGGATATTTTAGGTAGAAAAGTTTGATTCCTGTTGAAGCCTTCACTCCGGAGTCCAAATACCACCTCCATCTAGGTAGTCCAATTCTGAATAATTTAGAAATTTAATTACTAATTTTAGGAAAATCTGGACCCATCTATTTTTTGATTCCTCACAAGCTTGGTAAACGCTGGAATGCTTTGAGAGAAAGTGCCATTCCGTTTCTTCCCAATCCAGTCCGGTTTCGTAACCACGCCACAGGTGAAATGGGACGTCACTAATGGAGGGTCTAATCATGGGTTGGCAACGTATTAGAAGGTTTACATTGACTGCTTTTGGAAGAGTTTAATGCACTTCAAAAATGTTGTTTATTAAAAGTGCTTTGAATAGAAGAAAGTAGAAACACTATTAATCACTTTGGACAATTTTTCAGATGCAATCAAGTTAAGGATTTTCGATTAAATAGGAGAGTTATGAACGAATAGATGAATAATTATATAGTTAAGAATAAGTAGAAGTGAGATGATCATTAATTTATTGATTTATTAGAGAATTCTTCATGATTTAACAACGTGCAAAATTACGTGCTTGATTTTTTCTCTCTAAATATCTCTTGTATAAAAATAAATTATACAATTATACACAATAATTGTTTAATATAAAATAACATAAATCTACCATACGTGATCTATTGCACTATTATATTTGATTACCGTTAAACGACTGTGATGCATGCGATTTAATTAATTTATTATAAAAATTTCAAAATTTAAAACCATTAATGAAAAGGTGATTTGGTGGGAGCAAAATTACTTTATTTTATTTTATTTTGTTTCTAGTTTGCTTTAATAAAAATGTTATGAGTAATGTTATGAGTACATCTTCTAATTAAAGAAACCCTACAATATTTGTGCAGCAATCAGAAAGGTACAAAAGTTTGATTCGGCAACACATGGACCTGCATGTGATTCAATCCAAGCTTAACAAAGGCGTCTACACAGAGGATTGCATCCCCATGTTCTTCCGCGACCTCCTTGTGACATCTCACATCGTCCAGGGGAGTGATCTTTATATGTATATTCTCATCCCTACCTAGCACGAGGCCTTTTGGGAGCTCACTGGCTTCGGGTTCCATGGGAACTCCGAAGTTAAGCGAGTAGCGCACGAGAGCAATCCCATGATGGGTGACCCACTGGGAAGTTGCTCGTGAGTTCCCAAAAACAATGCAATCCCATGATGGGTGACCCACTGGGAAGTTGCTCGTGAGTTCCCAAAAACAAAACCGTGAGGGAATGGTAAGCCCAAAGCGGACAATATCGTGCTACGGTGGTGGAGCGGGCCCGGGAAGTGATCCGTCCTGGGCCGGGATGTGACACTCCTCCTCCTATTCAACAACGCCGTCGTCTTCTTCCGCAAGAACTCTCCGGAGCACGCAGCTCAAGAGCTCCACTCAATTGTGCTAAATGAAATGAACGACCAGCTCCCGAACCCACAACCTGCGACCGGAACAGTAACATCCAACGTGCCCAAGATCGAAACCAAAGCTCCCAAGATCGAGCCCGATGTCCCCGAGAAACCCACCAAGTCTTCCATTGTTGTTTGTGGAAAGCGTGGTTCTGTCAATGCACTATCAGAAGGCGGTGTGAAGAGCAGGAAGGGAGATAAGGTCGAAGAGAAAGCGAAGAAGACGGATGGTGCTGCATTGGTGAAGTTGAAGACAAGGGGATTAGGAGGAGGAGGACACAAAAAAGAGGCGGGTGGAGAGGGACAACCACGAGGGGTAGGAATGCAGCGAAGCCAACGAAGCCGCACGAGTATGGCGTCAATGAACTCAGTTCGCATGACGGTTTAGAGGCGTTGCAAGCGGAGAAGGAGAAGAAAGAAAACAGGAGGAAGAAGCAAGGCGCAGCGAGGTTCTTGAAGCGAATGAAGCAGAACTCGTCGAGCACTGAAGTGAAGAAGGAGACATCGGATGGTTCTGAGGATGATACTGAGGAGAGCAAGGACGAAAAGGAAAAGAAGAAGAAGCCGACGACGAGGGGTAGGAAGAAGCCGGAGGTTGAGAGGAATGAGAGGGTGACGCGGAGTTCAACGGGAAGCGGGGGAGGGAGGGGAGGGGGAAGAAGGTGTCAGGAGAGCAATGGGAGTGGAAGGAGAGGGTCGGGAGGCCACTGAAGAGGCACTACTACAATATATGCTATCACCGGCGGAGGACAAACCGACGAGAAATCAAATTTCTGTCGAAAATTTGGCACAAATCCGACATTAAACAATGTAATGTCGCTTTTCAATAGCGACACTATTGCTAGCGTCGCGAAAGGGCTTCAGTGTCGCTTTTTGAGCTTAATCCGCCACTACACAGTGTCGCTTTAAAGCGACACTAACATTAACGTCGGTTTAAAGCGACGCATACTTACACGTGCATCAGCTATTTAATTATAAAGTATGCAGTCTACTGTCGCTTTAAAGCGACATTATATTAAAATTAAATAAATAAAATATTCCTTAAACCGACGTTAGATAACAATTAAATAAATAAAATATAAAATCTAGTAACGGTCTTAACCGACACTATATTTGTTAATAATAATAAAAATAGATGGACAACTGCATGCAATTTCAATTAATTCCAACTTAAGTAAATTATATAATCAAAATTATAAATTTTAAGATCTAAATAAACATTAATGAAAATAAATAACAAAAACAATAGTGCCAAACTGTACATCTAACATTTCACATAAAATCCAAAAAGTCGTCCGTCGTAACAAACATTAAATCCGACATTACAAACATAACATAAAAAAACAAAAAGATAGACCAATTATACTGTCGTATTTAACCGACAAGAAAACGAACCAATTAAACTACCCAACCGAATCTGCGCCTGAACGTCGTCCAGATCCTTCTGCTTGAGATCCTCCATCTGATCCAAAAATCCTCGACAAGTCCACATCAAATCCAACACCTGCAAGCATTCCAGAAAACCCCCCAACTGGAACTTCAGGAAAAGATCCACTAGGAGCAGCCATCTCAGGTCGATATACTGGCACTTGATAAGGTGGCTGCTGCATGTATGGCATGAGCGGCTGCTGCATGTATGGCATGGGCTGCGCAGGCATCGGATACACAGGATATGGAGGTTGCTGATTATGGCCAGCACACGGATATGCAGGGGGAGGCTGACTTTGGCCCGACTGTTGAGGAGGTTGACTCTGGCCTGATTGTTGGGTTCTCGGGCTATACGGTGGTTGTGGCTGAAATCTTTGAAAAAACCATGCAAACAACTGATTTTGCTTGTTCTCTAGGTCCGAAATCCGTTTATTATTATTTTCGTCCCTCATTTTCAACTCATTATTTTGAGACATCAGCAACGCCATTGAACTCTTAGATGATCTCCTGGAGGAAATTGATGTAGAAGATGAAGAAGATGCATAAGACACCATATCAGGAGTCACACCATGACCGTATCCTCTGACTCTATTATACCTCTCAGGACCCATAGTATCAACATAAACTTGGGTCCTAAGATCTTCATTATCGTCTTGGCCCGACTCAATCAATGTTTGCACGTTGCTCTCCATTGTTGACTTGCATTACAATTTTTAAAAACAAAAATTCAATCGTAAAACAGAAAAATAAGCTATAGATAATAAATACTAATAAAATCAAATACTAACACGAAAAAATCAATTACCCCTGTACGCTCCGATGTTTCATCAATCCATGTTTTATCTTTTCGTGTATGACATTCACGAAAAAAGGTTACAGGATCTGCTTCTTTCCCATGCTTCTTCCGCTTTATCAAAAATAAAATTTCATACAAACAAATTAAGCAAACCTCATACTAAAAATAAATATAATTATTTAAAATTAATCATCTCTTCAAAATGTACAATCCATACATATTCTTCCCGCACTCTTGCAAAGGATTTTGTACCAGTAGTATGGTTCATTGATTTCAATCCCCGATTAATCTTATTTTTTTCAGCAACCTCCTGAAAAAAAACGAACGAAAAAAAAAAGATTATATTAGGCAACTTTAAAGTTATAACGAAATAAATCGTGTAAGGTTTACCTTTGTTTTGTCTCTATTCCAATATGCCAACAAATCATCCCACTGGGCAGGAATCACATCAGGAGGAGGCTCGCTGCGCACCTCTTCTGCTCTTTTAGTATAATACTTTTTTTTTAACTTATTTCTAAACTCTTTGTGCGCATGCTCCGCAATCTTAAGCGTCATATGACGGATCAAAGGCATTTTTACTATATCTGCATCTTCAAAAAAAATATTTCCCTACATACATAAAAACAAAAAACAAAAAAAATCACGCTAGTCAAATATTATTACAATCATTGACCTATTCTTCTATTTTCAACTAAAAATAAAAACATCTATATATACCTTTATTCTATTCCAGAAAGCTTCCTTATCTTCTTCCGTAACCTTACGCCAATCTTTCTCCAACGGCAGATTTCTATAGTCCCTAACCTCCGCTGCTACATGTTTTGAAAAAGCACTAGCATTATCACTAATGCATTTTCCGGACGAATCAAACGAACAAAGCTGTTTCGTCCATTTAGGAATTGAGGGTCCACGCCTCCGTTGAGATGTACCTTGTTAATACAAACACACAATTAAAAACTAGGAAACAAATGTATATTTTCAGATTAGCAATAATAATAGTTCAAACACACAAAAAAAAAAAAAAAAAAAAAAACTGACACTAATAACAATTCAAAAAAGAACCAGCATCACCCTCGTCCTCTTCCAAATGAAGTTCCTCAGAACGTTGATCTTCACGGGAATTATCCATTGCAAAACTTAATGGAAGGAGAAGGAAGATGGCTGAAATGGGGGAAAGAGGAAGCCAGAAATGGGGGATAGAGACGAGAGACAGAAGTGGAACACGGAAGTGAAGGGAGACAAAGAAGATTAAATATGGATAACAACTTAGTGTCGAAATATGAACACATTACGTCGCTTAAAACCGACAGAATAACTGACTAAACCTCCCCACACGTAACCTGACATACTTTTGACAGAAAGCCTGCTATACTTGTCAGTGCAAGCCTATTGCGTCGCTTTAAACCGACGTTATCTTGCATAGCGTCGAAATAAGGGCCTAGTGCGTCGTTTAAAACTGACGTTAGTTTGCATAGCGTCGAAATAAGCACAGGTTTGTGTCGCTTAAAACCGCCACTATATCTGATTTGACCTATATTATAGCCTGACATAGTTTTGACAACTAGTCTGACATAGTTTTCAGTCATAGGTCACTTTGCGTCGAAATAAGGTCACATTGCGTCGGTTTTAACCGACGTTAGCCTGACAGGTTTTCATAACGTCGAAATAAGAGCAAGTTTGTGTCGAAATATGAAAACATTTGCTTCGAAATAAGAATTGTCTGACAGAAAATTAGTCTTGAAAGTGTATAATTTTGCATCGGTTAAAACCAGTCCAAGCATGAGTTGACATGCCAATCACTGACAAAATCTTCCAACCCATTCCCTGCAAAAAAACCGGGAAACCTCCCGCCCAACATAAAAATAAAATTTTAACTTCCCAAAAAAAAGGAACAAGGATAAAAACAAAAACAAAAAAAAAATAAAAAAGTTTAACCCAAAATTAAAAAATAATTAGTTATGTTATCTCATATAATATTTTAATAAACAAATTTATTAAGTTGAATCAATTTTTTTTGCACTGTAATTGTTATTTTAATTTGTTGTTATTTTGATAATTTTTTGTTGTTATTTACTAGAATGGATTAGATGAACATAATTTGAGTTGTTATGAGAAAATGGAATGAATAATATTTATAAGCATTTATGTTAAATTAACAATATTAAATATAACCTAAACTTATAATATTTAGGAATATAAGAATATATTATGTTAAATTAATTTTTTTTGCACTCTAATTGTTATTTTAATTTGTTGTTATTTTGATAACTTTGATAACATTTGGTTGTTATTTACTAGAATGGATTAAACACCATTGAACCCAAATCAAAGTTGGAAGTGTGGTGATATGTAGAGTTGCTCCACATCGGAAAGTTAATTACCCTAGATAGCTTAGAAGAGTTGAGTCACTCTCTTGTTACTTATCGCTTCAACTTTATTCATAATATTAGAGCATAATAGTGACTTGGCGTACAAGTAAACTAAGTTCATAGGGAATACGAAAAATCTAACCCAAGAAGACTTGGAATCCTAATCAGATTCTCCTATGTACACTAACGTTGATCAATTGCTTTTGGAGCTTCCCAAAGAAACCTCCTATTTAAATTACGGTTGCCATTGTAATTAATATAGTTGATAATAACTAATATATATATATATATATATATATATATATATAGTGGTTGTTGAAGCCTTGATCGAAACTGGAAGGTAGCACATGCAATGAGGAAATGTACTTGATCATGACTAATTAAAGAGGGCAAATGAAACATACTCGGAGTGGGTGATGCATGGAACATTATAAAACCAGTTTAATCGTTGTCTGCATATCTCGAGACATATTATTACATGCATGTTATAAAGGCGTGCGTATATTGATCAAGTGCAATGTAACATTCAGGAAACGCAGCCTATTCATTTGTACTAAATATGTTATTGTTAATTATTTTATAAGATATATGTAAGATAAGATGTCTACCTAAAGCACATGTTTACCTTATAGAACTCCACTGATCATAAAATACTTGTTGTATCAGTTTTTAATCAAGTCAATTAATTAACTCAAAGATTGTCAGGGTCATGAACTTGTAACATTTTGACCACGTACGTATATATAATTGTGTGCAACCGAATTAATTATAAGATGAGGACCTCAGGACATGAACGCAAAGGTGGAAGACAGAAATGTTGTTATCTTACATATAAAAACGCACCGTTTTTGTCCAAAAATGGAGATAGTAAGCCAGTTTGCATTGTGATGGCTGACAATGATATCATAGTAGAGATTATGCGACCAAGTTAAATGTATTTAGAGAATTTCTCAATATTTACATAAGTAACTACAGAAAATTTAGTTATAGTGGGACTACATAACCGTCGAAATTTTTTGTCCCGTTATTTCATCCCATAATGTTTGTTTATTGCGATTTTTTTCGTATACGATCTCGAATTATATACAAACATGTTTGACGGTTGGATCGTTGAAATTAGTTTTGTAGAATGCGTATCCTATCAAAACGATAGATTCACTAACACTTAAGAGTTCATTCATATTTTCATTAAGTATAACTTAAGATTTTGTGGTATCCACTAGTATAAATATTTTAATTTGAAGATCGAATTCATTCATTGTATTCATATAGGGGTGTAAAACAATTAAATTAATATATAATTATATATAATTATTGTAGTTTTTAGGGGTGTAAAACAGTTAAATTAATATATAATTATTATATAATTATTGTAGTTTTTAGGGGTGTAAAACAGTTAAATTAATATATAATTATTATTATTAGGGGTATAAAACTGCAAATAATAAAAAATAATTATATATAATTATTATTATTAGGGTGTAAAACATTCATTGTATTCGTATAGGGGTGTAAAACAGTTAAATTAATATATAATTATTATAGTTTTTAGGGGTGTAAAACAGTTAAATTAATATATAATTATTATTATTAAGGCTATAAAACTGCAAATAATAAAAAATAATTATATATAATTATTATTATTAGGGGTAATGCATATGATTGACAACAAGTATCTTGCGTCGAAATAGTCTCATATTGCGTCGAAATAGGCTAGGGTTGCGTCGGTTAAAACCGACGCCAAGTCTGACCCACACCATTAAATTAACATTGCGTCGAAGTAGTGTCATATTGCGTCGGTTAAAACCGACGCCAATTCTGACATACCTGAATATGCCGTCGGTTAAAAGCGACAGAAAACAAGGAAAAAAAAAAAAAACAGAAATATAATTTTATGATACGATATCATAGCATACAAATTAATACAAAAAGTAATTAATATATTTATTCCCTATCATCATCTGTTAGCTCTTCGTCGGTATTGGCATGATTAACGAACCCGGTAGGCAACGCTAATATTTTCAACACCTATTATAGTAAAAACAAATTAAAATAACAACAAAAAGTTATCAAAATTATGCTCATCTAATCCATTCTAATAAATAACAACCAAAAGTTATCAAACTTATCAAAATAACAACAAATTCAAATAACAATTAGAGTGCAAAAAAAATTAATTAATATATTCTTATATTCCTAAATATTATAAGTTTAGGTTATATTCTTATATGAAAGGTTATATTCTTATATGAAAGGATATTCTTATATTATAAGTTTAGGTTATATTCTTATGAAAGGTTATATTCTTATATGAAAGGATATTCTTATATTATAAGTTTAGGTTATATTCTTATGAAAGGTTATATTCTTATATTCTTATATTCCTAAATATTATAAGTTTAGGTTATATTCTTATTAGAGTGCAAAAAAAAAAAAAAAATTAACATAATATATTCTTATATTACTCAATATTATAAGTTTATGTTATATTTAATATTGTTAATTTAACATAAATGCTTATAAATATTATTCATTCCATTTTCTCATAACAATTCAAATTATGTTCATCTAATCCATTCTAGTAAATAACAACAAAAAATTATCAAAATAACAACAAATTAAAATAACAATTAGCGTGTAAAAAAAAAAAAATTAACATAATATATTCTTATATTACTCAATATTATAAGTTTATGTTATATTTAATATTGTTAATTTAACATAAATGCTTATAAATATTATTCATTCCATTTTCTCATAACAATTCAAATTATGTTCATCTAATCCATTCTAGTAAATAACAACAAAAAATTATCAAAATAACAACAAATTAAAATAACACTTAGAGTGCAAAAAAAAAAAAAAACATAATATATTCTTATATTACTCAATATTATAAGTTTATGTTATATTTAATATTGTTAATTTAACATAAATGCTTATAAATATTATTCATTCCATTTTCTCATAACAATTCAAATTATGTTCATCTAATCCATTCTAGTAAATAACAACAAAAAATTATCAAAATAACAACAAATTAAAATAACACTTAGAGTGCAAAAAAAAAAAAAATTAACATAATATATTCTTATATTACTCAATATTATAAGTTTATGTTATATTTAATATTGTTAATTTAACATAAATGCTTATAAATATTATTCATTCCATTTTCTCATAACAATTCAAATTATGTTCATCTAATCCATTCTAGTAAATAACAACAAAAAATTATCAAAATAACAACAAATTAAAATAACAATTAGAGTGACAAAATTAATTAATTCGACTAAGTTTTTATTAATTTAACAAAAATAGTAGAATTTTATCTAAGTGCTTAAATTATAATTTTTAAATAAATAAACTTGTGTATTATACAATTTAAAAATTAAAGAAGTTAGGGATACAAACCTGATTTGTTGAAGAATTTCGACGTCAACAATTCTTTATGTACTCAACCAACTCCAATAAATTTCCTACAAAAATAAATTGTAACTAAAAATTAAACATAAGAAGAGAAAATAAAAATATTATAAGCAAGAAAAACTTACTGTTGTGAAGAGGAACAAATGAATTTTGAAAACCAAAGGAGAAAGCTGAAAGAGAGAACAGAGGAACAAATGAAGTTTGAAAACCAAAGGAGAAAGCTGAAAGAGAGAGAACACGGGAGACTTTGTAAAACTTGGAAGAACGAATAAGAAAAGTGCAAGAGAAGAAAAAGAAAACACGGGGGAATAAAGAGCAACAATGTGTCGCTTACAACCGACACTGGTTTTCAAAATATATGTCGCTCAAAACCGACGCAGGATTTAAAATATTAGAATTAGTGTCGCCTAGAAGCGACACCCATAGTTTATGTCGCTTAAAAGCGACACTATTTTATTTAAAGCGACGCCAGCACTTAAAAATATTAAAATATATGTCGGTTATAAGCGACACTAAATTTTTACGTCGGTTTAAAAGCGACATAGAAATTTTATGACGCTTATAAGCGACAGTAAATACGACGTCATCTTCAGTGAGTGTCGCAAATCTCTTTTTCGCCACTATATAATATTAAACCGACGCAACAACTGACACTATTAGGTCCTTTTGTAGTAGTGAGGCTGGAGATTGCGGCGGCAGAAGCGGGGAGTAGGAAGAGAGGGAGAGAGAATGGGGAGGCTGATCAGGTGGGGAGTGCAGGGAGGCGGAGAAAGAATTACTAGAGAGGGATAGGGAGAGACAGAGATATATATTAGATGTGCCCGGCATGAGTATGGTGTCAATGAACTCAGTTCGCATGACGGTTTAGAGGCGTTGGAAGCGGAGAAGGAGAAGAAAGAAAACAGGAGGAAGAAGCAAGGCGCGGCGAGGTTCTTGAAGCGAATGAAGCAGAACTCGCCGAGCACTGAAGTGAAGAAGGAGACATCGGATGGTTCTGAGGATGATAGCGAGGAGAGCGAGGACGAGAAGAAGAAGAAGAAGCCGACGACGAGGGGTAGGAAGAAGCCAGAGGTTGAGAGGAATGAGAGGGTGACGCGGAGTTCAACGGGAAGCGGGGGAGGGAGGGGAGGGGGAAGAAGGTGTCAGGAGAGCAATGGGAGTGGAAGGAGAGGGGTCGGGAGGCCACCGAAGAGGCCGGAGACTGCGGCGGCAGAAGCGGGGAGTAGGAAGAGAGGGAGAGAGAATGGGGAGGCTGATCAGGTGGGGAGTGCAGGGAGGCGGAGAAAGCGTACAAGGAGGTGAATGTGGCCATTGTTGTAAGCTGTAAATTATTTTTGGCGTGGTTTGGGTTAATTTCTGGTCTTGTTTCGTTGCCATTGCTAGGTTTTTAGTCTTTTTTTTACCTTTTTACCCAAGAGAGGTCAAAAGAATTACTAGAGAGGGATAGGGAGAGACATATATATGTGCTGTGAACTTGTAGAATGTCTTGGGGCATCTCTTTTTGCATATACAGATCCTGATGAGTAGCATCATCAGTGAGGTCCTTTTTCGTTCTAGTTTCAATATTGTTCTTGTTTTTTTTTAGTGTGGGCTTTTTTGATGCAATAGGAAATAAGCTGGGTCCAAAACACCCGAAAACAAAGGAAGAAATTAAGATAATACTAAAGAAATATACTGAGAAAGATAATACAAATGCAAATGACACATTACTGCAACATGACGGAAAACAATAATACTCATGCACTTTCATGCAAGTTCGATCTTCATCTCTCTTAACATTTAATAATTTAATCAAGTAATTGTTTGTAAAAAAAAAGAAACCATAGAAAGATAATACAAATCATATAATATTAACAATTTCCTTGCCAAATAGTTGGATATCGATATTAAATGCAACTGATATTGATACATGCATTGCTATTCCCACAAATTTACATATCGATCTTTCTCGCGATACCGATATTTGAAACACTGCTTTTACTACTTTTACTTTCGTATAAATTTATCTGATATGTTATGTTATCAAGAATAAGAGTTGTTCATACATGTCTTCGGATGATGGTTGATAGTTTGGGAAGAAAGCTGTTACATGAAAAAGATGTTAAAAAGTCAGGTTTGTTGCCACTTAGTATTACGGTCAAGTGGTATTCCTCTTCTCTTATATGTAAGAGGCCTGCTAACTCATTGTGAGGCTGAGCCCACCTCCATCCTTAATGTAGATAATATCGTTTGTTCACAAAAGAAAAAAAAAAATTCAAGCTTGTTCTACAACTTTATTTTTGGTCCAGTACTTTATAACTTGCAGCCTAAACCAAACCCAAACCTAATTAGGCCTTAAAAGATTCCAATTATATCATCACTGCCCGTGAAAAAGAGAGTCAATGGCATTAATAAATAAAATAGTAATAATAATAAATAAAAAAACAATGATATCCGGAGGATTACAGTGACGGAGCCAGGCAAAATTATAAGGTAGATTACAGAAAACTTGTTCAACAAGAATGGTTAAATTCTTGAGAAATTAAATCGCAGCCTGCAAATAATTTCCAATTACTTCTGCTCAAAAGTTTCAGTATTCTATCCTGACGAAATTCCAAGGCATTTGCGTATGAATTTAGTTAGCAAAGTTGGATGCATGTTTAGCCACCCTACGACTTTAATTCCCTTTCTGTTTTACTCAGTTGTTAGATTTCTTGTATGCAGCAGCAATGTAGTTAATAAGCACTATTCTAAAAATTCTCGCGTAGGTGCTAAATGGTTGGACACTGCCCTGATTAATCCTAGGCATTCGAAAATTAAGAAAGAGTGCATGGTGCCTAGACTTGTCTAGACACTCTCTAACCCGCGACTCTCACTTAGACAGAAAATAGATCACTTTATTTTGCTTTTTATTTTTTTTTAATAAATTTTAAGAGACTTGTTGAGAGACTCATTATATGATTGTTCAACATGTTTTTAATATGTTCGAATACTTTATAATCTCTATGTCATTTTACTTTGTAAATATATTTATTTTTACATAGAGTAGACATTTATTTATATGTTACATAATAAATTTAATTAAAATAAAAAAACTGCCTAGACGCCTATGCGTTAGGCCCTTGCTGTGGGCCCGACTAGCGCCTATCACCTTTTAAATTGTTAATAAGTCCTTTATTTCTCACGGAAAAAATTACACTTGATCAACACACGAAGCGATCTTTAACATTGGACAGAAATTGGAAATACGCATATCGCCATGACGTGCTGAAAACTAGAGGGCCACAAACTCCCCAAAATCCTACAATGAAACCAAGAGCCACTGAAATATGAAGCCATGGAATTTCGTTCCCATTGTCATGTTCATCTTCCATGTTCTTAGTTGCATTATCACTTGTATTCATCTATAGGCATTTGTTTGGAAGATGGGAACCGCAAAGTTTTCTTGAGAGGTCTAATCTCTCCAAGTCTGTAAGCTTAGATACCTGGTCCGGAATGCTGCCAACGTGTTGTTGATGCTGAGATCCAGCTCGTGAAGGTTTTGCAACCGGCCTATCTCAATGGGAATGTTGCCACTTAGACTGTTATTTCGGAAGACAATAGATGGCAGCAAGTTGGACAGATAGTTGTACTGGTGAGCTGCGACAGTTTCATTCGTGTGCTGCGTGTAGATAGGTAGTTCGACATCACCACTATCCGTTTGAGCGGAAGGCTTCTCAGATACAAGAGCTTGAAGTGAGAAAAGCTCATTTGGAAGTCCCCCCGAAAGCGAGTTGTTGTCCAAGCTTATGACGAAAAGACTAGGAAGACTTCCCAACCAAGGAGGTATTGAGCCTGTGAGTCTGTTAGAAGACAAAACAAGGACCTTGAGTTTCTTGAGCTTTTACATCCACACCGGAATATTGTTGGAAATTCAAATCAAAATAGGTTGCTATTGTTGAAAATCAATGTCAAAGTTAGGCATTGAAAGTTAGGCAATGTTAGGTATGGTTGAATAAAAATTATTAGGTGCAATTAATGTGTTTTGTGTGGTAATAAATAATCTTAGTTTAATCATTTGGTTTGCTATAAATACCCAAGTTCTCAAGCATTGTAAATCATCCCATCCGAATCCCACTTCCAATTGTGAAGAAGCTTGTAAGCTTTCTTATTCTAACAGTTTGTAAACCTTTTCATATATCAAAGTCCAAGTGTTTTTCCAAAGCTTGTTGCTTCCCTCCTTTCTCTATTTCTTTCTTTGTCCAATTTTATTTGAGAGTGCAAAGTGAAAAAGGTGTGATAGAGTTTGTAAACTTATCACCCACATATTTTGGTATTGAGTTAGTAAACTGTAAAATACCAACAATTGGTATCAGAGCCAGAATACCATTCTGGCAGGTGCAGCAGTTATGGCGTCCAACTTAGTGCAACTCCAAGTTCCCACATTGAAGAAAGAAAATTATGAAAGATGGTGCATCCAATTCAAAGCATTGTTTGGATCACAGGAGCTATGGGAAGTTGTCAGTAGTGGGTATGTTGTACCCACTGCCGAGCAAGAAGCCGTATATACTGCGGATTAAAGGAACACTCTCAAGGACTTACGAAAGAAGGACCAAAAGGCGCTGTATCTTCTATACCAGGGTTTGGAAGATTCAACGTTCGAGAAGGTTGCAGAAGCAACAACGAGCAAGCAAGTATGGGATACACTCAGTACAATCTACAAAGGAGTAGATCGAGTCAAGAAAGTGAGGTTACAATCACTTCGAGCAGATTTTGAAACTGCTCATATGAATGAAGGGGAGAGCATCTCCGACTATCACTCAAGGCTCATTGTGATAGTAAATCAGATGAGGAGAAATGGCGAGAGACTCGATGAAGTACGAGTTGTGGAGAAGATACTCCGGTCACTCACATCTAAGTTTGAGCATGTGGTGACTGCCATTGAGGAATCCAAGGATTTGGAGGTGATGAGCGCAGAAGAGCTACTAGGATCCCTCCTAGTTCATGAGCAACGCATTCAGAAGAATGCAAGCCCCACAACGCTAGAGCAAGCTTTGGAGTCAAAGTTGAATATTGACAAACCAAATAAAGGTCGTGGGCAGTGGAACTCACGTCGTGGGAGCTCATCCAACCGTAGCCGAGGACGAGCCCGAGGAAGAGGTCGAGGCTATGCACAAAATCAAGGTCAGTCTCAGGAGTGGAGATCTACTCGAGGAAAGGCGCATATCCAGTGTCACAACTGTAAGCAATATGGACATTATGCCAATGAATGTTCACATAAAAATGGTGAGCATGTCAACATGGCAGAATCAAGTGGAAATACTGATGAAGAACTTACAGTCTTACTAGCACACCATGATTCCAGTAGCCAACAAGATGTTTGGTATTTGGACTCTGGTGCAAGCAATCACATGTGTGGAAAGAATGAGTTTTTTGCCGAACTCAAAAAAGGGGCCTATGGATCTGTAAGTCTTGGTGACTCCTCAAAGTTGCCAGTTGAAGGCAAAGGGAAGATCAAGATCATCCAGAAGGATGGAAGAGAAGAATACATCTCCGATACCTACTACATACCAGGTATGAAGAGCAACATTCTGAGCATTGGTCAACTGCTCCAGAAAGGGTACATTATACATATGGAGAACATGCTTCTCACTCTCAGGAATGCAAGGAGAAAGCTTATTGCACGTGTTCGAATGTCAAAGAACCGGATGTTTCCGTTGAATTTGAACACAAAGATTGGAAGCTGCAACATCGGTGTAATGGAAGATGAGTCATGGAAATGGCATCTTCGATTTGGCCATCTTAATTTCAATGGCCTAAAGTTGCTGTCAAGTGGAGGAATGGTTCGTGGTCTACCCCATATTGAAGCCACACGCCAAGTATGTGAAGGTTGTGTGCTTGGCAAGCAAGCACGACTATCGTTCCCTGTTGGTGATACATGGAGAGCAAAGGCACCACTGCAGTTGGTGCACACAGATATATGTGGTCCATTGGATCCCATGTCTTATGGAGGTAATAGGTATTTTATTACCTTCATTGATGATTTCAGTAGAAAGACTTGGGTCTATTTTCTCAAGGAAAAGTCAGCTGCCCTAAAAATTTTCAAGGAGTTCAAGGCACTCACAGAGGCAGAAAGTAACCACAAGCTTGTGGCTGTGAGATCAGATAGAGGTGGAGAGTACACCTCCAATGCTTTCCAAGCATACTGCAAGGAGCAAGGAATTAGGCATCAACTTACTGCTGCCTATACCCCACAGCAAAATGGGATAGCCGAAAGAAAGAATCGAACCATCCTTGACATGACAAGGTTCATGCTTAAGGAGAAGAATTTGCCAAAAGAGTTATGGGCAGAAGCTGTAGCTTGTTCGATTTATTTGTTGAATCGATGTCCAACAAAGAGTGTCAAGAGGATGACACCACAAGAGGCTTGGAGTGGATACAAGCCGAATGTTACACACCTAAGAATTTTTGGGTGTGTTGCATATGCTCAAGTTCCAGAAGCCAAGAGGAGGAAACTTGATGATAGAGGTGAGAAGTGTGTGTTTGTGGGCTATAGTGAAGAGTCCAAGGCATACAAGCTCTACAACCCACTAACTGGCAAACTAGTGGTTAGTAGAGATGTCATCTTCAGTGAGGAAGAGACATGGACGTGGAACAACAAAGAAGTCAGTAAAGAGAAGATCGTCTCCACTGATTTTGAAGAACCAGAAGTTGTACCACCGATTGAGCAACAGCCTGCTCAAACAATCACAACAACTCCAGTGCACAGAATTGCAAGGAGTGGTCCTACATCTAGTGAGGAAAGCAGCTCCTCAACTCCAGTGAGGTTAAGGAGTCTCACAGAGATTTATGGACAAGAAGAAGAAGAAGAAACCAACCTTTTCTGCTTGTATGCAGACCACGAGCCTTTCTCATTCAATGAAGCTGTGGAAGAAGATTGTTGGAAGAAAGCCATGGAAGAAGAGATCCATGCCATCGAGAAGAATGACACTTGGGAGCTGACAAAGCTCCCACCAAATCAGAAGGCTATTGGTGTCAAGTGGGTTTACAAGATCAAACGCACTGCAGATGGGAGTGTGGATCGATACAAATCAAGGCTTGTAGCAAAGGGCTACAAACAGAAGTATGGAGTGGACTATGATGAAGTCTATGCTCCAGTTGCGAGACTTGACACGGTAAGATTGCTAATCTCTCTTGCCGCACATCATAAATGGAAAATTTATCAACTAGATGTCAAGTCAGCCTTCCTTAATGGAGTACTTGAGGAAGAAGTGTACGTGGAACAACCGGAAGGCTTCCAAGTACAAGGAGAAGAAGATAAGGTGTATCGTTTGAAGAAGGCTTTGTACGGCCTCAAGCAAGCACCACGAGCCTGGAACTCAAGGATCGACAACTACCTTCACCAAAATGGATTTCAGAAATGTCCATACGAGCATTCAGTTTACATGAAGAATGGTGAAAAAGGGGAGTTCTTAATTATTTGTCTCTATGTAGATGATTTATTGTTTACAGGAAACAATGAGGCAATGTTCCATGAGTTCAAGCAATCCATGTTCAGTGAATTCGAGATGACTGACAATGGATTAATGTCATACTTTCTTGGCATAGAAGTGAAGCAAGAAAGTGATGGTATCTACATCTCTCAACAAAGGTACATGAGAGACATATTGAAGAAGTTCAATATGGACAAGTGCAACACTGTCAATACCCCAGTCGCAACTGGATTGAAGCTGTCCAAAGGAGGAGAGGGTGAGTTTGTAAACTCAACAGTGTACAAAAGCCTCGTTGGAAGCCTAAGGTACCTTACAATCACAAGACCTGATATAGTTTATGGTGTTGGACTCGTGAGTCGATACATGGAAACACCAAGGGAGTCTCATTGGCTGGCCGCCAAGAGAATTTTGAGGTACATAAGAGGTACTCTAAACTATGGTCTATTTTATAATTTTGGTGAAGATGCAAAATTATTTGGTTATTCAGATAGTGATTGGGGAGGTGACCAAGATGAAAGGAAAAGCACAACTGGCTATGTGTTTTTTCTAGGATCAACAACTTTCTCATGGACTTCAAAGAAGCAATCAATTGTTGTTTTGTCATCATGTGAAGCCGAGTATGTTGCTGTAGCCTCAACCGTGTGTGAGGCAATTTGGTTAAGAAATCTGTTGAAGTCAGTGTGTCATCCACAAGTGGAATCGACTGTGATTCATGTAGATAACGTGTCTGCAATCAAACTTGCAAAGAATCCTGTTCAACATGGAAGGAGCAAGCACATTGATACCAGGTTCCATTTTCTAAGGGACCATGTGAAGCAAAAGACAATTGAACTTGTCTACTATCACACCAAGGAACAAGTGGCAGACATCTTCACAAAGCCATTGCCAATTGAAACATTCCGGCTACTGCGTGAAATGCTAGGAATGAAGGCGTTTTGATTTGAGGAGGTGTGTTGGAAATTCAAATCAAAATAGGTTGCTATTGTTGAAAATCAATGTCAAAGTTAGGCATTGAAAGTTAGGCAATGTTAGGTATGGTTGAATAAAAATTATTAGGTGCAATTAATGTGTTTTGTGTGGTAATAAATAATCTTAGTTTAATCATTTGGTTTGCTATAAATACCCAAGTTCTCAAGCATTGTAAATCATCCCATCCGAATCCCACTTCCAATTGTGAAGAAGCTTGTAAGCTTTCTTATTCTAACAGTTTGTAAACCTTTTCATATATCAAAGTCCAAGTGTTTTGCCAAAGCTTGTTGCTTCCCTCCTTTCTCTATTTCTTTCTTTGTCCAATTTTATTTGAGAGTGCAAAGTGAAAAAGGTGTGATAGAGTTTGTAAACTTATCACCCACATATTTTGGTATTGAGTTAGTAAACTGTCAAATACCAACAAATATGACCTCTAAGTTGGCAGTTCGATAAGCTAATAAGGCGGAGATTTTGAAACACAGAACCAATCATTGCATCACCATCCGGCAGTTCTTCACCTAGAAAACTATATGAAAGTACGACCGCCCTGAGACTTTCCAAACGCATCAATATATGTATAGCGCCAGTGACATTGGTGAGTCTGTTTTTACCAAGCGAGAGGAAGGATAGGTATTTCAACGAAACAATCTCGGGTTGTATTTGTCCCTCTAGATCATTACTGCTCAGACGAACTGCTTTCAGATACTTGCATGAGTAAAGGCTTTTTGGCATGACGCCGGAGAAATGATTACTCTTGAGATCAAGTTTGGAAAAACTTAGCTTCGAGATATTTCCATCCAAACGGTTGAATCCAAGATTGAGTTCAACAAGGTTTGTGCAATTCATCAAAGATTGTTGAGATGAAGGAGCATGAGTTTTAATCTGGAGAGCTTCCCGATGTGGAGAGGAAGTGCGCCACTCAAATGATTGAAGTAGATCTCTAGGATTGTGAGGCTGGTGAGGTTGACAATGTTGTCACTAATGTGACCGAAAAGCTGATTGGAAGGTAACGGAATTTCATGAAGAGCCTGAGCTTTGTAGAGATCACTAGGAAGAGTTCCAGAGAGAGTATTGAAGCCCGCACGAAAGGTTTCCAATTTCGAACAGTTTCCTCGTCTGAGAGGAATTGAACCATTGAAATCGTTGTTGGAGAAATCCAAGACTTAATCGAAGAGGAACGAAGACAGATAGAGGAAGGTATTTGGCCTCTAAAATGATTTTTGCTGACATTCAAACTGCTCAAATTCCAGGCATGCTGGAGGAATGAAGAAGGAATTGTAGCATTGAATTGATTGTTCGACAAATCCACTATTTGAATGTAAGTAGATGATAGAAACAAAGGTAATTCTCCGGAGAGAAGGTTATAGCTCAAATCAAGGATTTCAAGGCGACTCGAGGACAAGAAGAGTCCAGCTTCCAGAGGACCGGAAAGCAGATTGTGGGAGAGATTGAGGTGCGAAAGATGCATGAGGCTTCCAAGAGAGCGAGAAACACTTCCTTGGAGCCGCTTAGAGGGCAATGAAACACGCGTTACCCTAGCATCGGCATCACAAGCGATGCCTTCCCAGTGACAACAATCACTAGAATACCAATTTAAACAAGAAGAAGATGCATCGAAAGATGACAAAAGTGAGTTGTGATCTGCCTCCTTGCAAGCATGGTTTGTAGAAATGAAAGTAGACAACACAAAAAACAGGGAGAGGACTTCATAAGGCATCACGCGACTAGCTTCCGGCTTGACGTTTTTCGCTATGGCTGTACTGGAATTATATTGCTCACGTCGTTTACACTCCTTTTTCTGGAGCAAGGGAGGTAGAAATTAACAAAGGGAAGAAGGTAATTAGGTGATGGTTTGAATTCTTGTGCGCAATGTTTGAATTTTGAAGTCTTTTCTTTCCACTAATAGAGAAAAGAAACAAATCTGCACAGCACGTCGCTTATGGAGGGTCTAATCATGGTTGGCAGCAAAGCATTAGAAGATTTACGTTGACTTTGGGGTTGTACTTTTTGGAAGAGCTAAAACCACTTTCGTTTTGAAAAATGATTGTTTGGTAAAAATTTTAGGGCAATTAGTAGAAATGATCCGTTTTTGATATTTGATAGGAGAAATGACAAATTTTTTTAGTAACGACAATATTTCGATCATATATTGATGACTAAGAATGAGAATTATGAACTAACATATGACTAATTATACAGTTAAGAATAAAAAGTAGAAGTGAGATGATCATTAATTAATTAATTGGTGAGTCCTCCATGATTTAACAGCGTACAAGTACTATTACATGAAAGGGACTTGGAGCATTTTTAGTGGAGTCTACAAATAGGGACAACCACCGTGTAAATTGGGTATAAAATAAACATAGGACAAAATAAATCTCCAATGAAACGGAAAGCGAGTCTCTAAAGTATAGAGACTCACCTCATATATAGCGTATATCCTCACATATAGGGACTGTACAAGGGCAACCTTGAGTGGAAAACGAGGTCTACAATCTTTATTGAAGGTTTTAATGCTTTTAATTAATTAAAAACGGGTGCATTTTTGTTCACCACCATAATTATGGTTTGTGCTCATCATACACCTAGTCATTTGCCATGTGTCTTTTCACCTAACTCTAGTTAACTTTCAGATTAAATGTTACTTTTTCAAATTTGAAAAAAAATTAACCAAGGTTAAGTGAAATAATACGTGCCAGATGATTAGATGTATGATGAGCATACATCAAAGTTTAGAATGGTGAGGAAAAATGCTCCCATTAAAAAATGGTGAACATAAACAAAAAAATGTGCACCTTGAGTGGAAAACGGAGCCCACAATCTTGATTGAAGATTTTAGTGCTTTTAATTTTAATTAATTAAAAAAAAAGTTAATATAAGCAAAAAATGTACACCTAATCAAATTATCACGTAAAATCATAAAAATTTCAAATTAGGAACACAAAGATTCCAGTTAAGTCCTTAAATGAGTACTCAAAAGTGATGGTGGGAGTCCCAAAAATAGGGACTTCCTTTGGAGATGCTCTTATAAGTCAAGGTAACGTTCTCGATTTTTTCTCTATGACCATCACTTGTATAGAAAAAAAAGATAATGCTAGGGAGACCAAAATTTTAAATTAAATTTACAAACCAAATAATGTATCACCAATAGGAAATAAGCACGTTAATCAACACCTAATAATCCAATCATCAACATCCACATCATTTGATTTATAAAATTTGATCTCCCTAACATTACCCAAACAAAATGACATAATTACACGTAGTAATTAGTTAATACAAAATGGCACGGGCCCACCATGTGTGACTTTTTTTTGGTCAAACGATATATTTGTCAAATTAGATGTTAAATTAGGAAGCCGAAGGGGTTCGAACCCATACCGTGGTGCAAGGGTAACCCTTCTCTCTACTAATGTGGGAAAGGACCACTTGCTTGTGACTTATTTAACTACGATATTTGTTTTTCTTCGTCTTGACTTTGAAATTGCAAAGATATCTATACTAGATAAAGCCAGCAACCCCATTTGGGGTCAAGGGCTTCACAAAAAAAAGGGCACAAAATTGCCCCCTAAACAAAAAAGTTCAAAAGTAGTCCAAAATAATGCATTAAATAATACGGTGGTATTTTTTTCATATAAACAATGTTTTTTTATAATTAATTTTTTTTGTGCAGTTTTTTTTTTATAATTAGTACCTCATATTGGGTTAGCAATAATGTAATTCAATCAGTTGTTTATTAAATATTATTTTCTCTATTTTTAAACACGTTCAAAACATCTTAAGAGGCGTAGTACCGGTTATAAAAAAAAAGTCTCTCGCACATGCATAACAATGTGATTCAATTAGTTAGCAAATGATTTTGTTTTTTTGTTATTTTTTAAACATACGATATTATCTACAATAAGGGGGAGGAGGTGGGCTTAGCTAATGGACTATCAATAATATGATTAAAAAAATGTGTAATCGCGCATAGCACGCCGTGATTCAAAAAATAGTTTTTGCACATGTGTAAGCGTGAAGGCTAGTAATAAATAACACGAAGATTGCTTGAAGTTTTGGACATTGACTTTGACATGCCAACTTGTCTTTTTTCTTCTTTGCAGATTGGACTCAGTGGTCTACTTAAGGCATGATCAAGGGAAATTAATGGAGCATTTTGTTCACAGGTGATGCCTTCCCCACTGGCAACAATCAACTGGAAGTAGTAGTCCAGTTCAACGGAGGAGAAGACGGAGAGCGAGAGAAGGTCGTGAGAGCGCTGCGTAAGCTTGGATCGCAAGCATCATTCGTATACACGTATACATATACATCTTTGAACAACAAAAATTACATATACATCAAACGTGCATCAACTTGTGCAGTATATACATCTTCTGGAAGCCATGACAGCTGCATATGAACATTGTTAAGTTGCAACTTGCAAGCTTTTATATTGATCAATATGTATGTATGTACGTGTGTGTGTCTATATATATATGGGAAGTATTATTAGCACTGCTATTTTTTTTTTAAATTTTAAAGGAGGACAATTGGTGGCAAACTACGGTTATTCACCCCTTTCGAAGGCCAAAAATACTCACAGAGGCATTTCAGCCTCCCCCTTGCCACAAGTTTGGCTTTCACACCAGTAGCGGGTTTCGAACCCGAGAACTCTAATTTTTAGTTTTAAGGAAGCCTCGTAATTCGTCCTTTACCTGTGGGTCACCAGCTCGTGGTTTAACATTACTAAAATCTTATTTTACACTTCTTACAAATGCATTTTTTTTCTTCTAATTATAGAAAGTTTGGAATGCAAAATGAAAATTTCAGAATACCAATAACAATTCCCTATATATATGTACACGTACTACGTATGTATGTAATGTGGTTTT
Organism: Pyrus communis; assembly: GCF_963583255.1. NCBI lineage: Eukaryota > Viridiplantae > Streptophyta > Magnoliopsida > Rosales > Rosaceae > Pyrus > Pyrus communis. Next base: position 26,574,452 of record NC_084810.1, on the reverse strand, counting down.
GTCTGCTATTTCCCAATATCTTCAAGCTCGTGTAAAGATCTTTTATGGATTTGAGGTGGTTTGGTTTGACTTTAAGAGTAAAGAAGTAAACAACAAACAAAAGACTTCAAAGAGTCACATTGACTTCAAAGTGGCCAAATGCGTTTAGATTACAATTCTTTTTTTTCCTTTTTGATACAAGTAACAGCGAAGAAGAGGATAATCAAATCTTGGACTCAAATGCATCGGTAAATATTTTTAATCACTTGAGTTACAAGTAATAAGTATATGGGTATTTTAGGTAGAAAAATTTGATTCTCATTGAAACCTTCATCCCGGAGTCCAAATACCACCTCCATTTAGGTAGTCCAATTCTGAATAATTTAGAAATTTAATTACTAATTTTAGGAGAACCTGGACCCACCTATTTTTTGATTCCTCATAAGCTTGGTAAACGCTGGAATGCCTTGAAAGAGAGTGCCATTCCGTTTCTTCCCATTCCAGTCCGGTTTCGTAACCACGCCACAGGTGAAATGGGACATCACTAATGGAGGGTCTAATCATGGGTTGGCAACGTATTAGAAGGTTTACATTGACTTCGGGCTAGTGCTTTTGGAAGAGTTTAAAGCACTTCAAAAATGTTGTTTATTATAAGTGCTTTGAATAGAAAGTAGAAACACTATTAACCACTTTGGACAGTTTTTTAGATGCAATAAAGTTAAGGAGTTTCGATTAAATAGGAGAGTTATGAACTAACAGATGAATAATTATATAGTTAAGAATAAGTAGAAGTGAGATGATCATTAATTTATTGATTTATCAGAGAATTCTCCATGATCTAACAGCGTGCAAAATTACGTAATTGATTTTTCCTCTCCAAACATCTCTTGTATAAAAATAAATGATACAATTACGCACAATAATTGTTTAATATAAGATAACATAAATCTACCATGCGTGACCTATTTCACTATTATATTTTATCACTGTTAAACGAGTGTGATGCGTGTGATTTAATTAATTTATTATAGAAATTTCGAAATTTAAAACTATTAATGAAAAAGTCATTTGGTGGGAGCAAAATTACTTTATTTTATTTTATTTTGTTTCTAGTTTGCTTTAATAAAAATGTTATGAGTAATGTTATGAGTACATCTTCTAATTAAAGAAACCCTACAATATTTGTGCAGCAATCAGAAAGGTACAAAAGTTTGATTCGGCAACACATGGACCTGCATGTGATTCAATCCAAGCTTAACAAAGGCCTCTACACAGAGGATTGCATCCCCATGTTCTTCCGCGACCTCCTCCTCCTATTCAACAACGCCGTCGTCTTCTTCCGCAAGAACTCTCAGGAGCACAACGCAGCTCAAAAGCTCCGCTCCATTGTGTTAAAGGAAATGAACGACCAGCTCCCGAACCCACAACCCGCGACCGGAACAGTAACATCCAACGTGCCCAAGATCGAAACCAAAGCTCCCAAGATCGAGCCCGATGTCTCCGAGAAACCCACCAAGTCTTCCATTGTTGTTTGTGGAAAGCGTGGTTCTGTCAATGCACTATCAGAAGGCGGTGCGAAGAGCAGGAAGGGAGATAAGGTCGAAGAGAAAGCGAAGAAGACGGATGGTGCTGCGTCTGTGAAGGTTGAGGACAAGGGGATTAGGAGGAGGAGGACACAAGAAAGAGGCGGGCGGAGAGGGACAAGCACGAGGGGCAGGAATGCAGCGAAGCCGACGAAGCCGACGAAGCCGCACGAGTATGGCGTCAATGAACTCAGTTCGCATGACGGTTTAAAGGCGTTGGAAGCGGAGAAGGAGAAGAAAGAAAACAGGCGGAAGAAGCAAGGCGCAGCAAGGTTCTTGAAGCGAATGAAGCAGAACTCGCCGAGCACTGAAGTGAAGTAGGAGACGTCGGATGGTTCTGAGGATGATAGCGAGGAGAGCGAGGACGAGAAGAAGAAGAAGAAGCCGATGACGAGGGGGAGGAAGAAGCCGGAGGTTGAAAGGAATGAGAGGGTGACGCGGAGTTCAACGAGAAGCGGGGGAGGGAGGGGAGGGGGAAGAAGGTGTCAGGAGAGCAATGGGAGGGGAAGGAGAGGGGTCGGGAGGCCAACAAAGAGGCCGGAGACTGCGGCGGCAGAAGCGGGGAGTAGGAAGAGAGGGAGAGAGAATGGGGAGGCGGATCAGGTGGGGAGTGCAGGGAGGCGGAGAAAGCGTACAAGGAGGTGAATGCGGCCATTGTTGCAAGCTGTAAATTATTTTTGGCATGGTTTGGGTTCATTTCTGGTCTTGTTTTGTTGCTAATGCTAGGTTTTTACAGACTTTTTTTTACCTTTTTACCGAAGAGCGGTCAAAAGAATTACTAGAGAGGGATAGGGAGAGACAGAGATAGATGTGGTGTGAACTTGTAGAATGTTTTGGGGCATCTCTTTTTGCTTATACAGATCCGGATGAGTAGCATCATCAGCGAGGACCTTTTTTGTTCTAGTTTCAATATTGTTCTTGTTTGTTTAGAGTGGGCTTTTTTGTTGCAATAGGAAATAAGCTGGGTCCAAAACACCTGAAAACAAAGGAAGAAATTAAGATAATACAAAATAAATATACTAAGAAAGATAATACAAATGCAGATGACGCTGCAATATGACGGAAAATAATAATACTTATGCACTCTCGTGCAAGTTCGATCTTCTTCTCTCCTAACATTTAACAATTTAATCCAGTAATTTTATTATTTAAAAAAAAAAGACATAGAAAGATAATACAAATCATATAATATTAACAATTTCCTTGCCAAATGGTCGGATATTGATATTGAACGCAACTGATATTGATATATGCATTGATATTCCCACAAATTTACATATCGATATTTCTCCCGATACCGATATTTGAAACACTACTTCTACTACTTTTACTTCCGTATAAATTTGTTTGATATATTATGTTATGAAGAATAAGAGTTGTTCATACATGTCTTTCAGATGATGCTTGATAGTTTGGCAAGAAAACTGTTACATGAAAAAGATGTTAAAAATTCAGGTTTGTTGTCACTTAGTATTATGATCAAGTGATATTCCTTTTCACTTGTAAGTGAGAAGTTTTTAACCCATTGTGAGGCTAAGCCCACCTCCATTCTTAGTTTAGATAATATCGTTTGTTCATAAAAACTAAAAAAAAAAAAAAAAATTCAGGCTTGTTCTACAACTTTATTTTTGGTCCAATACTTAATAACTTTCAGCCTAAACCAAACCCAAACCTAATTGGGCCTTAAAAAATTCCAATTATTTCAACACTGCCCATGAAAAAGACAAGTCAATGGCATTAATAAATAAAATAGTAATAATAATAAATAAATAAACATTGATATCCGGAGGATTACAGTGACGGAGCTAGGCAAAATTGTAAGGTAGATTACAGAAAACTTGGTCAACAAGAATGCTTAAATTCTTGAGAAATTAAATCGCAGCCTGCAAATGAATTTCCAAGTGCTTCTGCTCAAAAGTTTCAGTATTCTATCCTGACGAAATTCCAAGGCATTTGCGTATGAATTTAGTTAGCAAAGTTGGATGCATGTTTAACTTTAATTCCCCTTCTGTTTTTACTCAGCTGTTAGATTTCTTGTATGCAATGTGGTTAATAAGCACTATTCTAAAATTTCTCGCGTAGGTGCTAAGCAGCTGGACACTGCCTCAATTAATCTTAGACATTCGAAAATTGATAGTGTCTGGTGCCCAGACTTGTCCAGACACACTCTAACTCGCGACTCTCATTTACACAGAAAATAGATTACTTTTTTATTTTTTTTGATAAATTTTAAGAGACTTGTTGTGACACTCATTACATGATTGTTCAACATGTTTTCAATATGTTCTAATATTTTATAATTTATATGTCATTTTATTTTGCAATTTATATATCCCAATACAAGTATATTTATTTTTACGTAAAGTAGACATTTATTAATATGTTACATAATAAATTTAATTAAAATAAAAAAAAAACTGCCTAGACGCCTACATGTTAGGCCCTTGCTGAGCGCCCGACTAGCGTCTATCACCTTTTAAATTATTAATAAGTCCTTTATTTCTTACGGAAAAAATTACACTTGATTAGCACACGAAGCGATCTTTAAAATTAGAGAGAAATTGGAAATACGCATATCGCCATGATGTGCTGAAAACTAGAGGGCCACAAACTCCCCAAAATCCTACAATGAAACCAAGAGCCACTGAAATATGAAGCCATGGAATTTCGTTCCCATTGTCATGTTCATCTTCCATGTTCTTAGTTGCATTATCACTTGTATTCATCTGTTGGCATTTGTTTGGAAGCGGGGAACCGCAAAGTCCCGGGTTGCCCTCATAGGCAGTGGCATCAAAGCCTTGGAGCTGTGTGCCTAACGGTACCTGTCCTTGGAGGTTATTGTATGCAACACTAAGTGAAGCCAAGAAATGAAGGCTTGATAGTGAAGCTGGGATTCCGCCCGACAGATGGTTTCTTGAGAGGTCTAATCCCTCCAAGTTTGTGAGGTTAGATACTTGGTCCGGGATGCTGCCAACGATGTTGTTGAAACTGAGATCCAGGATGTGAAGGTTTTGCAACCGGCCTATCTCAATGGGAATGTTGCCACTTAGACTGTTATTTCGGAAGCCAATAGTTGGCCGCAAGTTGGACAGATAGTTGTACTGCAGAGATGCGACAGATCCATTCTGGGGACGCGCATAGATAGGTAGTTCGACATCAGCACTATCCGTTTGAGCGGAAGGCTTCTCAGATACAAGAGCTTGAAGTGAGAAAAGCTCCTTTGGAAGTCCCCCCGAAAGCGAGTTGTTGTCCAAGCTTATGACGAAAAGACTAGGAAGACTTCCCAACCAAGGAGGTATTGAGCCTGTGAGTCTGTTAGAAGACAAAACAAGGACTTCGAGTTTCTTGAAATTTGACATCCACACCGGTATATGACCTCTAAGTTGGCAGTTCAATAAGCTTAAAAGGCGGAGATTTTGAAACCCAGAACCAATCATTGCATCACCATCCGGCAGTTCTTCACCTAGAAAACTATATGAAAGTACGACCACCCTGAGACTTTCCAAACGCATCAATATATGTATAGCGCCGGTGATATTGGTGAGTCTGTTTTTACCAAGTGAGAGGAAGGATAGGTATTTCAACGAAACAATCTCGGGTTGTATTTGTCCCTCTAGATCATTACTGCTCAAACGAACTGCTTTCAGATACTTGCATGAGTAAAGGCTTTTTGGCATGGCGCCAGAGAAGTGATTACTCACGAGATCAAGTTTGATAAGTTGATCAAGTTTGGAAAAATTTAGCTCCGAGATATTTCCATCGAAATGGTTGAATCCAAGATTGAGTTCGATAAGGTTAGTGCAATTCATCAAAGATGGGGGCAGAGGACTTTCAAGATTGTTGAGATGAAGGAGCATGAGTTTTAATTTGGAGAGCTTCCCGATGTGGAGAGGAAGTGCGCCGCTCAAATGATTGAAGTAGAACTCTAGGATTGTGAGGCTGGTGAGGTTGACAATGTTGTCGCTAATGTGACCGAAAAGCTGATTGGAAGGTAACGAAATCTCATGAAGAGCCTGAGCTTGGTAGAGATCACTAGGAAGAGCTCCAGAGAGAGTATTGAAGCCCGCACGAAAGGTTTCCAATTTCGAACAGTTTCCTAGTCCGAGAGGAATTGAACCATTGAAATCGTTGTTGGAGAAATCCAAGACTCTAGTTGAAGAGGAACGAATACAGATAGAGGAAGGTATTTGGCCTGTAAAGTGATTTTTGCTGACATTCAGACTGCTCAAATTCCAGGCATGCTGGAGGAATGAAGAAGGAACTGTAGCATTGAATTGATTGTTCGACAAATCCACTATTTGAATATAAGTAGATGATAGAAACAAAGGTAATTTTCCGGAGAGAAGATTGTGAGAGAGATTGAGGTGCGAAAGATGCGTGAGGCTTCCAAGAGAGCGAGAAATGCTTCCTTGGAGCCGTTTAGAGGGCAACGAAACATGTGTTACCCTACCATCGGCATCACAAGCGATGCCTTCCCAGTGACAACAATCACTGGAAGACCAATTTAAACGAGAAGAAGATATATCAAAAGATGACAAAAGAGAGTTGTGGTCTGCCTCCTTGCAAGCATGGTTTGTAGAAATGAAAGTAGACAACCAAAAAAACAGGAAGAGGACTCCATAAGGTATTACGCGACTAACTTCTGGCATGATGTTTTTCGGTATGTCTGCACTGGAATTATATTACTCACGTCGTTTCGTGGGTATATACACACTCCTTTGTTTGGAGCAGAGGAGGTAGAAATTCACAAAGGGGAGAAGGTAATTAGGTGATGGTTTGAATTCTTGTGAGCGATGTTTGAGTTTTGTAGTCTTTGCTTTCCACTTATATAGAAAAGAAACAAACCTGCAGAACATGGGTTGGCAACGTATTACAAGGTTTACATTGACTTTGGATGCGTGCTTTCGGAAAATTGATGTGGGCATATGTTCATATATTATTATCGTTTTTTTTTTTTTGGGAATTTGTGTAAATATACTAAATTTAATTGTTTTAATATATAGACTTGAATATCAGAGTTGTGCAAAAAGGATGAGGATCCTTTTCGGATTCTCTTCGTGGGGATTCTCAAATTCTAACCGTTTATCTTACATCGTGCGGTTAGTTTTCTTTAGGTACTATTTATGTTTAATTTTAAATAAAAAAATTCAAATGATTTTTTATTGCACGATATATGATGAATGACTAAGATGTGAGGATCCCTAGGAACCCCATCATTTGGATCCGGATGGGATCCAAATCTGTGCGAAAAAGAAATGGAAAATGGTGATTTTGGGTGTCTAAAGTAATTCCAGCTGTGCACAAGGCTAATTAACTGTGCCAAAACATATGTATTACAATATGAAGATGAGACTTTGTAGTCTTTGCTTTCCACTCATATAGAAAAGAAACAAACCTGCAGAACACGGGACGTCGCTAATGGAGGGTCTAATCACGGGTTGGCAACTTGGCAGCAACGTGTAATGTGGTTTTGAATCGTGTACAGATCTTTTATGTAATGTGGTTTTGTCTGCTATTTCCCAATATCTTCAATCGTGTAAAGATCTTTTATGTATTAGTATATGGATTTGAAGTGGTTTGGTTTGACTTTAGGCTTTAGGAGTAAACAGCAAACAAAAGACTTCAATGACTTATTACACTGACTTCAAAGTGGCCAAATGCGTTCAGATTATAATTCCTTTTTTCCTTTTTGGATAGAAGCAATAGTGAAGATGAGGATAATCGAATCTCGAACTCCGATACAACGGTAAATGTTCTTAATCACTTGTGCTTACAAGTAAAAAGTGTGTGGGTATTTCAAGTAGAATAGTTTATTTGGATGAAGTTTTCATCCTGGAGTCTAAATATCATCTCATCTAAATAATCCAATTATGAATAATCTAAAAATTTAATTACTAATTTTAGGTGAACCTTGACTCACCTATTTTTTGATTCCTCAAAAGCTTGGTAAAAGCTTTGAGAAAAGTGCAATTCCATTTCTTCCCATTCCGGTCCGGTTTTGTAACCACGCCTTATATGTAATCATGGGTTTGCAACGTATTAGAAGGTTTACCTTGACTTTGGGCTCGTGCTTTTGGAAGAGTACTTTAAAACGGTTCTTTGATAAAGGTGCTTTGAATAGAAAGTAGAAACAGTTTTAATCACTTGGACAGTTTTTTAGATGTACTAACAGACACCTCTCCTTCATAATGATTATGGCCAAAAAACCGAGTTCATAGTGAGTCATTCATATTATTTTGGATAAGTATCTACATTGAATTAAAATTATTAAAAAATTGAACTCTAAAAATAGAATACTTTTCATCAAAGACAAATCCTTCTGCATAAATCTGTTTTGTGAAAAATTGTAAAATAAAGATATATCTATTCATGTTGGATATCTTTACATCATTATTCAATTTTCATAAAAATTCTATATGTCTTTCCAATTTTAGATTTTTCAACAACAACTCCTTACTCCAACTTCTTAACCCATTGATTGATTTCAAATTATTGAACCGTCCCCTAGATTTTTTTTATTGATTCTTTTCAAAACGAAACAATTTGAGTATAGTAAAAGGTTTTCATTTTTATTTTAATGAAAATGATTTTATGTTATTTCGTAGTGTACAATTCCTTTGTTTGTGGGATCATTTTCTCACGAAATGAGTTTTTATTTTTATTTTTAATTTATTTATAATTTGTAGAGATGGATTAGGTGAGATTAGCTCTTTGTCAACAGTCGTGTGTGAGGCACCAACCCTCTCCTGAAGGAGAAAGGACTGTTGCACCCAGAAACCCCCCGCCCGTCCCCTCTCTACAAGATTTTATTAAGAAGAAAAAAGGAATAGAAAGACAAGCGGGGGAACTAGGTCAATACCCGCTTAAAACAACTTTTGAAGCCAAATCCTAACAAGAAGTAGAAAATTGCTTGAGGCACGAAAATCCAAATAAAACCCAACCTAACAAAATCGATAATTGGGGCAAAGAGAAAGATTATGATGATACGCAGCAATAGCACAAGGAGGACAAGAGTCCCACCAATAAACCCTAGGATGGTCCACTCCAAAATTTGCCAAACAGTCAGCCACCTGATTCCCTTCGCGAAAAATATGTGTAACTCTTACGCACATAGAAGAGAGCAACGCTCTACAATTCAACCAACGAACTCTCAAACGCAAAGGAACACGATTATGAGAAGCAGAAGTGAAAAGAACAGCCAAGGATGAATCACACTCAATCCAAAGAGAACACCAACCCTTCTCCCAAGCTAAGTTTACCGCATGAATTATAGCATGCAATTCAGCTTCAACAGAGTTGGCCACCCCTAAAGAAGTAGCAAAACACCCTACGCATGAAGCAAAATGATCACGAAAGATACCGCCAGTACCAGCCAATCATGGTGATCCACAAGCTGCACCATCGGTATTCACTTTGACCCAATGTAGAGAGAATGTGGTTTCCATAAAACTTCAATAACACGAGGTGACTTGGCAGGACGACCAGACAAACCAATAGCGCGAAGAATACAAAGTTCTTCCATAGAATTTTTCATGTTTCCCTTGCTTAGCGAATCAATTTCAAGGAGCTGAAAATTAATTGAGCGAGCAATAACAGTAATGGAAGGTCGAACATCGTCAAAACGAAGCTTATTACATGTTGTCCATAGACAATATAAACAGGCTCCAATTAAACCCCACCATAGAAGTTGAATTTGAGAGCCATAGCCTTTGCGAATAAGATAAGTGAAGAAGGTCATAATATCATCAAAGTTAGAGATCACCCCAAACCAATTTAAACATAAAGACCAAACCTGACGTGAGAAAGAACATTCAAAAAACAAATGTCTTGGAGTTTCCACATTTGAGCCACAAGGAGGCAAGAGCAAAACCTCAGAAGGTCATAACAATTTTCCCATGCATGAATTTCCCATAGAAAAAGAGAATTTCTAGGACGAAAACAAGAATTCCAAACCCAACAGTCCCAAACCACCAAAGGTTGCTTGCTTCGTTTAATATCATACTCACGAGAAAGCGTGAGATGACCATCAGAAGAATCAGTCCAAATCAAAGTATCATCAATTTCAGTAGTCTTAGCTAAACAAATAGAACAAATTTGACCCCAAATAAGATGTAAACTATCATGGAGAGAGGCAGGACATATCCAATTCCCATCAATAATAAAATTGGAGACCCGTGCATGCAAAGTTTTACCCAAAGCATTTGGAATGTTTAAAACTTCAATTAAGGATTTATCCAACAAATTGGCATGCCAAAAAGAAACGTTTTTACGTGAACCAATAATCCAACGTGAGTTCTATTGTAATTCAGAGAAAAGAGGACAAAGACCAGGCCATATAGAAGAAGTCTTATACGAGGAGGAGGGCAAACCATGATTATTGAAAAACCGACCGCGAAAAAATGAAGAAGCCAAAGTAGAGGTGACCAAGATGTCCCAAAATTTTTTCAACAGAAAAGCCTGATTCAAAGAAGCGAAATTCCGAATGCCAAGACCACCCTCATTCAGTGGAGCACAACACCTCTTCCATGAAACTGTCGAAAAACCACGAGAGTCCGCACAACCTGTCCAGATAAAATTACGAGCCCAATTTCTGACTTGCACCAAAACAGTAGAAGACCATCGGTAAACCGAAAAACTATGAGAAAGCATACTAATAACAACCGATTTAATTAGAGCAACACGTCTAGCCATAGACAACGAACATCCTTGCCATTGAGACATCCGTTGACGCACTTTATCTGCCAATGATTGGAAACAAACCCTTTTTGGACGACCGCGAAAAAGAGGAACACCAAGATAAATAAAAGGAAGGTCCCCCAAATTTACACCAAGCCAAGAAACAATTTGGGAACGACGATAAAATGTAGCTTTCCCAATATACACTCTAGATTTTTGCTTATTGATATGTTGCCCAGAATTCAAGCCATATTGAATTATAGAATGGATTAATACACCTATATCTAGATCTGGGATAAATGGAAATTTTATTGATAAAACCTTTTGAATTGTAGCCAATATCTTATTATGAATAATTCCGACAAATTCGGGAGAAAAAGAGGCATTCACCTATTACAGAGATGGTACGATTTGATTATTTATTTATTTATTTTCTTTTCTATTTTTTATTGCTCTCAGTCTTAAGAGAAAGACAACATTATTCGGGATAGGAAAAAAAATTATTGAAATAAATCTACGCTTGTTGAAGGTGAAGTTTGTAAATAAAGCAAACCCTTTTGTCATGTATCCCCGATTAATGCTGCCTCATATGCTTCAATTGTTGATTCTAGAGTATTGAGGAGGAGGTTACACCTATGGGTTAGGTCTCCACCAATAGAGAGCATAGGGGAAGAAGCACTACTCCTAGGAATCAACACACGAAAACTTTGTTATAAATTATCCTTTTTCCTTATCAGGATCGGGACTAACAAGAATGGTTGGGACAACAAACATCCATCTTGTTCATTTTTTGGATACCTGTATAACCATCGAAGACTGTTGAAGTGACTAATTCTTGCAAAATAAAGGGCGTTGAAGACAAAGAAATTGTTGGAGTAACTTTTTATCTAATACCAACATGCTTGATGTTAAGTAAAGATCTTTTACAAGAAGGTTGACTAGAGATTTCTTGTAAAAACACCCGCTTAGTTTATAATGAGAATATTTCAATCTTTTTTTATTCCACGTATTATTATCATTATGCACATAAAGGAGGAGTCGTATGAGATGAAAATCTCATGTACGGTTCTGAAACGGAGATTTTTTGAATCGAATGACGACCGTAACAGATGTTAGCTCAATCCGAAGGAAATTATGCAGCAGCTTTACATAATATTATGAAGCTATGCGATTAGAAATTGATCCTTATGATCGAAATTATATACTCTATAACATAGGGCTTATCCACACAAGTAACGGAGAACATATGAAGGCTTTAAAACATTATTTTCGGGCACTAGAGCGAAACCCATTCTTACCACAAGCTTTTCTGTCATTACGTGGTACTATTTCACTACTATATATATTTTTTTTCTGTGTATTGACTTCGAAATTGCAAAGTATAATCATCCTCACAAAGAATGCTTGAAATTTTGGACATCGACGTGCCAACTTATCGAAGTTGATTTTGTTCTTCTTAGCAGATTGGAATCAATGGTTTACTTAAGTCATGATCAAAGGAAATTAATGGAGCATTTTGTTTTTTTTTTTCTTGGGTAAGATGCTTTATTCAAAACACCATGAAATGATATGAAGCACGATCAAAACAGTCAATCTTAAATCTAAGTGGCTAAAACAAAAAACAAAAGCATCATCTTTTTTAAATGGAGAATAATTGTGGGTATCACTCTACATTGACTTTTAATAATTCAAACCCTCTATTTTTCAATCTTCTTTTGTAGCTTACCGTTGCAAAAACAAACAAACAAAATCAATTATTTGAAACTATTTGCCGATTTGATTGTCATGATGAAATTTTAATATTTCTTATGACATAGTGTTCGTTAATTTTTTTGAACTCAATTAGATATTTCAAACATTTCTGCTTTGGCATTTTTGAAAGATGATCTTAGTTGAAAAAATATATGATTCGGATTGCTAAGTTTGATGTGGATGAGCCATAAAACTAATTCCCATTAAAAAAAATTGAAAAATCACTTTGAATAAAGGGCTTGTTTATATAAAATAGAAGAAATGCGCATGCCTCTTCAACCCCCATCTCCAAATGTATAAAACGCTTCACAATTCTTATACTTCTTAGTATAGGTCAAACTAATCTAACTTAATTCTTGAAGCTAATCCAATCATCGCTAAAAAGGTGAACACAAACGGAGCCAAATTCTCTCTAGATCAGTTGTGAGCTAGGCCTATTGCATTAGACCTCATTTTTAAAAAGAAGAAAAAAAAAACCTTCCCAAATAAAACCTCTTTCGACATAACCTCGAAACATCATCAAATTGTAGACGATGAAGCTGCATTTACATGTTTCTTCCTTAATGTGCTATCTTACGCTCACAAGATAATTGCAATTTTAAACTTTCTGATAAGAGATTGTACATGAACTGTTTGATGAAATTCCTGAACCGTTTTCTTTTGCGTGTTTTTTTCTTCAAGATTTCCGGATTGTTTTCATGTTTCCAACAATGGCCAATTTGCAGGATTAGGTGCCACTGTAACGCATTTCCTGAACCGCCCTCCTCTTGCGAAAGTTGGAGCTCTGCGATTTTCGGCTTCTGCTTGTGTTGGGATTCGTTCAACAACTTCCGACTTTCAACCCATGCAAACTAGAAGAAGTGAAAACCCAACTTACACTAGTTTTTTTTTTTTTTTTTCTTTTTTTGTTTTACTTCCGGAAAAAATACATACCCAACCTACAGCTGCAGCACTTGTAGGAGCTGAAGCTGGCCATTGTTGGAAATTTTCCCACTAATGCTGTTGTCCTTCACGTCGATCACGTGAGGAAAGTATGACAACTTGTACTGCAGAACCTTGCGTTGGTCGAGATGTAGATATGCAGTTCGAGAACATCACCGTCTACTTGAGGAGCAGTTTCTTCGGATAGCAACATGGGAAGTGTACAGAGTTCCTTTGGAAATTCACCCGAAATTCGATTGCCTCCTAATGCTAAAACAAGGAGCCTCGGAGAAGCCCCCAACTAACTAGGAATCGATTGGATAATTCTGTTAAAACTCAAAATCAAGACCCCTACCTTCCTGAGCTTCGATAACCATTGAGGTATTTCGCCGTTGAGCTCACAGCTACTTAAATCCAGCATTTGAAGATTTTGGAACCCCTTGTAATTAGCCATTGCTTCATCACTTGGAATTTTCTCTCCTAGATAAAAACTTGTCGAAAGGAGGAGTACCTTGATACTTTTGCAGCACCATTAGTATCTTCATTTCCCCTGTGATGTTTTTCAATCGGCTGTAGCTGAGAGAGAGGAAGGACAAGGATTCGAGGGAAAGAATCTCGGGCTGTATCTGTCCCTCTAGATTGTTTTTGCTCACTCAAATTGATTTTAGGGACTTGCATGAGTAGAGAGACTGGTTGGCAAGAAACTGGTGAAGTAGAGTTATGACCAAGATTAAGTATTGGTTTGTTAAGATTGGAGAAGTTAAGTGTGGAGATGTTTCCTTTGAAAGGTTGATTCCGCAATTCAGTTTGATAAGGTTTGTGCAGTTCATCAAAGATGGGGGCAGAGAGCCTTTTAGACTGTTGAATTGAAGGAACAGTAGTTGTAATTTGGACAGCTTACCAATGTTAATTTACAGGGAGAAAACCGCTCTATCCGTTGGACTGGAGGTCAAGGATTGCGAGGTTGAAAATTATTTCGCACCGTAGATGTCATCCGGGAGTAAGAGGTTGTTGTAACCAGCGCGAAACATGTGCAATTTGGAACACGCATCTAGTCCATGAGAAATATTGCCACTACATTTATTTAGGGAGAAATCAAATAGTCTAGTCGAGGGAGACAAAGAAGACAAATAGGGGACGGGATAGACCCCGAGAAGGTGTTCTTGACGTTGAAACTATTTTGCTCTAAAAAAATGTTAAGAGTACAACTTTCAACAACACCGTCGTCTTCTTCCACAAGAACTCCCCGGAGCACAACGCAGCTCAAGAGCTCCGCTCCATTGTGCTAAAGGAAATGAACGACCAGCTCCCGAACCCACAACCCGCGACCGGAACAGTCACATCCAACGTGCCCAACATCAAAACCAAAGCTCCGAAGATCGAGCCCGATGGCTCTGAGAAACCCACCAAATTTTCCATTGTTGTGTGTGGAAAGCGTGGTTCTGTCAATGCACTATCAGAAGGCGGTGCGAAGAGCAGGAAGGGAGATAAGGTCGAAGAGAAAGCAAAGGTGGCGAATGAGAAGAAGACGGATGGTGCTGCATTGGTGAAGGTTGAAGACAAGGGGATTAGGAGGAGGAGGACACAAAAAAGAGGCGGGCGGAGAGGGACAACCACGAGTAGGAAGAGGGGTCGGGAGGCCACCGAAGAGGCCGGAGACTGCGGCGGCAGAAGCGGGGAGTAGGAAGAGAGGGAGAGAGAATGGGGAGGCCGATCAGGTGGGGAGTGCAGGGAGGCGGAGAAAGCGTACAAGGAGGTATATGCGGCCATTGTTGTAAGCTGTAAATTATTTTTGGCATGGTTTGGGTTAATCTCTGGTCTTGTTTTGTCGCTAATGCTAGGTTTTTACAGTCTTTTTTTACCTTTTTACCCAGGAGCGGTCAAAAGAATTACTAGAGAGGGATAGGGAGAGACGGAGATAGGTGTGCTACTGCTGATGGGTAGCATCATCAGTGAGGACCCTTTTTGTTATAGTTTCAATATTGTCCTTTGTTTTTGTAGTGTGCGCTTTTTTGTTGCAATTAGGAAATAAGCTGGGTCCAAAACACCTGAAAACAAAGGAAGAAATTAAGATAATACAAAATAAATATACTGAGAAAGATAATACAAATGCCGATGATGCATTACTACAATATGACGGAAAATAATAATATTCATGCACTCTCGTACAAGTTCGATCTTCTTCTCTCTTAACATTTAACAATTTAATCCAGTAACAGCTATCATTTAATAAAAAATATAGAAAGATAATACAAATCATATAATATTAACAATTTCCTTGCCAAATGGTCGGATATTGATATTGAACGCAACTAATATCGATATATGCATTGATATTCTCAAAAATTTACATATTGACATTTCTTCCGATATCGATATTTGAAACACTACTTCTACTACTTTTACTTTCGTATAAATTTGTCTGATATGTTATGTTATCAAGAATAAGAGTTGTTCATACATGTCTTTGGATGATGGTTGATAGTTTGGCAAGAAAATTGTGACGTGAAAAAGATGTTAAAAATTCAGGTTTGTTGCCAATTAGTATTACGGTCAAGTAATATTTTTCTGCACTTGTAAGTGAGAGGTCTGCTAACCCATTGCGACGCAGAGCCCACTTCCATCATTAGTGTAGATAATATCGTTTGTTCACAAAAAAAAAAAAAAAAAAAAAAAAAAATCAGGCTTGTTCTACAACTTTATTTTGGTCCAATCCTTAATAACTTTCAGCTTAAACCAAACCCAAACCTAATTAGGCCTTAAAAGATTCCAATTATTTCATCACTGCCCATGAAAAAGAGAAGTCAATGGCATTAATAAATAAAATATAATAAATAAATAAAACAATGATATCCGGAGGATTACAGTGACGGAGCAAGGCAAAATTACAAGGTAGATTACAGAAAACTTGGTCAATAAGAATGGTTAAATTCATGAGATATTAAATCGCAGCCTGCAAGTGAATTTCCAAGTGCTTCTGCTCAAAAGTTTCAGTATTCTATCCTGACAAAATTCCAAGGCATTTGCGTATGAATTTAGTTAGGAAAGTTGGATGCATGTTTAGCCATCCCTACGATTTTAATTCCCCTTCTGTTTTACTCAGTTGTTAGATTTCTTGTATGCAGCAGCAATGTGGTTAATAAGCACCATTCTAAAAATTCTTGTGTAGGTGTTAAGCGGTTGGACACCGCCCTGATTAATCCTAGGCATTAAAAAATAAAGAAAGGGTGCTTGGTGCCTAGACTTGTTTAGACACCCTCTAACCCGCAACTCTTACTTAGATAGAAAATAGATCACTTTTATTTTGCTTTTTATTTTTTTTCGATTTAAATTTAAGAGACTTGTTGAGACACTCATTACATGATTGTTCAACATGTTTTCAATATGTTCTAATACTTTATAATCTATATGTTATTTTATTTTACAATTTATGTACCCCAATACAAGTATATTTATTTTTACATAGAGTAGACATTTATTATATATTACATAATAAATTAAATTAAAATATAAAAAAAAAAACTGCCTAGACGCCTATGCATTAGACCCTTGATAAGCACCCGACTAGCACCTATCACTTTTTAAATTGTTAATAAGTCCTTTATTTCTCAAGGAAAAAATTACACTTGATCAGCCCGCGAAATGATCTTTAACATCACAGAGAAATTGGAAATACGCATATCGTCATGACGTGCTGAAAACTAGAGGGCCACAAACTCCCCAAAATCCTACAATGAAACCAAGAGCCACTGAAATATGAAGCCATGGAATTTCGTTCCCATTGTCATGTTCATCTTCCATGTTCTTAGTTGCATTATCACTTGTATTCATCTGTTGGCATTTGTTTGGAAGCGGGGAACCGCAAAGTCCGGGGTTGCCCTCGTAGGCAGTGGCATCAAAGCCTTGGAGCTGTGTGCCTAACGGTACTTGTCCTTGGAGGTTATTGTATGCAACACTAAGTGAAGCCAAGAAATGAAGGCTTGATAGTGAAGCTGGGATTCCGCCCGACAGATGGTTTCTTGAGAGGTGTAATCTCTCCAAGTTTGTGAGCTTAGATACCTGGTCCGGGATGCTACCAACGATGTTGTTGAAACTGAGATCCAGCTCGTGAAGGTTTT